>NC_051862.1:163949820-164579369 GCF_015732765.1 Culex quinquefasciatus
GGATTGAACTCTACTAGGATCCTGCTAGAATCTCGTGACTGGGTTGGACTCGATCGCCGAAAATTTAACAAAAAATGTAACTTAATCCACCGTGAGGTGATTGATGCCGTCCTCACTTTATTATCGTTTTTTTTTTTTGCAAAACAAAATGACCAACCTACAAAAATGATCTCTAATTTTAGATTATTCTCAGTGGATTAGACTTCTATTTCCCTAAAATGTTTATTTTTGTCTAACCAAATTTGAATTTCAATAAATGAAGTTTACAGAAATGTATCCTTCTTCTTGGTTTTGCACTTGGTTGCGCATATTTTTTTCTGTTCTTAAGTTATTGAATTTTTGCGTTGCAAAATTCTTAGATTTAGATTTTACTTTAATTTTAGAATTGACAAATTTGATTTGAAATTTCTAGATTTTTGTATTTAGAAATTTTTTAAGCTTGAAATTTCAAATATTTTTTTCGATTCTATGACAATTTCCGGAATTCCATTTCCCGGAATGGACGTTTTCCGGAATGGACATTATCCGGAATGGACGTTATCCGGAATGGACGTTATCCGGAATGGACAGTATCCGGAATGGACGTTATCCGGAATGAAATTTCCCGGAATGGACGTTTCCCGGAATGGACATTTCCCGAAATTTTTTTTTATATGACCTGATATGAGAATGAATGGAATCTTGCCTACTCACTTACTTGTGGTTAAGAATTATTTAGTTTGTACTCCGTTGGTTTTGACAACAATATGAATATAAATACATGAATGATAAAAAGAAAGTGAAATGTTCGGACATGAACAATAGAAGCAAGTGTTGACTATTGAAACAATACTTTATCAACCACCACGAGATGTAACAATGTAGATCGATAGATATTAGATGTTTTTTAAAATACACGTTCTTTCATCAAAGTAATGGGATTTTATGTAAGAATTATCCCTTCTTTTGTTAATTCTACTAAATTTCAACTAGTTTTTGTTAAGGAACTCTGCACTATAAAGAAGAATGTGTTTTTTTAAGAAGGGAAATCCTCTAGAAAAAAAAGCTTTCAGAAAATCAATGCATAATGTATATTTTCTTGAGGTTTTCCCTTCTTTAAAAATACACGATCTTTAATCGATGTGATGGAATTTCGTGTAAGGGATTTCCCTTCTTGTGTTATTCAGTTGACTTTTGTGACTAAATTCTACCAAATTTTATTATAAAGCAGAATGTTTATTTTCAAAGAAGGAAAACCTCTAGTAAATAAACAGCTTTTCAGAAAATCAATTTATAATGTGTACTTCCTTGAGGTTTTTCATTCTTTAAAAATACACTCAAGCTATAAATTTTCTTGGGGTTTTCCCTTCTTTGAAAATAATCACCCTGCTTTATAGTAAAATTTGGTAGAATTTGGTGACCTGATTTACACAAGAAGGGAAATCTCTTACACGAAATTCCATCACATCGATTAAAGATCGTGTATTTTTAAAGAAGGGAAAACCTCACGAAAATATACATTATACATTGATTTTCTGAAAAGCTTTTCATGTCTGCCTGTGTGAATCAAACGGACCGCGCACTGGACTCACAATCGAGAGGTCACCGGTTCGAATCCCGAGGCAGACGCAAAATGTTGAAAAATAGGTTTTGGGCACCTATGCTTATGATTTTCTGAAAAGCTTTTCATTTTTCTTCTTTGAAAATAAACATTCTGCTTTATAATAAAATTTGGTAGAATTTAGTCACAAAAGTCAACCGATTAACACAAGAAGGGAAATCTCTTACACGAAATTCCATCACATCGATTAAAGATCGTGTATTTTTAAAGAAGGGAAAACCTCAAGAAAATATACATTATGCATTGATTTTCTGAAAGCTTTTTTTTCTAGAGGATTTCCCTTCTTTAAAAAAAACACATTCTTCTTTATAGTGCAGAGTTCCTTAACAAAAACTAGTTGAAATTTAGTAGAATTAACAAAAGAAGGGATAATTCTTACTTAAAATCCCATTACTTTGATGAAAGAACGTGTATTTTTAAAGAAGGGAAAATCTCACGATAAAAAAAAAGCTTTTCAGAAAATCAATGTATAATGTATTTTTCCTTGAGGTTTTTCATTCTTTAAAAATACACTCAAGCTATTTATTTTCTTGACAGGACACATTACACATTGATTTTCTGAAAAGCTTTTTATTTACTTGAGGTTTTCCTTCTTTGAAAATAATCATTCTGCTTTATAGTAAAATATGGTACAATTTAGTCACATAAGTCAAATGATTAACAAAAGAAGGAAAATTCTTACATAACAACACATTGAAAGAATGTAAAAAACATCTAATATCTATCGATCTACATTGTTACATCTCGTGGTGGTTGATAAAGTATTGTTTCAATAGCCAACACTTGCTTCTATTGTTCATGTCCGAACATTTCACTTTCTTTTTATCATTCATGTATTTATATTCATATTGTTGTCAAAACCAACGGAGTACAAACTAAATAATTCTTAACCACAAGTAAGTGAGTAGGCAAGATTCCATTCATTCTCATATCAGGTAATATAAAAAAAAATTCCGGGAAATGTTCATTCCGGGAAACGTCCATTCCGGGAAATTTCATTCCGGATAACGTCCATTCCGGATACTGTCCATTCCGGATAACGTCCATTCCGGAAAACGTCCATTCCGGATAATGTCCATTCCGGAAAACGTCCATTCCGGTAAATGGAATTCCGGAAATTGTCATAGAATCATTTTTTTCAAAGAAGTTTTTTAAACTTGTATGTACTTATATTAAATTCTTAATTAATAGATTTCAAAATTTCAAAGTTTTAGAGTTTTCCTTTTTGAAATTTTGGATTGACAATAAATTAACTTTAATAAACAAATAACGATTTATGGAAAACGGCATTTAAAAATATTTTCTTAAAAAAGCGCTACAAAACTTTTAAAAGTTTAAGACAGAAATCACTTCAGTTTTTTATAACTTAAGATAGAATGCCAGATCTGCAATATCTTGTGATTATTTGTAAACTGACAGAGTGAATTTTTTTTTATCCCGGATATAAAACAATGTTGAAAACAAGTGCAAAAAATTACTCACCCATGCTCGATCAACCACTGCACGCGATCGTCCGTTTCGTACAGGCTCGCGACCACGACGTCCTTCGGCGACACGATGAAATACTGATTCTCCTCTATGAGGCAATCCAAGTGATAGTCGTCACACTTGTACTCTTGATATCTGTTTCAAAAATGCGAAGACTAAGTAAAATTAACATAAAGAAGAATAAAGGCAACTCACCCCCGCATGGACAGACTGTCGGTGCAAATTTCGATGTAGTCGCTCGCTTTGTACTGCAGCACGCACAGAATCGGCCGCAGCGCCTTGTTCGTCTCCGAGTCGCGATCCTTCGGATAGCCGAGCACCACTAGCTGGTGGCTCTCGAGGGCGCCACGCCGCACACGTAGAACTCGGTTTGGAATGTGGACACTTTTATGAGAGACAAATGATATTAATTAGTCTTAAAATAAATAAGCGTGGTCAATCAATACTCACTAGGATCTACAATGTGGGCGGGCAGATTTCGGGTTGAAACTTCAATCGGATTTCGCTTCCGAATGACACAGATTCGAATGGTATCTACCCAACCAATGAGCAACGTCGTCGAGTTGGACCAGCTGAGATTGCAGCGATAGTCGGTGAGTTTTCCCTACAAATAAGAATTAAATTTGTCAAATTTATTTTGAGGAACTCCACCCAACTTACTCTTTGGGTTCCTCCCACTTGATCAGTCCCAGTGAGCAACGTTCCGACAGGTCGTACACGTGAACCCCGAGCGAGCTGGCCCATGCAATGAACTGACCGTTCCACTTGATTGCACTAACGGCCCCTTCCGATTCGCTCAGCACGGTCGATTTGAGTCCCTTCAGAAAGGTTCGCTCGTACAACACCAGCTTGTGATCACCTGGATATAATCGTGAATTAATTTCAATTCAACTTCTTCTCAAATCGAATCTCACCTATTAGGAACCTCCGCCCGGAACCAGACTTGTAATGCAACGGATCCAGCTCGACCGCTCTGATGACCTTGCCGACGTTCAGCTTCTGGTTGTTTTCGTCCGTGTAAAGTCCGTTAATAATGGCCATCCCGTCGTCGGAACATGTTCCGATGTACTCCCCTTGCTGTCCACGGAAATCTTATTAACAGACAAAATGTGCGGATTCTGTCGTAGATTGATCAGCGTCTCGACTCGATTTCCTGGTGGTCCAGCATGTGAATCCGTCCCCAGTGAGTCCCAAGGCAGAGAAACTGAAAAAGTTAAACAATCTCCTTAATCAGCTGACTAAACTCAGGCTTAAAGTTTGTTGTTATGAGTCATCGTCCTCCCTCGCTTACCCGTGGATGCACAGCAATACAGCTGATGGCCTCCTCGCTCAGGATGTTTTTCAAATCGTTCGACAGCCGGACGTACTTGAGCTTCGGTTCGACCTCCTCCTCCGTCAGGCTGCACGAATCGGTCGATTCCGGATCGTTCTGTGTCGGAGAGGAAAAGGCTCAAATCAATCATCACAATTTTAAACCGAAGAAATGTTACTACTTACAGCATCCGTCATTATTACGATTAGGGGCTAGCTAATATCCACAATAATTTCACCGGTTAACACAAAGTTGGAAAGTACAATTAAAAATTTTGGTAAAACAAGAGCGATTAAACTGGATGGTTTCGGAGTTGTGATCAGAATTTTTAATCAAAACAAAGACATTTTGACAGCCTGTCGAGCGTTCAGTCGCGGACGAACGGCCTCACAGCATTGCACGTTGAGGAGAAGGGAATCATTTGTTGGCAAAAATAAATTAACTTTAGCTTTGGTTACTACCCTAAATTGAGCTCGTAAAAACCTGAAAATTGGGTACTAAAGCCCCATGTCAATTTTTATGTACAACGGCAAAAAACACGATTAAAAACCATTTCTGATCACTTTTTTCATTTTAATACAAAAAAATTGACAAGACACTATTTTTCGATGAATCAACTATGGTCCCCTTGGAACGAGCTGTCAAGTAGGTCAAGTAAGAGCTTTTCTGTCAAGAAGGACCGCGAGGTTAATTTTTCGAAATTGATTTAAAAATCCATTTTAAACTCTTTGGTCATTGTACTCAGAAAAATAAACTTTATCGCTGTAAACAATAATATCGAATCTTATGCTTCATTTTAGGACCCAATTGGTTTTTACATTCTTTATTATCTTCAGAAGAATATTACTAAGACGCGCAAACCAAAATCAAAAATAAAATATAAGAAGTCTGCTTCCACAAAGACAAAAAAAAATACAGAGCAACGTTTTTTTGATGGATCTGCTAATGTCTTCTTGGAACAAGCTTGTCCTTTTCAAGAAGAGTCGCGAAATTATTTTTTTTTTATTGATTTAAAAACCAATTTTTAATCCTTTGCGATCATACAAAGGATAATTGTACTCAGAAAAACAAACTTTATCGTTTTGAACAATAATATCACAAATTTAAACTTAATTTTAGGAACCCATTGAAGTGACAGAAAAAGTCTTTCAAATACCATTTAAATGAAATAATTTGCGTTTTTTTAATGCGACTGAAAATGATAAACGTTTAGATAATTTTGTATGTATTCCATTACAGTACTTTTAACATCAAATTCGAATTCTGCAACCACATTTTATTCAAAATTGAATGGCTTCCTGTAAAATATAAAAAATGCGTTTTTATTTATATTTTTGCAACCGCCATTTTGGCCGCCATTGTGGATAGAATCCACGCTTTAGAGTAGTTTAGGGAGGGGGAGTCATATTAAAGGTCAAAATAAAAAATAAGACCACGAAATTTTGTTTTCCTGGTTCGTTTATCCGAAGTGAAATTTTCAAAAGGCTTTCGGATTATCGAGTCTGGACTGCATATTAATATGTCCAGGGTTGTTACGGAAAAGTCGAGAAAAAATCCGCGCCAGATCCGCGCCGACCCCAAAACCCAATCCGCGCGAAATCCGCGCCATATAAAAAAAAATCGCGACAAACATAGAAGAGAGTAACATAATGAATGCAATTTTAAACGAAAAAAGAATAATACAGAAGGCATTTGGATCAGTACCGTTGATCAGTTGTGGATTCATATCGCACCTGTACCAAATGAAATCTTTTTTGCCATTTCTGAAACAATATTAGCATTTTTTACAACACTTTAAATATCGTTGCTTTAAAAACAAATTCAGAAAAAAAATTAAATTCGAAAATTTTAAAAAATTAAAGCCATAAAATAAATCACCAAATTATAAAATCTAGGTATTTAGTGCTTGATAATTCTCGACAAAACTTTACTCTGGAAAATCGAAACACGAAATTTCTATTATTTTCTTCTCTAAATTTCTTTAAACTAAAATATGAATCCGAAAATGATCCGAACTAAGAAAATGGCAAAACATAAATTAATAATTTAATAATTTGATAATTAAATAATTTAATAATTTAATAATTTAATAATTCAATAAGTTAATAATTAAATAATTTAATAGTTTAATAATTTAATGATTTAATAACTTCATTATTTAATAATTTAATAAATAAATAATTTAATAATTTAATTATTTAATAATTTAATTATTTAATAATTTAATAATTTAATAATTTAATAATTTAATAATTTAATAATTTAATAATTTAATAATTTAATAATTTAATAATTTAATAATTTAATAATTTAATAATTTAATAATTTAATAATTTAATAATTTAATAATTTATTAATTTAATAATTTAATAATTTAATAATTTAATAATTTAATAATTTAATAATTTAATAGTTTAATAATTTAAAAATTTAAAAATTTAATAATTTAATAATATAATAATCAAAAAATTTAAAAATTTAACAATTTTATAATCAAATAATTTAATAATCTAATAATTTAAAAAAAATATAATTTGATAACTTAAGAACTTTCCTTAAAAATTAAAAAAATAACAAAAATCAATTGTAACATTTTCGTAATTTTTCAATTAAATAATTCGTACTTTTTTACGTTTTTTAAGTCTGTAAGTTTTGACAATTTAAAATTATGAATTCTATTTTTTTTTATTATTTGAATATGTAAATTCTGAAATTTCAAATGGAACATTTCCATTCGAGCAGTTTTTGCTTTTTTCTACAATGTATTTTTTATGGAGCGAAATGTCAAAAACTGCTCGACTGTGGGTGCTCCATTGGGAGTAGAATCAATTCTACCCAAGTAACCATCCAGCACTAAATAACAGTCACTGTTTGGCCCTTAATGCGCTTTCATAGCTGCGAGTAAAAGCCAAACGGTTTTTGCTTCAGCACTAACAGCTACTATAGTGCTGAATAGTGGCCGCTTTTGGACTTTTCTCGGCTGTTTAAGTGCTGGCCCCTACTGTTTTTGATCCAACCCTGCACAAAACGTCAAAAAAATGGGAGGAGCAAAAATGTTGCTCTCTCTCCCTTTCCTTCCTCGTCATATTCTATTTTGGGTTTGTTTACAATTACTACGTTACCGACTCACAGCTGATCCGAGTGGGGAATGAGATTTTTGCTCGAAATTGACCAGTTGGAGATTTGATGCCCGATGATAGAAGATGTTGTCGCTGATTTCCGTGAGTCCGATCCTTCAAGCCTAAATGAGAGGTGGCTATCTGAGCATGCTTCACAGGTACTTGTGAATTTATCCGATGGTCTAGTTGCTGCTAATGTAAGTGCCAAAAGAGAGTGCGGGTCTAGGTGCGGGTGATTTTTACAACTACACGCTGTGAATTCGATTCAATTTACAAAACATATTTTGTGTTATTCGTTTTGAATTCTACTTTTATTTATTTCCCTAGATTTTACAATTGATTGAACATCATTGCAGTCTCAATTGATACACGTATCCGATCTAAACTCCGTATTTTGGAACCTCGCACATATTGTCCAAAGCCAATTCCACAGAAAATCTCGAATTTCTGCTCTGATGGTGTATGTTGAGTCCGGCGTCCACTCCGAACAGCTGCCGGTCTTAATTGTACCGCTTCTGAAATGGATACACACACCTGTCACAAATAATAAAGAAAATTTTGGTTGTTAAACTTACCTATTTGTATCATAATTTGATGATATCCGAAAAAATCTCTCTGTTTTTCCCATGTTGGAATATAAGAATAACATGTTTAGATTTGTTTTTTTTTTTTCATACTGTCTCGCTCGATCTACCGTTCCAAATATAAACAAAGCTAATACTGTTGCCAGTTTAATGGAAACTGACAAACAGAGTTGCCAGCAGCAGCACTTAAACAGCATCATCTCAGCATTCCCGAATGCTACGCCCACAATGCTGATTAGCACTTACACGTGCTGTTGCATAGCAATCTTGCATTGGGATTGCTGATTAATTGCTGTTTTATGATTTTTCCTAGTGCTGGATGGTTACTTGGGTACCTGAATCAAAGTGGCAACAGAATTTTTGTTTTTTTTTAATAAACCAAAAATTTAAAAATTTAAATTTTTATATTGAAAAACATAGAAAATCTAAAAAGTTTCATAGCTTCAAATTTTTAAAATTCTGTAATTTTTCGAATTTTGTTCTTTTGATTTTAATAAAATTTGATATTTATTTGAATTGTAAGGCAGATGTTTTAAAAATAATGAGTTATAATGTTATGTTGAATTTATATAACAAATCTCAATACATTAAAAAAATCGCTTCTTGAAGATTATTTCGAAGTTTCATATTAAGAAAAGAAAAATCAATAATTTTTAGAACAAAATTTTCTTCATTAACAACTTCTCAAAAACTGATATTTTCGCACTCAACGAAAAAGAATTAATTTATTTAATTCCTAATAATATTTTTCTTTGTAATTTGAAAGAAATTCTATCGTTCTCAATTATTTTGTTTATCAAATTGATATCCGCGCGAAATCCGCGCCTGAGCAAAATTAGCCAGCAAATCCGCGCCAGATCCGCGCGATACGCGCCATTCGCGCCATCCGCGCCGTCCGTAACAACCCTGTAATGTCTTATAAATGCCGAATCTCAAAACGCAAAAAAATTAAAAAATTTAATATCAAAAGGTAAAAAAACGTTAATCAAGAATCCAAAGTTCGATCAACAATAAGAAGAAATAATAATGTAAAACTGTTTTTTTTCAGAAAATAAAAATTTTACAATTTAAAAATAAAAAAAATAAAAAAAAACTCAGAATCAAAAGATTAAAAAAAAATAAGTCAGGACTCCAGAAAATCACATTACAAAAACGAAATACCGTTCGTAATTTTCCTGGCCAAAATTTGACTCCGGATAAACGAATACCGAATTTTTTATTCTTCTCAAAATGTGGGTCTCTAAGCTCAAAGATAAATCCAAAACTACTCCAAAGTTATCTGGTTTTCTGTAATTTAAGATGTCGGAATTTAAGAAAAAATCTATCTTTTGAAATAATATTTTTTTAATCTTGTGAATAAAAGAATTTGAAATTTTGTAATATTTATGAGAATTAAAAAAAATATGAATTACTGTGGAATCTCTCGTTGTCGATATTGAAGGGACCGTCGAGAGCGAGAGGTATCAAAATGTAGAGCGAAAAATCATAACATGCTCTTTGAAGGGACTGAAAAATGTATTGACAACTGGAGCAATATTGATATTGTGAAAGCAGACAAAAATCAAAATACGAACGCAACCTGTCAAAGCTGTTGCGCCACAGGCTGATGTACACGCTAACGACAAACCACCACATTTTTGTTCGGCGCAACAGATTTTTTTGCGCAACAGAAGTGTTGCCACTTCGGTTTGGTGGTGCGTGGATAATATCGAGAATATCGACAGCCAGGGAGTAGACTGTATTTTTATCTTAATTATTGATTTTATGATTTGTTTAACTGTACCGTCAACTGAGGAGAATCGGGACTACAGTCTAAATAGGGACAGCACGTTGAAGAGCACTTAAAAGCTTCAAATTTGGAAATGAATGCACACATTTTCTTATGCTCTGAATCTGGTCTAATCGAAACCACTTAAAAATATATTCCTGCCTTAAAAAAGTAAAATAAATTCTAATTCAAAAATTAAAAAAAAAATCAAAATATTAGGCTGCAACATTGCTAAAATTTTTGTCCCAATTGGGTCCTAAAATGAAGCTTAGATTGCTGATATTATTGTTTACAGCGATAAAGCTTATTTTTCTGAGTGCAATGACCCATTGCACGACCACAAAGAGTTAAAAATGGATTTTTGAATCAATTTTGAAAAATTAACCCCGCGGTCCTTCTTGACAGAAAAGCTCCTACTTGACAGCTCTATCCAAGGGGACCATAGTTGATCCATCGAAAAAATGTTGTCTTGACAAAAAAAATTTTTGCGTTAAAATGAAAAAAAAAATGATCAGAAATGGTTTTTAATCGTGTTTTTTACCGTTGTACATAAAAAATTACATAGGGCTTTAGTACCCAATTCACCCGTCTGAAATCATTCCGTGCTTAAATTTTAATCAGCGTGAATTTCAAAGTTTTCCAACGACTATTTTTGCACAAACGTGTTGTTGTAAAAAAATATTTAGCAATACTTTGATTAACCTCCCGCCAACGTGCACGTTTGACAGCATACTGACAGCAGTTTTGTTTTGGTCGCATTTTTGCGCTGTGAACTGTCGGCATTTTTCCTTCCCGCATCGTAATTGAAAGTCGTGAAGCTCCACTGCAAATTTCGCCGTTCCGGTTGGTTTGTACGTACGACCGCGCCAGTTCCCCGTGGGGCATGTCCAACCTGCAGCGTGTCATGATGAAGTCCCGTCTGCCGCCAATGTGCCCGAACCCAAAGTTCCCCAAGCCCAAGTGAGTGGTCTGCCGGGTGTCGTTGACCTCGATTGTTTTTTTTAAAATGATTTTTTATTGTGTCTTTTTTTAGTGATCGCGGCTTTCGCCGCACGACCGACTACAATCCGGTCATGTGGAGCGAGTACTTTGCCGAACAGCGGGACGTCCAGACGGGCAAGGGAGTGTTTCGGGTTTATTTGACCAAGCAGCCGGAGGAGACGGGTCCGCTGCTGGTGATGTTGCACGGAGGTGGGTTCTCAGCGCTGTCGTGGGCCCATTTTAGTGTTGAAATTGCAAAGATTATTCACTGCCAGTGTTTGGCCATTGATATTAGAGGTCACGGCGATACGCAAACGGACAACGAGGATGATTTGTCCGCGGAGACGTTGGCACAGTGAGTGTTGATTTTTGAATTGAGGGGATTCGAGTATTTTAAGGATTGTTTTCTTTTCAGGGACATTGGCGACATTCTGCAGACTATGTACGGAGAGTCCTGTCCGCCGGTGCTGCTGGTTGGCCACTCGATGGGTGGTGCGATTTGCGTTCACGTCGCCAACATGGACGTTGTTCCGGCCCTGATTGGGGCTGTCGTGATAGACGTGGTTGAAGGAACCGCCCTGGAGGCGCTGGCTAGCATGCAAAGCTTCTTGCGCTCACGGCCTAACACCTTCAAGAGCATTCAGCATGCCATTGAATGGTGCGTTCGCAGCGGACAAATTCGCAACATCGAGTCGGCGCGCGTTTCAATGCCCGGTCAGATTGTCAAGTAAGAAGTTTCGCCAAATTGTGAAACAATTTTACTAACTCTAACCTTTCAGCATCGAAACAGGCAAGCTCTCAACCAACGAGCTCCCCCTACCGGAGGAATCAACCGACGAGCCCACAAAGTTCAGCAATCCGAACGCCATCGCCGAGGACGCCGAGCTGCCCCCTCCAGCCGTCCCCACTCCCGTCCCGTCAGCCTCAGCCGCCGCCGCCGCCAGCGTCAAAAAGTACACCTGGCGCATCGACCTGTCCAAGTCGGAAAAGTACTGGGAGGGCTGGTTCCAGGGCCTCAGCCAAAAGTTCCTCGACGTCAGAGTGCCCAAGCTGCTGCTCCTGGCCGGTATCGACAATCTGGACCGGGCGCTCACCGTCGGTCAAATGCAGGGCAAGTTCCAGCTGCAGGTGCTGGCCCGCTGCGGACACGCCGTCCACGAAGACCGCCCGCACGAGGTGGCCGAGGTGATCGGGACGTACTTACTGCGGAACAAGTTTGCCCAGCCGGCTGGCGATGGGCATTTTCTGAAGAATATGCCAATGTGTTAGGCGTGAGGCGAAAAAAGCGAGGGCGAGAGGACCATCACTAACTGCACTACTACAGAGTGTCGAGATAAAGGGACTATTTTCGGATTTATGTAAGTGTTTTTGTATTAAATCAATCTCTCTTCAGGCAGAAACAGTCGATATCCATCCGAGTGGCTGGTTAGTTACAGTTTTAAACGGCTCTTTTGATTAAGTCATTCAAGTGTATATTTAATTTATTCTGAAAACAATTTCACAATCAACAAATGCACAATGAAAACGTTTTTATGTGTGAGAAATCCGAAAATTCTTATGCTTCTTATGGGCTATTCACAATCACATAACGTTAACTTATAAAAGTTAAGTTGCTTAGAAAAAGCTAGAAAAAGCATGTAACTTTCGGCTGTTATCTACAATCAACTTAGAAAACTGGCTGGACTATTATACGCGTTATACGTTGTTATCCCATTTTCAAATTCCCGATTTTTTCCAGAAACTCAAATAATAGGCATTTCTTAACTAGAGAATGATTTCAAATAAAAATCCCTTTATAAAAAAGTCAATATCAACCATCTTAAAACTATATAAATGAATTAAAAAAATCAAACAATTGAGAATTTTCGTTAATCCTTTACTTTCAATTTTTTTCGAAAAACTTTATTTCTCTTATTTTATGTTTTTCTTGGTTTATTTTAAGGATTTTAATTTGCATTCTACCACCTTCTATCATTACATTTTGTCTTTCTAAATTTGTCTTGTTAAAGTCACTTTTTAAATTGTTCGCTTGATTTTCACATTTTTTGCTCTAGAATGGGACCATTATCATTTCAATTGTAAAATGTAAATTGTAAATTCAAAAATTACTGCATACTGTGTTTTTACTTAAAATATAGGAAATGTTAGTAAAAAACACAAAAAAAATCAAACCATCCACATTAACGACCCCCGGGTCTTTTGTGGTCTCTAATGCAAGTTTCTGCTCGAACCTAGGAGTCCGTAGGCTTGAATGGGGAGAGCACCCAAACCTCTTTTACTCCAAGGAACCTTCCACCCCAGTGTTTGAACTGACGACCTTTGGATTGCGAGTCCAACCGTCGCCAGCGATTCCACCGGAGTAGGCTTGGTTTGGTGTGTTGTTTGTACTTATGGCATGGAGAAGACTCCTACACCTGGAATAACTTAACGGCCTAACAACAACCAAGGCCGGGACCGACGTTTTACTTCCTCATCCGATGGAAGGTTGCAGCCAGTGTTGGTACTATCGCGCTCTCGCGAGAAAATTTTCTCTCTCTCGAGTTCTCGCCGCGAGCCTCGAGCTGCCGAGAGAAACTCACCGATTTCCCGTGCTCTCCTCCGCTCGCGAACGGGCTTTCTCGCGAGCCAGAATTGCTCGTTCGCGAGAAGTTGAACGTGTTAGAAACGAACAAAAAACAACACAGCGATTGAAGTTACACCTCTATACCATCGCCTGGTTCGTATTCATAAGCCTGGCAAACAAATTGCTAGCTTGGGGCGAACGGCTAGCACGAGGCGCTCGCGAGCGCTCGCGGAGCGAGAACGCGAACGAAAATGCGAGCGCGAGCGAGAAGAGAAAAGTACTACAAGTTCTCTCCCTCGTTCGCGAGCGAGAAATGCTTTCCTTATTCTCGCTCGAATTCCAACAATGGTTGCAGCAGATGGGAATCGAACCCAGAATCATCCGCTTACAAAGCGGACAGCGTAACCATTCGGCCACGCACTGCCACAAAAAACACAATCAAACCCTAAAAAAACAACCCTAAAACATTCGAATTTTTTTTAGAGTTCGTCTTTCCAATGCTTTTTAAAGATCAAAAATATGTTGAAACATAGATTTTGGGCGATTTTTTTAGATCGAAGCCCGTCCCGGGGTTGGGCTGTAGAGGGTTGAAACAGAAGCTTAAGGAGGTATTAGACTACGACAAACAAAGTCGCACTTTTTGACAATTTGGCAGTTTGCCTGCGTTGTTTGTTTGCCTACATTTGTTTTCAGAAACGTCAGTCTGCATACATTTTGCTTTGTTTGCGAGTTTGGAAATCTGTCAAACACGAAAAAGTGCAAGTTTGTTTGTTTGTCATAGTTTATTACCTCTTTTAACTAATTCCAAATAATATACTTCAAAAATGGAAGCACTTTATATTTTGTTTTGTAGTAGAAACATAAACAAGTTTTTTTTTTATTTCCTATAAACATATGCAACACAATAGCTTATAGGCCTTTTAAAAAAAATCTCTAGAATAAGTCTTTGATAAATAATCGAAAAAACTTAACAATGCTTATAATTTCAATGTTTATATTTAAAATTGGCATAGTTTGGTATAGTTTTTGATACTTCGTTTCAACTGAAAATGGCAAAAAGTTAAAGATAACTGAATTTAAAAAATTTTAAATCAAAGAACACTTAAACCATGATTGCTGTTACAGTCCAGACTTAATTATCAGAAGGCATCGGAAAAATTTCGCTTCGGATAATCGAATCACGAAAAAAATGTTTTTCTTTGTCTTATTTTTAATTGTAAAGCTTAAGTATGACCCATAAACTACTCTAAAATGATTTAGATCGTTTAAATCCAAGATGGCGGTCAAAATGGCGATAATAACATATTAACAAAATGCAATTTTAATTTGAAATGCAATCAAATACTCAAATTTGACTAAAACTCGAATTTCGCAGAACTCGCAGAACATTTCATGTGAAAGCAAGAAAATAAAAAAAAATAAGAAAACAATATTTTTCGGTCATGATTCGATAATTTGAAGACCCATACAAACCTTCAGATAATCGAGTCTGGACTGTATTATTCTTTCAAAGAATTTAGAAAAATATCAAGGAATTCATTTTTAAAAAAATGTTGAAATGGAACATGGTAATCCTTTTTAATTTTGTAAATTTTGATGTGGAATTTTTGAATCAATGTTGATTTGTCAAGGTAACTTTTTTTCAATGTAAAATTCAGTTTGATATAATACAATGTTTTACTACTTATTTTATGCGAAATGTTTGAAGAGACCATTTTTTTAAACATATTTGCAATAACTCAAAATTCTTGGATTTATTTTCATGCTACATTTTTTATGTTTTCCCGTAAAAAAAGTTTTTCTATTCTTTTCATTCAGAATGAACAACGATTGAATTTAATTCTATGTTTTAGTTTTTCGCTAATTGGATTAAGTTTTATCTATAGTAATTGACCATACTCACAGAAAAGGTTAAAGGGAAATATTCGGGGAAAATTTTTAAATTAATAAACTTTTTTACTTTTACAATTGAAATGACTTTGGCAAATAAACGAAAATATTTACAAACAAACATTGCCAATCTCAAGTTGTAATCTTTTTTTTTCAAATATTAAATCAATGAGACAGATGAAATAGAATCGTAACTTTACGCTGGCGATAATTTTTAAAATAAGGCTTTATTGTTATATTATTATATTAGTATTCCATTAACTTTGTTGTTGTTATAAGTTACATGTTACCTCTTGTTTGATAGACAAAAAAAACATCATTTAATTAATAAAAAAAACTGTTTCAAATCCATCCAATATCTATTAAGATTTGTAATGCTTTAAATAGCCTTTTTATTCACAAATAGATTAAAATCTCGATTAAAATAGTGGAATGAACCTTAAATTGCGCCCTAAAATCAATCATAAATTTACGATTTTATAGTTCACAACGATAAAGCTTTTTTTCTGAGTTCAATGACCCTGTGCACGACCGCAAAAGATTTAAAATGGATTTTAAATCATTTAAAAAAATAACTTCGCGGCCCTTCTTGACAGGTTAAGAGGATTAAGTCCTACTTGACAGCTCGTGCCAATGGGGCCATAGTGTTGATCCATCGAAAAAATGTTGTCTGGTCAAATTATTTTTTCTGCATTAAAATGAAAACAAAAAAAAAACTGATCAGAAATGGTTTTTAACTATGTTTTCTACCGTGGTACATAAAAATTGCCAAAGAGCTTTACTGCCGCTCTAATCTAGTCCGTCCCATATGTATTTTTGTCAAAATTGAGATAAACTTGACAAAAGTATTAATTTTACATGTACTTTTAGCCTATTGAATAAAAAAGTAGTGTTTGTTCTAAAAAATCCAAAATAAATATGACTTTCGTGCTGTCCCATATGCAAAATAAAGGCAAGTCAGTTCCTCATATCGAAATGTCTCGCAAATCGTTTAAATGGCTGCGAAATTATTTGAAATCTACAGAGTATGTTTTTAATAGTACGTATAACTTGAAAATATCATTAATTGTTCATTTCTGAAGAAATAGTTGAAGATTTAAAAACAAGATACTCCAAACCTTTAGTGACTTTTTTCTTTTGAAATGTACAACTACGGAAAGAAAATATAAAATACATACCGTTATTAACCATAAAATTAGTTATATTTTTTCTTGAATGAATAAGTTTGATCCTGGTTCTTGGAGAGACTCCACCAACGATAAGCGTAGTTTTTTAAATTATTTTCAAGGGCTTAGCAGTTGAGAATTTGCCTCTGTAATATATTTCCAATTTCCTGGTGTCGTTGCAGATCACATTTTCATATCAAGGAACTTTATTAAATACATTATTTAAAGCAAATAAATCTGAAATAAACATTTTTTTATAATTATTTACTTAGAAAACTACCAAAACAAACCTGGAAATGACAGTTGAACCAGGTTGAAACTGTGTTGTAAATGTTCAAGCCTACCTTGATATCATAACTGACTTGCCTTTATTTATGAACAAATAAAGTCAAGTTGGTCTATTGCTGTAAATTTCTCAAATTTACCTCCAAATTGTGATTTTTTTTAATCAAATGTATGGTACTTGCGTTTTAAGACTGATATTGAAATAACAGTTTATATATTTATATAGAAATATTTAGATTAGAACGGGAAAAATGGTGAAACTTTTTTTGGGTTTCTCACAGCGTTATCTCAGCACTCACTTTTTACATATGGGGCGGACCAGATTAGAGCGGCAGTTTAGGACCCTATTGAAAAAAGCTACTAAAGAAGAATTGAGTGAATTTTATTTGAAAATTGTTCAAAATTATGCAATTGTTAGAAAATCATTTTCAATCATCCGGAGCTTTTTTTTTTGAAAAGGTCCATAAACCAAATTACCAGGTTTTGCGTTTTGGGTGTTTTTGAAACAGCCTTGAGTCAGGGGTATTGAAAAACACCCTAAAAGCAAAAACTGAAAATTTGGTTCATTGGACCTTTTCAAAATGCTCCAGACATGTATTCTTGGGATTCCCGACATTAAAAAAAAATCACAATATCCCGACGATTGTTCTGATTTTTTTTTAATTCCCAACTTGAGTGGCCACCCTGTAAATAAAAAAAACGTCAACTCAGAGAGCGTTCTTTTATAACGTAACACAGATGGGTGTCGTGACCTCTGGAAGTTTGAAAGGAGATGGCTGTCGGTTAAGAGTCCGATGGCGATGGTGTTGAAGACGGAATAAGTTTGCGGGTGTACAGCAGAAACCCGGTGAGGAAGTTCCATTTTTTAAGGCAACGACTTTTTTTTTATTTTGTTAAATTTATGAATTTCATGGTTACTGTCGGGAGGAGATTCTCTTCCCCTGTGGACACCATAAGTGATTTTGCTTGTTCGCGTCCAACAACCCCCTTTTGGCCCTTAATTCCAGTCACGACGTTTTTGCAAGACTCTAGCAGAATTCTTAGAGAGCTGGTTATTCTTAGAGCATTCTAGCAGAAATGTTCCACCGTCCTAGCAGGATTCTGACAGAACCAGCTCTGCTAGAATATTTCGTGACTGGGATACGGCAGTAATTTGAAGATGCTCCCTTTAAGTCTGAGCCACTGTAATTCTAGGCAACCGCTACATAGGTCATCCTTGTGGCCCTGTTGGTTAACACATCAAATCAAATCAAATCAAATTTAGTCACGAGGGGAGACGGGGTCTAAACATCCGATTTTTTTGCGTTACTTATTAAAAGAACGCGCCCTTACCGCAGATTTTAAAATTTTCTAAATAGTTCGTCAAGTTCGTAATTTACTTACTTCCCCACTGCTTATGATCGGATTTCCATGGATTCCTATGCTTAGTACTATTTTCTAAGTTAAGTGAGCGTGCCGAAGATTCCACCCATGCAAAGCCATAATTTTCGCCATTTGAACTCGCGACGCTCAGTTGCACTGCACACACACGCTCCAAGTTCACGTGTTGATTTCGCCGCCACCCATAATGGGCACATGGCAACGAACGACAAACAAGCAAACGGGACACGGAAACTCTCTCCGCCACCTGGGTTAAAGGGTAGCGTGTCCTGCGTGAGTTCCTTTCACTATGATGGTAGATTGAGCAGTAAAAAAAGGTCCACTTACCCTAGGCTCACGAAAGGGAAGCGGCGGATGGCCCCATCAACGGTGGCCGTGGAATTTATGGGCACGAGGACGACGTGTGACTGACTGTGAGTTGGAGAGTGTCGGTTGCCAGGGGCGACGTTTTCAATTATGTTGTTCCGACTCGGTTGGCTTTCCCCTGCACGGCGGCGTTTGAGAGACGTTTGCAAATCTCGCAACAAAATTGCAACCTCCTCCCCGGATATCGACATCAACAGAGCAATTTAGGAAGGGCACTCGCGCCTTATCCTTGAAGAGTGCGGTTTGGCTCACATGTGAATCGTTACATAAACGCATTCGAGGACCAGCCATTCCTGCCAGAAGTTTTGTGCTGTTCTTTCAGTGGACAGGATAGTGCGATAGGTGGTTTGTACTAGCAGCAAAGTGTTCCGGAAGCGCCGAAGATGGATTGGCCAAGCGCGCGAGTGGCCCAGGGTGGCATGTGGCACACCGGAAAGGCCAAGTACACCAAGGAGACGCAGGATCTGATTAAAGGTAAGTTTTCTATGATTTAATAAGATTTTAAGTTTAAGATCATCCTGGACTTGGACTGTGGAGAGCGCAATAGTAATCCAATTCTTACCATTTTCGGATGTAGAACGTTCATTAAATAAAATCAAATCCCGAAGACATCACATTTTTAGGATTTTTTTTCTTAAAAGTTATGGTCAGGATGAGCTAAAATTTGGAATTTAGCCTTGTTATGGGCCATTTTTGAATTGAGGGAGTAGCCCCAAGGAAGCCCGAATTTAGACCACCCAATTGCACATAACTTTCTTTAACCCCTCCAAAGTGAACCACCCTTATCTTCAACTAAACCAAAAGATGCCCCTTTTAATTTGCAACAATTCTTCTGGAGATACCAAAGCTCCAAAACTTCACAATTTTTTGGAAAATCAATTTTCCACTTAATTTAGCGATCTGGACCACTGTGCACGGTTATCAACATTTATGTAAATGCTCGTAAGTTTTCTTTGAAAAAAAGTTTTGTGAATTCAAGAAGAACGATTCTTCTGTGCATTATTTTTTTTCCTAAATTCGACGGTAACATTTCAAAAGGCATCATGTACATTTTGACACTTTCTGGGTTATTGTATATTCTGAAAGTACTTCTAATAAGCTACCTCTCCACCAAAAATGAGCAAAAGTTTTTTAAGTAAAGTCTGTTTAATCATAATTTTAAATAAAGTAACATAAACAAATTTAATTTTAAATAAAGTAACATACACAAAATCTCTGCCATCAGCAGTCCCTGTTTATATAGCCCTGTCAACCTGTCAAACAAAAGGCTACATAAACCTCGTGACGAAAAAAAAGCAACATGAAAAAAGCGCCATGTACATTCGGCGAAGAAAAACGAATCATAACAAAGCGTCCCCCTCAATGACAGCAGGGTGATATCGACGTTGGTGATTTCAAAAGAAGTTATGTTTGTTTTTCTCAAATAAAATTACGGGAATAATGTTTTATTGAATATGGATGATCAAGTATCAACAAAAGCAACGTTTTTCATCGTTTGTTATCATTAGAACATCTTATTTTGCTTTTATATAAAAATGGTAATTGAAAATGGATGCTCAACATTCAAATGCGTTTTTCTCAAAACGCATGGTTTGTACATGATGCTTTTTGAAATGTTGGCATCGAATTATGTGAGTACTTTCTTTTTAACCAAAAAAGTCTTTTGTGCAGGAAAAGTGCCATACAAATGTAAAAAAATTCGTTACCTTGAAACTTTTTTTTATCGATTTAGTATCTTCGGTAAGTTTGTTTGTATTGATGGGATAAATTTTCGAAAACAATTTTAATTAAAAACTCACCAGGGGTGAGATAGAGCCTTTCTTACTAAAGAATATAACTTCTTTCAATTCACAACATCGACTTGATACAAAAAATCTTAGGATGAAAGCAAGGTATTATTAATGATGTGTTTTCTAAAAGAAATTGAAAACGCAATTTTCACCAATAGAATATTTTTAATCGTACAAATTCTTAATAAAACAAGCGTTTATGACAAACGCGAGCATAGAAAGCTTCCCATGCGCCAGTGACGACGAACACTGCGATTTTGGTTTTCAAGTTTTGGTACGAGCCCAAAAACCGAACAAAGCAGGCGCAAAGCAAAACCGAGTTAACCGCACAGTGGGAAGCTTGCCATTCAGCATCTACGAAAGTAAGAGAGTCAGAGATAGCTATTTTTACAACCGCACCACTACACACTCGCGGTTCTTTTTTAAACTCCAATCTTCTGAAAGAATCGTTCCAAAATGGTCAAAGTTTTAAAATTAACTTGTTATAAATATAATTTATTGAATTTGTAACAAATTAGCATTTGTAAAATTTGTTTTTGAGAATTGAAAATACGATTTCAAATATTTCAATGATTGTAAAAAAGTACTTTTCAAGTACATTAAAATTAAAACGGTATGTTAATGAGGAGCTATTTTCAGAGCTGAATCGTCATATTTCATTGGGGAGTCTATAGCAACTTTCTCATAAACATATATTGAAAGACTCTCAATAGCATTGATGCCAATCTTTGAACACCACTTAAAAGTTTTCAAGCATATATATTCAGTTTCCTGCTGTTTTTTTTTTAATTTCAAAAGTGTATGAATTTTTAAAACAAAACGAAGAAACTTTTAATTGTATTCATCGTACATCAAAGTATTACCCGAATACAAATTTGAGCATTTAAATTTGCTTAACTTGTAAATTATTATCAAAAATCTACTAAATAGCTAATAGATTTAGGAAAAAATAATTCCTCCTGCCCGAATATAAAATTCAGCGTTTATAAATATTATCGATCAAATCAGAATGTAGAAAAGAGTTAACAGAATATTTTCTTTTAATAAAATATCAGCATTAGTTTAATGTTCGCAGAAATAAACGCCATTTTAAAATTAATAGCAATTTATTCAAAGTCCTAGATTTAAGTTCGGATGCAATTCAATCATTCAAACGTTAAGGTTCAAGTAGAAATTTTGACATAGAGATCGCCAAGACCTATGATTTTTTAAGGGCATCTTTTCATGTTTAGTTATTTTTTTTTTAATAATTTATATAAATCCAATGTGAAATAGCTTTAAAGATCACATCATTCTTAAAAAATATATATCCTTTTTTATCTATATTGTGAAAAAGAGCGAAAGAGCCGTTCAAAAGAGCGGCTCTTTTTAAAGAGCGAACGAAAATGAGCGGCTCCTAAAAAAGAGCGATTTTGCCCACCTCTAAAATAAAGCTTAGAAGCTTAGAAAGTTTGTATTGGAATCCAATGAACTCTGTTAAATAAACTTACGAAATCACGACAAAATGCCTACTTAAAGGCGATTTAAGGAGCACACGGGAAACAAATTGTTTGTAGCGGGATGAATGTCCTAAGTCACAAAAGTTTTTGCATAAACATTGGACAGTTATGTAAAAAACGGACAGAGCAAAAGAAACCATAAAGCTACGATATCTTACATGTTGAAGGAAACATCGGTAGACAAGCTACAAACGAGTATAAGTTTCGTTTTCGTTTTACGGAGCAAGGTGGGGGACGCGGCCTCAAGTCAGTCCAAGTCCGGTTTCTTGTGGAAAAAAGGGTAGTGGCCGAACTAGTATTGCATACCAAATGAACACCACCGGAAGATATAGGGGATCGGGAGGGGGGAGGTGAAAGAAAATTAGTGTTGATGTGAGTAGTAAGAACTTGGATGATTTGAGCAGTTACGGTTATGAATAAAGAGAATCTGAAATTGTGATTCAAAGTAAGAAGGCCCGGAATAAATTAAATTATTAGTTAATTAAATAAGAAAATGTAACTAATCGGAGATCTATACAAAAGAAACCTATGATGTATTCCAAATTTAAAGGAAATAAAAAATACTAGAGAAAAAAAGATGAAAACTAACTGCCGACCTGTCACGTCCGTCAATAGTCTATATCAACAAAACAATGTAAGGAAGAAATAGAAAATTATTTTTTTTCAAATTGGCACTCAAAAAATCTGGCAATGCCAGATTTATCTGGCAACCTGGCATCCCTGCAGTTGACCACACGGGCGAATCGAAGAAAAAAAGAACTAAGCTGAAAATAGGAAAATGGGCGTGGCCCAATGCACTCAACTGTTTAGAATGCATTTGAGAAATATTTGTTTTAATGCTTGTAAAAGGAATAGCATAACTTTTAATAAAAGAGAAAATAAACAGAAATGTTCACAAAAAAGTAGCTCTCTTTGGTAAATTTCAAGGAACACTCCAGATTATCCAGCATCATTCAAACACGACCGCTTATTAGGCTTAAAATGGGTATATTTCCCCTACTTTAGCTCGACCTTCAAAATTAAGAAAACGAAAAAAAATCGTGAATCGATTATCCTAAGTCTAAATTTAAATTAAAAATTTAAGCTCATTTTGACCACAGGAACCCCTCCCTCGAATCGCTTAAAATTTGTATGGGAAAAATCGTCGAACTGTATGGAGAAAAAAAACTGTTTTATTTTTTTTACCTATGGAGAGCGCAATAGTTATCCAATTCTTATCATTTTCGGAAGTAGAGCGTTCATAAAATAAATTAATTCCCGAAGACATCACATTTTTAGGATTTTTTTCTTAAAAGATATGGTCAGAATGAACTCAAATTTGGAATTTAGCCTTGTGATGGGCCAATCTTTGATTTCAGGGGTATACCCGAGGAAGCCCGGATTTGGACATAACTTTCTTTAACCCCTCAGAAGTTAAATTTTAATTTCAACTTATGACTCCACGATCCATTCCAGTCCTCATGGAGGAAGCCAAGCTGACCATCCTGCAGCGCAACAAAATCAACTACCATCTGCGCACCGGCGAACCGCTCCCACCTCCCAAGGAACCCAAGTTCGAGCAAGAGTACAGCAACTTCCTGCCGGCGGCTGTTCCGCGCAAAAACATCAAGAAACGCTCGCTGTCGACCATCATCGAGAGTGGCGCGTTCGACGTGGAAAAGTACCCGGGACCGGGCAAGGAGTGCAAACCGCCGCTCGAGCGACTCAAACTGCAGCTGCAGGAACAGATGGCCGGCTGCAAGCTGCTGCCGGACGACGGGCGGCGTCGCAAACGGATCGCGAGGCGAGCGAGCGATGGGGAGTTGGACGGGTTGACGCCCGATCGGGAAGCGGAACGTGAGTGTTTGGGGGGGTTGGGATGAATATTTTGAGTAATATTTTTTTTTTTTTTTAGTTTTGGAGGAAATCAACGAACGCGTCGAGTGGTTGGCCGAAATGGAAGCGCTGGGCGAGGGAAAGAAGCATCGCCAGGTAATCCACGCCCAGATCGCGGATCGTCTCAACGAAATCAAACGGCTCGAGAGAGCGAATTCCAAGCAGAGCGATACACCGCCAGAGATTTAAGTGTGGAAACGTTCGGATCCAGCGCACACGCGGACGTGCATTTTATAGTAGACACAAATAAATCCCGCAATTGTTTTAATAAATTCAAAAAATATTTTACTTATGCTAGAGACAAAATGATACCATAAATGTATAAGCTTACGGTTTCAATCCTTCTTTCGCTGGTCTGGTCCTTCAATCCGCCAAGCGTCCGAACCAAAGAAAGATTTCGCAGTGACGATAGTTTTTTTTCAGCATTCGGTCTATCCTTGCGCTGCCTTGGCCTTGTTCTTCACCTTTTTGATTTTTTTCAGCCCGTCCATGCTGGACTTGAGCACCTTCGAGTAGGATTCCATAAATTTGGCCACGTCGTCGTGCCGGACGACGGTGGCGAGCTTGCGGGAGCGCGATTTCGCCCGGATCAGACACTGGTACTCGGCGGGCTTTGGCAGCGGGGGGTTGCCCTCGCGGGGCTTCGGTCGGTCGTGGCCGTCGTCTGGAAGGAAACGGAAAGGAGAGAGGGAGAGTTGAGAGTTGTTTTGCTTAAAGCGGTATACACACTTCGGACGGAACCGGTCAAGAAAAAAAATCAAATGGGCAGCAGCGGCAGCGCAAGCAAGTCAGAGAGGGCCCCAAGAAATCTTTTCGGTTTCTTGACTCCTTTCTTTCCGATCTGCATACTAGCCTTAAAGATTAACCGATTCAAAAAATCATGTTAAAAAAATTATGAAATTTACTAATTTTTAAATCTTGTAAATTCTACAATTCTAAATCACTCAAATTCTAAAATATGTACTTCAATTCATAGATTATTTCAGAAAATCGAGGATATCAGATAACTTTGAAGCATTTTTGGAGTTATATTTTAGTTAACAGACCCAATTTCTAAGAAAAATGAAAAGCTTGTTATACGATTATTCGGAGTGAAATTTAGGCGAGGAATCGAATAATCAAGAACGAAATATTTTTTTTTAAATTCCCAATTTTCTGAATTCAGATTTCGTCCAATTTTAATATCCCTTGATTTTTTTTTTTATTTTTGAACATTTGAATTTTTTATTTCTGAATTTTAAACTTGTTTAATTTAACTCTTTTTTAATTTGCGATTTTTATATTTTGGAATTATGAAGTTTTTTGAGTTTTAATTTTTTGAATTTTCATGTTTAAACATTTTAGATTACCAGAATATTTATCTCAAAAATTTGGATTTATATTCTTGATTTTTTATTCCAGAATTTCAGAATTTCTGGAAATTATTTTCTTGAATTTAAATATTATTTTTAAATTTATTATTCTAATCTATCTAACCCTATCTCAGCCATTCTTTAACACTGGAACGCCCAACGCATGTCCAACACAAGCCTCCCGAAAAGTTGGAACGGTAACTTCAACTCGCTGGTTCTCGGGCATTACTCAACCAATCGGGACGATTCTTGTTTCCAGTGATTTGTAAGAATGTCTAGATGATCCTAAAATTTTGCAGAACTTGATTTGAACAAATCTGTAATTTCTGCGACCGAAAACATCGTTCCACCTTTTAAAAAACGACTGCCTCCGCGGAATTTTTGGCGATTTTTTTTTTACACGCGAAAAAAAAAGTTGGAACGATGTTTTTGATCGCGAAAATTACAGATTTGATCAAATTAAGTTCTGCAAAATTTTAGGATCATCTAGACATTCTTACATATCACTGGAAACAAGAATCGTCCCGATTGGTTGAGTAATGCCCGAGAACCAGCGAGTTGAAGTTACCGTTCCAACTTTTTCGGGAGGCTTGGGCGTCCGTGTAAGTTGGACATGCGTTGGGCGTTCCAGTGTTAAAGAATGGCTGAGATAGGGTTAGTGTAGATTAGAATAATAAATTTAAAAATAATATTTAAATTCAAGAAAATAATTTCCAGAAATTCTGAAATTCTGGAATAAAAAAAATCAAGAATATAAATCCAAATTTTTGAGATAAATATTCTGGTAATCTAAAATGTTTAAACATGAAAATTCAAAAAATTAAAACTCAAAAAACTTCATAATTCCAAAATATAAAAATCGCAAATTAAAAAAGAGTTAAATTAAACAAGTTTAAAATTCAGAAATAAAAAATTCAAATGTTCAAAAATAAAAAAAAATCAAGGGATATTAAAATTGGACGAAATCTGAATTCAGAAAATTGGGAATTTAAAAAAAAAACTAGAGTTCTAGAATCATCTAGACAACCTAACAAATCACTGGAAAGAAGAATTATCTTGATTGGTTGAGTTATGCCAGAGAACCATTGAGTTGAAGTTACCGTTCCAACTTTTTTGGAGCCTTGGGCGTTGGAATGTTAAAGGGCATTCTGGAAAATGCCTTACATTAATACTTTAAAATATTTAATATTTTTATTTTGAATTTCAGAATTTTCGAATTTCTAAACATTTCTAATGTAGAAAATCACAAAATTTAATTTTACAGAAAATTTATTAAATCCACACCAAAAATTACTTTCAATCACTCCTAAAAGTTTCTTGAAGATATTTCATGATTTAACTGAGTAAGAGACGATTTAGGTTCAAAATTTTGCAATGTGCAAAGCGAACTTGTCAAAATTTGTGAGCGTTTTTCTCTGAACATCGAGTAAATTTACAGGGGCCACAATATCTCAAGATGGGATTGGCTGAAAATTGGGGTATAGATTCGCAAGTTATACCCGTGTGCATGACAAAGCCCGATTTATAAATTTTGCATTAAAAAAAAATCAAAAACTAGCGATATTTTACATGAAAAAAAATAAAAAATATCTTCCTGGAGTTTTTTTTTTAAAGGTCCAATAAACCAAATTTCCAGTTTTTGCATTTTGGGTGTTTTTGAAACCGCCTTGAGTCAGGGATATTAAAAAACACCCAAAAAGCAAAAACTGAAAATTTGGTTTATTGGACCTTTTCAAAAAAAACTCCAGCTTGCTTTTTTTAAATCAACTTCTTGAAAATCGGCCTCCGTCATAAACACGGTTTAGCGATACTTCACCAACATTTTGAGTCGATTTGGTCAAAGCAGAGTTGAGATATCGTGGCACCCGAAACTGCTAACTTTAAATAGCTATACTGTCGTTTTACGCATAATTGACCCATGTTCGACTGCAACTGAGAAAAACGCGATTGAATTTTTTCGACCGATTTCTGTGGTTCTACGCTTAATTGTCCCGGGAGTCCCTATGTATCCCTAATCGCTCTTATTTGTGATTCTCTTACTATATAGTTATTAGGGAAATAAGACATAATGCGTCGTTAAACTAATGATTCCGTGAAAGAAAATACTTGGTGGGACAATGGAGCACCCGCAGTCGAGCAGTTTTTGACAGTTCGCTCCATAAGAAATACATTGTAGAAAAAGAGCAAAAACTGCTCGAATGGAAATGCTCCATTATGCGTAGAATTACATCGATGGGACGAACAGACTTGGTGTTGTTTTCAATGAGTTTCAGAACAAAGTACTAGATTTTATGTGTTTTTCTTAAAGTTAACAACAAACTAAACTTAAAAATGTCAAAAAGTCAAAATCGACCAAAAAATGACATGGGACAATTATGCGTAGAACGGCAGTATATCTCGTCAATGATACAACCAAAAGTCTTAAAATGTGTTTTGTTAATAGATGCAAATGTATATTTTAAGGCCCTTTCTGACATTTTTGCCGATTTACATGTATGTAACACCTTAACTGAGCAGCTTTTTAACTGAGCGCTCGATAACTGAACTGTAGTCCAGTTGAAAAGAAGACAAACGTCAAAAAAACCAAAACAAACCGAAATGACCGAGGGGTTAATGGATGCATAAATCATGTTCATTAAATAAAAAAGCTTTTTTCAAACTATTATTTGATTTAAATTCACAATTTAAGAAATATGAAAAGTATTGTAAATAAATATGAGTAGATATTAAATATGAAATTTTCACCAAGAAAATATTATGCATCGATGGTCCCCTCGTATTTTTTTGTTCAGCCCAGTTAGCGAGCAGCATTCGGTGACTGAGCTACGTTCTCAGCCCAGTTACCGAAAAAGTACCTACTGTATATGGGTTTATGCCTTTCTAAATTTTTGAATTTTAAAATTTCGAGTTATTGAATCATTAAACTTGAATTATTATTATTGAGTATTATTTTTTTCATTTCTAAACTTCTGAATCTTTGAATTTTAGATATTTTTGCCTGAAAATTAAAGGATAATTGTTATGACTTTTCCCTCTGTTTATTTGAGGTTTTTATTTCATTAGTTGAAGAAACGGCTTTTAATCCCCAATCTGAACATCCGATCGTTGATCGGCTCACAATCACTCACACAAATCCGCATTTTGCCCAACACTATGAAGCCGGACCCCAGCACGTTTTTGGCTCCGCCGTTCTGGTACATGGTGAGCCCCAAAGAATCAACACATCTCCTGCAATGCGCCAACATCGAAATTATGGGGTTTGAGTTCGCTCACTGAGCGTACTCGTACCCATCAAAACGTAACGATTTGCAGTTCCATGTTCCGAGTTTCCAATCGGTGTCCTTTTCGTGCCTAGGTCTATGCCGTTTGTTCCGGATTCTTATTTCTTCTTGATTGTTCGTAATTTCTGTATTTTCGGTATGAGATAGATTGGGATTGCGAATAACTAGTCTCGATGTTGAAGAAACTTTAGACTTCACTTGACAATGTTAACCAATAATGAAGTCTGTGCTAGGGAGATGCAAGACCCTTGTCATAACGGCAGGCAGACCATATTGAAACCCAGACATTCGAACTTACATCGTTTTATCGTTAGCGTGAAGGAAGAATCGGCCCGGGCCGACTGGGCCAGCAGTGTGAGCTGTGTCAGGAACTGAAACGGTAAAGAACGTTCCAATTAATCTCCAAATCATTTTTGAGGAACTTTCTAAAAACCGTCCACTCACTTCATCGTTGCTCAGCAGAACCATTTTCCCATTGATTTCTTCCTAAATTTCACACACGCGCGACTAGTTTCGACGTTGCACTAATTGCAAACAATGAAAACCCACCTGATTTGTGGGATTTTCCCGGAAAATTAGTGGAAATTGCTGGTGCCGCGGAACGAAAATGCGAAAAATCGCGAGATCGATTTGTTTTTCGACGGAGCCCCCGTAGTCTGACAGTTTCGAGTTTACGTGTCAAGCACGCGGCCTGCGCGGTTGACGGGCGCAGGGATGCCAGCGGGAGCACGGTGAAAAGTCTGTTCGATTTGGTTAGGAAAGTCTGCAGACCGGAGTTGGTGGGGTGAAATTCAGCAAAGTTTTCAGATTGATGAGCTATTGTAACCAAAAAGTTTGTTGTTTTTGATAAACGTTCAGGAAAATTAAACGAAAATGCTTAAGAAAGTTGTCGGTAAAATGCAAAAATCCAAAAAATGAGTGAAAATCTCTGCGGTAGATACTGGCAGCATGTTCCCGTCACTGAAACTGCTCGATTGGTGATTGACAGCTCTCTACTGAGCCCTTTTGAAGGCAGTCACAACCGCAGAGTGGGTTGTCCCTCGTTTTGTTGTTGTGATTCATGTTTTGAGGGATTTTTGGCAAACATTCGGCAGTGGAGCAAAGTTTCAAGCGTTTTAATTGCATTTTCCCAGAATTGTTTTTATAATTCGCAAAAATGAGTGATAATAATGGTAAGATTTTAAAGTCAGCGAAACAGTCGTGCTAAATGGAGCTTATTTTAGAGCAAGCAGTTGCGACCTTGCCAGAGGAGGAGCGCCCGGAAACTCCCGAAGAGGCGCAACCGGAACCGAAGCCGGACGAGGAGCCGCCGGCAAAGATGGAGGACGTGATAACGATCGACCCGGAAGCGACCGAACTGGACCTGAACCATGGGCGCGTCGGGAAGATCGAGCAGCTGGAACCGCTGGTCAATTTGGAGAGGTGATTTTGCGAGCGATGATGCGGAGTTATGAAATATGTTAAAATTGATTTTCTTTCTAAGGTTGTACATGCGCTGGAATTTGATCAAGAAAATTGAGAATTTGGACCATCTGACGGAGCTGCAGGAGCTGGAGTTGTACGACAATCAGATCACCGAGCTGGAGAACTTGAATTGTCTGGTTAATTTGGAGTAAGATCTTTAGGGAGAAAAATCGATTGTTTAATTAATTTTAAATCATTTCTCAGAATGCTAGACGTAAGCTTTAATCGATTGCACAAAATTCAGAATCTGGAAGAGCTGACAAAGCTGCGCAAGCTGTTTCTGTGCGCGAATAAAATCTCAACCATCGAAAATGTTGGCCACCTAAGTAATTTGACCATGCTCGAGCTTGGAGACAATAAGATTAGGGTTGGTCTCCTAAAATGTCGTTTCTCCGACAAGAATTAACGATTTCCTTTGATCCTCGCAGAAAATCCAGAACCTCGAATCGCTCACGAACCTAACTCATCTTTATCTTGGTAAAAACAAGATCAACAAAATCGAAAATCTGGACCAGCTCGTGAAGCTGGAATGCCTCAGCTTGCAGAGCAACCGGATTGTGAAGCTGGAAAACCTGGACAAGTTGGTGAACCTCACAGAACTGTACATATCGGAGAACGGCATCGAGCGAATTGAAAACCTCGCCGAGAACAAAGCGCTGGAGACGCTCGATTTGGCCAAAAATCGCGTCAAGGTGCTGGAGAATTTGGACCATTTGGCGTGTCTGGAAGAGCTTTGGGTAGGATTTAACAAGTCTTGAGGTACTTTGATAACTAATCTAGAACTGTTTTCAAGATGAACGACAACGCGGTCTCCGACTGGAACTGCGTGTACGTCCTGGCGCAGAACAAAAAACTCGCAACGGTTTACCTGGAGCGGAATCCGCTCGCTGGGGATGCCACCTACCGGAACAAGCTGAAGCTGGCGGTTCCCTGGCTGACCAAGATCGATGCCACGCTGTGCCGTTGAGCAGAGTTGCGGCCATGCGACGGAATTTATGAGGAGGACCAAAACCACGAGATAGTGCTGCTACTAACTATATTGTTTGTATTTTGTAAGTTGCCTAACTATTTGTTCGTTGTAACGTTGTTATTAATCCCCCTTATGATGGACAAGTAGAGTAGATGGAGCGTTCGGAACAATGAACTCGTAATTGAGTAGAGATTTAAAAGTGGTTTTATTCTTCACTCGCCATCAGATATCACTAATTAAGGGATAATAAAGCTCAATACAAAAACACACACACTCGCGCACTCAAGCCACACCACCGCCCCCTCTTCAGGGCATCTTGTCGTATCAAATGTCCCGATAGTCCCCGGTTCCGTAGTGCTTCTGCGACCCGTTGTGTTCCGACTCGACCAAAAAGTCCTCGTACCGTTCCCCCTTGTGGGACTGCAGCAGCTCCCGCTTCGGCCGCATAATGCCCTTCACGTCGTTCAACGAAATGTCCACGTCGCGGAACGCGTTCAGCAGAATCACCGCCACGATCACCACAAAGAAGCCGCACAGATCGCCGATAATGTCCTCCGCCTTCATGCGGCCCCACTCCTTAAACAGTATCGCCGAAGCCGTGATGACCAGCGTCGTGAAGATCACGTAGTAAATCGGCGTCACAATACTCGTGTTGAAAATGTCCAGCGCCTTGTTCAGGTAGTTGACCTGAATCCCAATGAAGATCACCGTTACCACGATCAAAAAATAAGGCAACCACATGCCAAAGTCGTTCGATTTCCCCGACAGCGTGTCTCGCAGCGCCAGTCCGAGCGCCTTGCACGACATCACCGTCAAGCTTCCAACCGCCGAGCACAGCAAGATATAAACGATCACGTGCTTGTGCCCGTACCGCGGTCCGTAACAGCACCCAAGAACCAGCGCAACCGCCAACACCACCAACACATAAGAGATAAACGTCGGATCTTGCAACTTATCAAGCAGCAAGTTCAAATCATCAACCTCCCCTTCCTTCGGCGAATGAATCACAATAATCGTCGATCCGATGATGCACAGAAAGCAACCGAGCTTCCCCAGTAGGTTGAGGCGTTCCTTGAGGAATTTGGTGGCCAGTACGGCGGTCACGATGACGGAGAGCGCCCCCAGCGGAGTGACGAGCGAGGCCGGGGCGAACGCGTACGCGGCAAAGTTGGCCGCCTCGCCGATGCCCACTGAAAAGGGGGAGAAATTTCGTCAGTGAATCAGTTGATGGTTTAATTTTGATTAATTAGTTTGAAAAAAACATTGAGTTTATCACAAAGACTCGATTTTGTCGAACATCTCTTCCTGGCGCTCGTGGGGTTTAACCCTCTACTGCCCAAATTTTTTTTCGAAAATTTTTATTTTTCTCGTGTTCAGGAGGTCATTTTGAGCAACTTTTGTTCTACGAAAAACTTTACTTCTCTTGTTTTATGTTTTTCTTGTTTCATTTTTAGTATTTTAATTTGCATTTTTCTTGTTTAGTTTATGTTTGTTTTTGGTAGTATTTGGCCTACTCTACCACCTCCTATCATTACATTTTGCCTATCTAATTTTTTCATGTTTTTACAGTAACTTTTTCAATTTTTTGCATGTTTTTCACATTTTCTGCTATAAAATGGAACCATTATCATTTAAATTGTAAATAAATGCGTAGAGGCATAGTCTGGGGCACTAGAAAAATTACTGCATACTTCTTTTTACATAAAATATAGGAAATGTTAGTAAAAAACACAGCCAAAGTTGACCCCTAAAAAAAATAACATTTTTTAAAACATTGGCAAAGTCACATAACACAAGTCAAACCTCCAACCCTAAAATTTTCCAAAATTTTAAAAGTTCTTCTTTCCAATGCTTTTTAAAGATCAAAAATTTGGGACCATCCATAAACCACGTGGACACTTTTTTGTGAATCTTTTACCCCCCCCCCCTTCGTGGACAATTGTCCATACAAAAAAAAAACTTTTTGTATGGATCGTGGACAATCGCCATACCCCCGAAAGTGTCCACGTGGTTTATGGATGGTCCCTTGGTTGAAAAATGGATTTTTGGCGATTTTTTAAATCGAAGCCCGTCTAGAGGCGGGGTTGGGTTGTAGAGGGTTAAGAGCGTTACTAACATTCCTGTCCCATTAGGGTGGAATCTAGTTATATGGGAACATTGAGAATGATTAAAATCCAATCAGCAACACATTTTTTGGGTCCCTTTTAGGGTCCTTAACAACCCCCCAAAATTTGGCAGCGATTGGTTAAGCCCACGATTGGCGCAAAGCGAATGAAATTTTTATGGAAATTACTATGGGGAATCTAGCATTTTCACATTTTTGAATTTACAAAATTCAGCACCCTAGCAGTGTAGCCCTGGATGTCCTTAACAACTCTTCCGAAAAAAATATGGTGCTAAAATGCGTCATAAAAATGATATCGAGAAATTAAAAAGAGAGATGTGAGCCGGTAACATGGAGTTAAACTTTCGCAACTGTCATGGTAAACTTCACAGAAGCTTGACAGAAAGTTTAACTCCATGTTGCACTTTTAATTTCTCGATAGAGTTTTCAAAAGTAGTGTATTGAAATAATCAGTAAAACTCAAATATTCTGCCAACATTGCCTAAGGAACCATGAAATACAAAATAGACATGACTGTTCTTGACACATTCCGCCGTGACGTTGCAACGCTTTGACTTTTCTTTTTTCAGTATTAGGTTTTACACCGTGACGTCATTTGACAGCTCGTGTGCACTGTTTACATGGTCTTCGTCGATTGTCGACGAATTTCTCCGAACAAAATCGACGACCGCATCGGACTGTGCTAAGTCCATGTAAACATTGCAATCCTTCTAACCTCCAAATCAAGTCGGCGTAAAACCTAATTTCGGCTGTAACTCAAAAATTACATTGCAAAGGTACATATGTTATTACAGATTCGGAAAGTACATTTTAAGCGAATATTCTATTTTTGAGAGGGGGATATGTAGCGTGACGTTGCAACGCGTGACTTTTTCTCAATCCTGGCCCAATTCATGTTTCGCCAATAACTCTGCTCTGTTAAACGGCAAATTTGGAGTTCTTCTTCCATTTTTAGTGTAAAATTGGCCAACAAATCGAATGCAATCATTAGTTTTTCGAAAAAATTAAACCTCGATTTTTGAAGACCGCTTACATTTCGTGACGTTGCAACGCTCTGTTTTTGAAAACAGGGTTTTTCGTTGCGTTGCAACGTCACCAAATTATAGTTTCAAAATAACTCATAGTTTTTGTTAGGCTGAACAACTGTAGGTTAAGATTTGATCGAGGGGCGGGACAGTAGTAAAAAATTAAATAAATTAATTAATTAACTGCCAAAATTAATTAATTAACGAGGAATTAACTTTTGTGGACGATCAAAACATTGCCACCTCTTTTTACACCACATTGGTTTGACCTCGGGTTTGACAGTCTGACATCTCGCGTGTTTGTTTTTGTTGTGTTGTAGAAACGTTTTGTTACCAAGATCGTGCGGTGCTGGGGAACCTAGTAGGGAACCAATTCTAGAAGGCGGGCAATCCGGAGGGCCCAGATTCACAAATGAAGTGTCCTGCGCTGATGCTTTGGCCGCGCAGCAGGCGGCTTGCCAGAAGCGGTTTCCAGTGACGTTTGCGTCGACACAACCGCCAAATCCGCATCTAACTTCCAGAAAACCGCCGTGACCGATACGATCCTTAGCCCATCAACGGCCAGACCGAGCTGCAGCCCCTGTCACTGTCTTTGCTGTACCGTAAAGAGCGGTCTCCTAGCACGAATCCAACAACACCGGATCCGGGACAAAATCTCGAAGCGGGTAGCCGAGTGCAACAGCAGCATCGACGGAGGATGACTGGGAGAATTAATGAAAGTCGTGACGAGTGTTTTTCCGGGACTGGACTTGGGAAAGGCCGGTTCAAACGGAAATGTACGATATGGGTTATCTACCAACGTGGTAAATTCACAAAAACAATACAATTTGTTTCTATCTTTGTTCTTTTTTGCACAAAGCAACTGGCCGCCTCCGAATGTTAACTGTTCCAGACGCTGATGTCCAAGCCGGTGCACACGCTCGATCAGATCGAGAAGCAGAAGCGGGCAACGACGCCGCAGAAGGATTTTGCCATCGTGACCGGGAAGCTAACGACCGAGGTCAGCGATCTGGAAAAGACCTTCAAGGTGATGGGCATTCCCATCAGAAGCGGACCGGAGCCGGTTCAGGAACTCGGCATTTTCTCACTGGCAACGTTTCTTAGTTCCACCAATGTGACCACGGTTCGAAACAAAATTCAGCCGATGCTTAAAACAAAGCGCTAATAAATCGGCCCTCATGCCACCGACCGTGTTTACGCCCAGGTCCAAAAACCTAACCGACCTTTTCACCAAAAATGGTAACTCGGTGATCGAAATGCTGGTCGAGTCCAACAACGCCAAAACAATTGGGTACTAAAGCCCTATGTCAATTTATATGTACAACGTTAAAAAAACACGATTAAAAACCATTTCTGATCACTTTTTTTCATTTTAATGCAAATTTTTTTTTTTGACAAGACAACATTTTTTCGATGGATTAACTATGGTTCCCTTGGAACGAGCTGTCAAGTAGGAGCTTTTCTGTCAAGAAGGACCGCGAGATTAATTTTTCAAAATTGATTTAAAAATCCATTTTAAACTCTTTGTTGTACGACAAAGGGTCATTGTATTCAGAAAAATAAGTTTTATCGCTGTAAACAATAATATCAACAATCTAAGCTTCATTTTAGGACCCAATTACCAAACGGTGGCGACCACAATGGATTCTTCCCAATGGCGATGGAATAACAAGCGAAAGAACAAACTAATTCTTTGGAAAATACAACGCCTCATTGTTCTGTATTTTTATTCTATATTTATTGTTTGTTGAGCTGGAGTAGTCGTCGAGCGGATTGAAAATCCACCAGCTCCAATTCGGCCATCGCATTATCGCGCCAGTTCCATGAGCAGCAGCAGCTCTGCAACAATACCTTTCCCCCGTCAAGCGACGCACCAGCCGAAGTTATAGTGGCTGCCGCAGCTGATTTATCTGATTAGAAATCCCCACCTGCGTTGCGAGCCGAGCATTCTCCAGAAATAGCGGAGGAAGAACCTGCCATGCCGGAATTCTTCGAAAAGAACAAAACAACCGTCGCCGAGATGGAACCCGACTTTAGAAGTTCGTCCAAGGTGAGCGTCCTTGGGAACCTCTGCCGAAGCAACCGATTCCAGTTCCAACGCACAGTAATTATACCAGCTGATCGCCGTGCCGGCGGAAACTTCGACGGGCCCGCGATCGTGCTGATCGTGGGAAGCATAAACACAAGCAGATCCGAGAGCAGATCATTCTTTATTCATTGTTTCAGTTTCAACAACTCAAAGCCAAAAGTACCAACATGCAGCTGAATAAAAAAAACGAAATAAATAATTATTGCACTTATTTTTGTTCATGTGCTATTAGCATCGACCTTTGTCCTTCTTGTTGTATTTCGTAGAATTAAACAGTTTTTGCACTTTTGGAACCACTGCTAGAACAGTGCCGTCTTCGGGGCAAAAACGCCAGTGCAACCGCCAGCAGCGATCCAGCGATGTGGCCACGGGGAATTCCCTTGTTCAAAGAAACCGCAGCCCATGTCGTCCTCGGATCCGGATTCTTCCATCTTCTAATCCTTGGCGGAAATGGCGGGCACAGCACCACCGGACGACATCGAGGACAGCTTCTCGCGACCGGAAGCGATCAGTTTCCCGATGGACTTGCCCTTCAGCTCAATGACCTCCTTGTTGATGCGGGTTGAGTCAGCCTCGAGACCAACCGAGCGGCATTTCGAAACCTTTTGAACCTTGCAACCGAAATTTACTAATTACTTCCGGAAACATTCGCGAAAATAAATCAAAAACAATAACAAATGACCGGCATCTCCTCATTTTTGCAAATCAACACAAACTTGACAGGCGGGTGTGCGAAGGAGAAGCAAAACAAATCAATGTTTTCGACAAAGCAGGTTGGGCGCTGTCAAATGTTAGTTGACAAGAGGAATTTAATTCCTTAATACATTAAATGCGCAAATTAAATAAATTAAGGCCAGTTTCGCGCCCCTCGGATTTGATTATAAGACATTAATAGACAGTACAAGGACATGTGAATTGATTGGCCTGCCCATGCCCCCCTCCCTCTATTCTGCTTTCACAGTTGCAGTACGATTTACGAAGTTTTCCAAAGGGTTTTCAAAATATTTTTTTTTGTATTATTCCATTATCACGAAGGAACCCCCCTCTCCCGTCCTCTATCCATGTAACGGGACGTCCATGCATTACGTAACGGCGTAATATCAAGGGGAGGGAGGAGGGTTCGAGGATTTATACAAAAAAAGTGTATCGGAAATGTATTTCCAGGGGGTGGAAGGGGTCTAAAAATATAAATGTTTTGTTACGTAATGCAAGAACGCTCCCTTAATATTTTAATGGTTTTGGGAAACTTACAAAACACGTGGAAGTTTTAGAAGGGAGGTGAGGAGCTTCAAGTTTTCAGGAGGGCTTATTTTGAATTTATAAATAAAGGGCCCATAACGTTTGTTGATGGCCCCTAAGGGGTGATCTGCAAACAACGTAACTTATTTTGTTGACTTTTGTGCTTTTTGATTTAAATTTGAGGAAATAATAAAACTGTTTACCTGCGCAACATAACATTTTTAATTGCGAACAACTAAACGTTGCATACAACTTATTTAGGCAAGGGTTCGTCCAACAACAGAGTGACAAAAGTTTGTAAAAAAACAATCGAATCACGTGATTTTCATTGTTAAGTGAATTTCACTGTAATTTGGTCTACTTAAGGGTGTGGGATAAAAAAAATCGTTGCGTTGTATTAGAATGAACCCTCACGTAAATCAGTTAATCATAAAGGGGCCATTCAGTAACCACGTGATTACTTTTTTGAAAGTTTTAGATTTTTTCCCCCTTTAGAACATCGGTATATTTTGATTTGTTCAACAAGTTTCATAAAATACTACTTTTTTCGAGTTGCATACAAACTTAAGTGACGGAATTTGTGAATGACCCATGTACAATTCTTTTGTAAATATGCTCGGAAACATTATATAAAAAATATATAATATTTAGTATCCTTTTATCTTCAACAACCAACTACGCATTCACCTTTTTTACCATGTGGCCAATATGATTTAAAATTTCGTGACGTTGCAACGCAAACTTAAACCTGTTGTAACTTTGGATCTAGACAACCAATTAAGTCGCTCTAGATTGCATTTGAAAGCTCTTTCCAAGTACAAAGAGCATCCGAAATATCAAAATGATTGAATGTTTAGTTTTTTGTTGACATAAACAAATGTCCCTTTTTCGTGACGTTGCAACGCAATAAAATGGTAAACTTACACTAATTTGAAAAAATACTTAACTTAAGGCTAGTATGCAGATCGGAAGGAAAGGGGTCAAGAAACAGCTTTACGAACAGCGGAACAAAGGAGAGGGAGCGATTTCTTGGGGCTTTTCTTCACCCTCTCTGACTTGCTTGCGCTGCCGCTGCTGCCCATTTGATTTTTTCTTGATCGGTTCCTTCCGAAGTGCGTATACCGCTTTAAGATAAACTGCAAACCCATGACATTTCCGTTTAGTACAACTAAAAACCTACAAAATGCAATCAAAAGAATATTTTTTGGATTTTATTTCGCTGAAAACCAGGAGTTTTTAGAATTTTTTTTTAAAACGATGATTTTATCACGAATTGATGCATAACCTAACCAACTTGTACAAAATGATATTCAAATGATCAATTAATGAAAACCATGATTTTTGAAGCTTCAAGTAGTCTAGAATGGAGGAAAAATATCCAAATAGCTCATACACGCTTTTCAAAATTTCATCCTAAGGTGTACATTGCCGGAATCGACGTGAAAAAGTGTTCAGAAGACATTATTTAGTTAAATTGCACCCCAAATCCTCAAATATATTATAGTTTTCGAAAGATTCCGCTTGACTTGGCAGTGTTGGCAAAAAGTATGATTTTTTTTTTGAGTATTTCGAAATGTCTGTCTTGAACGCTCCGTAATTTTTGTTAGAAGCAATTTGGCACCATACTGTCTTCGGGTAAGTTGTTCAGGACACAAAGGGATATACTTCTACGGTGTTAGTTTCATTAAATAATAAAACATGAATTCAGTAAATTTAAAAATGTGAAAATGCAAGTTTCCCCATGGTAATTTCCATAAAAATTTCACTGGCCGGTACAAATTTTGGCCCAAAAACCCTTCGTGTACGACACTCAATACATGCGACGTATACAACTCTACTCCATCGAGATCTACAAAAGGACATGGCGGGCGCCGTCAGAGGCCAAGGACTATTAGCTACATTTGTACACATATTCAAGTTTTGACAGTCTTGATGATTAATTTCTTAGCACGTAATTTAATAAAAAAAAGAAAAATCTGCTTTTTTCCTGATTTTTTTTTCTGGATTTTACTCCAATTTTACTTTAAAATTCCTTCGATGTCAAATTTTCCATTTATTTACGATTTCGAGTAAGAAATCACTGAAAAACGTCAAAAGTTATGAGCTTTTAAGTGTTATTTGTTTAGTTTTTAGAGGCCAGATGTCAAATATTTCGATGGAAACGATATCCGGATCAATCATGCGACCTATCGTTGGATACGTAATCAAAAGACCTATCCAACGAGTCGAAAAGATATCTGTAACCCTTATCGAGATGAAGTTTTAATTAGAGCACATTTGTAGGTTAGACATTTTTATTTTGCCGAAAAAAAACTATATTAGTGCGAGGAAGGCATCAACCACGTTATGGTGAATTAAGTAACGTTTCGAAATATGTTTTAGTTGACAAAAAGGGCCAACTTTTGAGATTTAGAGCTTGACGGATGTTTTTTATTTCTGCAAGTCATAATTTTAGCCTAAAGCTTTATATGCACTTCGAAAGGAACCGGCCAAGAGATGGTGAAGAAATGCCCCAAGAAATCGCTCCCCCACCTTTGTTCTGCTGTTCGTAAAGCTTTCCGACCCCTTTCCTTCCGAACTCCGTACTAGTCTTTAAAGTGGTGCACTTTATCAAAAGTTCACTAAAGTTTTTAGGCCGCCTTCACGGCTGGGGCGCAAATCAAAAAATCTTAAAATTCCAAGATTCAAAAAATCGAAAATTTATAATTTTTTAAAAATATCAATAAATTAGGTTTTCAATTGATACATTTTTACCTGTTATGATTTGAAGATTTATTTTAACTTTTTGATTTAATTGTTTTAAATTATTTTGAAGGTTTGAAAATATTTTACATAGTTTTTGTCATTGGAGAATTTATTTTTGGTATTTTGAAAACTATTGATCGCAAAATAACATAGGGGAAACATACCCTTTCCAATCAAACACCTATCTTCGTCATATGGAGTGTTTGATGCTTGATTAAAGCTCCAAAAATACTATTAAGGCTATAAACATACCAGCAACAGCACCGCCTCGAGTAAGCACGCAAATGTTTGGCACTTACTGGCCAAAAAGATCAAATTTAATGTTCTTTTGATCCTAATTTCTTTTGCAAGACCATTTCTCAAAATTGTGTTGGAACACACATCCACACGCAAGATGAGAGCTTGACTGCTTAACGAAAGTCACCATCAATATCTTTTCACTTGCGCTAACGATTTCAAAGCGCTTAAGATATAAAATTGCTTCCAACTACCGGCAACATGTTCTTTTGAACATTAGTTAGTCACTCACTTGAAAAATAATCCCAAAACATGTAAATAATTAGCAAGCGCCATAAAAAAACAAACGCGCCAAGACTTTTGACGTTTCAATTTTGACGACCCATTCCAATCGAAGACTAAAGAAATCGGAGCGAACGGCGAAGGCAAATAAAGAACAAAGGGTGGCCACTAGAGGTGGGCAAAATCGCTCTTTTTAAGGAGCCGCTCATTTTCGTTCGCTCATTAAAAAGAGCCGCTCTTTTGAACGGCTCTTTCGCTCTTTTTCAAAATTTGGATGAAAAGGTTTTTTTTTAGAATCGTGTGATTTTATAACTTATTTCACATTGGACTTTTATATATTCTAATCTAATCTAATCAGACCCTAGCGCAGCCAATCTTTCGAAGGGATCCTGGAGAGTGCCTTAGGTTAGATGACGCCTAGCACTCTTCTTGTCATTTATTAACATTTGTAGTGCGCCATTGCATCGGAATGCATTGAAACAACACAAGCGTTAAAGCGGCCAGACCTACTGCGTAAAGCCGTATCGCAGAGATGACTCGTAATTGGGTTGAGTTTGAGCACTGAGTGTTCGAACAACAACACAATTCTGAATCGACAGGGGAGGAAGAAGCGTGGGGACACACCACAATACGCTCCGAGATTTTGGTTGTATTCGTTGGGAGCACCATGCTAAGAAGGTTTGGTACTCCGGGACCCTCTGGGATGGGACATTGTATTTCCACGAATGCCCTGGACACTATTTGCCGTGGTTATAGCGCCACAACTCGCTCTCTGTAACAATATTCCTAATTCCAGTCCACGCTCACCAAGCCGACATGGCCTAGTGGTTAGCATTTTTGCTTACCAATCCAAAAGACGGGGGTTCGAACTCCGCCTCGAGCGACTTTGATTTTTCGTTCATATTCATCATTTTAAATTTATGTGTTCTTAACTTTCTCGTTGGGAGCAGATGGACATCGAACCCAGAACCATTCGCTTACAAAGCGAACACCGTAACCAGTCAGCCACGGCCGCTCCATCACATTGGACTTTTATATATTATTTGATAAAAAAAATTAAACTGAAAACGAGAAGATGCCCTTGAAAACCATAGGTCTTGGTGGTCTTCATGTCAAGATTTCTACTCGAACCTAAACATTCGAGTAATAGAATGGCTTCCAAACTTCAATCTAAGATGCCGGAAAAGTTGCTTGTAATTTTAAAATTGTATTAATTTCTACATGAAATGAAATAATGATAATATTTTATTTGGAGAAAATATTCTGTGAACTTTTTCTTCATTCTGATTGAATCGATAAAATATTCAGTATTCACTACATTTTTGGTAAGATTTTAACAAATCATTTACTTTTGGGATTAATTTTTATATGCATTGACATTTTTGAAATTGCATTTTCAATTCTAAAAAACAAATTTGATACAATTTTTTTTTTGAAAATTCAATAAATTATATTTATATCAAAAATCATGCCATCTTGAAACGGTTCTTTCAAAAGACCGGAGATTTAAAAAGAACCGCGGTTCTTTTTTTGTGAGCCACGGTTCGTTCGCTCTTTTCAGTGAACCGGCTCTTTGAGTGGCTCGCTCTTTTTTTGCCCACCTCTAGTGGCCACCAACACCACCAGCAGCGCCTGTTGGAGTAAGCCAGTGATGCCAGGAAACGTTCTCTATAAATGCTACTTTTCGTGGGTGTTCGCTCAAAATTCTATCACAATTGGCAGCACTAAGCAGACCCAAAAGAAAATAGAAAAATATCCTGTATCATTCTAACACGGCCGCTTATTACGCTTAAAATTGGTATATGCGGCGAATGAAGCTGATTTAGGTAATCTCAAGAACTCAAATTTTTAAAATTCGATATCTCTGGAACGAAACTTATTCCTTTCTGGCAATAAGTGATTCTTATGTAAAATTGGCAGCGTAATGCGATGGTGAGGTCAAATTTAAAAAAATAGGACTGTTTTGAGATACGGCCATTTAAAATTTTCAATTGCGCAATGCAGGTAGATAAAACATCTTAATCAAAATTTTAATCAAGGAAATGGAATCTACGTCTAATTTCCTTCAAAGTTAAGCTTAAAGCGGTGTATGAACATCGGAAGGAACCGGTCAAGAAAAATTTCAAATGGGCAGCAGCAGCAGCGAAAGCAAGCCAGAGAGGGTGAAGAAAAGCCCCAAGAAAACGCTCCCTCTCCTTTGTTCTGCTGTTCGTAAAGCTGTTTCTTGACCCCTTTCCTTCCGATCTCCATACTAGCCTTAAGACCGACCTTCTAAGATTTGTGGTTCCTTAGCTATCGCCGTTTTAAAAATAGGGGTTTTGCTCAAAAATCGCAATAAAAATCATTTTTTTGGGGGTGTAACAAAATTGAGGCGCTGGTCCGATTTGGACGAAATTCGGGATTCTTGCATGTTTTAATAGTATCAAAAGCACTGCCAAATTTGAGCAGGATCGGAGAGAGTAATTTTCAAATATAAGAAATCGACAGAATAAGTTTCAATCTAAGACCATTTTAAATTTTGTGCTCTCTTAAAATTTTCCACTAAAAATCATGGAGCAAAAAAAAAGTTATTGCTAAAAACAACTTGCACAATCGGTTTTAAAGTATTTTCGATAATACATTCTATAACGATTTTTTGTTGTATTTTCAATCTAAAAGATTATTTTTAACGCTTTACTGCAGGGGTTTGAAAAAAGTTTTTAATTATTCCAGGTTTTGAAAAAGTTTGGATTCCAATTTTAAATTGCTGGTTTAGGCACACCACTCTGTGGTTTAGGTTTCATAAGCTTTTACAATCCAACGTTTATATTCATTGGATATATAATTTGGACCGAAAATTTGCGAAATTTCATTCCAACTATTGTTACGAAAATCTAAATTTAACAATTGAAATTTGATTTAAAAATCAGTTTCAAAGTAATTTAAGCTTGATCGTCTGATAGTTTTTGATATGAATCAATCCCAATTTTTAACTAGCCACAACAGCATCGCCAGTCTATCGCTTGGACTTAATTAATGGATGAGTCACCCCCCAGCTGTAGAATTCCCACGAAGTCAACGAATCTCCCCCCTTGAACTCATCCCGTCAACGAATACTTACTGCAAATCAGTCCCGCCCACCAGACCCAATCCCGAAGGTAGCCAAATCCTCCGGCGCTGGCCCGCACCGAACTGACGCGGGACAACCGGATCAGGCCCACCTTCTTGATGATGAAGCTCGACCCGATGAACAAACTGCTCGAGACGGCCAGCGAGAGCCCAATGTAAAAGTCCTGCTGCCGGTACAGGTCGTCGATGGGTTGCCGCGGGGAGGACATTTTCGAGGGCGCGCGGGGTTCTAATTACGGTATCGATTAATCCGCAGCACTTTAGTGGCTTGTCCTTGGGTACAAATTTTGTCAGAGGTTAAGTTTTTCGTAGTACATTGCACACAAAGCAGTTCACACGCGTGGTCTTTGCTCGGGGAAAGATCGATAAGGGATCACGCCTTTTTCGGTTACTTTCGTGATATTTTTTGTCCCCTGACGGTAATTTAATCAGTAGAAAATGTTATCAATTTCCGTACCAGAGTTAGCACTTTTTGTGAATTTACTTTTTTGTTTACGTTTTTCGAGATATGAATCACTTTGACGTTTCTCGACTTTAACATGGCCTTTTTATTACAACTAAAAAAACTGTCACTCGAAAAGGACCCAGCTTACCTGAAACTGCTGTCAGTGTCAGTTTGTGATTTCCAAAAAACACAACTCAGCGGTTGTTGCCTCGAATTCTTTTTTCGCAATTAAAGGGAATTATTGATAAAAGTAGTGATTTGTTCGTGATTTTCGGTGTATTTTCGTACTAGCCACAATGTCCGACATCCAAACTCTCATGGACATGGGATTCCCCAAGGAAAGAGCGTAAGTTTACTTGTCTTCTCGGCTGAAACCGCTCAAACAAACCTAACCCGGTTCTTCCTTCGCAGCGAGCGAGCCATCCAGGTGACCAACAACAAGGGCGTCGAAGCGGCCATGGAGTGGCTGCTGGCTCACGCCGACGAGGACATTCCCTCGAGCAGCAGCGGAGCATCGTCGGCTCCAGCAACAGAAGACGGAGCGGCCCCGACAGAGGCATCCGCTGCTGCTGCTGCCGCCGCCGCCGATGAGCCGGCTCAGGTGGCCAAGTCGCTCAAATGTGACGAGTGTGGCAAGCTGTTCAAATCCCAGGAGGAGGTCGAGTTCCATGCTGCCAAGACCCAGCACAGCAGCTTCTCGGAATCGACCGAGGAGAAAAAACCGCTCACGGAAGAGGAGAAAAAAGCACAGCTGGCCCTGCTGGAGGACAAGATGAAACGAAAGCGCCAGGAGCGCGAGGAAAACGAAAAGAAGGAGGCCCTCGAGCGGGAACGGCTGCGCATCAAGTCGGGCAAGGACATGCTGGAGGCGAAGCGCAAAATGGAGGAGCAGGAGATGAAGAAGATCATGGACCAGCGGCGCAGGGAAAAGGCGGAGGAGAAGGCGGCCCGGGACCGGGTGAAGGCACAGATCGAGGCGGACAAGGCGGCCCGGAGGGCCAAACAGGCTGGGTGAGTAAGCGGAAAAGGGTCACACAAATGATACGGAAATTATTTGTATCTAAACTATCAATATTACTCAAGTGACAAAAGCTTGAGAAAAAGCGTAATTCAAGCATTTGGCCTTGCTTGGATTTGATAACTTATCCAACATATTCTGATTAAGTATTCCGGCATAGTATTCACACAGATATGTGAGATCTGGTTAAAAAAATATGTAACAATAAGTAGATATCACTGAGATTCACTGCTTTTTTGATCATTGGAAAGTTATTCAACGGTGTATTAAATGATGGTAATGATACTATCAGGGTTGTTACGGACGGCGCAGATCGCGCGGATGGCGCGTTTCGCGCGGATCTGGCGCGGATTTGCTAGCTAATTTTGCTCAGGCACGGATTTCGCGCGGATGGCAATTTTGAAAATGTTTGTTTGTATTTTCTTAGTACGAAACGTCAAAAAATGAAGATAAAGATAATGTAGAAATTATTTTTTATATGTTTCTTGTCATTTCTTAACATCTCCGGCTCTGAATATTTAATTTCATTTGAGTTTTGAGTAATGATTTTTAACCTTATTTATTTTTAATTTTATACTGGATTTATTCAATTTTTAATTTTGTAAATCAAATATTACAAACTTTTCCCTAAGATATACATTAGAATGTGTAACAAAAACTATTATTGGGGCTTGTTCTGGTGGGCGCCAAATATGAGCTTGATTGGACGTAACAGAAGCTGGCCTCCTCTTTAGAATTTTGGAATGGAATTTAATCGGTAGAAATATTTTTTTTTTCTAAATTTAAACATTCTTGGCGAAAATAAAAAGATCAGAACATTGCAAATTCAAAGCTTCAGAAATTCAAAAATTCGAAAAAAATTTTTTTGATAGTTTTTATAATAACAAAAAAAAATCAAATACATATTATTATTTTTTCGAAATTTCTAAAATCGTAATTTAAAAAATCTGAAATTTCGAAATTAAAAATTTAGCAATTGGGTCCTAAAATGAAGCTTAGATTCGTGATATTATTGTTTACAGCGATAAAGCTTATTTTTCTGAGTACAATGACCCTTTGTACGACCACATAGAGTTTAAAATGGATTTTTAAATCAATTTTGAAAAATTAACCTCGCGGTCCTTCTTGACAGAAAAGTTCCTACTTGACAGCTCGTTCCAAGGGGACCACAGTTGATCCATCAAAAAAAATGTTGTCTTGTCATTTTTTTTTTTGCATTAAAATGAAAAAAAGTGATCAGAAATGGTTTTTGATCGTATTTTTTACCGTTGTACATAAAAAATGACATAGGGCTTTAGTACCCAATTTGAAATTCAAAATACAAAAAATTTGGGTAATCGAAAATTTGAAGATTTAAAAACAATCAAAATTTAAAAATCAAAATTTAAAAACTAAAAAATATCAAATTCAAAACATTAAGAAAAAATTTCTCAAATCTAAAATGATTTTAGTATCCTTAAGCTTATAAATTCTTAAATTCTAAAGTCCTAAATTCTTTAATTCTTAAATTGTTAAATTCTTATATTCTTAAATTCTAAAATTTTTAAATTCTAAAATTCTAAAATTCTAAAATTCTAAAATTCTAAAATTCTAAAATTCTAAAATTCTAAAATTCTAAAATTCTAAATTTCTAAATTTCTAAAATTCTAAGATTCTAAAATTCTAAAATTCTAAAATTCTAAAATTCTATAATTCTAAAATTCTAAAATTCTAAAATTCTCAAATTCTAAGATTCTAAAATTCTAAATTTCTTAAATTTTAAAATCCTAAAATTCTAAAATTCTAAATTTCTAAAATTCTTAAAATTCTTAAAATTCTAAATTTCTAAATTTCTTAAAATTCTTAAAATTTTTAAAATTCTTAAATTCTAAAATTCTTAAATTCTGAAATTCTGAAATTCTTAAATTCTGAAATTCTGAAATTCTTAAATTCTTAAATTCTTAAATTCTTAAATTCTTAAATTCTGAAATTCTGAAATTCTTAAATTTTTAAATTCTTAAATTCTTAAATTCTTAAATTCTTAAATTCTTAAATTCTTAAATTCTTAAATTCTTAAATTCTTAAATTCTTAAATTCTTAAATTCTTAAATTCTTAAATTCTTAAATTCTTAAATTCTTAAATTCTTAAATTCTTAAATTCTTAAATTCTTAAATTCTTAAATTCTTAAATTCTTAAATTCTTAAATTCTTAAATTCTTAAATTCTTAAATTCTTAAATTCTTAAATTCTTAAATTCTTAAATTCTTAAATTCTTAAATTCTTAAATTCTTAAATTCTTAAATTCTTAAATTCTTAAATTCTTAAATTCTTAAATTCTTAAATTCTTAAATTCTTAAATTCTTAAATTCTTAAATTCTTAAATTCTTAAATTCTTTAATTCTCAAATTCTTAAATTCTTAAATTCTTAAATTCAGAAATTCTTAAATTCGTAAATTCTTAAATGTTTTATTTTTAAATTCTTAGTTCTTAAATTCTTGAATTCCACAATTTTTGAAGTCCTAGTTTATGTAAGAGATTTTGAAATTATGAGAAGACATTATTTTAAATATCAGAAATAAAATTTCTTTCGGAGTGAAATTTTAGCGAGGATTTTGGATTACAAAATGTATAAAAAATCTTAGATTTTGAATATTTAGACTTCCAAAATTTAAAATTTTATCATATTATAATTTTAGATTTTGATTTAATTTTGAGGTTATGTTTTTGAAGTTAAATATTTAGGTTTTTAAAATGTTGGTCGCGATATTTTTTTATATGGCGTGGATTTTGCGCGGTTTCGGATTTTAGGTCGGCGCGGATTTGGCGCGGATTTTTTTTCGACTCTCCCGTAACAACCCTGATTTTAGGCCACTTAACTAACATCTGGATGTAGGGGAACAGCATCTAATTCCAGCGTGCCTCTAATGTTGCCATATCAGCACTTTGACATTCGATTACAGCTCATTAAAGCGTTTTCAACTAAAATCGAGTGATAAATACCTAGCTCAATAGAAAGTGAGCAAGCAAGTTTCTATCAAACGTTGTGCAAAATTAGTTGTTCAAAATATGTTCCGTAGGTCATCAATACGATCAAAATCAGCGTCATCGGCTTTGTGGGGTTGTTCTTCCTCGCTCTTGGAAACGCTCTCTTCATGGCTACAAAATGGAAGATGTTGTATTGAAGAAGTAACGGAATCGACCAAGTAAATAAATACTTACAGCTCTTCAAGGAGTTCGTCCAGGTCTACTGCAATCAACTCAAATCCAAATCAATGCCATAGGTTTGCAGCACCCGAATGACCTCTCTTTTGATCACTTTTGTCGTGTGCCGCTGCTTGAGCTGGATGATGCCAAGAGTTCGGACAACCTGTTTCTTTCGCTTTGTGAACTGGATATTTATACCCAACATGTCTCGATCGAGACCAGTAGCAATGTCGAGCGTGCGTCATATAAATTTGCAGGCGACTTCGTGGATGATCCTCGACTTCACTTCTCCGACATTGGTCTATCCATACTTCCATCTCCTTAATGTTTGGTGCCGGTCGAATGGGGTCTTCTTCATTAATCAATCAGAGCCATATCGAGACTTCTTTCCAAAGATAGTTGAGGTAGTGGCGCTTGTAAGAGAAATTTCTTCGCGATTTGCTGATGGTCTTGCAGATGTTACATTCGGCTTCTTTTTGTTTTGGGTTGCAGAAACACGAACACTGACACGACAAGCCTACTCATCGTGTGCAGTAGGTACCAGATCGAAGAGTCCAGCTGTGTATTTTAATCAACCCTGGCCGTGTGATCTCAGGAAGAATCCTTTTCCCACCAAAGTTCTCATCGCTTTTCTATTTTTAGTTATTTCGTCATTGTGTCGGTTCCTCGCTACTTCACGACCGTGGTCCAGAGAGTCTCGTCGAACCTTAATTTCCCGAACGTGCTCAGCGCTTCCCTAACACGGATGTGAACTTCAAGTAAGAGGTTGACATCGCACACAGAAATCCAAGTTTTAGGAGGACGTTCTTGTTCTCCAGAATGCGTCTCTTAACTACCATCATTTTTTTCGGTTGTTGTTTCGGTTTTATCGGGAATTTTCGATGGAAATGTTGGGTTCGCTGGTTTCCGGAACAGAATAACGTTCCCAGGTCTCATCAATCCAATTGAATTGCTAAGTTAAAATAAATCAAGTCCGTCCTAAGTTTTTCAAGCTAACATATTATAACTACCTCATTAACAATCAAGTATAGTAAACTCATTTGTTGAATTCATCATGTTAAAGCGGGCCCATTTGGATAACAAATGCAGTGCATCTTCATGTTTTAGTATATTTCTTAACTTATTCTTATCTCTACTGAAGGTCTCAAGATGATCAATTTTTGAATTGATATCATTTAAACTTGGATTATGTACAAGATTTACTTACACATCTCATTTTTCTAAGATGAATTGATAGCTCATTATAACTGCTGAACTCTTTACTAAAAATAATACAGATGCTTTTGTCGATAAAAAGTTATTCTTTTGGTTCACATGGATGGCTTTTGCAATAATTATATTCTTTAAAATATCTTGAGCAAACTTTGCATTCATTATTATCTCAGGGTGGCCACCAGATTTCGATTTTCAATTTCCCGGTTTTTTCCCGGTTTTCTCCCGAGATCAGAAGAAATTTTCCGGAATGTTTTTAAAACAAATTTCAATGTTTTTTAGGCTAACGTTAGTATCAACATACTTTTTGAACGCATACATTTGGTTCAAAGTTTGAATTCATAAAGAAAGCTTTCAAATATCTTGAGGACAAAGTTAGTCAGTTGTAAACGAAGCCGTTTTTATTTGTTTCCAATCCAAACCTCTAATTTCCCTAATGATTGGAATTTTTCATCATCATGCTCTACAGATTTTACTAACTCAAAATAAATAAAAATAACGTTTTTATTTTTTAGAATAATATTAATCATTATTAGAAAGCCGGAAATAGAATTTATAAGAAAAGATTTGTCATCAACATTTATGTAAATTCTCGTAAATTTTCTTTGAAAAAATGTTTTGTGAATTCAAGTAGAACGATTTTTCCATGAATTATCAATTACTGTGAATTAGTTATTATTTTTTGGCTTAAATTATGTGAGTAGGTACTTTCTTTTTAAAATTCTTTTTGCATCATTAGTCCAAACAAAAATGTATACACTTTGGTAGCAGTGCAGGAAAATTGCCATACAAATATAAAAAATCGGTAGGTACCTTGAAATATTTTTTTTAATAATCTCTTGTTTTTTTTAATGTTCGATCTTTAGTCTCGCAAAAAGTTTTTTTTCGTTGACATTTTTGTTTTCGTCAAATCTTACATTTTTTGAAGACTAATGATTGCAAAATAACTGAACTAGTGTAAAACGCATTTTTAAACACTTTTTCAAATGTTGAGACAAAGGCTTATTTTATAAATTTTTCTATTATTTGTTTTGCACTGCTAAATTTTTAATTGATGTTTGATTGAGACCTGAATTTTGAAGCATTGAAAATGTCGTTAAAAATGTGCTAAATTAAATATGGTTGAAAAGGTAAATCTTGTTTCTAGAGTTGTTTAAAAACTTGTACGGCCTATCCAGTAAACAACGCCTTCAGTTTTCTTAATAAAGCTTCAAAATAAAATGTATTCCTTTATTTCTTTTAAACTATCTACTGAAAATGTCAATAAATTTGGAGATATTCCAATATTCCATATTTGTAAACCAAATTTTCATTCCCGCAAACATTTCCCATATTTTTTTTTGAATTTTATTTTATGAAAATTTCTAATGACGGACGAATTGTTTTTGAAACTGCTCAAAATATACATTCAAAAGATTTTCACGAACTGTTTTGATTTCAGATTTAAACATGCTATTTAATAGTACTTTTCAGAAGCTGTTGCTTTCTTCAAAAAATAATAATTCTTTTATATCTCTAAAAAATTGAATGGTTTAGAAAATTCTTAACTGCTTTCATTTTTGAACACTTGAACCTTCTTTTGGGGCCTCGAAAAATATTTTAAAAGTGTGTTTTTTGAGTGACAAATGTTGAACCTTAAATTAAAAAAAATCCTAATTTTAACTTTATGCAATTCTAGTATTTTAGCAAAGAAAGGTCGAATTGACAATATCCACATTATAAAACATAAGATATTTTTACTAACATTTTGAAAGGTTTAAATACCTAAATGGTAGTTGGCACAATTTATAAATTTGAAACAAATATTCGTAGAAGAAAAAACTCAAAAACGGTGGACTTTTCTTCAAATTCTTAAAATTGCTTAACGAATGTAAAAAAAAGCAAATTATAGGTTTATCATTTAAATAATAAAAATTCACCCGTTATTCACTGCACCTTAAATATGGTTGTTAGTTTGTTGCTTCAAATCAATTTGTTATTTTTTGTCTCTTAAATATTTTGTTTGGGACTAATGTCCGCCATTACGGGGTTTGTCTTCCGCACCACCTGAGACCGTTCGTGGTACTCCCAGGGGTACATGTACCCAAACTATTTGCTATATTAAAAAAAAAAAACAACAAATTCACCAAGTAAAAATATCATAGGTTACATCAGAAAAAAAAAATCCATAGCCAAGATGCATGAGTTTATTACATAAATTCAAACAAAGTTTTCGCGAAGTCTTCATTTAAAATAACAGGAATAATATTCTATTTGAGAAAAGAACATTTTGAATACATTAAAGAGGCTTTTGTCAAATTTTATATAAACTAAAAATATTTTCCCGGTTTCCCGGTCGAATTCCCGAGTTTTTCCCGGTTTTTTCCCGGTGGATAAAAATCCCGGTTTTTTCCCGAGGTGGCCACCCTGTATTATCTGTATAATCAGTAGCTGGATTTTTTTAATATGAAGGAAGTACACTCAAACCCCGATGGTGTGACACCAACTGTTGTCAAACGAACGGGGTCACGTTTTAGTTTGACACCCCTTTTACACGGAGTTCACACACACTACCAAACGTTTGTTTTGATAGTATACGTGAGCGCCGTGTAAAAAGTGACAGTTCGTCACTTTTTAGTTTGACTTTGACCAACCAACGGGGTACAAACTAAAAAAGTGTCAAACGAAAAAGTGACCAACCACCGGGGGTTGAGTGTACCTAATTTAAAACTGCTAGTTTTTGCAAACAAAAAGGGCAACCCCTGATTTTTTTGGGATATGGAAATACAGTTCCAGAACTAGCAATTTTAAAACAAATGACAGGTATTAGTCCAATGGCTGTACCTGTTCGATTCCAAACATCACTTGTTTGATAAGGATAAACAATTTCTCCTTTTTTAACATTAAGTTCTTATCCAGTTCCTTTTTGGGTTATATTCATATGCTTTATAATTATCTTAATTCCATCATCCCCTTAAAAAACTACCCTCCCCCCCTTTTTAAAATACAAAATAAATAAGTTCTCTAATTTCATATAAAAGTTCGTGATGCCCCCGGCTTACTCGAACAGTTTCAAGGGAAGAGGTCCTCGTTTCCGCCGTGCTGCTTACTGGACTTCTAGGGGCGATATTCTCGAATTCCGTAGACGGTACCACAAGTGCCACACTCACAAGCCGGGATTCTTTTCGTTGGCAAATGTACATGGCGCTTTTTGCAAATCGATGGGAAGTTGTTAACGTAGTCTTTTTCTGACAAAAATGTACATGTAGCTTTTTTCTTGATGCCCATTTCTTGGCGGAAAGTTGATGTTACTTTTTAATTTAAATTCAGTTTTCACTAGAAAAAAAAGTTAGGTAAGTAGAATAGTAATATTTATCAAATTTCAGTGACAACACAGCCTTTTTATTAATTTTAGGCTGAACTTTCTGTAGCTGTTTTTTTTTTGAGCTGGAGTCGGAGAAGGCGGAACTGGCGAGAACGTTGAACGCGCAAACGCTGGACAATGACGAGTTGAGGTTGCGGTTGAGGAACAACCAGTCGACGACGGAGGAGCTGCGGAATGAGATCGATATGCTTAGGGTGGAGAACAGCACGAAGGTGACAAGCGAGCTGGGTCCGGGGAGCAGCTGCAGATGCAAACGCAGGCCGTTGGTGTGATGGTGGGGAAGAAGGCTGAGTTGATGGGACCGGTTGGCAACTTTTGCTTGCAGCGCATCGGAAGGAGTTTTCCTGCTTCTGATAAGATCGGTGGCAAAAAAGAAAATAGCTCCAGCTGGTATGCTAGCGGAACTGGACAGAAATAGATCCCGGAAGAAGGAGTGAAGAAATCAAACCAAAAAGTTTACGAAGCCTTCAAATCTTTTAAGGTAGTAACGTACGAATATGGGGACAAGAGAGTAAACGTGGGAACTTTAATAATGTAAACTTCCTCTTTTAGATGACTTGTTAGCAAATGTCATAGTTCGGATAAAAAGAAATAAAACAAGTTTAAATTTTAAACTATTAATTTAAGCTTTCTTTTCGAAACGAATACAGAGCAGTAAATACTAAGTTAAATAACAAAACAGAGTTAGCTAAAGATTCTTCGAACTCGAGTTAGCCGTCTTCTTGTACATCTGCGTCCATATCGTCGTCAAAAACGTGGGGCTCCTCTTGCTGTTTCCGGCCGCGTTTCGGAGCAACGATGGTGGAGAGCCGCCCACCGGCAAACGAGGCCCACCAGTGTTGACACACGAAGAAACGTTCTCAATGCTGTCAAATAGATTCCTCCGGAAGAGGCGTTCGTCCACAGTTCTGACCAGCATACCAGTCTCGTTCATCGTCAATTCAGGTTGCAGCAAGAGCTCGGCGATCGTTGGTACGACCGGGACCTTTCATGAAACGCACCGAACGGATTATCCCGTCGTGGGGCAGAAGCGATTACATTCCGAAAAGAAGCCTCCCATATGAAGGTTTCATTTGGCTGGACGGCTTCCTCCTCCAACTGTGAAGCTGCATCTAATAAAGTAGAAAAACAAGACACAAAATAGTTAATTTCTAGATATTTGACGTAAAATTAAAGTAAATACTCAGTAGAAGCTGTATTCCATATAGATTTTCCAAATTAATTCAACTAAGAAGACACAACACTAAATTTTATTCCAGACCACGTGAAAAAAAGATGACATAAACAACACTGAATGATTTGACGTTTATGGCACATGTTCTCTTTTGTTTCCCTTTTGGTTGACAGGGATACATCGACACACAAAGGTGCTGCCAACAAATTTGTTTATGTAGTCTTATTTCAATTGATTATTACAAAACTTTGTAAAAGTAACTTTTGCTCATTTTTGGTGATAAGATAGTTTATTACAAGTACTTTTAGAAAATGTAATAATCCGAAAATAGTCAAAATGTACATGACGCCTTTTGAAATGTTGGCGTCGATGTAATCTGTTCCTCAAGGAACCGGCTGAAGACCGTTATGGATTTAATAAAGATGTGGACTCGTTGGTTTGTAGAAAGACGGCGCACAGAGGTTCGTTTGGTTTACTTGAGCTTTCTTTAACATGGTTGTACACTCAAACCCCGATGGTTTGACACCAACTGTTGTCAAACGAACGGGGTCACTTTTTAGTTTGACACCCCATTTACACGGAGTTCACACACACTACCTAACGTTTGTTTTGATAGTGTGCGTGAGCGCCGTGTAAAAAGTGACAGTTCGTCACTTTTTAGTTTGACTTTGACCAACCAACGGGGTACAAACTAAAAAAGTGTCAAACGAAAAAGTGACCAACCACCGGGGGTTGAGTGTATAAGGCTTTCTAGGCCCAGTGAAAAAAATATAATTTAACTCAAAAATGATGAACTTCTCGTCACAGTGTCCTGATGCAAACAATGATCGAGCTCGAGCTGTCACAGCCCTGCGAAGTATGTTGGCTGACATATCGGGCGGTCAGTCAAAAAAACCAGCTAGAAGTCGCCTGACAAAAAACTTTTGCTAGAAAGAGATAGGAAACCTGATGCAAACAATCGTCCAGCTGTAATGTAAACATACTTTGAATGTATTGGTAAATTTCTGACTAGAAAGCCTTATTGGGACAACGTTGGCAGAGCTGCCAACGTGATATTCTTGACAGATGTCAATTGACGGAATGGAACAGCATGCGTGTGATCATAGGGCACTTGTCAAGTCGTCAAACTTGTCATTTTCAAGTTGACATTTACCCAAACAAGTAGAGGAAACCCTAACCCTTTCCAATCAAACACCTATCTTCGTCATATGGAGAGTTTGATGCTTGATTAAAGCTCAAAAAAAAATAAATAAATATAAAAATGGGCGTGTACTTGGTTTTAGTAAATTTCAAGGAACACTCCAGATTATCCAGCATCATTAAAACACGACCGCTTATTAGGCTTAAAATGGGTATATTTCCCCTACCAACACTGTCAGGCCGAGGTCAGAGGTCACATTAGTTCTAGATTAAATTTTCAAAAGGTAATATCTGCATAGGAGACCCACGACTCATAGGTTTACTCTAGAATATACTTTAAAAGGCCCCAAAACTCTTCATGGGTGTTCCCCTCAGCAACAGACACAACTTTAACTAACATTCCATCCCATCCATAGCGAAACGGCCACCTCGCCGGTCCAGTCACCACCCCCGCAGCTGTCCAGCCCGGTGGTATCGTCTTCCCCGGCGGCGGCGACGTCGGCCCCCAAAACCTACACCAACGCCCGCATCCAGGTGCGCATGCTGGACGGAACCACCCTGGTGGAGACGTTCGACGCCAAGGAACAGCTGGCCGCCGTTCGGCTGTTTGTCCAGCTCAAGCTGGGCCCCAACCCGGTCCCGTTCGGCCTGATGACGACCTTTCCGCGGAAGGTGTTTACGGCGGAGGACTTTGACACCCCGCTGGAGAAGCTGGGGCTCGTGCCGTCGGCCGTGCTGATCGTCACGAAGACGCCTTAGAGATTAGGAATGTGAGAATGGGTGAATAAAATCGGGGGTTTGGTTCTGAAAGTTTATTTGTTTTGGTTTATTTTTATTTTATTTCGAAAAAAAATGCAGCGCCTTTTCTCCGGTTCTCGGTTTCTGCTTAATTGATTAGTTTAATTGCTGTATTGGTTTTTTCCTTCTATCACTATTGGGAATCAGGTCGTTTAGCCTTCGATTAAATACCAATCGCGCTAAAGAATAGTAAAATAATCATTTTTTTTTGTTAAATATTTACACAGGCTGGCTCACAATTTCAAAGCTAGCGTGACTTAATTTCTTGTTTTTTTTTTGGTAAAGTCCTAAAGTTGCATTTTGACGTATGAAGGTATCGCTTTTGGATGGGATTAAGTAAAATGTTGAAAATCTCAATGAATAATGTAAAATTAGTTAAAACCATGCTGAAATTAAATCAACTAAATCGGACGAAATCGCTCAAATGGTTGTCCACTTTAGCAGTTGGATCAGCTTGTAGATGTTCACCAGCAGCTTCATCGTTCGGCTCTCCTTCGCCTTGCGGCTTTTGTACTCGTCGAGAAACTTTCGGTGCAGGTCGAACGGCGACAGGTGGGTCTTGTCGAAGCGCGATGGTGGCACGGTTGCCGGGTAGAAGATCGGTTTGTTGACGTTGCAGTTGGAGATGATTTTCCCGAGGGTTGGCGAGTTCAGCGCCACTTCCTCAAACAGGATTCCGTCGCAGTCCGCCAGTTCCAGGTCCTTGTTGAAGCACACGCGAATCTCGTTAATAAATTGTTGCTTCGTTTCCCGGTCGTAGAAACACTCGATGGCGACGTTCTTCTGGAAGCGATTGGTAAGGACTTCGTGAATGTTGGCCAGCGTGTAGTTAGCGCCGGGCGTAACGCTTCCCTCGTTGAGCACATCGGCCATCGAGTGCTGCTGCAGCCAGGAGAGGCCCTGGCCAAAGTATTTGTTCTCCGAGTTGAGCTGAGTCAGCACTGCCGCTGCACAGGTTCCGTGCTTGAGCCACTCGTGCCGCCACAGCGAATCGTACGGCTTGTTCTTCTCGACGTTTGTCCAGAACTGCTCCAGCTGGGGCTCGATCGGGGCCAGCTCGGTCACGTTGAAGATCGCCGTCTTGTTGCAGAAGCTAGGCCCAATCGTGTTAAGCTTGGTTGGCCAAATGCCGTGAATGGTCCAGATGTTCCTGGGCGAGGGCAGTCCGCACACGTTGCTGGCACTCTTTTCGCGCCACTCGTAGCACGCCGTGATGGGCCATCGCTGGGTGAAGATCAGCAGATCAAAGTGGGGGTCCTCCTCGAGAACGGCTTCGTTCTCCAGCTCTTCCTCGGATGAAGAAGACTCCACCGAGTACAGCTCCTCGGACGAACTGTAAATATAGGGTAGACATTTGTAAAAGAAGGTATTGGTGGTTTCTGAATGTGCACTTCATTAATATCCACGTGAATGTCAGGATCAAGACAGCACAAATGTACCAGCAAAAAGGCATTTCCCAAACACAGACGTGAAGTTCAAGTACCTTCTGTGCATTAAACAATCAATTATGTTTCAAAGTAACGGTACAGGTTAGGAGAAAACATTTTCCACGATCACACAGAACAAGATTTGGTCGAATCACAAAACGATTGACGATATTAAGCAAAAGCTTTGGTTTGAATTGATAATTTTCGTTGAGTTTTTTTGTGTTCCCAGTTTGATGAGCTCCTTCTGCTTGTCAGCTGGCTTTCTTATCAGCTTTGTTGATGTGGTAGATTTAGCTCGTGACAGACGAATGAGCGGATGATCTCCGAGGTTGTTGAGCTGCTTGCGTGTGATGGGTGCACTACTTGAGATTACATTTAGGGTTGACCTTCAACTTCAGGTTATTATCTGAAAATAAGAGTTAAACTATGTTAGTAATGCTTACTGTTATTTAAGCTTATTTCTATTATAATTTTTGAACTCTGGATCCAATTATAAAATTAGCATCTACTTTTAAATTTTAGCACCCATATTTCATTAAGTTAGCAAGCTTATTAACAATAATCAAATCAACATGGTGCTCTCAATTCGAACTGGTTCGCATATTAAATTCAACAAAGCCCCGTTAATTGGATTGCACTAAAAAGATTGCCACAACATTGGTGTCGTAATCAATCACAGCCCAAGAAAGCAAATCAAAACATTTTTCCTTCATCCAGATAACGAAAGACAACAAAGCAACTCAGGTTCAATAAACGAAAACAACATTTTTTCAGGCAAATGAACGACGCATTTGTACTTACTCCCTTCCGAGAACGCAGCATTGCAGGTAAAAAGCCACCAAAACGATGGCCAGGTGTTCCAGTTTCATCTTCTCTTCTCGGATCAAATTTTCGTCGTCGTCGCAAAGAGGGGAGAAAGTTTTTCACCTGTAATTGTAATTGTAATTGTAATTTATTTGGTAACGATATCCTGTTAGTTTACACTTTGTATCAGGGCAAGGAAGGGATTAAGGAGATTGTACATTTGGAGCCAAAGAAATTGTCAATTCTCTGAACGGGTGAGAAAAAAAAACTAAAATCTAATCTAATCTGGATCTAGTTCTGCATGTGTGTGATGACTGCTCGCTTAAATGGGTTGAAACGAGCTTCTCGTTTGATTGCCATTGGTAGGCTGTTCCAGCAAGATGCCCCTTGCACCAGGACGCTCTTGCCGCTGGATGTCGTGTGGCGTGGGATGATGAAACCGGCGGTGCGCTCTTGCCGTCCACGCTGGAGATGCTGCATAATGTAGTCAGGCAGGGTGCCCTCGAACGCCTTTTTCATGAAGCAGCATACTCGAAGTTGGTAATTGTCTGGTAGATCGTGTCCCATGATTGAATTACGCAGTGCAACTGTTGTGTCCCGCCGTCGGAGGTTGTGCACAAACCGCAGTGCCGACTTGAAGCCACGGTGCAGCTGTTCGCGTAGGGCGGCGGACAATCCGGGAAAGTAAACGGTGTCGCAATAGGTGAAGAATGGGACAATAACAGCTTGTACAAGTTTACGTCGTGTCTCCAGGGAGAGCACAGATCCGAACCTTCGGAAGGTTCTCAACGTGTGATAAACTTTCCTGACGACGTCGTTAACTTGTGCCTTCCAGGTCAGATTGCAGTCCATGTGCAGCCCAAGGTTAATCACTTGGCTGCTAAGTGGGATGATCGAGTCGCAGAAGACGATGTTCTCCTGGGGTGTTACAGTTCCGGTTTTGTTGAACACGATGGCCTGGGTCTTTTTGGGGTTCGGAAAAAGCTGGTTGACTCTGGCCCAATCGGCGATCGCCGCCAGATCCTCGTTGACGTCGCGCACGATTCGGTCTACCTCAGCGATGGGGCCAGAGAGATAAACCTGCAGATCGTCGGCGTACAGCTGCCACTCGCACTTCAGGTTCCTTGGCAAACTGTTTATGTACAGGCTGAACAGTAACGCACTGAGGCAAGATCCTTGTGGCGTTCCGTCCGGTACGTCCAACGCTGCTGACATTGAATTCCCAAAGCGAACGATCTGGGACCGTCCACTGAGGAAAGATGTGATGAGGTCACAAGCAGACCTGGTGAACTTGAACTCGGTGTTGAGCTTCTTCCGCAGAATCTGGTGGTTCACGCAATTAAACGCCAGCGAAAAGTCAACAAGGACCATCACTGTGCAGCGGTTTTCGTCTAGGTTGCTGTACACATCGTGCACAACTTTTGTGAGGGCCGTGGTGGTGCTGTAACCCTTCCGGTATCCCGATTGGTTTTGAGCTAGGAGCGGTGGTTCTGCAGCGTTCAGGTGCTCGGAAATCTGGCCAAGAAGAACTTTTTCAAGAACTTTCGACACTGCTGGCAGGACACTGATGGGTCGGAAGTCCTTCGGCTGAATTGGGCTGGAGCTTTTCGGTATCGGTGTGACGATCGCCTTCTTCCAGGCCGCTGGAAATGAACTTGTGTCGATGATATGGTTGAACAGGTGGGCAAGCATTGGTAGTACAAATGGGCACAGCAACTTAACGAAGGAGATCGGAATGTCGTCTGTGCCCGTAGCGTTGGTCTGGACCTCGAGGATCTTCCGTGAGATCTCGTTTACATCGGTGTGCCTAAAAGCAAAACCATTGTCTCCGTGGTCAGCGGTAGTTCGATGACACGGTTCAGAGGAGTTGTCGCTACGATCAACAGCTTGCAGCTGGCGGTGGCCACTAGAGAAGAAGGCGTTCAATTCATCAGCGTCGACATCACCAGCAGGGTCGTTCTTCTTGGCGTTGTTGTGGATTCCCTCTCTTCTCAAGTTACTCCACAATTTCTTTGCTGGCAGGTTGTGGTCAAAGTGCTGCTCTGCATAGCGTTTCTTTGCCACGTAAACGAGAGACTTGGCTCTGTCCCGCTTGCGTTCATAGTTCAACCACTGATCATCTCCCCTCGCTCTGTTCGGGTTCCTCGAGTAAAGCGCGTAGGCCAAATCCCTTTCGGCAACGGCTTCTTTGATGGCATGTGTGATCCAAGGGGTTCGCTTGTCTCGTACTACAATGGTTCGTTCAGGGGCGTGTTGATTCATCAAATCTCTCAAGTTGATCGTGAGCAGCTCAGCCTTCGTCGTCGCTTCGTCGGCCTCGATGAATGGGCGGTGGTCCAATGCCTGGAAGTCCACGTGCAGGCGCGCTTGATCAATGGCTTTGAAGTTTCTGACTCGCAGGGTAACTGGAGGAGATTTGAGGACTCTCACGTTGGCCAGCAGGTAGACAATTTCGTGGTCCGAAACGGTGTTTCCTGTACAAGCTTGGGACTTGATGATGATTTCTGGCGAATCCGTGATCAACAGGTCGATAGTAGTCGCACTTTGCTCTGTAATCCGAGTGGGTCCGGTGGGCAGCACCGTCAAATTAAACGCCGAGTTGATCCGGCGTAGTGCGGCTAAGTTTGTTGACGGCTGGCTCGCGGCGATGTTCACGTTAAAATCTCCAACCACGAAAAGTCTGTCGAAACCCACATCCAGAACGTCCAACAGAAGCTTTTCGTAGTTTTGGGCGAAATTTGGGTTCGTTCCAAGTGGTGTGCATTAGTGATGCTTCCTTCGGATTCGACTCTCCACCGGAAAACGATAGTCCCGGGTTGGTGCAACTGTATCCGCGGGTGTGTTCCTAGCAGCCGATGCTGCCGTCGCAAGAATTTAGGAGTTAATTTACGTCCGGATTTGGAAGTTCAGTGGAAAGATGTTCGATTTATGGCTGTTTTGTGACTGAGTCACGTACGATCAAAATATAAAATGAAAACTCTGCTCGGCGCTGTCAGAAATGTGGTGGCTGCGTGCTACAGCGACGAGGGGTTTGAAATCGGTCGAGCTTTGTACGCAGCCATTGCGAGAAATGCGAGCTGCAGTTTTCAGAATGTCAAATCCTTTTTTTTATGATTAACATAAGTTTTGAAACTTTAAGACTTGGTTTTAATTTTAACAAAGCGCTGAAAATGTATTTTTATAGTTAGTTAGTATTTAGTTCAGCCTGCTAATATAGTTTTAATACACGATAAAGCTTTGTTTGTTAGCGCAGTTTCCCTTAATACTTGCACAAAGGGCTAAAAAATGGATTTTAAATCAATTTTGTAGGATTAATTTGTCTTTGTTAACATTGAGACATTGGTCAAGTCGGAACACATGGGGTAAAACCGCTGTTTTAGCCTTGTCACTGCACAATACATGGATATTTTATAATTATCTTCGAAAAGAACAGACACAGAACAACAAAAATAGCTCATCGTTTTCTAAATTTAAAGCTTTGAAGTGCTAATGAAACTGCTGTCTCCTGGACTCCCTATCAACGATGCCACATTATTTTATGGGAGATCTTTATTTTCTTGAGGAAAAAACTGTATTTTATGTGTATCATGTCAAGATTGTTATTTTCAATTTTTAATCACAGATTTAAGTTTTTTAATCATATTAACACTCAAACGCTCGGGTAGTCATTTGACCCCTATTTTTTTCTTAGAAATCCCATAACTTTTGATAGAATTGACCAATTTGGATGCTTTCGGTTGCAAAAGATCCAGATTTGTCTATATTTTGAACTGCCAGATGGGAGACAAATGTGGTCCATTTTTACCGGAGATATTCCGGATTCTGTTGTACCTCGGCCCTCCTATGGGTATTTGGCCAATATAATAAAAACTTTCAACAGAAAAATTTCGGAAATGATGCAAAACTACAAGGCATCATCCTAATACATCATCCTGCAAAAATAATTGACATGGTTAAGTCCTACGGGGCAGCGGAGCCGGTTCCAGTTGGGCAACAATTGACATCAGCTCAGTGAACCGTTTCCGGATAGAACCTGTTCCGGTGCCCGAAGGTCTTCAGCATGTCATGTATCTATGCAGGATGATGTTTTAGGATGATTCCTTGAAGTTTTGCATCATTTCCGATTTTATTCTGTTGAAAAGTTTTTATTATATTGGCCAAATATTCATTTAGGAGGGCCGAGGTACCCCAACAGAATCCGGAATATCTCCGGTAAAAATGGACCACATTTGTCCTCCGTCTGACAGTTGAAAATATAGACAAATCTGGATCTTTTGCACCCGGAAGCATCCAAATTGGTCAACTCTATCAAAAGTTATGAGATTTTTAAGAAAAAAAAATAGGGGTCAAATGACTACCCGAGCGTTTGAGTGTTAAAGCATGATTCAATTACAAAATTTTTGATATTTTCAAAGCAAATCAAATCATTTAACAAAAATCTATACATATAGATTTTTGTGATCTGGCACGGCTGCTCCCTATTCAAACTGCAGTCCCAATTTGCCTCAGTTAATGGTATCTTTTATGACAATTTGTTTCATGGGAACACGGCTAATGATTTGTGGGACTGTTTTGTGTTTCAAACTTAAGATTAAAATAAATGTGTCCGCATTTTTTTTCCAGACGCCGATAGAAAACTACCGGAGACTAGGTATTTTTGCATTTTCAACATCATTTTTTGAATCAACAATAAACAAACATTTAAAAAACTGAAAACGAAAATACTTTTGGTCTAAAGGTCAGGAATTTAATAATCAAAAATATATTTGTAATGAAATTAGCAATCTTAAATATTACCCACCATTGTTTTTGTTTTTTTGCTTAGAACATTTTTTTAGAGGGGTCAAAAAATCTTTGTAAAATTTGTGTATCAACCTCTTACAATTTTTTTTTATTCATTTATAGATGTTTCTAAAATACGCTAAATCTATTTATAACAAAATTTTAATTATTTTTATTTATTAAAGCAAAAAAAAAAAAAAAAATCGCATTGCCTTGGCGTTCTCAATTGCGAGATTCCTACTCGAAACTAGGTGTCCAAAGGCTTGATTGTTGAGGATTTTGCAAACCTCTTTTTACACCTTAGTTTCCATCCACCCCAGAACTGACGACCTTTGGATTGTTAATCCAACTGCTTACCAGCGACTCCACCGAGACAGGACCCAGGGAGACGACTCCTACAGCTGGAGTGAGCTATCGACGTAACCTCTAAGTTAGACCGGGCCAACATTTACTTCCCCGTCCGATGGAAGGCGTGATCAGACAAATTTCGTCTCGAAAAATGCCACCGGGACCTTCTGGGAACGAACCCAGGCCGACTGGGTGAGAGGCAACCACGCTTACCCCTACACCACGAGTCCCGACTTGAATTTATTAAAGTTTTTTTTTAACTTAGAACTTTATGGACTTTTCAAATTAAAAGCATATTAAAAAAAATAATGATAAGATTTATTTTTGAATTTAAGAAATTGTGTCAATTTAGATTTATTTTGGAAATATCTGAACTTTTGTGTTTGTTTTTCATCCATATTTTGCCTATCAAATCCGTTTAAAAAAAAGTTTTTTTGCAAATCTGATTTCCATTTCAAATCAGTTATCAATGAAACTTTGTTGCGCTCGAAAATGACATTTGAGAAGGGCGTGCGTTATTAAAATATTTTTTCATTTTGTAATTTAAAAATTACTGTATCTCGAAGCCGTTGCATCGTATCAAAAAGTGATCAAATGCATTTGTAGGAAATTGGACAGGTATTCTTAAAAAAATACAGGACAGGTTTTCTTAATAAAAATAGGCCACTTTTATGGGATTTTTCAATTTTTAAGTTCAAAAGTTAAATTTCTTCTACTGACATAGGGAATGGATAATGTTTCATTCAATACAAAGAAAAATTTATTTGCTAAGACGTAGACTTTTTATGTTTTGATATGTTTTAGTGGATAAATGCCATTATCCATTATGGGAAGAGGCATCGCAGAACTTTCCCTAACTGATCAAAAATAAAACAGTAACTGAACTGCTTATACCATGAACTGTTGTTCTACTGTCTAGAGATTTTTTTTAAATCTCACAAAACAAATTTTTTAAATGATTTAAGTAATTTGTAATGTAGCCAATAAACGAATTTCTGAATTGAATATGAAATATGATTTTATTCGTATTTTTTAAATTGAATTCGCACGTTTGAAGATTGTGTTTCGCATACCTAAAAGAAGCATCTCAATTAAACTGGAAAGATTGAAAAAAGTAGCGATCGTGGCGGGAAACTGATCCACTTAACACTTATGCAAATCTCATCACCACTTGTAAAGAGAGACGAGAGACGGAGAGAGAAGTGTTTGAAGAGTACAGCGACATTGCAATGACCAACGACCAGTTCGTACACTTGCAAACATGGCTAAATGCTTTTGGCCGGTGGTTGTCCTGAAGGCTGATGGCTTCTCGAATGACGACGACGACGAATGGCCCCACGGACATTGACCGAGAAACCAAGACCAAGATCAGCAGAGAGAACACACTAACTAATATGGCAACCAGTTTTTTTTGCGCGCGCAGTTTGCGTATGCCGTATATCTACATATATAGAATTTTTGCTTGAAAACCATCAACTCCTCAAGCTCGTCTTATGAACTCATGAAAGAAAAAAAAATCGAAACGGACGTTCAGAAACCGGCTTCAGTATTCTTAAGACCAGATTAAACGACATGCGTGAACGTTGGCGGATTACTTGGTGTGTGGGTTGACCATAAGATTAGGACAGAAACTTGAATTTCACTTGGTAACTGGATATTACAAAAAAACAATTGAAGTTAAACTTAAAGTATAAAAAAAATATTTAGGTGTTTCTTGCTTTTAAACTGAGTGTTGTATTTAAGTTGAACATCTTTGTTTTTTTTTGCAGAAGATCCGCTTGTCAATCTTATTGAATATTAGGTAATAGATTATAAAATATTTAGCAATTGAATTAAAAAACTTCTCTAATATTTTTTTTCAAATAAAATGTGGTACTATTCTAGATTTTTTATCTCATTATAAACTGTTGAACTAGAGGTTGCTGAAAAACATGTTTTAGTATGAGGTATGAGGAAAAAAGGGCGTAAGTTGAGCATGTTATGAATTTGGTTCAATTTCAATCGCAAAAAATAAACAATAAAATTGAATGTTTGAAATGTTTTGAAATGTTCAACGTCTCTTAGACAGTTTCGAATTTCCTGAAAAAAATGAATAAATAAGAATGATCACAAAATCGAAAAACTGCAAATATTTCCCTGAAATCAAACTTTCGGTGTCTATATCTTGAAAACGGACACTTTATCAGTACTTTTCGAATACAAATTTAAATTTACATAAAAAATTAGGTCCACAAAGTTTATGTATATTACGATTTTTCCAAACATCACTATTTTCTTTCAAAAATTCATAACTAGACGGTAAAATTTCTAACCATACTTCTCTATGGCTCAAAAGTTGCGGGTTTTGGTCCCCTAAAACATAACAAATCTCTTAAACCTAATATTTTTTCTGAAAAAAGGACCCCACAAAGTTTGAGCCAAATAAATATAAATACAAAATATAAAAATGGTCGAAATCGGCCGATTTCGAAGAGAGTTGTTTACTATTTAAGCTTCTTGTAGGTGGTTCAGGCTCTAATTTCAATTAAAACTATACCCATATTTTTTCAACTCTGGCATTTTCAAGCTATCGTGAATTTTATAAAAACACGTGTGTTTAAACATGCTACGAAAATGAATCACGTAAACATGCATTTACAAAAACAATGGTCAAATTAAAAGTAATATTGATTGCAAATGATTTTGTATATGGCAAACATTTCATTTGTAATCGTTTTGTTCATCCCAATTTGACTGCATGTGTGTGTTGAAAATGCTGTATTTTGTTTTGTTTTTGAAAATGGTCAATTTTTAAGCATTGTTATGCCAAATGGTTAAAAATGCCGCAGAAAAAGTAATGATTTTTAAGTAAAACTAGATATTTTAATTGTTGAAATAAGGTTTAGTGGCATGTTAAACGATTTTTTAATCCGTATTGTAAGAATTATCAGTTTACTTTTTACGTTGTTTTTACGCGGTGGCGTTACGTTTTTTATTTCGCCGATTTCTCTTAAACCATACAATATTTCTACCTTTCCATACAAAATGCAATAAAAATATTTAATAAACCGTGTATTGATATATAGAGAAGAGTTTTCTGATTGATTTTGTGTCTTTGGCAAAGTAATAGGATAAGATTCTGACTTTTCTGAAAAAAATGTGTTTGTCCCCCTTTAACATTTTCCAGCAATCTGGAAATTTCCAAAATCAAAATCCGTTCTCAATCGACGGTATCTTGGATTTTCAATATAAAAAACGTTACTTAATCCACCTTTAGGTGGTTGGCGCCTTCCTCACATTTAAAGGGTGTTATCCAAAATGCAAAAAGTGCGTAAATAACACTTAAGTGCTTATAACTTTTGATAGGGTTGTCAGATCTTCAATGATTTGGACGCGTTGGAAAGGTCTTTTGAATACCTATCCAACGATTTGTCGCATAAGAGATCCGGACAGCACTTTCATCAAAATATCTGAGATCCGGCCTCGAAAAAGTGCGAAAATAACACTTAAGTGCTTATAACTTTTGATAGGGTTGTCAGATCTTCAATGATTTGGACGCGTTGGAAAGGTCTTTTGAATACCTATCCAACGATTTGTCGCATAAGAGATCCGGACAGCACTTTCATCAAAATATCTGAGATCCGGCCTCGAAAAAGTGCGAAAATAACACTTAAGTGCTTATAATTTTTGATAGGGTTGTCAGATCTTCAATGTTTTAGACGCGTTGGAAAGCTCTTTTGAATACCTATCCAACAATAGGTCGCATGAGAGTTCCGGACAACGTTTTCATCAACATATCTGAGATCCGGCCTCCAAAAAGCGTATAAATAACACTTAAGTGCTTATAACTTTTGATAGACTTGTCAGATCTTCAATGTCTTGGACGCGTTGGAAAGGTCTTTTAAATACCTTTCTAAAAATGTATAGCATGACGGGTTTTCTTACAAAAACCACCTTTTTTACAATCTTCCGGACTTTTGTTAAACTCGTTTTTTAGCATAACTTTTGAAGTACTTTACTTAACTTTATCATTTTTAATAGCGACTTATGGGACCCCAAGACGCATCGAATGACGCCAAAACGGACAAAATCGGTTCAGCCAATGTCGAGATAATCGAGTGACAATTTTTTGATCAACATCCCACCACACACACAGACATTTGCTCAGAATTTGATTCTGAGTCGATAGGTATACATGAAGGTGGGTCTAGGAGGTCTAATTGAGAAGTTCATTTTTCGAGTGATTTTATAGCCTTTCCCCAGTAACGTGAGGAAGGCAAAACGTTACTTTATCCACCTTTAGGTGGTTGGTGCCTTCCTCGCAATCATAAAGTGAACACGTTACACAGCCTCAAGAAAGTGTATAAATAACACTTATTTTTAACAAAATATCTGATATCCGGCCTCAATTTGTTTCATTAAAACACTAAAGTACTTATTACTTTCGATAGGGTTGTCAGATCTTCAATCTTTTGGGCTTGTTGGAAAGGTCTTTTGATTACCTATCCAACGATGGGTCGCATGATAGATCCGGACAACTTTTTCATCAAAATATTTGAGATCCGGGTTAAAAAAAATCTATAAATAACATTTAAGTGCTCATAACTTTTGATGGAGTTGTCAGATCTTCAATCTTTTTAACGCGATGGAAAAGTCTTTCAAAACCACCCTTTTTACAATCTTCCAAAGTTTAGGTAAAATCGGTTTTTCGGTATAACTTTTGAAGTACTTTTCTAAACTTCATAATATTAACTAGGGTCTTGTGGGACCCCAAGACGGATCGAATGAGACCAAAACGGTCCAAACCGGTTCAGCCAGTCCGGAGATAATTGTGTGCATATTTTTCGGTGCACGGACTCACATCCAGACACACGCGTCGATAGGTATATGTGATGGTGGGTCTACGAGGTCAAATTAAGAAGTTCATTTTTCGAGTGATTTTATGGCCTTTCCTCATTGAGGTGAGGAAGGCAAAAAACCGATTCAAAATAATCTTTTCAAAATCAAGACTAAAATTTCAAAAGGGCCTAAAACGAATGCTTTAGTAATAGATAATATATTTGTTTTTGTATTGAACTTAACACAAACTCTGTTTATATTGAATAGGGTCGAAAAAAATCAGTCGGAAGCTACGATCATGCATACGAATGACGATTATCTGAAAGACTTCTAAGGAACTTCAAATAGTCGAATTATGAAAAAGATATTTTTTTTCCTTTTTCAAACTTTTATTTTACATCAAATTTGAATTCAGCTATACCCTACATTATTCAAATTCGATTGGATGTCAGCCTTTTACAATACCAAATAAATATTTTTAACTAATACTCCAACAATACAATCAACTAGCTTGGATGAGATATTCTCAGACCACATTGAACCATTTTTAGGGTCATATTTCGGGCTCTCAACGACACAAAATAAGACATAGAAAATAAATATACGTGATTCGATTCCTAAAAGTTCGATAAGTAAGTAGTTTAGTCTGGACTGTAATCAACCCTCTACTGCCGATTTTTTTTTTATTTTTTCTATTTTTCCCGTGTTTAGGAGGTCATTTGTTTATTTGTTTATTTGTTTAACACCAACAGGCACCACATGCCCAAATGGTGTGCTTAAAACTAAGTACATGTACACAAATTATCGCCTAAAAAACAATAAAAACTTATTTTTGATGACGTCACGGGACAGATTAAAATCGAACAAAGAAGCTACAAAATTGAATGCTCTGTGTAGTCCCGTCAACGCGCTATGCATAGCATAGTTCGTCCGGCGAACAGGAATACGCAAGAACGGAGTGTTACGAAGCGTTCGAAGCGGGGCCATAATGTCTAGTCCTCGAAGGATGGCTGGGCACTGCAATCTAGAAGTCAGAGCGTCGGAGATTACGAGTGCACGGCTGACATTTCTACGCACTGCTAAGGTGTCAAGGTTGATCAGTTTACAGCGGCTTTCGTAACTAGGCAGATGAAATGGATCCCGCCAGGGGAGTCGACGGAGCGCGAACCGGATAAATCTTCGCTGCACACTCTCAATCCGCACCGCACTGTTTTCGTAGTAGGGGCTCCATACGGCAGAACAATACTCCAGCGTTGAACGGACCAAAGCGCAGTACAGAGCCTTCAAACAGTAGACATCTGTAAAACCTTTTGCTGCACGGAAGATGAAGCCGAGCTGTCGCGAGGCTTTGGAAATCATGTATGATATGTGCTGCTTGTATGTGAGTTCCGTGTCAAGAAGCACGCCGAGGTCCTTGACACAGTTCTCCCGGGGAATTAATGTGCCGCAGATCTGGTAGTCAAACTTGATTGGGTTGCGTTTCTTGGAGAAGGTGATGACAGAGCACTTGGTGGGGTTGACGACCATTCGATTTGTTTCACACCAGTCCGCGAAGATGTTCAGATCCTGTTGGAGGGCTTGAGCGTCGGCTGCATTATTCACTTGACAGTAGATCTTCATGTCGTCTGCGTAGGACAGACGCGGTCCAGAGAGGGAGTGGTTGCAGTCGTTGTAGTATAGAAGGAAGACGAGTGGTCCGAGATGACTTCCTGTGCGATACCTGAAAAGGCCATCAAGGCAGCCGACAAGCAGTCTCCAATCTTGACGTTGATTTTCCGGTCGGCCAGATAGGACTGGAACCAACTGAGGAGAGTCCCGCCGATTCCCATCCTTTCCAGTTTTGCGATCGCAATAGCGTGATTCAGCTTGTCGAACGCTGCCGACAGGTCGGTGTACACCGCGTCGGTTTGCGATCTGGCGGTGAAGCTGTCGGTCACGAACGTCGTAAACGTGAGTAGATTCGTCGTTGTTGACCGCGATGGCATAAACCCGTGCTGGTCCTCGCTGATCAGGTTTTTGCAGAAGAAGAAAACTGGAGCCATGACCGCTAGCTCGAAAAGTTTCGAGACGGCGCACAGTGCTGATATTCCACGATAGTTGTCCACGTTCCGTTTATCACCTTTCTTGTGTACCGGAAACATGAAGGCGTGCTTCCAGAGCTTCGGAAATGATCCAATAGAGAGGGATAGATTGAAGAGGAGATAGAGAGGCTCCAGGAGCCCGTCGATGCATTTTTCAGGACAATCGATGGAACTCCGTCCGGGCCTGTCGTGTTGGATATCTTGAGCTTGGCTACGGCTTCCAGAATCTTGGAGCGATCGATTCTAATGCTGTTCAGACCCAGACCGTTTGTTGGGACGTTGCTGGCGGCGGCGGTGACTTGTTCTGGTTGCAGGTCCTCGTGCGTAAACACGCTCGAAAATTTCTCGGCGAACAGCTGGCAGATCTCCTCCGTATTCGATGCTGTTTCGTCTCCTAGGAACATAGATGACGGTAAACCGATTTCTTTCCGCTGCTCGTTGATGTACTTCCAAAATCCTTTCGGGTTAGACTTGAGTTTCTTCTGGGTACGTACTTCGTGATCGGCATGACACTGTCTACTCATCCTTTGTAGCAGCTGTTGAGTCGCACGTAATAGTTGTGCAAAGGTAACGTCCGATGTTTGGAGAATTTTTCAGTGCCGACCTCTTTGCAGCTTTGACTCTCCTAAGCTCGCTAGTTTGCCATGGAACACGAGCGTTCGTAACAGGTTTCTTAGGTACGTGCCTGTCGATGGCGTAGCTAAGAATGTTGGTAAAGGTCTGTACGGCCTCGTCGAGATTATCCTTGTCAAGTGTGTTCTCCCAATCAATGCTTTGCAGGAGCTCTAACATGCTGGGAACGTCTAAATTGCGATAGTCATAGCGGACTTCACAAACAACTGGCGTGTGCTCGGTGGCCAAACGGACCGGCAGGGACAGCAGCAGCGGCGGATGATGCCGGACATCCTTAACTAGCGGTGCCGGAGCGATGACTAGCGGGGGTGCGGTATCTGGGCAGCTGACAAAGCAGAGGTCCAACACCACGTTGTTTTCGTTCGGGAAAGAGTTGATCTGTTGAAGCAAGGAGCTGGAATAGCTGTCCAGAAACTCCGTCACGTGCGCGGCCTGGGTTGAAAGCGCAGAGTCGGCATACAGAAAACCATCGCCGCTGGGACGCCAGATCAATCCTGGCAGGTTGAAATCTCCGAGGACGATGAGTTCATCGTAGGGGCGGGCCATGGCAGAGACGGCCAAAACAGAAGCTGCGTTGATTTCAAACACATTTGCACTGCTGGTTTGATCGGGGGGGATGTACGCAGCGCAGATGAAGACAGTATGGTCATCGAGATCGATGGCGACCCATACTTGCTCGGCACACTTCCATTCATCGGACACAACAATTCGCGCTCGAAGTCCGTGACGAACCGCGATAGCAACGCCCCGCCATCTCTCTTCTGGCTGTTGACGAACTGCTCGCGATCACCCCTGAAGACCTCGTAGCCGTTCCCGAAAACTTGAGTGGACAGTGTGCTGGCCTTTAACCAGGTCTCCGTTACTGCGATAACATCATATGAGACGGCGGAGCATGCGAGACAGTACTCCAGAGCTCGTGTGTTCATGCCACCGACGTTCTGGTAGTAGATGTTCAGCGACTCGTTACACGGCAATCGCGACTTTTGGCCTCGTCCCGGACGCCTTAAGGGAGTGGCACTGGAAACTGGATATGCATCAGGAGGGGAAGGGCTCAGACGGTGTGCGTACTTGCCTGACTGTGACGACTGGAAGACCCCGACTCTACTTCCGATAGCAGGATCGGGATGACTAAGATGAACGCTGGCTGCGGACTGCGCGACTGTGCCGGAGAGAGTCGGGGCTTCCTCGGTACTTTGGGTCGTGCATCCCGATGTCCAACATGCCGTGGGCTGCGGCGGTGCAGCAGCTCGTAGGTCGCCGTCGGGATTGTGTCGGCTCAAGCAGCTTGAAGGAGTAGCACTGGAAACCGGATATGCATCAGGAGGGGAAGGGCTCAGACGGTGTGCGTACTTGCCTGACTGTGACGACTGGAAGACCCCGACTCTACTTCCGGCAGCAGGATCGGGATGACTAAGATGAACGCTGGCTGCGGACTGCGCGACTGTACCGGAGAGAGTCGGGGCTTCCACGGTACTTTGGGTCGTGCATCCCGATGTCCAACATGCCGTGGGCTGCGGCGGTGCAGCAGCTCGTAGATCGCCGTCGGGATTGTGTCGGCTCAAGCAGCTTGAAGGAGTAGCACTGGAAACCGGATATGCATCAGGAGGGGAAGGGCTCAGACGGTGTGCGTACTTGCCTGACTGTGACGACTGGAAGACCCCGACTCTACTTCCGGCAGCAGGATCGGGATGACTAAGATGAACGCTGGCTGCGGACTGCGCGACTGTGCCGGAGAGAGTCGGGGCTTCCTCGGTACTTTGGGTCGTGCATCCCGATGTCAAGCGGCAGCCGAATACTGGAGCTAGTGATCCATTGGGGCCGGCGCCCCGTCTGAGTTCCCCGAGTGGGGTGTCAAAAACGGTTCAACGTCGCGATTGTCAGGATTGGGGCTGGCAGAACCTGATGGTGTGAGAGTGATCGGTATGGTCGCGAGAGACAGCATTGGTTTTTTTGCCCGTTGTCCATCACCATTGCTCGGCGAAGAAGATTTTCGTTGCAGGTCCTCAAATTCTCTAAAGCCGCAGTTGCCAGGCCAGATTGCTGGGTTTAGAATCGCCGCCTTGTGTCCAAGATTCACCGCGACTTTGAACGAGATGAACGGTAGAGTTAGCGGATCGACCCCTTTTGACCAATGCGGTCACTTGAACCAGTTCGTTCTGACCGATGGCATTTTTCACGAGTCCTTCCACTTGTGTAGCAGTCGTGTGGTTGGCGAAGCGTGTCACGTACAGCCGGAACAGACTTTCTTCTGGGGGGATGCAAGTGACACTTGCACTCGCTACTTCGTTCGTCCCAAACACCAAGGGCTTCGGCGGAACAGGATTGGAGTCACGGGTACGTTTCGGAGTAGGCTTATTCCTTGGCGTACCTAATTTATTGGCAGTTGGTGTTAGGCTGCTGACGCGCTTGGAGAGCAGCAGCAGCTGCTTCCCATTCTCAGTGATCAGGTCCCGCAGCTCGGAGTTTTTGCGGTCTTGTTCATCCTGCATGTGGTCGACCACATCGCCGACGGACTCCATTACGGTGCGGAAACGAGCATTTAGAGCAAACTTTACTTCTCTTGTTTTATGTTTTTCTTGTTATATTTCTAGTATTTTAATTTGCATTTAGCTTGTTAAGTTTACACGGCGTGTTTTCTGGGCAACCTTAAGGAGAAAAAATAGTCATCACTACTTTCAAAAGTGTCTTATAGGAAATTTTCTCAGCTTCCAATGCTTCTAAGAGCGAAATGTTTCATCGGGATATTTCTGAGATATCTCTATTTTAAGTTTTTTCTTTTAAAATCCTTGATCATTTAGAGGAAACTTTTAAAAAACAGTCCAGGAAACTTGTCGAATGATGTGTTTCATGTGTATTTTACTGACCAAAATGTGCAAAATAAGACAAGAAACAACTTTGTAGAAGGTTGCAAACCGCTAAACATTTTGAAAATTAAGTTTGAACCGAATTTTTGAATATGTGGGATATATTCAAATATTAAAATAATAAAACCGTATTGAAATATTATTTTTACAAGAACAAATACATTATTACATAATTGTTTTGTACAAATAACACCGGTCTGCTTTGATTCAGCTTGGAATTAGCTGATACAACCGAATTTTCTACAGGTTTGAAATTGATAGGGTATTACAAGATTTTTATGAATAAATATCATATTTCCTTAATCAAACTAACTAGTTGCATGGATACAAGACATGTTTTATACTCGAAATTATACTGCAAATTACTGTTGCTAGCTTTAGGAGAAATACTTTTCATTAGTATGAAATGATTGTTTCAGTTTTTTTTTGTATTAAATGATCAAGGAACTAGCAATATTTTAGAAGTTTATAAGACTCTCATCTTCAATCTCATCTTTAAAAAAATATATGTGTCTTGATTTTTGTTCAAATAGTTTGTAAAGAAAGCTTCTGTTAATTTTTTTTGTTAAAATACTATTTATTTTTTGTTCAAACAAAAATAAATGTTTACGACGGTGTTTTCAGAATTCTGAATTGGAAGACTCGAGTTTTTTGCTACTTTGAAGTGTATTTTCTACAGAAAACATTTTATAAAATTATATCTTTATTTTATGCTCATGAAAATATGACTTATGAAGCTTGCTACAGTAATATGTAGTACATTTTCGATTTCAAATCATATTCGTATTTATGTTCCTGGTTAATGTTTGCTTAAGAAAATATCAAATTTATTCATTAAAATTCAATAATACCATTAACAATCGCAAACCTGTCAAAGCTTCGGTTGAACACGCTAAATCAGAGTAGACAAGTGATATTTGTACACAAAAAATATGTAATTATCAAATAATTCTTGTAAAAAATACATTTTTACACTGTTTTATGATTTTAATTCCTGAATAAATCCTATATACTCAAAAAAATAGACAAAACATACATTTCAAAATTTTAAGCGGTTTGCAACCTTCTACAAAGTTGTTTCTTGTCTTACTCATCAAAATGTGCAAACATTTTGATGAGTAAATGACTCATGAAACACATCATTTGATAAATTTTCTGAACTGTTAATATAAAGTTTCCAATAAATAATAATGAAATTTAAAACCAAAAAACTTAAAATAGAGATATCTCAGAAATTTCCCGATGAAACATTTCGCTTTTAGAAGCATTGGAAAGCTGAGAAAATTTCCTATAAGACACATTTGAAAGTTGCGATGACTATTTTTTCCTGATAAGGTTGTTCTAGAAAACACGCCGTGTTTATGTTTGTTTTTGGTAGCATTTGGCCTATTCTACCACCTCCTACCCATTGTCGCTTCAGTTTTTTCATGTTTTTACAGCCATTTTTCCAGGTTTTGCTCGTTTTTCACATTTTCTACTAAATATAGAATGATACCATTATCATTTACATTGTTTAAAAAATGCGTAGAGGCATAGTCACTACTACACATAAAACCAAGCCTAAAATTTAAAAAAAAATTAAGGGTTCTTCTTTCCAATTCTTTTTAAAGATCAAAAATTGGTTGACAAATTAGTTTTTGGCGATTTTTTAGATCGAAGCCCGTCTAGAGGCGGGGTTGGGTTGCAGAGGGTTAAAACAATCTAAAACATTTTTTTTCATTTTGCATTTAGTGATACTTATTGAATTAAGACTTTTTCGATTTGCCTGAAGGTTAAAAGAAATTATTGGATCACTTTTTTAGAAAGAGAAACTATTTAAAAGAAAGTAAACTAGTTCTCCATCTAGTTAATCATAACTACCAATCATAATTGCCTTTCGGACACATTGGAAGGGAGGGAACATTTCGGATGAAATAAAAAAAAAACACTTTTTTAACTCTCTTGTAAAAATCTCCCCACTGTAACGTGTTCCGGCTTAAGGTGCTGCCGCCGCGCCACTTTACCGCTCATTTGATTTCATTTTTAGCGCTTAACCGCGAGATTACCTCGCCGTTAAGCCGTTAATTTGTTTTTTGTTCGTTTCGTTTCGTGTTGCTCTCTCTCACTTTTGGCCCGTTGTTCCCGTCACACGATCCAGAAGAGGATTTTTTTTTCTTGATGAAAATACTGTCAGCACATTAAGTGTACTCCAACATGTGCCGGGTATCGAAAGCAACCAGAGCACCTGATGAAGTACAATAGACATGTGACATTTTTTGGATTGGAGATGGGACGCCTACGCCTCTACGTTGAACTCAGTCCGCGGGTAAAGACATTGCCTTAAGCTCGCTTGGATTTGTTTGCGAGTTTTGTTTCCGGTGTTAACGCCAACGCTGAAAAAAAATCGAACAAGAAGCAGAACATGATTAATAGACACTATGGCAAAGCATTCCTCGAGAGACCTTCACTTGCTGAAAATTGAAATTACTCAACGATTAGTCATCCGTGCAAGAGCAGAGAAAAACTAAGCGAGCTTAATGACGAAGACAGTTTCGGAATGTGTGTGTGTGTGCGAAGAACTTGGCGCGCTCAAGACCCCGTAACGAATGACTCAAACCGGAAGTGGCCGCAGCCGCAGGCTGCCTTGGGGCATTAATAATTAATAAGAAAATTTCTTTTTATTTTTCGAGCTTTTTTTTCGCTTTCTTGGAGCAAGATTCTCTGGGAATGCAATCATTTCGGGTCGTGGGACTTGGAGTGACTGCGGGTATGAATCATTCATGGAGCGGCTCTTGGGGAACACTTGCTGGGGGTTATCAATTAAGAGGGTGTGAGATTAATTGGGACATGTGGGATTTGAAAGGGACTGAATGGTTCATTTAGAAATATGAGCTCAATTCTAATTTTCTTAAAAATCTTTCAGGGTTATCGGTTTACTCAAGCTATTTCAAGCTCGATTTTCAAAATTATATATTTATTTAAAGGTCGTGTTTTATTAGTCTTGTTTGAAAAAAATGTTAAAAAATGTCAGAAGTAAAGTCAAGCTTTTTTTTAATTTTCAATTAAAATTTTGTTCAAAAACTTGAGACTATGACAAAAAAATACAAACCAGAATACAGTCAAGACTCGATTATCCGGAGCATCGATTATTCGAAGTTTGGTAATTTGAAGGTTTGAATGAATCAAATCACGAACAAAATAAAACGTATTTTTTCATTTTCTTACTTTTTAAATCAAATTCAATCAAAATGAATTAATCCGTAGTGGTGAAATGATGTCACAAGGTCATTTACAATATAATACAACAATCCCTTCCCCAACGATTCCCCTACACACCACACACCATTATAATCTATAAATACCTCGAACCGGTTGGTACGGTATGTCCCCGGCTTCTTCTTCTTCCCCTGATGGTTCTATGAAATGTGGGATCCGTTCATAGAATCTGTCTCATGCGGTTAATGCAACGCAAGGCCGGGCCGCTTTAATGAGTGTAATACACTTCGGGGGTTCTCGAAAGTACTGCAATCATTAATAATGACAAGAAGGAACTTGAGGCGTAATCTAACCATAAGTTCTTCCCGGATGCTTTCTTCGGACTGGCTGCGCTTGTGTTCGATTAGATTAGATTAGATTAGATTTTAAATCAAATTCAATCAATTTTTTGTGATTGGATTATCCGAAGTGAATTTTTCCGAGGCCTTCGCGTAATCGACTCTAGACTGTACCTAAATAACAAAAATGTGTTCGACTTTTTAATAATGTAATTTTCATGTAATTTGCCAATGATAGAGTGGTCACTTAAATCCAACCTTCGAATCTCTGCAAATCATCAAAAACTATTTATGTAGAAGTCGTAGCTATTCCAAAACAAAATAAATTCCAAAAATAAATAAAATAAAACAAAAGGAAGAATTTTTATCTAAAGGAAAGATCTTCTTTGAATAATAATAATAAATATATTTTCTGAAATTTAATTTGAAAGGCAATTTTAGCTTGCAAAATATTACATAATTCTGGAAAATATCTTATTAAGATTTGTGAATTTAAAATTGAAACTTTTGAAAATTACAATTTTTTTTAATGAAATGCAACAAAATCTTTGAAAATTCATAAGAGTAAAGCAAAAATCGATTAAATCATGACAAAAAAAATCATTTTTCATATTTTTTTTTATTTTCTTACTTTTGACGAATTCTAAGCCCAATTTTATGCGAATTTGAATAGTTGATTGCCAATAAAATATCAAAATGTATTTTTTGAATATTTCATCACCGCCATTTTAGCCACCATCTTGGATTAAAAATGTCTAAATCACGTTAGAGTAGTTTATGGGCCATACCTGGGTGTGGCCAAAGCGGCCTCAATTTTGAACTGTCAAAGTGGAACCAATTTACTGTTCGCCAAAAGTAGAGAGTGTTGTAATCGATCATTTAAAATGATTTTTTTTTGCAAGAATGAAAAATGTGTTTCTTTTGAGGACAGTGAGTTGAAGTCAATAAATCTTAAGAAAGTTGATTGCGAGATCGTCATTTTTTATAATTTTTAATGGAAGATGTTTATGGAGTCGACCAAGGGATTGATGGAACGAGAGGAATAACAAATAAATAATTTCAATAAATAATTTCAAGATTGTTCAGGTGTAAACCGAAAACGTGATCAAAAATTGAAGTGGAGGAATAAGGCTTTTAACTGCTTATTTAACTGTCGGTCGACAGGACGCCACACTGTTTAATCATTTTCTGGCGTACATTAAATTTTGCAGCACAATACCAGTTATTAAAATGGAAAAATAAAATTCTTTTTTATTTTTTTTTCTAGATTTGTGTGCACCTACGTCGAAGACCAAGATTGTTTACTTTTTGCTCTTTGGTCTGACAGTCTTAATCTGACAGCTTTATCATGGATTTTGGTCTGGTCTAGGCGAGGGATAGGCCACAGCACCTTCCTAGAGTCGACGCTTCCATCCCATCTTTGTTGTTTAAATCCGTTTGAAAAAAAAAAAAACCCTAATGGTTTAGTGAAAATCTTATCTGTTTGTTAGATCAGCTTTGCTAGAATTAGCGATGTTTTTTCGCTGGACCAGGAAGAGCTACAGGGTTCCAAAATCAGCCAGGAAATTTATCTGTGACATCGCAGGATGACACTCTCGCCGCAGTTCTTTGTCACCCGTAAAAACAAGAAAAACCGTTTCTAACCGATCAAAACTGGAAAACACACAGAATTTTCTAGCAAAAAATGTCGAAAACTAGACAAAATAAAACCCATACTACGGATTATAAAACAGCTAATTTACCAGCAAGATAAAGTCATGCTTGTGCTTGAACAGCCTCCTACTTTGTAGATGCAAACAAAGTGGGATCACTCCAAAATCATACCTTACCTAAAGCTAACCAATCGAAAATAAGACAGCAAAAAAAAAATAAATAAACAGATATAATAATATTTAATTTTTAAACAAAACAAAGAAAAGAAAAAAAAATGATTCTTATCAGGGATTTTTTTTAACCCTTACAAAGCTAAAAACAAAAATTAGCAAAATCAAGTCAACGATGCACTTTTACAGTCGTAAAACCTTCAAAAACATTCGTTACTGTAGTAATATCGGTTGATAACCTGTCCCACTTGCTCGCTCCTCCAAGTTAGTACGTTCCCGATAACAAACTGCGACGTGTCCAAGGTTCAAACTGTTGCTAAATGGCACCGTTGTCGTCGTCGTCGTGTGATCTGACAAAAGTAGCACTTGCGTCAGCTATGTCAGCATCACCAGCGAAGTTCCAGCAGGCACAAGTAACCTCATCCTTGGGCATAAAAATAACCCATCAGCAGCCCTCGCATAAAAATGGCACAAATAGTGCAAAAAGCATTTTAAATAGCTGAGGAAAAACTAATTGTTGGCTGGAAGTGAGGGATTTTAAAATAGATTTGTTACTCACAGCGGAGGGAAGCACTAGAGATGATTTATTTTATGGTGCTGCGCACCGGTTAAAAACTGTTGATTCAATGTGTTACATTTTTTAATGATTCATTTGAAAGCTAGCTCGTCAAACGCTTGCCACGACTCATTAACCTGCTGCATGCATCTGCTTGTCTCAGAGTCTGCAACGAAGAAATGCACCGCGGAATTTCTCCTCAACGCGGTGAAACCCAATCAATCAATCAAACTGACCTGGTTAGCCCGCAGACCGTGGCAGCGACTTTGTTGCAAAAGTTGCCAACAGGTTTCTTCGCGGACGAAACTGAAAATGGAAATGCATCCTCCCTCCCCCGACGACTGAAGGCCAAATCTGGTCATTGCATCCCCCAAGACATACCCAAATATAGCCATTTGCACGACGAAATCGAGCGCCATCAGGTTTTGAATAATCCCCCCGACGACGACGACCTCGCGGTTTCAACGAGACCCATGGGTCCGAAGATTTATGGAACTTCCCAAACGGAACACGGCACGAATATTTTACGGCCCAAGACGGCCGGGTCGTGGGGTGACCATATGGTGATATAACGTTCGATCACCAGTGCTCGTGTATTATAGGGAGTAGATGAGCATTAAAAAACTAACAAAGTTTAGTTTTCAGTGGTTTTATGGCTAGTTAATGTTTTACGGGCGAGCTTCCGAGCTATAAGCGATGGAGCAGACCGAACGGGTCAAGGTGGGTTGCGGATCAATCAAACTGTGGAGTCAGGGCGCATAAATTAGAAAATGTTATTCGTTTTCGGTAGCCGATTGTCGGGACACCTGGGTGGGCGCTGAATTTGGTTCAGGTGCGAAATTCGGCCGTTAAAGTCGATGAGTAGGATGTATGACATATGGTGGACTGATAAGAATTAACTTGCTCAAACATGCAAAAAAAAAAACTTCTGTTTTATATTATCTCAACCTTAAGAACCGATCTGTTAAATAGGTTGGATATAACCTCTTAAATGATGTAATTTTAAATCAATTAAGACTGAAAAAATTACATTACACCAGAAAAGTGGTGAAATTACACATTTTCAGAAGTAAAATTACACATTTTCTGTTATACCAGATGTAACATTAATTTGTTTTTTTACTGTGCTGTATTGAGATGAATCCCCTTCGTATAAAAATGTTCAAGTGGGCTTTAATGGGGTTTAAATTTCATTTTCGCATTCACATTTGCATGGAGATGGTGATCTTAGCGGGTTGCAGACTGGATTTCGTCATGTTCATGTGATGATGCTATGAAATTCAACAACGTTATTTAAATTTACACCAAATTGATTCTTTTTTTTAAAATGCTATTATTTTAAACAGGTTCAAGACAGTTTCAAACCGGATAAAAAAAAATGATTTTGCTAAATTTTGATTTATTAACACATTTTAAAAATATTTCGAAAAGTTTAAAATAGAATAAACCACATTTCATAATATGTATTTTCTCCATGTTTGAAAACAATGTGAAGAAGATAGACGAACAGAAACATTGAAGAATATTTGTAATGGCCTTAGTATGAGACTGTTTCAAGTTTAAGTATGAAACAGAAAAAAATTGTTTTAAATATGAAGAAATCAATATGTTGGACATTATTTTTTACCGATCATGCTCAAAGAATTTTGAAAGATTTTTTGTTAAAAATAGAAAAAATGGTAAAAACATTTTTCCATCCAAATTTCATCAAGATTCCAAATGGTTGATAAAATATAATAAATATACAGGAAAATGTTTTCTTTTCCAATGGGACCCTAATGTTTATTCATATGTCTTTTGACAATCGTGCTGAGTAGTCATAAGTAGAAATATTACTAATTGAACATTTACAGGTGTAAATTAACCCCTTTTTTATGCAATTCTTCGTAAATCGTTTACATAGAATATGATACTTTCAATAATGTCTGATTTAAAATTACAAAATGTTTTTTCACGATATCGGTCTGAAAAATTATTAAAATTTAAAAAAGAAATTGAGGTAAACTACAAGTGGCTGATTGCGGTGAAATTTACGTAATTTTTGATGTAATTTATTCTTTTACACGAAGGGCCTCGTGGCGCGGTGGTTAGCGGCTTCGGCTGCCGATGGTTTGTTTCAAAATATTCAAAGGTTAAACGCTTTTTTGGAATCAAATGTGGAAATCAAATTGCGTTTTCATTTATTTAATTTTTTGAAAGAAATAGAAAAACAGCCTTGAAAAGATCTTAAAAACATCTTTAAAAATCACTAAAACGCAATCGGGCCCAAAAATAACCTTAATTGGTGATATTATTGTTTACAGCGATAAAGCTAACCCTTTGTACGATCGCAACGGATTTAAAATTGATTTTTTATTCATTTTATTAAAATTCACTTCGCGGCCCATTAGACAGAAAACAAACTACTTGACAGCACGTTTCAAGAGACCCATCGTAAAATGTTGTCTTGTCATTTTTTTGCTTAAAAATGAAAAAAAAAAGTCGACAATAGTTTTTAATCGTTTTTACCGTTGAACATAAAAGTTGACTTTGAGCTCTCGAACCCTATTATCTCATTTTATACAAAACTTCAATTTGGTCAGAGTCATCAGAGCATCAATAAAATCTCGAAGAACAAAAAATATTAAAATTTACAAAACAACAATTTAAATGCATTCAAGTGAAGCAATATTGACTGGGTGGTGAATAAAGAAATTCACCACTTTTCTTCGAGAGGCCGTAACGTCTTTGACAGTTCCAGTTGTAAACAATATTTGTTTGTGAGCGCTTTTAAAATATTGATATAACTTTCAAAGAAAATGCACCGTGAGCAAACAGTCCATTAGTTCCGATTCTTAAGATTTTGACATCAAATGGCAACCACCACGAACCCCAGAAGGGTACAAACTTCTGCGTAGTTTCCCAGACCTGTCCGTGCCAAAGTCCACACGCAACAGCCGGGCCTGATTATCACAACCATAATTGTGTGTGTCCGCTACACCTAGGCGGAGAACGAGCGGACAAGACACTTGTGACACCTTGAAGCTGTCGCGCGCAACTTCTCGACCTTCGGAATATATTCAGGAGGAGGAGTCCGGTGCGCGGGGTTGACCATCACGGGTAAATATTGATTGATTGATTGGATAATCACCTTCTTCTTTGCACAGGTCGCAGGCGGCCGGTCAAGCCAGCATACAATGCCAAGGAAACGCGAACGTCGCGCGCTGACAGAAGAAACCGGACGTTTGACACTTGGACAAGTTGTCTGTGTGGCAGCTTAGAGCGGGCTTGTCGTTAAGTAATTGCGAGGTCGTCGGAAGCGCTAAATTATTCGCCCAGACGCGCGGCAAATCCGGAGTTTGGAGGCGTAAAACCATTCAGCCAGCAATCCGGTTGATCTTCGGGTGGTGGTGTGAGTGAGCGTAGGAGCGAAGAACCCGAAACCGGAAAGTACAAATAAACTTTCGGTTGTTGGCAAGCGAAACTCGAGGGCCGAGGGAAGGAACAAAAATCGGAGACCATCGCTGGCTTTTTTTCGGGTTTCGGAAGGAATTTGAACACTGTATATTTTTGTTGCGAGCAATTAAGTTGTTATGAGAGTGTGTATAGAGAGGATAAGAAAGAACGTTAGCAAAAAAACGAAAAAGAACTCGCAGTAGTGGGGAGCATTCGGAGACACAGCAACGAGAAACCAGATAACGAGTCGAACGAAGAACCAGAGGAAGAGTGCAGAGAGAGATAAAAACGAACGCCCGTGCGCGAGCGATAACCAGCTTTGAATAGAACTGAGAATGACGGAAAGACACTGAACGTCAACGCAAGAAACGCGCGCGGTAGCGCGTGATGATAAAATATTTATAAATTTATCGATGACACAGAAACGACCTTATCGCACGACAGTCTAGCCTGGTAGCACTGGTTCAACTCCGAGTGACATTGAGCCGCCCAAGGATGTTGAGCGACAGCGGCTCAAGCTCCAACGCTCTGAAGTGACCTATTTAGCTGTACACGCCCAGGAAATTGAAAGTATGTCGACGACTCGTCGTCGTCAACCGCGGGTTGAGTTTATGGTTCACCGTAAACACATCGGATGACGAGCGAGCGGAATGTGACTAATTCTGCGAAGCGAGTTTGGAGTTGGAAACAGTGCGTGACTCACGACCTCCCAAAGGACGCGACGCGGTTCCGAGAGCTCCGGGCGGGTGGTCCAATTTCGCTGGAATCGTACGATAAATTTAGCGATGACCGCGAGCGCGCCGCACTTCCGAACTATTCCAGGAAGCGACCAATTCTGGAAAGTGGCTCTCGTTGAAGTGATACTACTTGAGCGATCAACGACCGACAAGTCAGCTGATCGGATCGGATCGGAGAAGCTTGGCTACAGAAGTGTTCACATCAGTGCTTATCAGGGCGTCGACGCCGCCTAGTTACTGGCCTCCGGACGACGTCGACGTGCGAAATTGTACACTCTCCTCTGGAGGGGAACTTGGCCTCTTATCTAGGATGGTGGTCGTGGTGCTGGTGCTGCGAACAATGCTGGCTTAGAATTTGATTTTTGTCGTGTGAGAATGACGATGTGACACTTGTGTGCCAAAGTTAACAAGTTTTGTGGCGAATAATGCTTCCGGATGGGCGAAAATTTCCATAATTTCCTAATGGTTTTATAGAAATTCACAAGCAAAATTACCAGCTTATGTTTTTTTCTGGAAATGCACGATGATTGTTTTATTTTTTGGAAAAATCTCTAGCATTTATAAATTTGTACATAACTAGTCGTTTTTAAGCTCCATAAAACTTTAAAATTTAAAATACGAAAGAATTTGACTAAAAATGCTTTAAATAAGATTCGACATCTTAAAAAATGTAGATTTGTTTTGTGAGAAATATTGATACAAAATTATGGAAGAAACAACACTTTTAACTTTAACTTCTGAAGATTTAGGAATATTAATATGTTAAACATGACATGTTGGAATAGAGTAGAATTATTAAAATACAGAGTTTAGATACGCTTATAACATTTACAGGAACAATTTAAGAACATGTTGAATGATACTTTCTGAGAAAAATTGTCGTTTTTTCTCGTTTGTGTGTTAGTTTTTTCGTTAATAATTGTTATCTTTGTAAATCATTAAAAAACCTTATTTTCGCTAACTACACAGTTTCATGCATAGTAGAATTTATGAGCTGATAAAATTATCGTGATTTTTGCTACTTTAGCACTTCGGAACACCAATTACACGACTACCAACACCGCCTCATTTTCACTCGCAATCACTGATACTACCACAATGCCCCAGTAAGAAAAAAAGAGCTGATGTATTGTTTGCTTTACGTCGGTCTGGTTTTTTGAAATGTTAGTACAAATGTGAGTTCTATTTTCGTTGATATTTAGCAAAAACTAGGCCAACCGACCTTCTGTTCGCTTTTCTGTGTGTCTGCGATTCGGGGATTTTTTGGAGCTACCGCGTCACGATGACGCGTTTGACACTTCTGGGGTGTTAACTCGCACCTTAAACAATGACCAGCTTGACATTCTGCTCGATGGCGGCACTTCCGATCACGCGCGCTACTTCAGGTACCTGACTGCTAGCGAATGACCAAGTCCCGGTTCCTGCTTAGCGCGCGCTATCGGAAGGATTCCGGGATCTTTGCGCTGAATCACTTAGAAGGTACTTACCTTGATCGGGGTGGAGCCCCGCCGGTCCGGCTGCCGGCAGGCAGCGCGTAATGTTCTAAATTTAACCCCGCAGAAAGAAGAGAATTGTGTGTGTGTGCGTGGTGGTCCCCGGGCGAGTGACAAAAGATCTTGTCGCCCGGACCTCGGCAGCTCTCCCCGGCAGATCAAAGTACAACTGCCGGGTATCGCAGGCGGTTGATCTCGCTAGAGGTGACGCGACAGCAGCAGCAGCAGGCCATGAAGCATCTCTTGATTTATTGCACCAGACGGCGCTCGGGGTTGCCAGTCTGGCCATGACACGCGGGAGAAATAATTGAGTCATTTGGCACACGGCAAGGCCTGCTAGGCGCCGTCACCACGTATCGATTTGCTTAGCAGCGTCGTGTTCCAGCTTAAATACTTTGAACTCGGTTGACTCCAGTTGGCGGCGACGACGACGTCAACGACTACTATAATTAATTTCCGTTCTTGTCTGCTTCGCGCAGCTTCTCCGTCTTTGTTCCAGTAGCAATTTGCACAAGGATCGCGTTGTCGCGCCGAGAGACCCCCACGTTCCAGTGGTGGTGACTGCCTGGTGAATGACTCAAAGGCCACCACACTGCTGCTGCTGCTCCACACGACACTCTGAGAGACCGTGTCGACCGCACACACTCAAACAGTCAGTAACCGGCGGCGGCGGCGGCAGCAAAAAAGAACTGCAAAATGTACAACGCGCGAAGGTGAACAAACTCCTGGTGACGTCACTGGCTGAGTATTTCTTCTCGGTCTTTCGATATTGGCGCGACGCGCGCGCCAGCAGACGGCAATGACACTCTCGATGAGGTCACGCGGCACATTCCTGGAAGCACTGCGGCACACGCACGCACCAACCACACTGTCCTTGGAGGTCACGCACGCGGTATCATGTGAGTTCGGCATGACTTGCTAGGATTGTTCAAGTTTCGATTTTTTTTCTCCTGTTTTTTTTTTGCGGTTGAAAGGTGACCCCGGCATGCCATGACCCGTTGGCATGCGGGGTCACGGCGCACACTGAGTCACTTCACACTGTTTTTGGCATAGCCAGCTTTGGATGTCTGACACTTGGAGTACGCTGCCGCTGCGCCAGTGTTCTTGTTCGGCGACGTGCTCGGTAACAACTGCTGACACTGCCGGGAAAGTGAACCACGGGGCCCCCCGAAATTGGAACAAGGTTTTTCGTCATTCATATATTTATACATACATTTTCGTGCTAGCTCACTTAACTTGCCACACACCACACACTTTAGCACGCGTTTTGCTTTTTTCGTTGATTTTATTGCGCTGGTTATTCGCTCTATCGCACAGTTTTTTTTTGTGGTTGCGCGACTGTTCAACACGAGGTTCAGTGTCTTTGCTGGAGGTCAACGGCGGTCTGAAGTTGCGCGACCTACGGCAACTGCTGCTGCACTGTACACTGCGAGGACGACCTCGTCGTCCTGACTTCTGGAAATAATACACCGTAGACACCGGGCTAAGACTCGCTGGTCAGTTCAGAGAGAATCACACTAACGACCGTCGACGGCAGCTGCTTCACGGCTAGTGACAGCAGTACGAGCACTTCCGAACACGGATACCGGGCCGCCACCGCGATATCTCTCGAGATATCCCACACGGCTTAGAGAGGCGGATCAACCGATACGACCCGCTGAACAAAAACACACACAACACTGCTTGCTTGCTTGCCCTGTGTACAGAGACAAGAGACATTGGCCCATGTTCCGCGAGAGCGCAATGTTTGTTCCGACTAATCCGACTGACTGATGTGAACTGACTGAACTCGGTTGCCGACTGGCAGTCGATTGCCATTGCCGTTCGCGTTCTGCTGCTGCTGTTGCCGTGTTGCTGCGCCCTCCTATCGCGGCTGTGTATACGACGAACGGACACTGTGTTCCGTGAGCATAGCTGTTCGCTCTCTTCTCCTTGGGTTCCTTCCAAGTCCGCGCCGGTGTATCGATGTGTGCGAGCGCGTGGAACGCGCAAAACGAGGAAACACCGCCGTTGCCGTCCCCACGTGGCCTCTCTCTCGCTCGAAGTTCACTTTGTCCTGGCTGCATCTTGCCGGCGCGTCGTCGTCTACATGTCTTGTCCGCGCTGCACTAGTAGTAGTAGTACATCTGTGTTGGTGCCCTGAAAAAGGGGGGTTTTCGGCGCTTATATCTTTCCGGTCGTCGCCGGCTTATGTATCTCTCGCTCTCTCACCTTCTTCTCCTTGCGTTCTCCGGAGTGCGGTGTGTTCTCCTCCGTCTGCTGCTCCTCTTTGTGCACATTATGTAGAATCGGTCGTCGTCGTCTTCTTGACGCGGCTCTCCTTTAGTGCACTCACTTACACCACCCTGCGTCGTCTGTGATGTGGTGGTGGTGTGGCGCATCGACCTCCTCCTCCAAGGACCCTACCTCAACGCCAAGGATCCGCAAAGGAAAAAAGGGACGCCGGCCGGCCTGTCTGTGCTCTCTGCGGTCAAAAGTCACTGGCTACTGTCGGCGGTGTGGTGAGTGTCGTGCCGCGGGTTATTGTACCGGCAATTGTGGCTCGGGGTTCGAGGCACTCACGGGCGACGTGACCACGCGACCGGCACTGGCTCTGTGATCGGACGCGGAGAGGTTTTTGCACTTGTGTTCCTGTAATGGATGCGCGGTGTACTGTGGCAGGTGTACAGGTGTGCCGCGAAGGAAAATAGATCCTGAGGGTTACACGCGGTGTGGGTCCTGGGATTGTGGAGTGGGGTTAGAGGGTTGCATCAGTGTTGGGGATTGGTTGATTGATTGATTGTTTCGCGATGCAAAATGACGCCACTTGGAGGTGTTAAAATTTGGAATGGTTTGTGCTAAACTACATTGTGATTAAGATTTTGTGAGTGTTAGATTGATGTTAAATTGATGATCTGAAGAAAAATATTGTTTTTTTTATTTTGAACAATTTACTCAATTTTTGGTGTTAATAGTACCTAGCTCTACTATGCTATATAACTTACAAAACGAATAACGTATAATCTTAAAAGTTGTAAAAAGCCTGAAACAGCCTGATTTATTTGAAACATTGCAAATTAATGTGTTTTTTTTTAATTAATTCAAAAATATTTTATGCTGAAAGGAGTTAAAATATCCTCACGGATACAAATCATGTAAGCAAATCTGGTAACTCTATCTTTAAGTGAATTTGGAAACAATGTTGTCTTTAAACATTTACAGTGACATTGAAAAAGAAAAAAAATCGATTGCATAGAGTTACCGGATTTACTTACCGTGTGACGCTTATGGTTACTCTTTAGTAAAACTATTTTTAGACTTCAAAACAGTAAAAAAATTCAACATGATTCCATTTGCACTGTTATCTGTGAGATGTTCTTTGTTAGCTAGGGACCATCCACAATGTGGACACTTTTGGAAATCTATGTGATAAATTGCCATATGTTATATTATAAAAAACATATTTTTAGTAAGATTTATATTTTAAAAAAAGTATTTCCTAATCACTGAGTTGATTAAAATGGATATCATTATGGATGGCTAACAGAAAATATGCTTCATTAGAACAGTGCAGATGGAATCACGCAAAAAAAAAATGATTGTCATCGAGATATCTAATTTTGGAGTCTAAAAAGAGTGGTGATTATTAGAAATCATGGGCGTTAGAGTGTTAAAATTCAACTGTTCATGCTTACAGGATTGCAAATAATCATAGCTTTCTTTCATGAAAATGTATTCTTCAAATGAAAAAAAATATGTTATCCGATCCGATTTAAGTAAAAAAACAACTCACAAAAATACACATTGAAAAATTAAGTGTTTTTAAAAAATCTTTTAATGCTTGAAAGAAGGCAGGAGCTCACAGATATCAATATCAAAAATAGTTAAAACAATAGAAATATTGCAGTGAGTCACAACACTTTTTATAAAATCCTTTATATTTTTCCAAACGCACTGAAAAATAGCCTCTTTTTTAAAAATATTAATTTAATTTAATTAATTTATTATGATTTGAAAATTTTGAAAATATTGTTTTCGAAAAGATAGGAAATTTCACGAATGTTTCATATTTTAACATGAAGATCGGAACATTAGTTGCTGAGAAATCGACATAAGAAAATGGTGGGTTGTTTGAGTGAGACTCAGAAAACATCAATTTTCCTGTTTTTTTACCTTTGCTTGGCAATATCTCAGCAACTAAGGGTCGTATCAACAAAGTTCTCAAAAGCAAAATAAAGAGAAATTTCTCAGCTTTTCAAAAAATATTTTTTTCAAAAGTTAGGCCGTTGCAAATATTTTTCAAAGTTTATGTCGCCTGAAGTTTAGTCAACTGAAAACCAGTTAAAATGCATTTCCCGCGTTTATAATCATATTTAGCAAGTTTGAACTCCTTTGAAAACATTTTAAATTTTCATGAAATACCAATGTACAGTCCCACGAAAAGTTTTTTTTTGCGAAAAAAAATTCCGTCAATACCTCGATATTTTCAAAACTAATGATTGGAAAGCAACTGTACGCCTGTAAAATGCATTTTAAAACACTTTTTTTTATCCAAATGTTAAATCCTAGGCTTGTAATTTGAATTTTTATTTTTTTATGCCCCCCCTCGACTTTGGTCAGAGCCGAGGGACATAAACTTCAAAAAATATTTGCAACGGCCCTAGCAAACATGGGCACTAATATATAAAAAAACTTCGACTATTTTCAAAAAAGATACCTAAAAATTGCTATAACTTTTAAAAACGGTGCACTTTATCAAAATTTAGTTAAAGGACTTTTTGATTGCAAATTCGATTTTACATCGTAAAATGAAGCTGAACAATTTTTGCGACCAATATTTAGTTTTTTTAAATTAGTAATAATTTAAAAAATCATACTTCGGTCAAAGATTTTTTTCCCGTTCTGGAAATTTCTGAAAAGTTGGCCTTAAACAAAGAAAATAAAGAAAACTAAAATTAGTGTTTTTTTTGCTAATTAAGTTTTAGTGACAAAAAGTGAAATTAAAAATCACCAATTTTTTACCTTGTATCATTTTTTTTTGCATTGTGAACCTTATCCATGCCTACAACTTTGCTGAAGACGCCAAATCGATCTAAAAATTCCTTCAAAAGATACAGATTGTTGAATTTTCATATATCATTTTTGTGATGCAAAATGGCTTCTTTGAGCGTACCGAAGTCACCAAAAAAATTTCAGCCGGATTAAAAAATACAAAAAAAAAACAATATCGATTGGCCGAAATCTCAGAGAACTGCTCAGATGGTTTACCGATCTTAACTGTACCGATTTTTACAACTACCGAAAAAAAATGATTCTGGATTCGGAGTGCGCTATCAAATCGGGCGTCCAATTTTACATAAATGTCTCCTACAGCCAAATTTTCAAATCATTATCATTTCAGGTTGCAAATAATAAAAACACGTTTTTTTTCGAATGTTTATAAATTGAAGGGGTTCTAGCGCCCCTCCATCACGAAATATCGAAAAATCTCGGATTCGAGATAAGGGATCAAAATTACCCTTGGGACAAAGTTACACAAAGAGGGGTTGTGACAACTTTCTCTGATTTCGTGTGAGTTGGCGGGATTACTCATAAAATAAATTGAATAAATTAATATGATTGGATTAAATTTTAATTATGATTTAAATAAATATGTCATAAAATGAAAACAATACAAGCATTATCAAAAACTGATGTTCATTCTTTGCCACAAATCTGTCACCATTTCCTGTTGCGTTTTATTTTCTGTGACATGTAAAATACATATTACTTGCTACTTCAGACTTAAGTATTTTTAGAGTCGGCTAAGGCCTACAATAAGAAATAAATAATTTTATGTAAATTGTGTGCCCAAAATTAACCAAAACTTTTAGTGAACATCGTTTGTCTTGATTGCAGGAAATCAAAATCTTTTTCCTAACCTATCTAAATTGAATTCTATTCGTATCGAGCTCCGTGTACCTTCTAGGCAAAAACTTGGTGGGAAGGAAACCATTTCGAGGGCATTAGCTGCCCTCGAGTCCGCCGCCATGTCCAAGTGGGCTAGAGCCCCCGGCGTAGAGGGTTTTGCGTTGGCTCTCTCCTCCTCCGTATTGGGGGCATCACCGCGGCAAGGTGGGAAGCAGGAAGATTCGCAAAATCTGCAAAAAGCCAATGACAGTGCAAATTCGTTGCTGGTCAGGCAGATGGAAGCAATCAATTGGAAGGGTTCAAAGCCGGCAGTGGTGCTGGAGACTTCATCCGCAGTAACTCGATGGCTTGGCATGGAGTAACGTGTAGAACAAATCATCTCTCTTCTTCCATACGCTAATAACTGGGCACCACACTTGGAGTGTATTTGTGCACACATACACACATGTGGTAAGTGTGTCCGTTCATATGTGTGCTTATAATAGTGTGATGAGCGAAAAGGAACTAATGGGCAACCAAAATGAAACTGGCAAAGAAGACGGAAATGCGATTTCCGTCCGTTTGGTATCTGCTCCAGGCAAGGGTCCGCGGACGGAAGGAGGAAGGTTCTACAAACGCGAATCGGCGGTCGGTCTGCAGGGCGGAAGAGAAACCGCAGTTTAGGCCGATGTTCCCTCTTTCTTATGCATGTAGTTGTTGTTGTTGGGTTTCGAAAGAGTGACTGGTGGTGGTGGCGCTCAGATTCGCATGGGCAGCGCATTATTACACCATAAACTTACTGTCTGTCGGGTCGTGAATTTGCTTCCACATTTTCTTACAGGTATTATGGTTTGACTTTGAGTTGATTTGGCGGTGGAAGGGACCCAAATATTGAAACTGCGAATGACTGATGGATGACGGTGATCATCGCTGATCAGCAGCGAATCTGCGCTAAACGTCAAGATTTTCATAACAACAATTGAAAACAGAAATATTCATAACAATACAGCAAAAAAGTAGTAATCCAGCTGCGTGTAAAAGGCATGGATTTGTCTGGATTTAAAATAAATTTCGCATTACTTCATGAAATTTTATGTAATATTACACCCTGAAATATGTAGCCCATCAGTATGGGAACCCTACTTGATAATCTACACTTCAATCTAAACAGGGGCAGCAAATTTAGATAGCTTAATTTATAGCATTTTGCGGATCTGTAAACTAAAATTTTAACAATGCTTCCTAATAAGCCAAATTAATGCTGTCTCCCTGTGTTCGGCCAGGGGGCCGACTCAGAAAACTGCGGACGACCCACCGTTTCTTTTCAGGTTCCAGGATCCCATCGATGCAGCAGCGGACAACTCCAGCGGACGGTAAGTAGCGGCGGACCAGACTTCCAGGTAAGTAAAACTCAAGGTTTCAGGTGCTCCGAGAGTTCAACTTGCCTTCTCGGAGGTTGAAAGAGATCGTTTATTTCACTTTTTGCTTACAGTTAATTATCACAGATTGAATTCGTAACAAATAACAATACTGCCCTACGTTGTGTTTGTTTTGTGTGGAGTGACAATGAGTTATTCACCACATTGCTTTGGCGAGGGGTGCTTTGTTTACTTAGAATTACACCGTGGAACACTAGAGACGTTAGGGTTCCAACACCTTGTTTTCTCTATTAAATCAGAATTTCCAGACCAAAATTTGTCTTTTTTCAATTTCGGGTATTCCTGGGACAAAATATAAAAATCTCAGGATTTGGGAATCGCCGGTTTTGGAAAAAAATAAATCTACTTACAAAATAAATTTGAAGATATTGGGTTGCATCATTGCCGAGATATAGAGATATAGCAATTTCAAGTTAGCAGTTTCAAAAAAACAGGTGCCACGATATCTTAACACTGTCTTGACCAAATCAGCTCAAAATTTTGATGAAGACTCGTTAAACCCGTACTGTGTACATGATGAAGGCCGATTTTCAGAAAAAAACTCATTTTAAAAAAAGATAAAAATATTTATGTGTTTTTCATATAAAAAATTGTCTGTTTATGATTTTTGTATTTCTTTATAAAGCAAATTTTAAAAATTGGGCTCCGTCATGCACACGAGATACATCTTGAGAGTCTTCATCTCAAATTTCAGCCAATTTGGTCCATCCCATCTCGAGATATCGTGGCACCCGTAAATCAACTCTTACTCAGTTTAGTCATGAAATATCTTCATTAAACTTTCAGGAGTGATTAAAAATCATCTTTTGAGTGGATTTAACAAATCCTCTGTAACATGACATTTTGTGATTTTCTACAAGTATGTAACCCTTAAGGTCGTGGATGGTGTCATTCACTCTTAGGGCAATGACTGTCAATGATGAATTCAGGGTACAGAAATAGTAAATTGAAATGAAAAATTAATCACGATATTTAAAATGCTTCTAGAAATAAAACAATGAAAGCCATTTTTGATTGAAACATTCGGAATCAAATTTGAATGTTTTCAAAAAAAAAAAAAAATTGCCATGGCCAACCGGGATTGATACCTTTTAGAGCCATAACAGAATTACTCAAATAAAAATTTCCATATAAATGTCCACGTGGTACATCTTTTATGTCAGAAAAAAACGTGTAATTTTACCTCTGAAAATGTGTAAATTTGACACTTTCTGGTGTAATGACACTTTTTCACTCTAAATTGAGGTAAAATTACATCATAAAAGAGTTAATATTAAACTTTCCAAAATCACACCTTCAAAATTGACACAGTTTTTTACTGTGTTGAGATTGAACAAATATTTTAAATGTATTTATTTTGTACACATTACAGGCTGTAACTTACAGCCAACAACATAAAATCTAAACTGATGGGTTCAACAGTTAACGAATTTTACATGTTAAATACTTTGAAATTTAAATTTATTTATATTTAGTCCAAAATTAATGATATTTACAAAAGCTGATATTTTCTGTTTACAAATCATTTAAAAATGCACCAAGTCTTCTTTAACAGTGTGAATACACTCATTTACGGAAAACTAAACCTAACATTTCCTATAATTTATTTAAAAGTAAGCAGGCAGTATTTTTTGTAATGTCTCAAACTATGTAGAAAACGAGAATAACGAGCAAACAAAAATTCTAAAAATGAAACAAAAAAAAAAAAAAAAAACGTTACTTGATCCACCTTTAGGTGGTTGGTGCCTTCCTCACCTTCATAAAGTCAATACAATCAGTAAAAATAGCAACATTCTCCCTCAACATGTTCGACAAATCAACTTTATTACTCATTTCTTTTGATAGGGTTCACAGATCTTCATATTTCTGGCTCATCGGCAAGGTCTGATAAAAAAAACCTATTCAACGATAGTTCGCATGGAAGATTCAGAAAATATTTCTATCACAATATCTGAAATCCGGCCTCCAAAAAGTGCATAAATAACACTTAAGTGCTAATAACTTTTGATATGGTTGTCAGATCTTCGATGTTTTAGGTTCATTTGAAAGGTCTTTCGATTATCTAACTAACGATTGGTAGCATGATGGATCCGGACATCATTTTTATTGAAATATCTGAGATCCGGCCTACAAAAAGTGTATAAATAACACTTAAGTGCTAATAACTTTTAATAGGGTTGTCAGATCTTCAATGTTTTGGGCTCATTGGAAAGGTCTTTTTAATACCTTTCTAAAAATGTATAACATGATAGGTTTTCTTGCAAAAACCACCCTTTTTACAATCTTCCGGACATACGCCGAAATCGTTTTTTAAGCATAACTTTTGAAGTACTTAACTAAACTTGCTGATTTTAAATAGAGACCTATGAGATCCCAAGACGGATCGAATGAGACTAATACGGTCGAAATCCGTTCATCCAGTCCGGAGATAATCGAGTGACATTTTTTTTGTCCACCCGCCTACACACATCCACACAGACATTTGCTCAGAACATGATTCTGAGTCGATATGTATACGTGAAGGTGGGTCTACGAGGTCAAATTAATAAGTTCATTTTTCGAGTGGTTTTATAGCCTTTCCTCAGTAAGGTGAGGAAGGCAAAAACATAAAACAAGAAAACTAAAGTTTTTAAAATAAAAATTGCTCAAAATGACTTCCTGAACACGGGAAAATAACAAAATTGAAATAAATGTGGGCATTAGAGGGTTAACCTGTGCTCTGCAATTTGATTCTAAAACTCGTGCTATCACTTAGTCGTGCTTCCTAATCACCAGCAAATGATTCCGCGCACCTCTAGCTCGCTCCCGGATGCCGATTTCGGTCTAATTTTTCATCGAAACCCGTAAATTTGGCACTTTTTGGTTGCTGCCCGGCGCACGTGTTGGCAGTTTACATAGCAAGTGAACCTTGAATTATAGTTTTAATGGCGCGACGTAAATCATGTCCCAGTTACGAACTGGAGCTTTCAGCGTTTTTGAGCCGCCCTCTTGTATTAGCGATTCAGACATCACGATTCGGCTCTGGTTGTTGATCGTTATCGAGGTGAAGTATGGCTTTTGGAACTCCTCAACACAGCGGATATAATTGGCCGGAACTTTGATGAGCTGCTTGATATTGGGCCAATAAACGATGCGGCGTTCGGGTTTTTGGTTTATTGTTTCTAATATAATAAATCTAAACGACTGAAAGTTGTGCATTATTGTGCAATTCAGCATTTTAATTTGTTACGATTCTTAACGAACTGAAATTAAATCTTTTTCTATTTTAAAAATGTAGTTGAATTGAATGTTTTTTTTTAAGTTTTAGGTTAAAGGACCCAGTTGTTGACCTGCTTCAGTTTTTACTCATTTAATGGAACTAGATTGTTTATAACCAACTCAACCCATTCCTCTGATTTATAAAAGTTTTTTGTAATGATTTTAAATAAAATAAATGGAGTGCCCAGGGTGAATTTTGTACTGTGTTGCTAAAGATCGGTAAAAACTGTTTCGTCAACTTGAAAAAAAGTGCGGAGACGAAAATGAACTCTTCATAGCATATTCTTAAAATAGAACATTTTTACAAATATCAACATATTTCTGTTGAATATCGTATGGAAGCTGAAGGTCAAATAGAGAGACGAAAATGAACTCTTCATAGCATATTCTTAAAATAGAACATTTTTACAAATATCAACATATTTCTGTTGAATATCGTATGGAAGCTGAAGGTCAAATAGTTTACCAATGTTTAACATAAATTTTGATCAAAAGTCTTAAAATTTTCATTGAATTTTCTTCTTGGTCCACTGCCCAATATTTTCGTAAAAGTAAAAACACTTATTAGAACAGTTAGGTTGCTTAGAATAGATAAGTTATTAAGAAAAATGATGTAACGTATGTTCGTAATCCAAAATCAACTAAGGAAATTTGCGGGGCTGTGTAAATTTTCGATGCAATTGTTTGTTTATCTTTGATATGGAAACGTCAACATAAAGTGGATTTTGAAATTTTTCAAACCATACATCAAGTCACTAATTTGCTAACTTTTCATTGTAGAAGATCAGATTTCTTTCCATGGATTCAAGTTCCTACGCTACGTAAAATTGTTAAGTTAAGTGATTGTAGATAGGCCATACGTTTTAAATAGCTTTAAATTCCAATTAAAAGCTAGTTTTTAAAACCTTATCAATTTCCCTGTATTAAATTGCAAAAAAAGTGGGAGATGTCACTTTATAAAAAATGTAAAGTATTTTTAGAATCTTGAATATTTCGAAAGGGTTATTTATTATTTATAAAAAATAAATACAAATACAAACAAATAGCAAATAATAATAAGCATAAGCATAGGTGCCCACCCGCAGTTGCTACTCCGTTATTGACCAGGACCTCCAGAAGTTACATCCACGAGCCGTGGAAGATAAGTGGGAGCTATCCTTCCTCGCTTCGCAACTTCTCAAAGGCCCCTATCATGCTGATCAATACCGGCGCCGGCCACGACCAGTGGTGGGTCACGGGAAGTGGATGGGATGTTAGTCCGATACTTGGTGATAGAGACCGCCCAATCGACACTTCTCCGACAAAGTATCACATGAGTTTTGAGGGGGTTAGTAGATGGGTATGAGGTCAGGATTCACGAGTGGCAGTGATGTGACCATGAGCATTTTGTTTATCGGTTGAAATTTTAAATCTTAGGCAGCCGGCTGCGGAAAGATAAATAATTGATTATTTAAAAAGTTTGTTTTAATCGAACGCGTGCCAACCGAGCGGTAGTGCTATGGGTTGGACTTATCAGTATATTTTGGTACAATTAAGATAACGCGAGCAAATGTCAAAAATAGTAGATGAGTTAATACTAAAGCTGCCAGTTGGAATAAATTATTACGATCAACGAATATAAACGAAAAGAAAACAGGACACCACGTAACCGATTGTAATGAAATTAAAACCATAACTTAAACGAACAACTGGCGGCGTGCCTTCCTATCAACGATGATAAAGAAGGACTTATAATTTAAAATATAAAAGACTCCAAAAACACGTTGCATAGTAACGCGAAGTCCCGCTACTGACAATCGAATCCGAAAGATAGCTATCTAGAATTTTAAATATAGTATTAATTCGACCGCGATCCTCCAGAAATTCTTCGTCGTGCCTTCCGATCAACGGTGATGTAAGAAGGGCTTTATTCATTAAAATGATTTTATATCATAAGCCTTAAAACATATTCGTCGGCGTGCCTTCCGATCATCGATGATATAGAAAGGACTTAATCCAGCAATACGACTTGCTTGTCTCGAAAAAAAGAATTCGGATCGTTTCTATCGAAAACTATGTAAAGAGAACAAAATAAACTCATTGGCAACGAACGCACGAACTAAAATAAAGAAAAAGAAGAAGAAATATCAACACAAAACAGCGACACAAAGAGACGGAAAATAACACGAAAAAAACTGGACCGCGTCCACACAGGCAAACTACTGATGCCATTATTTAATTATAATGACCAATCACCCCATGCACTCGAACAGCGACACAAAGAGACGGAAAATAACACGAAAAAACAGGACTGAGCATCCACACAGGCACCGCACTACTGATGCCATTATTTAATTATAATGACCAATCACCCCATGCACTCGAACAGCGACATAAAGAGACGGAAAATAACACGAAAAAAACTGGACTGCGCGTCCAACAGGCACCGCACTACTGATGCCATTATTTAATTATATGACCAATCACCCCATGCACTCGAACAGCGACATAAAAGAGACGGAAAATAACACGAAAAAACTGACTGCGCGTCCACAGGCACGCACTACTGATGCCATTATTTAATTATAATGACCAATCACCATGCACTCGAACAGCCATAAAGAGACGGAAAATAACACGAAAACAGGACTGCGCGTCCACACAGGCACCGCACTACTGATGCCATTATTTAATTATAATGACCAATCACCCCATGCACTCGAACAGCGACATAAAAGAGACGGAAAATAACACGAAAAAACAGGACTGCGCGTCCACACAGGCACCGCACTACTGATCACAAACAAATAGCCATTATTTAATTATAATGACCAATCACCCCATGCACTCGAACAGCGACATAAAAGAGACGGAAAATAACACGAAAAAACAGGACTGCGCGTCCACACAGGCACCGCACTACTGATCACAAACAAATAGCAAATAATAATTTATAAAAACATTGAGCAATTTACGAAACAACAAGGTTTGCACAGTCCATTGCACTACAATTCAACCATGTTTTATACCAGAAAAAGGAGAATGTAAACTTGGTGTCTGATTAATTGCAAATTCACGATATAAATCACCAAAGCTCAAGTCGACGTTAAATGCTATCTAGTCGCACGTTGCATTTTGACGATCCGAGAAAATGCGTTGTTATCTTTGACCTTGAATAAACAAAAAATAGAGCCAATATGTAAACAATAACAAAAACGATTTTTTTCGATTGATTATTCTGTGCATTGTTCCGAAGTTTGGTTGAATTTGGTTGCCGGAGTCCAGAGATAAAATTACAAATGTTTACGGTAGTCGAGCATGTACGTGTGTCAAATGCGTTCTGACCTGGAATCCTTTGAGGCAGTTGCTGTACTTACAGCAATTTTCAGAGTGTGTCAAGATAGCAATGCAATATTGAAACTTCTTTCATATGAAGAGTGGCAATAATGCACGAAGGTTTTTATGTTTATATTGAATATCTCAGGATTGAAGATCTGTGAAGATCAAAAGGTAATGCATCGCGAGCTGCACAGAATGGCGTTCTTAACACAATTTGGCTCAAAATGCACGTGCGACAAGATAGCACGACAACGACGAAGTGTCCTCATGTTCTGGTGACAACTTTTTATGATTAATCGTTTCCTGGTTCGTTTTCATAAACTTTCAAAATCAATGAAGCAACAAGCTCGTAAATCCTCTCCCAAAAGCATATTAAACACTTCTTCGATGAATCACCTTTTCCCGAAACCCTGCTCTGTTCACGGCGCAGCTCGCAATTAATGAAGCAACTCCTGTGGGATATCCGGAACCTTCAACCCGCAAAAAAAGGGCAACCCTGGGGGCCAAATCCTGGTGTACACTGTGCGATGCCACGAGTGCCGCTCATTTTCGCGCCTATTTACTTTTTAAAGTAAGCCAAGTGTGTGCGGCTGGCTTGAAATGGGCTATAGCAAGAAGTGCAAGAACCTCCAAGCCTGTGGCTAAGCCATCGCCCAGGCGAAGATCCACTCTGGTTCACCTCCTCCTGCTGGTGAGCCACGCGGATCAGAGGCGGTTGGCGAGGAAGATCGTCGTTCGCGCGGATGAGTGAAACAGCAAATGGAGGAGGATGATGGTGGAGCGGGACGGCGAGTTTGAGTGTACTGAACGGATGAATGATTCAAGGTGAAGTGATTTTATATGGTTGTTAGCTTTTATTTGCAAGGAACAAATAGGCATTGCGGAATTGAAGAAGAGGTTTCGCGAAAATTTTCGGTTTTTTTTTGCTCCCTCTCTTCTGCGTGGAACGGTGCGCGGCCTGGATTGGACCTAGCAACGCGGCCACTGGCTTGGGCTCTTTGGCGATTCTTATCGAAAATGTGCTTTGATTTCTATAATGATGAGATTTCTTAATTTGTGGCTATTTCGCGTTGTAATTGCACCATGGAGCACCACCGCGCTCTCCGCTGCTGTTTGTGCGAATTGGGCTCCCTGTATCTGTACAAATACACACACACACCCGAGACTACACCTCCTGAAGTGCCTCTGAAGTTGGTGGATTAGATGAAGCCTTTGGAAATCGACACTGAAAGAATCCAACATAGTAATCTCAAGTGTTATTTCACGTGAGTGTCTCAAAAAATCAACACGATAAATTCACATGCTTTCCCTTTGACCTACACATATTATTCATGTCAGATAGATGTGGAAATCATTTGAAATCAGCTGATCGTTAGCGAAAAACCTTCCATCCTTTTTTCGCATGATGTTCACTTTAGATTCAAATGAAATGCACATCGATTTAATTCGACTCATCTTTGATTTTCAAGTGGAGTTCACTTTAAAATTACGTGTTATGGCTTTAGACATCTTTGGCGAAAAAAATCACAAAGTAAGATGGCGACAAGCAAGAGGTCTGGTCTCAGGTTCTTTTAAATTTTGCGGTAAAGAAAGTGTTTGTACCGAAAAAAATAAAAGAGTTCCAAAATCATGGTAAGTATTAACTACATTGTCATCCACTAATACCAATGTTTTAACAGATAATTTCTAATATTTTACAGGAAATCAGAAATTCAACAATGAACGCTGGATCTCAGCGCGGATTTAACTCAGGAAATCAAATCAAGGTCAATTGATTGACTCCTCTAGCTGTTCGGCTGTCCACTATGTCCAGGTGTACTTATGCTGGGAGCTAGCAGGTGCATTACAAAGTAGACGGCAAAGCGCTAAAGGCCGGCACAATTGTCAACTTCAAGTGTTTTGGATTTTTTTATTTGTGTTTTCAAATTGTAAGTGGCTCGAAATGTGAAATAAAACTGAATAAAAATATTAAAAAAACATAATTTTGTAAACACAATTTATTAAGATTGACGAGAAAAAAAGAGACAAAAATTTCAGTTAATAATGATGTGTAGGAACACGTGAAGCTTACGTGATTTTCATTACACTTGGATAAGATTTTCTTTTCATACTCATGTGTGATGACACTTGAAGTTAACGTGATTTTCATATGAATTCGCCGTGTTACGCGATGGATGTTTTCGATGTGATTCTCACGTGACGTTCATATGCCAAGTCGTATGGGGCAGATTCATGTGTAAAACATGTGATATTGCCATGTGCCTTTCTTTCAGTGGAGGAAGCAGCACACACCAGAATTGGCAAGTTCGTTGAACCCGGCAACGCGGCCCTCGATGAGAGCATTATTTTTTTCGCGCGCGAAACTAACGCTCTCTAACGCTTGCTGACAAATGGTGGCGCAATTTGATGTTAAATCGCCAATTATTCAATGTGAAACATGAGGGATTTTTCGTTGTTGGGTAGATTTGATTAATTTTTCGCAAATGTTCCGCTACCGGAACCGGATGGGTGGGCAGTTGCGCGAGAGTTATATGGGAATCGATTAAAAGAACGGATTTGCGGTGAGCTGTTCAGTTTGAATTCTGGAGTTTTTTTAATGGTCCTATAATCTATTGTGTTCATATGTTTATAGGACCTCTAGAATTGCAAATTTCGAGCAAAGATTTTGGTGGCATGAAAACTAGAGTTTTTTTAAAGGTCTTATAAACATATTCAACACAATAGCTTATAGGACCTTTTCGAAAAAAAAACTCTATTATTGTTTCAAGATTTAATTGAAAATTTAACTTTAAATTCATTAATAGTTTACAGTTCAGAGATTTTTATTTGCCGTGTAGTTTGTGTCTCAAAACATCATGTTAAATGTCAAATTTCAATGAAAGGACCAAAGAGAAAGTTAAGGCTATAGTAATACTTGAAAACTTAACATGATTGATAAGCGAAAGTGCTTACCACCAGACCATTGAGGCTAGGTGAGCTATGACTGGAATCAAGAATAGTTTACAACCAACTAAATACGCGCTGTGTCTCTTTCACAAAGGTTCTGGAAGTTTTAAATAACTGATGCAAAAGTTCTTAAGGGCGGGGCTTGTCGATACACCTGAGGTACCTCGCGCATGGCTAGCCTGCGTAGAAGTGGGCCACCGATGTTCGGCAGAGCTAACACCATCCAAAAGTCTATGCGAGTTATTTGCATGTATTGAATGTAAATCTAAAATACTTGGAAATAACTCAATTTGTAAGAAGCGTGGTCTCTTTTGGTTGGTTGTTTAACTATAGTTAAACTGTAGCTTATAAGCAAGTTAAACAAAGCAGAAGGTTTTTGAAGATCTTTTTGGATTTTGAGATATTTTTTTGGTCAAAGATTTTTCATTCGGGACTTTGATTTATGAAAAAATTAGTTGAGCTAGTACATTTGTTTAAAGTTTTTGTAATTTTTCAAAAAAGTTAAACTTTTCAATGGAAATTTAAGTGCAATCAACCGAAACGATTCATTCTCTTCCGTTTAGCATCATTTTCACAATGTTTGTGTCAATTTTGATTTTTTTTAATCTTACTGAATTTAAAATTTACAATCTCGCAAAGGGACAAAAACTATTAAAAATAGTAACTATAATAAAGAAAATGTTGATAAATAACATTATTTTAATAATTTGAAAGTGTCATGATTTTCTCAATGAACGTGATTTCGAATTTGAAAACGGAATGGATTTTTGAATTCTTTTGCTGTGTAAATAATAAATATTATTTATTTTTGAAATAAAATGCACTTTCTGTAAGTTTTATGAAAAAATTTTCTTACTCTTGTCTATTCCATAGTTATAAGTAATAATTTTTCGATTGAATTACGATGTAAATCACAGCTGAAAGGAACACCAAAACTCTGTTGTGTACCTAAATGAACGCATTGTAAATTGATTATTCACAAATAAAACCGAATTGAATTGAATTGAATTTTGAAATAAAATTAATTAAAAGCCTCAAATTCATAGGCATTTTTTTCAGTAGAACAAATTTCTAATCTAATCTAATCTAATCGAACACAAGCATTTTTTTCAGTAGAACAAATTTCATATAAAACGTAAAAACTTTTGATTCGGGTTTTGAATTCTGTTTAGAATGCAATATGAATCGATAATTTTATAAACAAAACTAGTTTTATAAAATTTCAGGCAAAATTGTGACTTTTCAACAATTATGCCTCAAATTCATAAGTGTTTTATTAAAAAAGCTTATAAATTAAGTTAACTAAATATAAACATTGTGTTTTTTTTTTATTTAAAACGATATTAGAAACCTTAGCGATTATAAATTCCACGTAAAAATAAAAATTTTACACCATAAATTTGATTTTAACTAGAAAAACTATCATCCCGGCATTCTATTAAGTAATCCAAAAAACCCAATTACTAAATAAGGAAAGGAGCCAAAATTCCTAGAATTTAGGAATTTGGAATATTTTTTTTATTTCAGTGTAACTTTTATTACCTTTACAACATAAATTTTGGTTTTTAAAAATCACTTTAGGTGGTCAAAGGGCTATAGAGTTATCTACGTGCGCATGTATTGCGTGTACGTACACGAAAAAAAGTGAGGTTAAATTTTGTACCAGCCAGCAAAACAAATGGTGTGCTAGTGTGTGTGAGATCGGGCTTAGATAGCTCTATTTTACATGATATTTCAAAATGGGTTCGCGGGCCACGTTTGGCCCACGGGCCATACTTTGGTTACCCCTTCACTAGGGGAAATTCTAGTATGTTTGGCAGGTTAAGCACTCGCTCCTGATTCCATCAAATTTTCTGATTTTCACTATTTATACAACTTTTTTTTTTAAACGGTTGATAGAATCTTGCTTGCTCACATCCTATTGAGCTATTTACCACTCGATATCAGTTAAAATAGCTTTTTATGAGCTGTAATCATATCAGCACCTTGACGTTCAAGTGCTGATATGGCAACATTAGAGGCACGCTGGAATTAGATGATGCTCCCCTAAATCAACCAGAAAGTGTCATGTCATGTCATCCGGAGGCCTTTGAAAAATTTCACTACAGATAATCGACTTAAAAAAATATATTTTTGCAATTCCGTCGTGAAACTATTTACTTTTCCTGTCATTCTTGAGCGACGAAACAGCCTACTTTTCTGTACCAAAAATAACAAAATCGAATAGTAACCCTTTTCAAAACAAATGTTGAAAAGTTATACTTTTCAACATTTTTTTGATTTAAACGATTTATTGACAAAATACATGAAAATTTGGCTTAAAATTTCACTCAGTGTGTGTTTTTTGGAATTGCAAAAAATGTTGTATGGAACTCGTTGCAAAACTTGATTTTTTCAGCACTCTTCGTATTTATCCAACTCGGTGAACCTCGTTGGATAAATGTACGACTCGTGCTGAAAAATCCTCTTTTTGCAACTTGTTGCATAAACTACTATTTTGTCGATGACTTAATTTTTATTTCCAGTGACCTCTAAACTACCATAAGGTGAAACCGTTGATCATTTTCGAAGAAAATTGATCATCACTCTTAAATACTTTGTATTGAATTCAATTTAACGAACTTCTGCACCAAAATGAATCAGCATGTGCCGGTTGTTCCCTTCTTGAAGCCACTGAAAGAATTTTTGGTCTAAATCAATTGTATTTAAAAATTTATATAATTTTGTGGTACAATCATTGACGTCCTAGGTGGCAATCATTAATTAATGACGATTTCCATAACTTTGCAAGGAATGGGATAATCGTTACCAAAAGGAATCAGCATGTGTAGGGCACTATTCTAAACAACTTGTAAAAGGAATTTTGTCAAAATATTGATATCTTTGAACGAAAAATCATGGCAATGATGGAAGTCTTCACGATAAGGTGATTTAAAATTTTCAAATCCAAGATGGCGGCCAAAATGGTGGCGATGAAATTGTGAAAAAATGCGTTTGGTAAATTTTAAGGCAATCAATCATTCAAATTTGACTAAAATGGTGTGTTAATGAGAATTGAATACTTTGTTCGTGGTGCTCATTTTCATGAACGCATGTTCACGATTTTGGAGACACTTTTTTCTCCGTGTAAAGGGTTATTGCAGTGTAATTTGTTTATTAAAAATCCTTATTGCACAATCTCTTTTGAAATTGTCCATCCTTCTTAATAAAGATAGTAGCCCGTCTTACAATGTAGTTCGCATGTTGATTTCCAATTTAATGATAACAAAAACTACTTCCCGAACATCCATCATAATCCACAGGAGGTCCGCGGTGTACAGGTGCAGCGTGCGTTCTCCCGGGGGATGTGGAAAGGTTTTCCACCGCTTTCCCCGGTTCAAACGTGCAACCATCAGTATCAGATCGATTTATTATATAAACAGTAGTAACAGCCGTCGGTTTTTCGTTAATTCAGTTTGTTATGTTTTCCTGCCTGGCCTGGCCTGGCCTGGCGTTTTTTCTCTTACTTTTCTCATTCCGTTCCGCTGCGTTACAGAGTCTTGGTGCCGCATCACAATGCAACTTTGTTGCCAACGGTGGGTCCGCTTTTTCCTTGTTTCATTTGGGTGTTTTTGTTTTCTCTTTTTTTCCTGATATAAAAGCACCATTTCATAACATAAATTATTTTTATTTTTAGACCGCTCGCAGCATCTTTTGCAACGCTTTTCTCGTGTGTGTCTTGTGCGATGCACGGTTTTCGGGGGGAATTTGGTTCGGTTGCGTCTTTTCTTCGATTGTGAACACTTTCTTCGCAAAAATGACGTTGACCTGTTCATAAGTGTGAAACTTGTCCTGCAAGATTTTAAGTTTCATATTATACAATTGAATACAATCCAAAAGTCAGACTGTCCACAAACCCCCTTAATTCGGGGTGGCCACTTCATCGATCACATCTCAAGAGAGCGTCTTGAGTCCAGTGTCGAGTGCTCAAGCTGCCACAGCAGCACCTTCGTTGATTGATGCGCTTTCACCGAATTCAAGATGCTGGCGATGACGCAAAAAAGCGGCTGTTGATGCGTGTACGTAGGCGTCCTCGGAAATTTGTTCTAAAATTGGGCAGGGGGTGTCCATAAACGACGAAATTTTCAAAACTCTAATATTTTTGCCCCACCTTCCTTGAGGACCTGGGCACGCTAGTGATCGGAACCCAGCCAGATGGGATGAGATGTGGGCACGTGATGGCACTTGTTGGGTTGAAGAAGGTTCACTAAACAAAAAGTTCGATCCTTCTTAGCTGTCTGCTTAAATTAATTTAATTAAAAACAAATATGTCTGCCTGTGAAATCCCGAGCAGGCGAAATTCTCATAATTGAGAATAACTGGAATATGCAATTATTTATAAATTTCAGTTGATAAAAAAATACAACAAACAATAACAAAATCACTAACCGATCATAGTTCATCACTGCGCAAACAAATAAATAATAATAACCAGAAAAGAAACTCACCATTAACAACAGTTTGGTAAGGTGAAGCATTCCAGTGAAACCCGCCAAATTATGTGCCCGCACGGGGTATCGTGTGCGCCCCAGCAAAAGTGGGGAAAATCGGAAATAATATCAACGATCGAAAGTAATGAAAATAAAATAAAACAATCGCCAATTATATCGATCGGCTCGTGTGGTTTGGCTTTCTCTCGGCTGCTGCTGCTGGATAAATTGTTTCATTTCAGCCGAAAAAAAAATCGAGGGGTACTCCGGCGATGGTGGAGGGACTCCCCACTTGGTGGTGATAATTTGCCCACCAGAGACCGTAGAAAGCCGAGCCCAATAAATATTAAACATCCACCTGTTGGTTGGTTTGGTTGGAGGTTCACGGAATCACGCACCACCCCGAGCTATACGTAGAAAGTTGGCCACCAGATTCATCTGACGTCAATGCAATGGTGATAACACGAAATGTGTGTGTGTGTGTGGGTAATAAGCAAACATGAAAAACGAAAATTGGCGAGAAAGAAATCATCGCCTGCAAGATGATCTCTCGTGTGTGAATCGGCGGCTTCTTCATCAGTGATAAGCTTCACTGCAGTTGAATGATTAATGTGCGATGCATATCGGCGAATTTTGGGAAATTTTTGCTTTATTTCGGTGCCGTTAATTGTTATGGCTTGAGTGTATTGACAAAGAACTTTGTCCTAAGGGCACTGTCTACGGGTGTCAATCCAAAATTTCACGAAGCAAAAGTGTAACGATTTGTGTAATTGTTTGAACGCTTATATCTTCCACCCAATTCAAGCAATCTGCATGCTTTATCCACCAAACGAAAGGGGAAGTCTTAAATTGCAAGTAGACTACCTCACAAAGTTGATAAACTTTGTTAAAGTATTCAAAAGTTAAAATGAAATAAAAAATTAATCCAGGAAAATCCGGCTGCTGATTGGCTGAGGCACATTACAAATTTTGCCTTGCCTTCTGCTTTCGTGGAACTGTCACGCGAGAATGTTGCACCACTGTTGCCACATTTCATGCGAACTATTTAAGCTAGCACTTAGCCTCAGAAAATTTCAGTGCCTTCCGTGGTTTCATCAAAGACGGATCCACGGTGGTAATTTTATTGCTCACACACACACACACACACACACGCACATACACGCACACATTGAAAGACACAGTTTGTGCACTACATTGGGAGGAATTCTGTTCTAATGAAGATTGTTAGGACGGTCACCCGAAAACCAGCATGATTTAGGGCAATGGGGTTGGGACCAATCTGGTAGGATAATGGCCACACCCGGAGTGGCCGGTGCCCTCAGGGAGGTTCTCCCGGGAAGACATTTATCGAACCATGCGACTTGGGGCAATATGGGTATCCAAATTCATGGTTTTTGAAACTGGTAATGAAAATGGCCATTTTGACAGGATTGGCCACAACCTGGAGTGGCCGGTGCCCTCAGGGAGGTTCTCCCGGGAAGACATTTATCGAACCATGCGACTTGGGGCAATATGGGTATCAATTCATGGTTTTTGAAACTGGTAATGAAAATGGCCATTTGGGATTGGCCACAACCTGGGTAGCCGGTGCCTCAGGAAGTTCTCCCTGGAAGACATTTATCGAACAATGCGACTTGGGGCAATATGGGTATCCAAATTCATGGTTTTTGATACTGGTAATGAAAATGGACATTTGGCAGGATTGGCCACACCCGGGTGGCCATTGCCCTGAGGTTCAACCGGGGACTTTTATCGAACCATGCGACTTGGGGCAATATGGGTATCAAAATTCATGGTTTTTGAAACTGGTAATGAAAATAGCCATTTGACAGGATTGGCCACAACCTGGAGCGGCCGTGCCCTCAGGGAGGTTCTCCGGAGGACATTTATCGAACCATGCGACTTGGGGCAATATGGGTATCAAAATTCATGGTTTTTGATACTGGTAATGAAAATGGCCATTTGACAGGATTGGCCATACCAGGTGGCCATTGCCCTGAGGAAGGTTCTGGGGACATTTATCGAACCATGCGACTTGGAGCAATATCGTTTTGAGACTGGACATGAAATTTGGCATTTCGATTGTGGTTGTAAGGTCCATGATGCCGATTTTTCTGGGGGAGTTTGGGATACGGATAATAATTTCGAACCATACTTGTTTTGGCAATAGTTTGTTTTCTGGCAATTTATTTTCTAGAGATGTCAATGATTGAAGACATTACATTAGTATTAATTATTAAGGATTAAATAAATTGGCAAAGAATTAAAAAATATAAATAACAATAAAATGATTTTTTAGAGTTTTGTTCAAAGTTCTTTGTCTTATTGGTCATGTAGAACATAACCACCTGCACCTTTTTTTAACCTGGTTTGCAAACAAACATTCATTTTTGACAGAAAATAAAATAGAGAAAAGAGTAAATTTTTCTGCATTGAGCTGAATACCCTTAACTAATGCATCAAAATTACGATAATTTCAACCACTTATAACAAAAATTTATAAAATTTAAATTACAGGCCACGGTTTCAACATTTGAATGAAAAAAGTGTTTTAAAATGCATTACATATCTGTCCAGTTGTTTTGCAATTATAAGTATCCAAACTTTTTACGTTTTGACGAAAATTTTATTTTTGCGAGAAAAAAAAGTTTTGCGGTGATGTACATTGCAATTCCATAAAAGTTCAAATTATGTTTAAACGAGCCCAAATATGCTAAATGGGTAATTCTCCGCCAACTCACACAGCAGTTGCCCCGACCCCTCTTCGATTTGCGTGAAACTTTGTCCTAAGGGGTAACTTTTGTCCCTGATCACGAATCCGAGGTCCGTTTTTTGATATCTCGTGACGGAGGGGCATTTGACCCTTCCATTTTGAACATGCGAAAAAAGGTGTTTTCAATAATTTGCAGCCTGAAACGGTGATGAGATAGAAATTTGTGTCAAAGGGACTTTTATGTAAAATTAGACCGATTTGAAAAAGTTGGTCGTCATCGATCATGGCCGTTCATGGTCACCCGCGACAGACACGGACGACGAAACAAAGAGAAACGCAAAAAGTAACTTTTTCAAAACTTTTTTTCGTAAAATCGCGATAACTTGTGATGTTTATAAGCAAACCCCTTATGTCTATATATCAAATTTTTGTAATTGTCTGCTCTACAACTTTGTAGAACATTGTTACACTCTAAAAAATAACCCTGCAAAGTTAGAAAAAACACGAAATTTTAAAATGAAAAATTTTGTTCTAAATGAAAAAATGACCCTTCTGGGACAATGTAGATTCGAAAAGTACATTAAATTTCCCATAAAATGACATGTTTCAAAATTTTTTACAGTCGAGTAACGGAAAATGGGAGAATTTTTAAAACTTTTTTAGTGTTTTTTTCGATGAAAAATACGTTTTTTCGGAATTCTGAGTACGCCATCAAATCGGGCGTCTAATTTTTATAAAAGTCCTTTGACACCAAATTTCTATCTCATCACCGTTTCAGGCTGCAAATTATTGAAAAACACTCTTTTTTTCGCATGTTCAAAATGGAAGGGTCGTACCGCCCTCCGTCACGAGATATCAAAAACGGACCTCGGATTCGTGTCAGGACAAAGTTACCTTAGGACAAAGTTTCACGCAAATCGAAGAGGGGTCGGGGCCTTTTCCCGATTTCGTGTGAGTTGGTAGAGAATTACCCAAATATGATTATCAATTCAGAATAGGGCATTTTAGACTGTTTTCAGACTTCTATTTCCATTGAAATATTCAAGTTCTTTGAAAAAAAAAAAATCGAAAGATTGGCTGAGCTAGGGTCTAATTAGATTAGATTAGAACAAAATTTTCTATCGGTAAAAATGGATGGAAGCTGAAATCTTGAAAATGTATCAATTATCTCCCTGAAATTAAGGTATTTTTTTATTTTATCCCTGGCTCGGAACAGTTTCCCCAGGGTGAATTACCGATGTTCATTCGAGTTTAATAAAAATTACCTCTAGACTAGCCGTGTACATGACTTAGTTTTAGGGGTAAGAACTTCCAAAAACTGGCTAAAAATTGTCAAAAATAGTTACATTTAAATTCATTACACAGTAAAACATTGTGTTAATTTGGAAGGTGTAATTTTGGAATATTACATCTTTTATGGTGTAATTTTACATCAATTTAGGCTGAAAATGTGACATTACACCAGAAATGTGGTAAAATTACATAGTTTCATAGGAAAAAGCCACGTAGCCCAGTGGTAACGCTTCCGCCTCGTAAGCGGTAGATCGGGGTTCAAATCCCGGCTCGGACCAACACAACTGGTGATCTTTTCCCTTCTGGAATCGATTGCTTAGTAAAGGGAAGGTAGTGTATCGTCACAAACTGGATCTTATCACGACACCTTAGGGAGGCGACCTATGGAATGTTAACATTAACCTTAACATGTTAACATTAAGTAGAGAATGAAACTGCCACTGAATCCGCTTTGTTAATGCCGGCCCCGATACTCTTCAAGGGTGTTCCCCTCAGGGCTACACAAAACACGTTATTTTAAAATGAAAAATTAAAATTTGAAAAGTAAATTAAATTGTTCAATAATATTACACTGCCGTTCTACGCATAATTGTCCCATGTCAGTTTTGGACGAATTTGACTTTATGACATTTTTAGGTTTAGTTTGATGTGTACTTTAAGAAAGACACATAAAATCTGGTACTTTGTTCGCAAACTCATTAAAAACAACACCAAGTCTGTTTGTCCCATCGTTAAACTTCTACGCATAATTGTCCCACCAAGTATTTTCTAACACGGAATCATCAGTTTTACTAAGCATTATGTCTTGTTTACCAGTTGTATAGCAAGATAATCACAAATAAGGGTGATAAATTGCTAACTGGGGTGATTAGGGACACATAGGGCGAATAGGAACCCACGGGACAATTATGCGTAGAAACACAGAAATCGATCGAAAAATTTCAATCGCGTTTTTCTCAGTTCCACTTTTTTGAACATGGGACAATTATGCGTAGAACGGCAGTACATGTCTCTCGATTTTTTAAGTTGAGTAACGGGATACGGATAACTTTTATAACAGAGCAGTTCTCTCAGATTTCGGTCATTCGATTTTTTTTTTGTATTTTTTAATCCGACTGAAACTTTTTTGGTGCCTTCGGTATGCCCAAAGAAGCCATTTTGCATCATTAGTTTGTCCATATAATTTTCCATACAAATTTGGCAGCTGGCCATACAAAAATGATTTGTGAAAATTCAAAAATCTGTATCTTTTGAAGGAATTTTTTGACCGATTTGGTGTCTTCGGCAAAGTTGTAGGTATGGATATAGACTACACTGGAAAAAATTATAAACGGTAAAAAAAATTTTGGTGATTTTTTATTTAACTTTTTGTCACTAAAACTTGATTTGCAAAAAAACACTATTTTTATTTTTTTTTTGATATGTTTTAGAGGACATAAAATGCCAACTTTTCAGAAATTTCCAGAATGGGCAAAAAATCTTTGACCGAGTTATGACTTTTTGAATCAATACAGATTTTTTCAAAAAATCCAAATATTGGTCGCAAAATTTTTTCAATTTCTTTTTTCGATGTAAAATCAAATTTGCAATCAAAAAGTACTTTAGTTAAATTTTTATGAAGTGCACCGTTTTCAAGTTAAATCCATTTTTAGGTGACTTTTTTGAAAAAAGTCGAAGTTTTTCATTTTTTTAGATTAGTGACATGTTTGCCCACCTTTGAAAAAAATATTTTTGAAAAGCGGAGAAAATTCTCTATATTTTGCACTTTTGAACTTTGTTGATACGACCCTTAGTTGCTGAGATATTGCCATGCAAAGGTTTAAAACAGGAAAATTGATGTTTTTTAAGTCTCACCCAAACAACACACCATTTTCCAATGTCGATATCTCAGCAACTAATGGTCCGATTATCAATGTTAAAATATAAAACATTCGTTAAAGTTTCCGATCTCTTCGAAAAAATATTTTCAAAGTTTTTTAACCAAGACGAACATTTCAAAAGGGCCAAACATTCAATATTAGTGACAAAAAGTTAAATAAAAAATCAACAACATTACCGTGTATCATTTTTACAGAGTATTCTATAACACAACTTTGCCGAAGACACCAAATCGATCAAAAAATTCCTTCAAAAGATACAGATTTTTGAATTTTCATACATTATTTTTGTATGGCCAGCTGCCAAATTTGTATGGAAAATTATATCGACAAACTAATGATGCAAAATGGCTTCTTGGGCATACCGAAGGCACCAAAAAAGTTTCAGTCGGTTAAAAAAATACAAAAATTAAAATGTAAGAAAAAAGACCACTTTCGTAGAGAATTGCTCACAATGTTTAATGAGAAATACTATTTTTTTTCGGAATCTTGGGCACGTCATCAAGCGGGGAAACAAACGTTTTACTGAAAAAACGCTCAAATCAATGGGGACTGGAATTGTAAAAGAAAATTATGCAGCTCTTTGCAGAACTTTATTTTGTTTAGCACTTATCATTTGCCATTGTTTTTGTCTTCAACGTAAGAGTCAAATTCCAAAACAGAAGGGTGAAATGAACTCAAACGGAAACAATTTATTATGCACACTTTTGATGTTAAATTTTGCGAGATACACTGTAATAATCAAAGTTAGGTACCCAAGAAATAACAATTTCAAAATGTCGCGAAAGTATTTTCAAGCTATTTTATTGTAAATTAAGGCATGCTTTTAGTTTAATATCAAATCCCACTTTATTTAGGGAAAACGTTGGTAAAATTGTGTAAAACTTCTAATGACATTGCTATGGAATTTTTTAAAATGATTTCTTTGGTAAGTCATAAAAACCATCATTCTTTTTTGAAAATTTCAGCAATTTCTTTATTGGTTACTTTTTGGTTTAATTTAAAATAACAGTTCTTCAACTCATCAGAAGCATTCAGTGAAACGCAACCATGAATGTATGATTGCAGTTATTAGAGTATTTATTGATGGTCATTTATTGAAGGCTTGTTATCGCTGCATTTTTAATTAGTCGATCCGGTTGGCAGCATTGTGTATGTCCGCAACGTTTGTTTATTCAACAGTTTGATTTTTTTCTTTTCTCTTTATCTAAACGAATCTATGGCAGCTGCCTTGTTTTGTGATTGGAACAAAGTTTTTGAAAATAATGACTTCTTATTAATATAAATAAATATGTGAACGCCATTAAGGTTGCTTCCATCAAAAACATTACAGTTGCAATTATAACTCGGTAAAAAATAGATGATTTCTCTTATTATAACTGTGCAGTTTGAGCATGTTTTTTTTGGCAAATTGAGCTTAGAGCCCCACTTTTGCAGCTCTCAATGCCTCACCGTTTGACCTTGACAGATCCCCAAAAATCGATTTCAATCCTGGGGTGTTCAATAAAAACTGAAAAAACTTCGTGCATTTTTGTCACACTTCATATGAAAGAAGTTTCAATCTTATCGTGCTATTATGACACACTCTGAAAATTGGTGTAAGTGCGACAACTAGCCAAAGGAAATTAAGTCAGAACGACAATCATATTTTAATGCCAATCAACAATATTGCTTTAAAAAAGTTTTTGTTTCTACCACCGATATCGCGTAAAAAAATCATGTTTGTAAAACAAAATTAAATACTAAGTTAAGTATATTGGAGAAAAAATATCTTGGTTTAAGCAAAACTAGCATTTCAACAAGAGAGCAAAACCAAATGACACAAACGCCACCCGTTAGTGATCAACTGTTACTCTCACCACAAACACACACAAGAAAGAAAAAAAAAACCAACGTGGATAATCGGTAAACAGGCCGCCCCCTCTGGCCCCGGTTGACACCTAGTAGCGCGTGACGTACGAGCCGTTAATTGCGCAACCCGTCACATCTCACCCGGCGACGACGCCTCTTCGGCGCGGCAGCGTCCCAATACGTCACTCAGCGCGCACACACACACTGATATTGTAACTGTTTGCGGTCGCCGTTGTCGCCGTTTACGATAAGATTGGAAACTGTAAATTATAATTTACGGGGTTTCTGCGGGAGTTGTTGCGTGTTTTGGGATTTTTTTTTCTGGTACCAATTCTCCGCAATGACACGGGGCAATTTGTGGAATTTGCTGGAGGATGTCAAAAACGGGAATTTGTTTTTGTTATTGATTAGAGAAACTACATGAACATCTTGAGTAACAAATACTGTAAACTAATAAAATGTTACAAAACAAATAATTATAAATTATTTAAGCACTCATTGTTTTAGAAATTACAAAATGTAATTGTATTTTCCAGAACAAAAAAGAATCTCCTCTATCATAGAGACTTTTATGGCAATATAAATGGTTGCACTTTTCCCAAATTAGGATGGGTTTTTGGTGCTTACGAAAACCTCCACACGCTTAACGAAGAGAAAACATTTTCGGTTCCGTTTCGAGTGTGATTCCTAATTTCGTGAAATTGGCTTTTGAAACAAATTTTCATTAATTACTAATTAGCCCTTCCTTTTTGGAAGGGGGCTAAACCGGTTCAAGCAGGCGTTACACTGCACTGCTGGAATGTAAATTATTGGATCACATGGAAGCAATCGCTAGCTAGCCGAAATAATAGTGTGTGACACCCGAGGAGTGTGGTGTACGACCCTATGACGGCTGACTGTTTGGGCTTTGGGTTATGCCGCAAGTCGAAAGTGGAAGAAAGTTGAAAGTTATGTCGAGCATAACGTCATGTTACGTGCGATTAATGGGTTGAACTTACCAATATATCAACATTTTAACGGCATTGTATAATTGTTGCTTGCCGCAAATTGAATTGGAAATGTTGTTCTGTTATTTTTGATTTAGATTTTGTAATACAGCGACAGCGGCAAAATTTAGTACATTTTAAGATATTTACCTGACTCAAAAAAGTAAAAAAGTGGAGTAGTTGTGTTTGTCCATCTGGAAAGATTCAAAGAATAATTATCTGTTTTGTAGTACATACATTCAATTTGAATGAGGCAGCTTTACATTGACTATCTTATTTAAATAGATAAAAAATAAATTTGTAAGGAAAACTTTCAATTTTGAATAAATTTTCTAGGTTATGACATCCAAATGCTCAACCAACACTAAATCAACAAATAAAACCACATTCAGAAAATTTCATAACTTTCCGTAACATACCAAATCAACTGCACAGTGAGCTCCGTGGCAACACAAATTAGCCCAGTTTCGTGCCTCCGCGGTAGCCAGCCACGATAACGGTCACTATTTGGCTCAACCTGACTCTACTCGGCACGGTCCATCGGAACGCGTCGATGGGTAAAAAGAAAGTGCGGCCGCGCTTATTATTTAGCGCACTCTGACGTCAGTCGAAATCTCTCGGCCATGCATCACGCGAAAACCACAACTCGCACAAATTGGACTGCTCAATGGCAATGGTTTGGAAATGTTGCGAAAATAGTTGCATCTTGCTTTCTACAGTGTAGACGAGTATCGAAAGCTGCGGTTTCAAAGTCCAAAACGAACCTCAATAGAACCGTTCATGAAACGTGTTGGCAGCGGTTCAAGTTGACCACCATTCATTGAATTTCTGTGCGGAATGTTTGGCACTAACTCCCAGACAGTCGACCGGTGGCCATCGGTGGCACTCGGTGAAGTGTCCGATTTGACGTGCCAATTTGGCCGCCAAATTCCAGTCCAGCCGCCTCTGCTGCAACGTGTCACGCCTCATTCAGGGCATTGCAAAATGTATATGGGATATTGGATTTTCCAAACATTGGTGCAGTTTCTGTGCTTTCGTGTGCCTTTTTCAAGTAATTTTATCAACCCTCAAAAATATTTTTTCACAAGGCAATTCAGGGAATCAGCACTACAAACACTGAACAATCTTGAGGTTTATGGATGGTCCCTATATCGATATTTGAAAATTGTCCAACTATATGTTTTAAAATGTAATGTTGCCCGCTGAATCTAAATTTGCCCTCAGAATTCAGCCCAAGTGTCAAAATATCGATGTTCAATCATATTTAGGGTTTCTATGTTAAATAATCATCTCCCCATTTGAATGTTAGTTTCTTAGAGTTCTAAAAGTACTTAGACAATCACTTTTCTCTAAAACTTAACCCTGAATTTCTATAAACCCTGTACACTGTACATCCAAAAACTGATATTTTAGGGTTGGCTCTGATGCTTTTGATAAAATTAGTCGGATAAGGCGTAGATTGCGAGATTAAAATTTCGTCGCCGTCGTGCTAACTTGTCGTACTTGTCGTTTTAGGCCAAATTGAGTTAAGAACGCCATTTTGTGCATCTCACAATGCCACATCTTTTGACCTTCACAGATCCCCAAAATTCGATTTCAATCCTAAGATATTCAATGAAAACCAAAAAAGCTCCGAAAATTTTTGTCACTTTTCATATAAAGGTAGTTTCAATCTTGTCGTGCTATCTTGTCACTCCCTGAAAATTGATGTAAGTGCGACAAAAGGCCATAGGGATTTCAGGCCAGGATGCGTTTGACGCACGTACAAGCTAGACTACCGTAAACATTTGTAATTATAACTCGGGACTCCGCCAACCAATTTCAACCAAACTTCGGGACAATGCACAGAATGGTAAGCCAAACAAAACGTGTTTGTTATTGTTTACATTGCGTGCTCTCGGTTTTGTTTATACAAGGTCAAACATTAAAACGCGTTTTTCTCGGAACGTCAAAATGGCGGGTACGACAAGATAGCACGACGACGTCGATTTGGTGTCCTGGAAAAATTTGCTTGGATTGGTATGCCAACAACTTTCTAGAAGGGAAAAAATCCTAAAAATATTGCTGGAAAACACATAAATTGTGAACCACTCTAATATGTAAACAAGCCAAAAGTCGTCCCTTACTTTTTGGATACACTCCTCTGAAAACTCAAATGCTCCAAAAGTACATCATATTTTGGAAAATCAAATTTCCGCTCGATTTTGTGATTGCAATACTCTGAAAATTTTTGGTAGATTTCATCGTAGGAGGCATAGATTCCAGGATTTGTTTTTAAAACAAGTTTGCTTGGTTTGACATGGCTAACAACCATCTAGAAATAAACAAAACTTGTTAGAATCATCAATCCAAAAGTTGCCCTAATCATGGTAATATTACATCTGGGAATAATTAATAATTTTCTGGTGTGAAGTAACTTTTTCAATCAAATTGAGATAAAATTACATCATAAAAAAGGTAATATTCAACTAACCAAAATACCATAAATACACAAGTACATAATTTTTTTTTATTTAAATTTGTAAAGTGTAAAATATGAGGATTTAATATTACCTTTTTTGTTTTTGTGATGTAATATTGCCTCAATTTAGACTGGAAAAGTGACATTACAACGAAATAGTGGTAAATTAACACATTTTAGAGGTAAAATTACACATTTGTTTAATACAAAAGATGTACTCATTCCCAGATGTAATATTATCATTATTTTTTACTGTGTATCTTATCATCAACAAAAGCAGCGAAGGCACCTCAAAAATTGCAAGTTTGATAATTGTACCCTTTTTTCAGAAAATTAAAATCAACTTTATATTGTGATCTGGACCTACACAGTAAAAAAAAGTTGAAATTTAGAAGGTTGAAAATGTGGTTGGTTGAATATTACCTCTTTTTCGAGTATTTTTACCTAAATAATGAGTGAAAATGTGAAATTCAAAAGTACTGATAAAAATTAAAATCACACATTTTTCTGATACAAAATCTATCACCATACTCGGATATTATATTACCAAAATTTTAGCGTTGATGGCAATATGGGCAAATTTGTTTAACACGGAATATATTCAAAATTTTGCTGAAACATTGTGAAGTTTAAAATACCCATGTGAAATTGACTAGACGTTCTTCAAAGGTTATTAGCGATTCCGTGTAAATTTAATAAATTTAAAGTAACTTTTTTATGCAATTTCGTTGTGAAACTTACTTTTACTGTAACTTTCTTATGACGAAACAGCCTACTTTTCATCACCATAGATAACAGTACTGAAAAGTTATTTTTGTTGTCAAAATGGAAATGAAAATGAGTTCAGCCTTACATTTGTAATAAATGCATTTCTCTAGCCCAGGGGTGCCCTTTGATAGGATTTCAATTTGTTTTTGAAATATTTTCCAACTGGTAAGGTTTTTCTCAAGACTATTATTATTCAAACGTGTACGGGGGTAGGCCACACAAAATCCATGCACTATTTTTGAAAAAAGGTCTTTCAATAGTATTTAGAAAAATAGTTTCGTTAAAAATTCTTAGTTTGAATTCCGGGGTGACTTTGAAAGTTATAATTTTTTTTGTAAAAATCAGATTTAAGGTGTTCAAATTTAATTTTTACGTCAAATGTACCATCACTAAGGTTGCTGATATAGTTTTTAAGAAAAAAAATTAATGTTCATAATTGGTCAATTAAGTTTAATTAAGCTTTTAAACAAAAAAAAAAACGTATAAATTTCAGGTAAAATTGTTAAATAGTCGAATTTTTTCCTAAAATTTGTTAAAACTAGTTTAGTTTATAAAATTATTGATTTATAATGCATTTTAAACTGATTTCGAAGGACGAATCACAAGTTTTCACATTTTACATCAAAACTAACATTTCCTATAAATTTGGAGATTTTTTGAAATCGTGTTTCAAAAGCATTTATTATTTACAAACTTATTTTGCCTTCTCTTAGTGGAAATCATCATAATCATAATCATGACTCTTTCTGAAGTTTGAAATAATGTCTTTCATAAACTTTTTCTTTATTATAGTTAGGCCGTTGCAAATATTTTTCAAAGTTTATGTCGCCCCCCCCCCTCCTACAAAATTGGTCTGAAAAATCAGAAGGCAAAAAATTTTTTTTCCAAGAAAATTCAAAATTTCCATGAAAATAGAAGTCTAATTAACTGAAAACAACCTAAAATGCATTTTTCTGCATTGATAATCATATTTGGCATGTTTGGGCTTGTTTAGAAATGTTTTGAATTTTTATGAAATTCCAATGTACAGCACAGCAAAAATTTTATTTTTCGCAAAAAAATATTCGTCAATGCTTAGATATTTTGGAAACTAATGATTTACAACGGCCTTAACTAACTTTTTAAAATATTCAAAATTTTATCAAACGTTCTTCTTGAGGTACTATGAACACTTCTCTAGCAGGGTCGGGGGTACGGGGTACGTATTTAATTTGTACTATTAATTCTGCGGAAAAATCTCAAACCTATCAAAGTCACCCCGTTTTAAGCTAATCAAATTAAAAAAAGTTTGGCAAATATGATTAATATATTCTGATTTTAAGAAAGAAATACAAATAACCTTTATTTTCTTAACACAAAAATAAAAAAAAAACAATGGGGAATGTTAAAATTTATTGAAGCGAAATTTGAATGCAAATCTCACAAAAAAAAAAAAAACACTTTTGCGTGGCTATATTTTAACGTAATTCTTTGAAATTCGAAGTTTATGAAAAAAATATAGAACCTGATTTCTTGACTCATTATGGGATTTTTTCAATGTTTAAAAATATTGGCAGCAATCTTCATTTCAATAATGATCAATTTGCTTTTGTAACCTTTTTTTCCAACGAAAGTATTTTACTGAAAAATTGTTTTTTAAAATACATAGTTGCTTGCTCACTCATTTATTTAACAAATCAATTTTAATCTAGTTCCTCATGTGAAATCCTCATTGAAATTCAATTTAGTGTCTGTAGTTTTGTACATTTATATTAGAGCGTCCAATTTCCCGTCCCGGGAAAAAAATTCCCGGGAATTCCCGGGATTTCCCGTTAAAAAATATTTCCCGTTTCCCGGGAAATTTATAAATTTCCCGGGAATTCCCGAAATTCAAGCGGAAGTATACTTTTTCTGAATATTTTTGGATCCATTTTTAAAAAATGCTCTAGAAAAATGGAGAAACTCAATTTAATATCATGATTTATTTCTGATAGTATGGTTTCTAAAGCAACTGGAAATAGACCTAGCTTAATGACAATAAACAATACGAATAGTATACGTTTTTGTTTATCATGAATAAATTAGATGAAAATTGATTTTTAATTTTTGCACGAAGAATTACTTCAATTCGTTCAAAAAAATTCAATCTATAGTAAAAGAATTACACTGGTATGCACTGGTGCAACAATGGATGTTAGAAGGTCTAACCTAAAAAAAAATCGAAGGGTGGTAGTGGGATGATGACAATTTATCGTATAATTTAAATCATGTTTTCGTTCTATAAAAATACGTTTAACAGAAGTCAATTATAAGCCAGGAAACCAAAAGGGGAAAAAAACATTAAAAAATCATTGAAAAACAACTTTGCATTGTTTAAGAGGTGCCCGAAAAGTGCGAACATGTTCTAAAAACTTGCTCCAAGTATTTGAAAACATTGAATTGTTTGAAGTAGAACAAACACGAGAAGTAAGATTTATTAAGGAAAAACTTAAAAGTTTATTCATTTTGTGCAAGAGCCGAAATCGGTATAACTTGGTTTAGAGAAGTTATTTGTTACGAAATAAATAATTTTTGAATGATTTTATTCGTTTCAACTTAATGTGCCAAACCATTCTTTCTCAAACTGGTCATAGAGGCAAGTTCAAAGAAATTTAAGATTGCGGAGTATGGATTCATATTACTTACTGTCCAAACACTTTGATGAAAAAATACTTTTCAACAAAACTACAAAAGATCATGTTCAGATTTATTGTACGATTTGAGCTTAAAAAATTAGAAAAATATACATTTTTTTGTAGTTGTATGAAATTTTGCATGCAGTCAAGCTAGTTTCTTTACAATTATTTTAACAATTAAAGTCGCTATCCTATTCAATTTTGGTGCAAAATATGATTCAGAACTAAGATTAGAGCAATTTTCAATAATTTTAAAATTTCCCGGGAATTCCCGGGAAATCGGTTAAAAAATTCCCGTTTCCCGGGAAATTGGTAACCCCGGGAAATTGGACGCTCTAATTTATATACAACATTTATATAAATGATTCTGAAAATGTCAATATAGAATTAAATTCAATCATGAAGAATGATTGAAAAAAAAAATGTTTTAAATACAAAAGCAAAATCCAAATAATAAGTTGAATTAGCCTCAAGACATTTAAAATTTTTAATTGTTTGTTTTTTTTTTGTAACTTTGCAGGACTACTTGTTATCAATATGTTACAAAGTTGTTGATCAGGCATAAAAAATTATTTGTAAACTTTATGAATTTGCATGCACTTCACGAGTTATCAGATTTTTTTGATTTTTTTTAACTGATGATTTTGTCAATTTTTTTACAACTTTTTTGAAGTTTAACTCCTTAAACTCAATCATGTACTTTTTCGGAAAGTTTGCATAAAATGAATCTTTGAACGTTTTTTGTGGTTTGCATAAAATAATACGTTCAACGATCGTATTATAAAAAAATGCACTCGGAACCATATATTTAAAAAAAGCACGCAATTGAGTTTTATGCGTAAAAAAAATGCTTTGAGTGTGTTGGAATACAAAAACTGTTGGATTTATAGAATCTACAAAACCCAAATTTCCACAGTTTTTCACCCCGACCGTGCTCCACAACACTGCAATGAGTTCATGGTGTGCCAATCCGGCCTAGATTCGACGATTCGCCCTCGAAGATTTCCCGCCGCTGACGTATTCCGACGAGACGCCACGTCGCGATGCAGTTCAACCAAGTTCAGAATGCAGCTGGCTCAAGTACGCTGCTGAGCCAAAAAAAAAAAAAAAAAACTGAACCCATTCATGAAATCGATCGATCTTGGCCCCGGTTGGCTCGGAAAATGTTCGTTCGTTCGAGGGAATTTTCATGAATGAATGGAACCCAAAATAGACTCGGGGTCGGCTTCTGTGTGCTACGGTTTGTTTAAACTTTGTGACACCACCGACGCCGCGCGTGACGTGACCACGTTCGTTGGAAGTTCGAAAGGGCGGCGGCCGGCGGCGGCCCGCGCACGCATTGCACCGAAGGTTGTGGGAGTCAGCAGGCAGAAATAGCTCCACGGCTGACGTGGAATCGTCAAGTTTGTGTTTGGCACGCGGAGACAAATGGTTTATTTCTAGCTGGTTTGAAAGCAACATATTTCAATTATTTTCTAGGCAGGACTTTGGAGGTTGATCTGGAACATTTGTTTTTAAAAAATAAAATATTATTTAAACCAGACCTACAAACCCTATTATTCATCAACAACTGCGATATCATGATTGTTCGTGTATAAGAACAATCTTTTCAAATATATAAAAAATATCACTATGATCGCTTATGGCATGCATTATTTAATTATTAAAATTAAACTGATGAATATTTTTCAAAAAACCTAAAAATTTTAATGAAAATTTAAGTACAATCAGATGAAATCAATTCAAAATGAGTTTCCCTGCGTTTAGAATCACTTTTAGTATGTTTGAGTTGATTTAAAAATCTTTAGAATTTTTGATAATTTTCGATGTTAAGTTTTTTCGCTAAATTTTTTTCGTCAAATCTTTCTGTTTTTGAAAATTAATGATTGCAAAATAACTGAACTAGTGTAAAATGCATTTTAAAAACACTTTTTCCTCGCAAATGCTGATACTGTGGCTTGTTGTTTCATTATTGATGTATTTTTTTTGTCCCATCTTCGAACTTTGAATAATATTTGCATCGGCCTAAGTAAATCTAAAATTAAGATTACTTTTATGTTTTCAAATATGTTTTCAATGTCTGAGAGAATAAAAAATCACATAAAAGGAGAATGGGCAAATTTGTATGGGAGCTGGTCCAAGGATGTACAGTGTACACGAACGGGAGATACTTTTTTTGAAAGATCTCGCAGAGGCATGAAAAAAAGTCTTCCGGACGAACTCTCTAAACCCCGGGGTTCAAAAGTTACACGTTGTTTAAGTTTGGGTATTTTGGGTTGAAATGTACAAAAAATCGTATTTTTGCTATTTCTAAAATCACTTATAATATCCTTATTTTATAATGGATTTCTATCATCTTGACTTCATTCGACGCGTATCGGCAAAAACTATAAGTTCTGATATGGGTCATTCCATCTCAACTGTGCACGAAAAAGTGCAAATTTGAAAATTACCCTCTCCGATCCTGCTCAAATTTGGCTGAGCTGTTGATACTATCAAAACATGCAAGAATCCCGAATTTCATCCAAATCGGACCACCCCCTCCATTTTTGTACCTCCCCAAAAAATTGACTTTTTGGCGATTTTTGGCCAAACCTCCTAGTTTCAAACGGCGATAGCTCAGGAACCACAAATCTCAGAAGGTCGTTCTTGGACTCAATTTTGAAGGAAATCGGACGTAGAATCCATTGCCGTGATCATAATGTTGATTAATTTATTTTTTCTACCTATATTGCGCAATTGAAAACATTAAACGGCCGTATCTCAAAACACCCCAACTTATTTTTTTTATTTGACCTCACCATCGTGTTCCCCGGCCAATTTTACATAAGAATCACCTATCGACAGAAATGAATATGTTTCGTTCCAGAGATATCGAATTTTAAAGTTTTGTGTTTTTGAGATTACCTGCATCAGCTTCATTCGCCGCATCTGCTAGAAGCACACAGGCGGGCTGATCAATAACTGCTACCTGGCCATTTATTGAAATAATATTTCATCATAAATAATCTTCATCAAATTGAGCAAAAATTAACTGTATAATACTGTAGGAAACTGAAGTTTAATCGCAAATGTTTATCTGCTCAAAAAATTAATGAAGAGAATTTCTGTGTTAACCCACTGGACAGAGCAATGACGACACACAGTAAAGGGCAGAATTGGATTCCGACGGAGCGAGAGGAAAATGCAATTCTCGGATTAGTTTTCAAAAAGCCGTAAGAGCCATTGTTAAACAAAGTCCTTTTGCATCGGTATTCGACCTACTTACGAAAAACCAATATCAAAATGCTCGAGATTGTTCATCTACACGTCCTTCAAGTGCCCCAAACTTAAAATAAATGAAATTTTGTTTCATTTTCTAGAAAAACGAAAATTAGTGTCAGAGGTCACAATGGCTCTTACGGCTTTTTAAAAACTCACCCGAGAATTAATCTTGTTAGTAACTCTGAAAAATAAGTGCACGATACATTATTAAGTAAAAATATGAATTAAAATGAATAAAATTTGTTGATACGTTGTACTCTAGTGAAGGACGATCACAAAGAGTAGGAAAAGGATTTCTGGAATGTATAAAACTGAAAAATGTAAGAAAATCACAAAGTTTGATCTGCTGCAAAGCGGCTAATTCTCCAAATTTAGTTGCGATGATTTCGACACCGTCCGAACAACAGTGTTTTTCATCTATCATTCTTGGATTCTTGGAACACAATACGGCTGCTGTCCTCACGTATAAGGATTTTTTTAATTAAATGTACCTTGACCAAAATCATATTTTAATGAAATGGAGCTGGCTCACTATATAAAAATTGATTTAATATGATCAATCTAAACCATAAATCAGAATTATGGTAAAGTGTCAATAATAAACTATAATAATAATAATAATAAAGCAGGTTTTGGGGTTTTTGCTGAATGGCACTATTTTGCTCCACTTCATTAATTTTTTTGAGCAGATAAACATTTGCGATTAAACTTCAGTTTCCTACAGTATTATACAGTTAATTTTTGCTCAATTTGATGAAGATTATTTATGATGAAATATTATTTCAATAAATGGCCAGGTAGCAGTTATTGATCAGCCCGCCTGTGTGCTTCTAGCAGATGCGGCGAATGAAGCTGATGCAGGTAATCTCAAAACACAAAACTTTAAAATTCGATATCTCTGGAACGAAACATATTCATTTCTGTCGATAGGTGATTCTTATGTAAAATTGGCCGGGGAACACGATGGTGAGGTCAAATAAAAAAAATAAGTTGGGGTGTTTTGAGATACGGCCGTTTAAAGTTTTCAATTGCGCAATACAGGTAGAAAAAATAAATTAATCAACATTTTGATCACGGAGTCTAAGACCGACCTTCTGAGATTTGTGGTTCCTGAGCTATCGCCGTTTGAAACTAGGAGGTTTGGCCAAAAATCGCCAAAAAGTCGATTTTTTGGGGAGGTACAAAAATGGAGGGGGTGGTCCGATTTGGATGAAATTCGGGATTCTTGCATGTTTTGATAGTATCAACAGCTCTGCCAAATTTGAGCAGGATCGGAGAGGGTAATTTTCAAATGCTGTTCCGCTTCAGATGGAATGACCCATATGTTTTAGCATGATTGAAGCATGAATTCTCTTGTCTTTATACGTTTGAACCTTACCATAGAAACAAGTCGAAACTTGAAGATTTCGAAAACGGATCCTACCCAGACTGCTTCAGTTAGTATGGAAGGCTACAGTGCATTGTTGTAACAACTTATTGAGATGTTCTGGGTCATCCAAGAACTCCTTGGTGTTAAGACTGGTGGGACTATCGCCGTAACAAGCAAGAGGTCAGTGATTTTTCATTACTAATCATAACCGCATAGCTTCAGTGAGTATGGTAGACTGCTTTTTTAATGTGTTGGGATGTCTTGGGTCATCCCAGGACTCCCTGGATTTTGGATGTGTGGGTCTGCCACCGTAACAAACACAAGGTCAGTGATTTTTTACCACTGATAAGAACCGCATAGCTTCAGTGAGTATGGTAGACTACTTGGTATTTTTTTTAATGTCCAGGATCATCCTATGACTCCCTGTAGTTAAGATCTGTGGGTCTACTAAAGTAACTAGCATAGCTTCAGAGTAGGTAAAACGACTTTGTAAATGACTTGGGCTGTCTTGGATTACCTAAGGACACCCTGGAGTTATGATCTGTGGCTGTTAACTCCAGTGAGTCCTGGGATGACCCAAGACATTTCAATACATTAAAAAAGCAGTCTACTATACTCACTGAAGCTATGCGGTTATGATCAGTGGTGAAAAATCACTGACCTCTTGCTTGTTACGGCGGTAGACTCACCGGTCTTAACACCAAGGAGTTCTTGGATGACCCAGAACATCTCAATAAGTTGTTACAACAATGCACTGTAGCCTTCCATACTAACTGAAGCAGTCTGGGTAGGATCCGTTTTCGAAATCTTCAAGTTTCGACTTGTTTCTATGGTAAGCCTCTTGCACAAACGGTTCAAACGTATAAAGACAAGAGAAGTCATGTTTTAATCATGCTAAAATATATCAGAACTAATAGTTTTTGCTGATACGCGTCGAATGAAGTCAAGATGTTCGAAATCCATAATATTTTTTTTTCTTTACAGCTTATTTTATTAGGTCCTTTTAGGTGCTGCGACCAGGTTAGGACCGAGGATCATTCGAAATCCATAATAAAAAAAGGATATGATGAGTGATTTTAGAAAAAGCAAAAATACGATTTTTTGTACATTTTAACCCAAAATACTCCAACTTCAACAACGTGTAACTTTTGAACCCCGGGGTTTAGAGAGTTCGCCCAGAAGACTTTTTTTCATACCTTGGCGAGATCTTTCGAATAAAGTTTCTTCCTTTTGTGTACATCCTTGGACCAAACCCGCCCATTTTCCTTTGTTTTGAAAACATATTTTTACAGCCTGTTTTTATATATTAAATATCTCTGGTCGCAGTTGATAGTGGCATCGAACAAAAAAACAAAAATAACCAAATGTTCAATCATCCTAAATTCTACTTTTTTTACTGGGTAATTGTCACCTAAATAGCCTGTATTTTTTAACTGACGGTATCTTGGAAACCTGTCCGATTTCGATTAAAATGTTGGATATTGATACTTTTTCTATATACTTTGATCCTTTCAACAAAAATAATTTTCAACCAGGTTTAGCTTTTGAAAAAGCCTAAAATAGATGATTTACCGTAATCTGGGGTGAATCGGGACTACAGTCTGAATAGGGACAGCAGTTTTTAGAGCACTTAAAGCTTTTTAATTTGGAAATGGATGTACACATTTTGTTGGCCTGAGTCTGTTCTAACCGAAACCAACCAGAAAAATCAAAATATCAATCAAATCAAGATGAATTATATTTTAAACCATTCTTGAACGGAACCCCAACACTCTGTTAGGTTTTCTGCAATATGAAATTCAGTTCAGATTATTCACTATTAAATTCATTGAAAATCTTACAATTATTATCTGTCGATGTATGCTTTCCATATAAAATAAATTTATGAAAAAAATCAAATGTCAATAATAACCTTTTAATTTGTGCAAGGAAATATGTATTTCTAAAAACTTTACTGCAGAGACAATATTGTTTTTCTTATTTTTTAGCGCCATGAAATGTGCATTTTTTTGTGAATGAAATGCTTTCCCACGGTTTCGAGTGCTTCATTTGCATTCGTCCTTGATGACATACCTGCCCATTACTGAGGAATGTGCCGGAATGTACCGTTAGCAGATCGTTCGTTCATTGATGTGTTTCCACAGCACACATCAGGCTCTTATCTACATTCCAACAGAACCAGAACATGATAATTTCCACTCCGGTCCCGCCTGGGGGTAATGTGTGTCGACCTCCAGAGCCAGCTGCCGATGCGTACACGTGTCGTTCATTCAAAAAACTATTTGCAACCGTTTTGCAACGCGAACAAACAACAGCTATAGTGCCAGGCCAGTTTGCGATAACCCGAATTTCTCCGCGAAATTGTGCCACTTCCTCCTCCCGGCCCCGGCAGATGACGTCAATGCGAAGAACCAATAAACCGGAGAGAAGCAGCAGCAGATGAGTGAGGCGAAGAAGGAAAAAAAACCGTTTCATTGAGAAATAACTAGACCAACCGGGACTTGCTGAAGCAACAGCTATGAAGCCGCTTTTAAGCCCCCCAACGCAAACTGTTACGGCATCTTTCGGGAGTAAGAGCAAAAGTAAGCAGCAGCAGAAGAGAACCTTTGACGAAGATCGTCGACGACGCACGCACACGCACATTTCCAAACGGCCGGCGGCCTCCCCCCGAAAAAAAAAACAGCTGCTCGCCGGTTTCCGAAACCAAACGAACGGAAGGAACTGGGCTAAGTCGAGCGAACGCAGCAAAAGTTTAAAGACGAGCAAGAATGGTTGTGGTGGTGGTGCGTAAGCAGCATGCGTACGAACGTGCGCCAAGACAACAGAAAAAGGGGATTGAAAGATGCGTGGGTAAGAGTGTGGGGTAGGGGGAGCAGCCCGAAGAAGCCCCATAAATGAAGCGAAAAATAAAACAAAACGCAACTCTACGCACAAGCACGCAGGCAAAAAGAGGAGATAAATTTAAACGCACGAGAAAAACGGTATTTAAAATCGACAAGATCGGAATGTAATAACTGTACCAACCAATGCGTAAACACAGACACCAGAAACTGGAGAGCGAGAGAAGAGCAGATAAACAGTGCGTCTGTGCGTAGTGCGTTTGGTTGTGGTTGCTCACGTCACGACGCAACCGAAACTTTGGGGCTCCCCCAACTACGGCTTCTTTTCTGTTTGGTTTTAAGTTGGATTGTTTGAATTAGATGATGGATTGTTTGAATTAGATGATCATCTTTCTCAAAGTAATCCAAGTTTTGGAAAAATTGGAAAATATGATTGTGAAAAGTAAAATTGGAAATCTACCCGCTCAGCACTCCAGAATGACATTGGAGAAGGTCGTACTTTCAGTTCTCAGTGAATACATTCATGATGAAATCTCATCTTCAAACTATCACTGCACTTTTTTCCGTCAAAAAAATTCTCAAAATGAAGAACAGTCGGCCTTTTTCTCGTGTTTAAACAACCCCGTGTGACATTCTCTTTTTCTCTCTCATTCCCGTATTCACAATCGTCCACCCTCAACAGAGCGTAACCACAAAAGTCGTCACAAAAAAAAATATTCCACCGCAGTTTGCTGGAACGTAATCCGTGGTCGGTTCCCAATCATTCTCTCGTTTTTTTTGCTGCGGTTGTCTGAGAAAACAAGAAAAAATCTTCGACAAGTGTTTGTGAACGGAAACGAGTAATAGTGATAGTAGAAGAATGCTTATTAGGGCGTCCCAAAAAAGGTACCACGAATTTTGGAAAATTCGTCACTTTTTGTTCACTAAAATGCAAATATCTCGGCTTTGCGTGGACATAAATTGAATGTTTAAAAAAGCAAAATGATCTCCATAAAATTTCCTATAAGCTAAATGCATTAGATTTTGCTGCAAAATTTTTTGGATCGTTTTGGAAGGTGAATTTTGAAAATTTTTGGCTGAAAAATACAAATTTTTCTTCCTAAAACGCCCTGCCATGCCCAAACACAAGCTTTTATGGACTATGTCTGTACAGAAGTTTGTTTAGGGGACATTAAACTGTAACTTGAAGTCCAAGGTGACCAAATTTGAATGGCTTTAGTATGATTGTTACGCATATTTCTGAAAAATACTCGAAAAATGCACTTTTTTCATTCAAGCAAGCTCAAGGGATTTTTTTGTTGCATGAAAACATTGTTCCTGACATCCTGATCCATCATTCTAGGGGATTGATCCATCATTCTAGGGGTGAGCACCAAAGATTTGACAAACTTTTCATTTTTTGGGACAGCCTAATGCTTATGCACGAGATATAATAACAGAACTCACAACCTATAGTGACGGTCGCTATACGTTCTGATATTTTGGTGCAAGAAACATCAAACGATAGTTTTTTCTATCACTCATTTACAGCACTGGTCGTAAGTTGTTTGAATATTTTTGTAATTCGTAATTTAAGCATTGCTGTATTGCGAAGCCGTTGCACCCAGGGTGTCAGGTTACTGAACAAAAATCTGGTAGACAAAAATTTCACTTGTTGAACGGAAAAGGAGAAAAAATACCAGGAAGGAGAGGGGGAATATAAATTTAATCAAAAGCTTGGTTGAATTTACATTTTTATTGAAATAAATATTCACTATTTTTTTCAATTTTCAATGAAACTCGTTCACTTGTATCAAAAAGATGTTCAAAACTGTTTAATCTGTAGGAATCTGAAAAAGTCTGTCAAACTGGCATAGATAATTATTATTTGGTTGCATCAAAAATCAAATTTAAAGGTGAGTCCACGATTTTTTTGGTCATTGTTAGGATTAGCGAATTTTCACGAAAACGAGAAATTCCACAATTTGTGGAAATCCCTTGAATTTCTAGAATTTTCTAAAATCAATGCTAAAAATAATTAATAATAAAAATATGTAAATTTGATTACTTTTCAAATGAATATCGTTGTTTTTACTTTTTGTACTCTTGAGGTTGATAACTATAAGATTTGAAAGGAATACATTAGCATTAGCATTAGCATTTGGAGGACGCCCCACCACCGGAAGGCTCCACAACGCTTATCCCACTGTTTGGTGTGGTTGTGTTAGACCCTCATCCGGAACAATAATCCAACACGGGAGATACCATGTCTTCATCTTTTGATGAGTGTGTAATACAACCCAGGGCATAAGGGGGTCCAGGCCGGGTCCAAGCTATCCTCAAGGACTGGAAGGATCCTTAGTAAACACCTATCTAATGTTTGTAGGGGGGTTTTGGACTCAATGTTAGTAGGAGAGGTAGAACCCTAGGATACACCTCGAAAGGCGTTGCGGGTTGGTTGTAACAGTATTCCTATTTCCAGTCTAGGTTCACCAAGTCGTAATGGCCTAGTGGTTAGCATTTTTGCTTACCAATCTAAAGGACGGGGGTTCGAACCCCGCCTCCAGCGACTTTGATTTTTCGTTCATATTCAGCATTTCAAGTATTTCTATGTCCTTAACTTTCTCGATGGGAGCAGATGGGAATCGAACCCGAACCATTCGCTTACAAAGCGAACACCGTAACCATTCAGCCACGACCGCACGATTTGAAAGAAATACATACATTAAAATTGAATTGTTTCTACATTATATAAGGACCAACTGAAGTGAAAAAATGGTTCAAATGAAAAACCTATTGTAATTCGGAATCATCAAAAAATATTAAAAGTTAAACGAAAAGCTATAATTTCAACATTTAAATGAAAAATGTGTCTTAAATGGCATCAGTTGTTTGGTAATCATTTTTTTTTAAATGTATCATTTTACGAAAAACAAAAATTTTAGCAGACAAAAAAACTGCGATGCTGTCTAGACACGATTATCCGCCTGCTTCGGAAAAAAATCACTTCGGATAATCGAATCTCCGGATAATCGAATCATGTTTTTTATTGTTGTCTTACTTTTGAAGGTTGAGCTTTAGTATGACCCATAAACTACTTTAAAACTATTTAGAATTTTAAATCCAACATGGCGGTGAGATAACATAATGAAAAATCGCATTTTTTTTAAAGCAATCAAATATTCAAATTTTACTAAAATGTGGTCGCAGAACTCGAATTTGATGTTAAAAGTATGAAAATTAAAAATGTTTTTGGTTAAGATTCGATTATACGAAGTTCCATACAAACCTTCGGATACTCGAACTTCGGATAATCGAAACTTCGGATAATCGAGGCTTCAGAAAATCGAGTCAGGACTGTACTGTACATCGCAAATTCACAAAAAATTAACAGATGTTTTAATAAACCCAAACAGGCCTCAAATGGTTCGAAATGCACTTTAAACTGGTTTCAGCTGATTGCACTTGAATTTCGGTAAAATTTTGGAGATTTTAGAAAAAAAATGTTGCCTTTCTGACTTTTCGTGCTGATTTTGAAGCCGAGAGGTGACAAAAACTTTCAAAAATATTTGCAGCAGCCCAAAAATCAGTGAAAACAAAAGTAAAACTAAATGCATTATCTTGCATGTATTATCAATATAAGCACGATTGGGTTCGTTTCAAATTTATGTAATTTGAATATTCCTTCGAATTCCTTGTACAGTTTAGAAAAGAGTTTTTAGCAATTTATGTTTGGTAAAATTCTGTTTTTTTATTATTGTGGAAGAAAAAGAGTGACAATTGTCGAGATTTTTAGTAATTTCTCTGGAACAGGGAAAATTAGTTCTTTAGCAAAATTGTTGATTTCTTGAAAAAAAAAAAAAATAAAAAAATAAAAGGATTATATCAAATTACCATCATCTCGATAAATCGATAAAAAGCAACATTGGTAAAATGTCCCGGTGATTCCCGCCCGTCATTTTATTTTTAAATCTTGAATATCAGCCATTATCTGGAATATTTATTTTCTCAGTTCAGTAAAATGGGTCTTTCTGACTTCCATCATTGCCATGATTTTACGTTCAAAGTTATAAATTTTGCGTCGCTATCAATATTTTGACAAACTTTCTTCCACAAGTTGTTTAGAATAGTGCCCTACACATGCTGATTCTTTTTGGTAACGATTATTCCATTCCTTGCAAAGTTATGGAAATCGTCATTAATCAATGATTGCCAACTAGGACGTCAATGATTGTACCACAAAATTATATAAATTTTGAAACACATTTGATTTAGACCAAAAATTCTTTCAGTGGCTTCAAGAAGGCAACAACCGGCAAATGCTGATTCATTTTGGTGCAGAAATTCGTTAAATTGAATTCAATACAGAGAATTTTAGAGTGATGATCAATTTTCTTCGAGAATGATCAACGGCTTCACCTTAAGCCTTGTAATCGTGTATATTTTGTTTGAAAATAGAAAATAATGCACTGGTATAAATTTGAAAATAGTTTTTCATGAAACCATTATTTGTTATTTTTTATTTAAATTTTTATTTGCATAAGATTTGGCATTATAAGCATTAGATTTGGGGAAAATCGATTTCGGGTGAATCGAAAGGTTTATTTGTGGTTTGGCTTTTGCAAAATTTTACTGCATGACAAAGTTTTCGATGTTTGATCATTAAACCACGCTTCAAAGCATCAACAGCGACAATTCTCCGGAACGGGAACGGCACAGCCATTAGCCGAAAGTTTCGCAAACTTTTGCACTGAGTAGAACCAATTACTCTACTTCCCTCTGGAGTTGGAATCCGCTCCTCCCCCTCCCCATCGCATCAGTACCATCTGCTTATTTTAATAATGCGCATAGCGATTGAAGCGCGGTCAGTAGCCTCTCGCAATAGTTCTGCCTCGAAAAATCACACCAACGCGTTAGGTAATGTGAGAAAACCATCACCTCTGACGGCCAGAGCAATCACTCTTTGGTTTTGGGTGTGTGAACCGTGCTGTACATAGGAGGTAGCTCTGCTCCACGGAAGCTAGGGCAAGAAACATGTTCTCCTATGTGTTTTGCTAGGAGAGCAGTTGCCCCCACCCCGAAAAAAATCAACTTCTTTGAAAAGTGCTGCAAAACCTCGCCAAGACTGAGCCACCGAAGAGAAAAAAGGCGAACTGGAAAAGCTAATTTCCTGATCATCACCAACGGCCAAGATCGTTACCTGTAATCATGGATAAAAATAAAACGTAATATCCATGAGCGGCGGAACGGCTTGCAGCGTGGTTGTGGTGGTGGAAATAGATTCGTATATAGCCGAAAATAAGATTGATCCAAAAAAAGTACAGCAATGGCAAAACGCAGAAACCTCGATTCTTTTTGCAAAACCAGTATTTTTTTGGTTTATTGAGTTTAAGCATACTATTGTTAGCGCAATTGACTAAGGTAAGCTGTTTTCAAACATTTTTGGAAGTTGCACTTTTGTTTTAGAATTTCAAATAGCCTAGTTATGAAACCATCACCGTTAAATTACGACACTTCCTGTTGGAACTGCAACACTTCCCACTTCCTCCCCCAATCCCACCCATTCCCAATGATTCCCGGTTCCGTTGGATACGGTCAAAGGCAACAAAACGTTTTTAAATAAGCCATAAAATCCGCCCATAAATGAGTATAATTGTGAGCAGCGCTTTGCGGCAAATAGTTAGTTGCCATGGATGCGCCGCATCCGATGCCACCCAGCGAGTCACACAGCCTCAGATGGGAAGTTGTACAGTGGAGGTTCGATGGTTTGACACTTTTGAATCTGTAACATTTTCTAGTTTAAAAGCTCCCCGAATTCCAGAAATATATTTTATTTATAATTTTTGATTTTTCTAAAAATGTCTTCCTCAAAACTATTCGAAAAAAATATATTTTGAAATTTAGGAATCAAGACTTATCGAAATGAGACTCATGGACACTATTTTTAAAAATAGAGCAGTTCTCTACAGATTCGGTCTTTTTTCTTTAATTTTAATTTTTGTATTTTTTAATCCGGCTGAAACTTTTGTATGCCCAAAGAAGGCATTTTGCATCATTAGTTCGTTCATATAATTTTCCATACAAATTTGGCAGCTGTACATACAAAAATGTTATGTAAAAATTCAAAAATCTGTATCTTTTGAAGGAATTTTTTGATCGATTTGGTGTTTTCGGCAAAGTTGTAGGTATGGATATGGACTACATTGAAAAAATGATACACGGTAAAAAAATTGGTGATTTTTAATTTCACTTTTTGTTACTAAAACTTGATTTGCAAAAAAAACACTATTTTTCATTTTTTGTTTATTTTTTTATATGTTTTGGAGGACATCAAATGCCAACTTTTCAGAAATTTCCAGAATGGGCAAAAAATCTTTGACCGAGTTATGATTTTTGAATCAATCCAGATTTTCTCAAAAAATCGAAATATTGGTCGCAAAAATTTTTCAACTTCAGTTATCGATGTAAAATCAAATTTGCAACCAAAAAGTACTGTAGTGAATATTTGATAAAATTTTTCCGTTTTCAAGTTATAGCCATTTTTAGGTATTTTTTTTGAAAATAGTCGAAGTTTTTCATTTTTTAAAATTAGTGCCCATGTTTACCCACCTTTGAAAAAAATATGTTTGAAAATCTGAGAAAATTCTCTATATTTTGATTTTTGGAACTTTGTTGATACGACCCTTAGTTGCTGAGATATTGCCATGCAAAGGTTTAAAAACAGGAAAATTGATGTTTTCTAAGTCTCACCCAAACAACACACCATTTTCTAATGATATCACAGCAACTAATGGTCCGCTTCTCAATGTTAAAATCTGAAACAAAAAATCTGAAACAAAAAATAAATCAATACTAACATTTCAAAAGGGCTAAACATTCAATATTACGCCCTTTTAAAATGTTGGTCTTGGTTAAAAAAAATTAAAATATTTTTTTCGAAAAGATCGGAAAATTTCACGAATGTTTTATGTTTTAACATTGTTAATCGGACCATTAGTTGCTGAGATATTGACATTAGAAAATGGTGGGTTGTTTGGGTGAGACTTAGGAAACATCAATTTTCCTGTACACTTGCATGGCAATATCTCAGCAACTAAGGGTCGTATCAACAAAGCTCAAAAAAGCAAAATATAGAGAATTTTCTCAGCTTTTCAAACATATTTTTTTCAAAAGTGGGCAAACATGGGAACTAATTTAAAAAAATGAAAAACTGCGACTATTTTCAAAAAAGTAACCTGAAATGGTTATAACTTGAAAACGGGGCACTTTATCAAAATTTAAATTATGTACTTTTTGATTGCAGATATGATTTTACATCGAAAAATGAAGTCGAAAAATTTTTGCGACCAATATTTCGACTTTTTGAAAAAAATCGGTATTGATTTAAACATTCATAACTCGGTCAATGATTTTTTGCACAACCTGGAAATTTCTGAAAAGTCGGCATTTTATGTCCCCTAGAACATATCAAAAAATAAAAAATAATAAAAATAGTGTTTTTTTTTGCAAATCAAGTTTTAGTGACAAAAAGTTAAATAAAAAATCACCAAAATTTTTTTATCGTGTATAATTTTTTTCAGTGTAGTCCATATCTATATCTACAACTTTGCCGAAGACACCAAATCGATCAAAAAAAATCTTTAAAAGATACAGATTTTTGAATTTTCATACATCATTTTTGTATGGACAGCTGCCAAATTTGTAAGTCAAATTATAAAAACAAACTTATTATGTAAATTGGCTTCATTGAGCATACCGAAGGCACCAAAAAAGATTCAGTCGGATTAAAAAAAACGAATGACCGAAATCTGAGAGAATTGCTCTGTTTCCGATCTATTATTGAGTATTTCCATGAAATTATTGCATGAGGACTTTTATCGAACGAAAGATCCATATCATTGTATTAATCCAGCCAAAACATTAAAATATCTTTGTTTTATTTTTGTATTAGTTTCAAAACTTTCAGTGAAATCTGCATCAATATGACCATCATTGTCAAACTGTTTGGCTTCTGCTGTAGTAACTATTAACTGCAAGCCAGTAACAGCAAAACCATCATCTATGCCTGCTCTAGTATAACAAACCAGGGAAAAGGGTGAAAAAAAGATCACAAATTGCTGGCTTGCAGCACTGACACTGACTGTGCGATTTAACCCCGTGTGGGTGGAGATTGCAGAACACAGTTTGCATAATTTAGATATCATGTTCACTAACTAACTAACGCTCAATGAGTGATTTCAAGATTTTTGGTATAAAACACGACCCCACCAATAAATTTGCAGAATAAACGTCAGAATGTAAACATCTGGCTCAATCTGATGCTGCTAAATCAAATAATAGAAAAAATCATCAAAATATTTGTCCTATTGGTGTTATATTTAGAATTCGGAGGAGATTTCTTCAGCAACAAAAAATCGTTGAAATGAATCTCTATTTCAAAAGTGCTTCTCATTAAGTTGAGTTAAGATAGATTCTACTAGACCGACTTAACAGCAGAGAACATTCGTTGGGCTTTGTAAAGTTTTAGATTACTCCCATATAATATTTGAACCATTGCCAAAGCCGCCAACTGCTCGGGACACCAGAGCCCCATCATAGAAGCGACTGAATGCTATGAATGCAGCAACTTCATTACTATCTATAGTGATAAAATATAATTGACACTTCTTCCTTTGTCTAATAGCACGTTAGTCATCATCCGCGCCAGCCCTGTCAGCAATCGTTCCGCTGCACTCTTTATAGTTGGCCCGGATCCCCGAGGGTCACTTCCCTTCCGCGCCCCCTGGCAACACCCGGAGTTGGCCCCCGATTACAACACTTCAAAGGGGTCGCCCAGCAACTCTGCACGATGGAGTGCAGTTTTTTTCCTCTAATGGATTTACCATAACGACATAATGCTCACACAAATGCGACTTGTTGGTTAGGTTGTGCCTTGTTGTCGCAATTTTAATTTTGAAATTTTTGATGAAAAACGCTTTTGGAAGTTTGTGATAATGGATTATTCTAGGATAAATTTTAGAACAGTGAACCCTTGATAGTTCGACATTAGTTGAAGTAATGCTTTAGCTACTCTTTCGTTTATTTCAATTTGGTTGATAATAATTACTGTCAAACTGGGACAACCAAGCATGACAGTGACGATATATGTAGAACTGGTGCCTCACCCACCCACACCGTGTGATGTTTAGCGGCATTTCAGTGATGTGTCCCCGCGACCCACTCGGCCATACTTTCAGCGCATTTTTATGATTGCTTCTACAAATTGCCGCTAAGAATAGAACATTTGAATCGGGTGGGAGTTCTCATACAGTCTCTCTGTTAAGTTCATTTCATATGGTATTTTAAAACTTGGTACATTTTATTTCATAAAATTTCCTAGTCTTGAAACATACCGCCAAACTTCCCGTTAGTTCAATCCAAAACGATACCCAAGGAAAGACCCCCATCACGCTTCAATTTCTCACTTCCGTGCAAAAATCCGTTCCGATTCCCACACCTGGACCATCGCGCGCGGACCGTTATCGGACCGCCATATTGACCGGAATCGCACGATCGCGCAAAAACCGTTGAACTTTTTCGCAAATGGGCCAAACTCCAATATCTTGACCGGGTACCGCAACTTTTGCGCAACCGTCCAAAGTTTGAAGCGCTTTTGCATGTTACTTTCACTCACCCCTCTTCTGTGTGTGTGTGCCGAAAATTACCAGCGGGCACCACCGGCAACAAACGCCAAAAAAGCGGCCAAACCATACCCGCTGGGGCAGCCTCCTGGTGGAGGCCGAAACCGGGCACCGGAGTGAAATTTGCAACTTCATCGCGTCCACCCGAAGTGACGTACACGGGACACTCAGTTGTTTTGAAAAAGCCAAATTCGATTTTCGAGTTTTAAAGTTATAAAACAATTTTTTATTCCTGAACTAGACCGCTGCAAATATTTTTCAAAGTTATAAAAACCAGGGGTTAAAATCAAGGATCCTGATGTTCAGTTCAAAGATCAGAAATGACTCACTCATCACCAAATGAATCTTCGCCGACTGGAGCGCTCAGCGATTCGCGAGCGAACACGACATGCTGGTTACCAGCGGCTTGCTCAATCGCTTCACTCAGCGAAACAAATACTTCGTGAATTTCTTTTCCAATTCCGTCAACCCGAGTCACACACGAGTATGCTCAGTAGGCCGTCCCAAAAAATTAAAAGTTGTCAAATCTTTGGTGCTCACCCCTTGAATGATAGATTAGGATGTCCGGAACAATGTTTACATACAACAAAAAATTCCCAAAAATGGTTTACAACTCGCGCGCAGAGCTTGAATGAAAAAAGTGTATTTTTCGAGTATTTTTCAGAAATGCGCGTAACAATCATGCTAAACTTATTCAAATTTGGTCGCCTTGGGCTTCAAGTTATAGTTTAATATCTCCTGAACAAATTCCTGTACATACATAGTCCATAAAAGTTTGTGTTTGGGCATGACAGGGCGTTTTAGGGAGAAAAATTTGTATTTTTTAGCTTAAAATTTTTATTTTTTCGCATGTAGGCTGCCATTAACACCAAAATAAAATTTCTTCAGATAGAAAGTGATTTTCGGCATATTTATTGAGTTTTAACTCTATTTAAATACTTTTTAGCATAACTTTTGGTAATTAAAGTTTCAAGTTGACAAAATTGCTATAAAGTGATTAAGGCAAGTCACCTGCAATTAGAGTGTCCAATTTCCCGGAGTTACAAAATTCCCGGGAAACGGGAAATTTTCAACAAATTTCCCGGGAAATCCCGGGAATTCCCGGGAAATTTGAAATTTAACGAAAATTATTCTAATCCTGTTTCTGATTAATCTTCTGCAACGAAATTGTATAGAACAACAACTTTAATGGTCAAAATGAGTGTGAGCAGGCCCGTAGCCAGGGGGGGGGGCTTCCGGGCTGCAGCCCCCCCCGAAATTTTTTCCATTTTTTTTTTAAATTGAACTACCTTAAAAAAATCTTAAATCAATGATTGTGTGTTCTCTTCCCAGAAATAATTTGTAAGATAGAGAATCAAGAATTGATTGATCAAACTAAGTAATTTGCCTGTCCATTGCCGGGCTCAGTTTTTGTAGATTATGGATCCAAAATTTGGATATTTAAAAATTGAGCTGCAGATTTGAACATTGTTCCATTCAGTAACATCTCATTTATCTTGTAGTTTTAGCATTACATTGGTTAGGATGGTCCAAATCTGGGCTTACTTGGGGCTATCCCCTGAAATCAAAGATTTACGCATCACTAGCCTAAGTTCCAAAATTTGAGCTTTTTCTGACCACTGACCACCAAGTTTGGGCAAAATCGTCAAATTGTATGGAGAAAAGCAACTGTTTCAGTTTTTGACCAATGGAAGGCGCAATAACTATCCAGTTCTTATCAATTTTCAGAACTAATATCTTCTTTAAATTTGGAAAAACTTTCCCGAAGACACCTTATTTTTTGGGTTTTTGCTAAAAGTTATTAACCTCGAAAATAGCAATTTCCGAGCGGACTGCTCTAAGGGGCTACATAGAAATAATTACCGTCATCTGGGGCGAATCGGGACTACAGTCTGAATAGGGACAGCAAAAATCCTTAGATCTTGTTGTCTTATTTTTGATTGTAGAGTATGACCCCTGAAGAACCATAAAATAATTTAGAATTTTTGGATTCAATGTGGCGCTCAAAATGGAGGTCAAGAAATATTTCTGGTGTTTTTTTTAAAGGTCTAATAAACCAAATTTCTAGTTTTTGCTTTTTGGGTGCTTTTGAAACCGTCAGGGGTATTAAAAAACACCCAAAAAGCAAAAACTTGGTGTATTGGACCATTAAAAAAACAGATGCCGAATTTGATGTCAAAAACAAGCAAATAAAACATGCCGATTTCATTTGTTCCTGATTCGGTTATCCGAAGTCCTTCGAACTTTGGATAATCGAGGCTTCGGCTAGTCGAATTTGGATTGTAAAATTAATAGCCCTCCTTTATTTGCATTAAAACCTTTAAACTGTTAATACATGTTTTTTCTCTACATTTTTCAAAATTTATCATAATTTTTCAAAAATATTTAGATTTTGTTTTCAAAAACGAAAGCATTTAATATGAAAAACATTTGAGTGAATTTTGACTATTATCAGAAATACAATTTTAATTTTATCGTTTTGGTTTTAAGAATATGGTTAGTTACATATCTAAGACCTTAGAGAAAAATGCTTGAGAAATATCTGCGTGTATTTTTTTTATTACTTTTTCGTAAACCTTTTTTCCAAAACCACTCGTCCAAAATGCTTTCTTTTGGTCACATTTTTTAGTTTCCACCGTGGCCAATCTCCAATTTTTATTTAATATATCAAAAATCGGAAGATCAACTAAGTGAATACTTATTATCAACTAATTTTCACTTTGTGCATGAGCTTGCGATTTTTAAAGGAAGAAATAAAATGATAAAAATTCAAAACGTTAAAAAATTTAAGCTTGGATTCAACAACTCTGAAATTAAATTAATTAAACATCACTTTCAAATTATATAATTTCTGATCAATAATTCATTTTTAAACTATTTAATTTATATTTTTTGGATTTTACAGATTAGAATTTGCATTTTGAAAAGTTTAAAATTTCTTTATTATTTTTTATTATTTTTTATTTCTGAATATCAATTGTAAATATTTTCCAAAGTTTATGTTGCCACCTTTTCAAAATGGACCAAAAAAACAGAGAGCAAATACAATATTTAAAAAAAAATAGCTTCATAATTTTAATGGAAATAACTTATTTCGATTAAGTCTTTTTAGGATCAGCGACCAGGTCGGTCCGGAAAACAAATTTGAAATGTTTTTCCTGCTTTGATAATCATATACGACATGTTTGGGCTCGTTTAAAAATATTTAGAATTTTTGTAACATGTCGCGGAACCGCGGAAAGTTTTTTCTCACGAAAAAAGGATTTCGCCATCAGCTAGATATTTTGAAAACTAATGATGCAAAACAACTGTACTGATTTAAAGTGTGTTTTGAACACTTAAAATAATAAAACCATAGCTTGTAGTTTTGTTTGTAACCCTCTCAACTTTGGTCAGAGTTTAGTGACATAAACTTCAGAATAATATTCGCAACGGCTAATTGAAGATTTAAAAAATTTACACTTTCAAATTTCTTAATTTTCATAATTTTTGATTTAATTTTTTTTGGTATAAGACAAATAAATGCCAGAAATCAAAAATAAAAATAATAAAAACATAAAAAATTTAAGATAACAATTCAACAGAATAATATCAAAAAATCTGAAATTCCAAAAATTAAAAAATCTAAAACTGAAAAATTAATAAAATAATTGATACTTAAGAAATCCTAAACTAAAAAAATATCATTTTAAAATTAAGTTATTCAAAATCCAATAAATTATGTTTTTTCAATCTTAATTTTTGGATGCTTTAAATATTTTTATGTTTGAATTCTAGTATTCCTAAATTAATTTATATTTACCAGAAAATTAAGTGATTTTTGTAATGGCTTTTCCCTTATTTCAGCATTTTAAGATTCAGCGTTTTGATAGTCAGCTTCATGAGGCAATTCTTCAATATTATTTAAGCGAATAACGTCATGATTCGAAATCCGGACACTTAGTACCATATTATTTTTGTTATTGCTGGCAAAAAATCATGTAATAAGTTGGAAATGTAGAAATATTATCAGGATTTAGTATAAACAGTCAGTTTTAAGACAATGCATGCAAAATATGTATTTTCTAAGAATTTTTTATCAGAATTTGAAAATTAAAATGACTTGTTGTGCTTCGAATCCCGGACACTGTTAAAAGCTGATTCGAAATCCGGACACATTTGCTTCGAATTCCGGACACTCGTTTTTGCTAATGAATTGCACAAATTTGGACTGAATTGTTAGTGAATGGCATTCTTTAGGTCTCAAATAAGCTGTTAACATCAAAACAATCGATAGGTTATATAAAAATGGCTAGAATTCAAGAAAATCAAAAACATAAATTTCTGCTTTGTCTTCCCGGTGCTTCGGACGGCTATGAAATATTTCCGTTGAAATGTTTCGCATTTTTGGTAAACTTATAATTTTATTTTATTTAATTGTTTTGGCATTAACTACAGCGTTCAAACAAACTTTAATTGAAAGTTGATGTTAGAATACATCAAATAACACAGTTTTGACATTCATACTGCGAACTTATATCCAAATAATTGATAAAAAAGTCAAAGTAGTTATGTCACAGACATAACCGGAATGGCGTAGACTTACGTAAAATTTAGATATGTGGACATGTGGGTTTTCCATATAATAATTTGAAGAATTTGCTATATTCTTTAAATAGATTTACGGAATATGATCATGAATGGGAGATGGAATTCAGCTAAGGGCGCTATTTCGGGGTGGTTTTCTTTCAAATTGTATGTAGTGTTTGGTGGGAATGATGCACAAGAAGAACTCTTTCGTGGGAAAATTGGTGGCCCTAAAAAGGACCGATTAGAGTTGGATGGTGGCGTTGGTCGCAAGGCTCGGTCTTGGCATCAGGCTCGATCTTGGCGTCAGGCTGCAACCGGGAGATGTTCCTTCCAGATGGGTGATAGGCTGCGGTGGATGCTGCAGGTGCTGGCGTTGTTGATGGATGCGAAACCGACAAAGTTGTTTAGGAAAGCGTGTAGTATTTGCGAATGATTGTGGTGCGAAATTTAGATTAGGCTGGTGTATCAACCAAAGTCAAAATCGGCCGATGATAACTAAAATACGAAACATACCTTCGTGACTGTGTTACAACATTTCTACCAAAAACAAGGTCAAGGCATGTGCGCCCAAATGTCGTTGTCTGTAAAGGATCGGAAAGCAGATCAAGCTTGAGGTACTCTTTCATAAAATCAACAAATTTCAAATTTTCCGGTTTGAGGATATCAATGTTAAAATCCCCAGACACAACAATCCGGATGTCCTGCTTTGCATACCAGAACAAATTCCGGATCAAGAAAGAAATTTTCTGTTTGTATGTTGCACTTGGCGAAATATACACAACAACAAACAGTGTTTGAATCCCATTTTCTGAAACTTTTGTGGCACAAATATCCCCAAACGAATCAGCCTCGAGTAAAATTGGATCATGTTCCTCACTTAACTGCTCAAGATCGTGAGGCATGGCCGTCGAAGAAGACGAATTTTTCTGGAAAATTGCAACCCCCCCGGCCCTTACATTGGCACGTTTAAACTCAGCGATACAATGGTACCCCTCAATGCCCACATTAGAACAATTGTTCAACCAAGTTTCACTCAATGCCAGGAAATCGGCTTTGGTGAGCAAGAAATCAGTCGAAACATCCAAATGATGTGCGTTTAAACTTTCAACGTTGAAACTGATAAGACTGGAGCTATGGTCCGTCGAATCCAGAAACTCCTCCAAAGTATCGCTGTGCGTTACAAGTTGGTGATTATTCAGCCTTTGCTGTTCCGTCCTCAGATCCACCATTCGAGGTGTGTTGCACTGCTTGGCATGATAGAATTTATGTTCCCCTGACAAATCGGTCAAATAAAGTCCCTCCAAAGATGTTACTCGAGACAGTCCAACATAAACCAGCTGTTGGTCCTGCTTCTTGTTGTAATCAAATACTAACTCGGAAAATGTTCCACCTTGCGACTTATGCACTGTAAGGGCACAAGCACTAACAATTGGGAATTGATTGCGTTTACAAGTTACGCTGCCAAGTTTAATGCTGACAGTTCGCTTCGAAATAGGAACCCAATCCCGCTCAACATTCGGAGGTCGAGAACGAGGTTTGCTCCGCAGAACGGCTCCGATAACATCATTTTCAAATTTCATCCAAAGTCGACAGATACGTTCTCCGGAATCATCCTCCCAATGTTCAATCAGTTTAAGCTTCCCGATAGCCCCATTGACAAGCCCATCTTGAGTTTCAATATTGGTGGTAATCATGTAAGGCATGTCTACCACTAGACACAACAAATATGGCAGACAACCCGTATCAGTATATTTCATCTTATGAAGTTTGCTGCGAGCACTGGCCAACTGCTCAGCGTTCTTATAACCAGTAAAAGAATCCTGTGCGATAAAATTTTCCCCCTCCATATCCCGCAAAACTTCAGCATTGTAATTTTCCACACTGGCATTACAATGAAAGAGACGAATAGCGTCAGGTTTGTGCTCCTTGCACCACTCCGGTGTTCGGAAACGACTTTCAATAAGTTCAGTCTCAGCAGGTGTGAGAGCCTCACCACTTTGTCGCATAACTTGCTTCAAAATGCAACTTAAGCGAGCGCCATAAAACTGGTCCCTGAACAGAACCTCTGCACGCTTTAAAAACTGGCAGTGCATTGACTGGTGGAAGTTGGAAATTATCACCAATCGGAAAAAATGGAAGTCCACCGAATGGCGCATCGTAATTCCCCGTAATTTGTTGCAATCGTGTGTGCATAGTATTTAAATTTTCGGCCCCAACCATACTAATTTCGTCAACAAATATAGCTTTACCGCTGCCGAAAGCATTGCGATACAGCTGAAGTTTCTCAAATGAAAGCTTAGAATTTCGCTTGTTCCCCAAAGAAATACTGAAGGTAGAATGAACTGTTCCACCATTCAGAGCGACTGCAGCTTTTCCCGTTGATGCACAAGCAATATACGCATTGTACTGGGAAGAATGTTCTTGCGTGAAACGGTTATAAGTTTCCATCAATGCTCGAACAGTAAAAGTTTTCCCACATCCAGCAGGCCCAGTCAGGAAGACTTGAATTGGTTCATTTGGTTCGTCGCTGAAGGTGTTCAAATCATCAATTACGTGCAAAATTAATTTACGTTGTTCTAAATTTGTCTTCCTGACGATGGCGCAATAATCCTGCTTACTCAAAACATTTGTGCGCTTCTTGATGACGGCTGGTAGCTTGTTAGTAGAAGAAGGTTCCTGTTCGGGTTCAATAGGATCCAAATTAATAGTTCGAACAAAATCATTGTATCGTTCGGTTGCCTCATTCTGAACTTCATCTTGGTCGTTGTCTGCAACAATACGCAGATATTCCTCGACCGTTTGTTCGATGTTAAAATCGCAATCATACTCCTTGAGCTTAGTCAAAATTAAAGTTTCGTTTCGATCATAAAGGTCAATGAACTTGTTGTCGTCAAGAATGTCAACAGTTTCATTACGGAATGGTAGGAACAAAAGTACCATCTCGCGTTTATAATTCGTCAAATCAGTCATTTTATACCCACACCACCTCAAAACCCGCGGATCTTTGCGCAAGGTATAAGTGTTGCCACGGATCGTGTAAAGAGCAACAAAATCAGCCAAGCAGACATCATCAAGTTCGGTGCGCTGTTCATATTTCTGGACGATATTGGAAGTCCAAACATCAGTAGAATCATCATCAATCCCCTCCTGGTCCATTCGCTTGTTGCGCTTTCGGGTTTGAATTCGTTCATGGGGCCACATTGTAGGAATAAATTCAACTTTTCGGCTGGCTTCCGTCATCGGTTGCCGTAACAAGAACCAAGCGCCTTCTTGTGCCGAAATTTCGACTGAATTAAGCAGATTCATACCAACTTTCTTCAGCAAAAACTTGTAATCCTGATCAGGGTATTGTTCCTGTAATTTAATCAATTCACGGTGCAAGTTGCTAATGCCCCGGTTGCTCTTGTTCACGTATTCAACAATATACGCAGCGCAAGCAAATTCTTCCAGAATAAATTGCATATCCATGTTCGAGCAAAGCTCGCCGGCAACCCAAGGATTGAACGAGTTGGTCCAAAGTTCGTCCAAAGATCGCTTCAGGAAAACTGTCGGTCGTCGGATTGACGCACGAATAACGTTCAAATAGTTTTCGTGCGAACAATCACAATCATCGAGAAAGTTTTCGAAAGAGTCGTACACTTTCTCTTCCAATTTTTTGCGCATAAAAGCGGCTTTGTCAATAAAATTTTTGCGACGATTATCGTCGGAAGCCATAGGCAGCAGAATTCTGGTCTGATCCATTGGCCAGTACGGAATGTTGAACCGACAGTGCTTTTCGTTACGTTTGTAGCACGTAAAAGTGTGCTTGTGAACCTGATTGCTGTAAGTGTCAGGCAAGTTGACCCGGCTAACCGAGCAAAGAAAATCAATCAATTCCACAGTTGCAGGCATGTCCTCGGAGACTGCTTCGCGAGGATCGCCGTTCAACCACAACAAAATGTGAGCATGGGGGCTGCCACGGTGCTGAAATTCGATGCGTTTGAAATAATCAACCACATGATACTTCCCAAAAGGGCTAATTTTGGGATTCGAAAGAATGTTCAAGAAGGAATCAACAAATTTGTGAAAGTAAATGCAACACGTGACAGGATCATCGCTAACAAGTGTAGCCCGTTGCAAAGCAGTAAGCTGTTGGATGGGATCCGTCAAATCAATGTTGTGTTTAGCGGAAAGTTTGGTCAAAATTTTCAACAGTTCAGGCCAGCGGGTTTCGCTGGCACTCAAAGTCATAAACATTGTTGGCTTCCCAAGTTGCCGAATCATAGCAAACACATCACGTTTGCGCTGCTGCAAATAATGTGCGGAGTTCGGAATTGTCGAGAGAAACGACAAGTTCCGTTCAGCGCAAGTTTCCATAAACAATGGATCATTCAACATTGCCCGAGTTATGTTGGCAGCCCCCGTGCACTTGAACTTACTTTCAGTCCCCTGGTAAACCCGATAGCACATCACTTTCATCGCCATGTAAAGAATATGTTCAGGTTTGGCCCCTCGGCGATCACGACGTCTTATTTCGCTCGTTGCCAGCATGAAAGGTGTAACATTAATCGAAGGATCTATATCCCGCCCTTGTCCGCCATAAATATCCGGAAATGAAAGTTCTTCGGCATGCTTGTCGAAAAGGAAAGACAGAGGCCGCCGATTTTGAGCAGGTGCAATTTCCAAGCACTTGTCCTCGTTCCAACACATCGTTTGCTGTTGAGCCATCGAAGAAGCACAATCGTCACCAGCATCAACAAAATCAAGTTCAATTTGAGGATCAAGCAACTCTTGCGAAGCTTGCTCCAAGCGGGCGCGGTCGAAAACAATTCCGTGTTCGATGTACAACGGAGTATCGACCAAAAATCAAGCCACTCAAAAACAGTTTTCTTCTTCACGAACCCAGTCAAATAAGTGGATTTGTGAAGCAAATGTTTCTTGATGCTCACGTTAATTGCATGATCATCACCCAAAACCTCGGCAAAACGCTGACCATCTCATCCACGTCTACCGGCATGTTAATAATTTGCCCCAGAAGAGAAAGACTTCCCGCAACTCGACTCAACTTTTGCATGGCCATGAAAGGAAGTCTCGGGGAAATAAGGCGTCGTGTCACAGGGTCCAAACGTTGAAGGTGTGGAGGAAGATAAGGATAAACAAACCCATGTACGGTGGCCAGTGTTGGCATAACCTCACGCTTCAAACTACTTCGGCAGGTATTGCAAGCTTTGAAACCCTCGACTGAGTCATATCCTCCCACCAACAGCAGAGAAATTTGCTCTTGATTGTTGATGGGCTTCAAATCTTTGATACACCACAATCGATCGCAAACACTACACGCTTCCCCAAACGGATTGTCGAAGAATCGCTTCTTCAACGCCGCTGTGGCCTTGGCGTAGCGCTGCGCCTTGTCTATAAAGATTGCAAAAACACAGACACATTTAAATTACAAGTAGCTAAATTGAAATGCTACGTTAATTCAACTAAAGCTCAAGTTAGTCGAAGAAAACTTAAAGTTTTCCACAAACACAGAAGGTTTCGCTCACCAGTGCCAGCTGACGGCCCTTCTTGAGTTGTCGTTGCCGAACCGCATGGCAGCTCACCATCGGCGGACGCGCTTGTGCCTTGACCAGCTTCAGCTCCGCTTGCTTCCATAGCTTGACCAGAATGTTCGTCCGCAACACCATCCTCCATGCCACGATCCGTTTCCGGAAAAGGCTGACCCGTCCCGACCGCTCCTGCTAACCGTTGCCGTTTCCGACTTGGTCCTGCTTCGTCACCACCTTCGCTCTCTGCCACACCGCCAACCGTTCCCGAAAGAAGCTGCTCCGGTGCCTCCGCTCCAGCTAACCGCCGCCGTCTCCGGCTTGGTTCACCCGCTTCTGCGTCGCCTTCGTTCTGCTGCTTTGCCTTCCGCCGCTTGCGGTAGTTCGCCGCGTTTTGCGCCTGGAGATGCTTCGACCTTGCCATTGCAACTGCCAAAATCCGACTGATCGGCTTGATTGAAGTGCGCATTTCTTTTATAGAATTTTGGCCCCCTAAAAATCGTGACTAACATTTTATCAGAGCCAAAAGCAATATATTTCGCAAATTTTGAAAATGACGACAAATTCTTTCGTTAGTTATATGATTCTTTCAAAGTTCAAATTTGGAATTTATGACAAGATTAACTCTTTCGTGATCGTTTTGGGTGGTTCTGAAAAGGACCATATTTTTGGTTATCTGAAAATAATGGTTTTAGGATTAAGTGTTCAGAATTGGTCAAGGCTAACTCTTTCGTGATTGTTTTGGGTGGTCCTAAAAAGGACCAAATTTCTGAAAGAAAAGTTGAAGATTATTGAATTTCTGAAAAGAAGATGAATGGTTATATGAATGGTTATAAAGTTCTACGCCCTGGCATCCCAAGAAAACAAACGCCTTGGACGACTTACAACACTGGAGGAAACCATTTATAGACAACTTACAAACCCAAGGCGACAAAATCCTTAGACAACTTGCAACCCGGGAGAAACCATTTATAGACAACTTATAATCCCAAGTTGACAACATCCTTAGACCACTTTCAACCCACCCAAACGTTTATGGACGACTACTCTACCAACTTACTTTTGAATTTGCGCTTTTGGACGACCCTTCAAGACGCACAACCGAATTTCAAACGCTGAACCCCCGAACACGACAGACTGGCGAACGCTGAGGGAGCCAAGCCTAAGAGCAAGAGATCTTCCCAGATTTGTTACTCTTGCAAACTTGCTGGTTTTAAATCTGGGTTGATCTCTTGCTCTTAGAGCCTAACTCCCCAACCCAACAGAACTTACACACCCTTCGTGCCAAGACCCGTGCCGATCCCTAATTGAACGGAACACCCATTCGAACGGCAAAGAGACGAAGGAATTTTAGCGAGCTGAATGGGGGGAGGGGTTGGGGGCGAGAGCAGCCTCAGAAAGCTGTGCATTCCGTCGCCCCCGAAGACCAAAATTTGTTCCTGAAATTTAAATTCAAATTAGCTCGCTGCCTCGTCCCGGGTAGAACGAGGGATGAGGGCAACTTTTTCAACAGATTGGAGTTGGACAAGAAGCAAATCTTTAAGAGCGCTCGCCGCGAATGCGACGAGCTAGTTGTTGTTTCACAACCACGGCTTGACCCACGAGAGGCTTTTCAGCGAAAGGCAGCAGGCGCGCGCCTCATCTCGTTGTTGCCTCGTCCCGGGTGGGACGAGGGACGGGGAGTGAGGCAACTCCGAACCAGGGCAACCACGAAAGATCCAAACGGTCCGGCCATCGAGCGGCAACTGGCTGACGAGAAGGCGATGCGCGCTTCTTTTCCAGTTCTGGTCCCACTCTCCTGCTGCTGCTGCTCTGGTCTCTCTCCTGCTGCTGCTCTGGTCTCTCTCCTGCTGCTGCTCTGGTCTCTCTCCTGCTGCTGCTCTGGGCTGAGCTCTCCTGCTGCTGCTGCTGCTGCTGCCGGTCCGACGTCTGAGACGTGAATGATAGAATGGGCTCTGTCACGCGTTCTTATATAGCCTCTCGGCCCGCTACTTCCCCTCCTTTTTCGCGACCGACACTCGGTCGCGTTGCTCGGATGATTTTCCCCTCAAAATAGGTACTTGACATTCCCGTCCGTGAGTGGGAAGCGCTCATTTTGCTTGCAAAATCTGTGCATTTGAAAACATTTTAAAACATTCAATTGTTTCAATAGTTAAACTATTTTGCCAACAATGAAAGTTTTATAGCAAATTGCTGAATAATTTTCGAATCGAATGGCGCATAAATCGTGTCGATTCGATTAGAGGGAAGGAAGATATAAGCGTTTGACGGATGACGCAGTAATCCAGGGCCTTCGGCCCGGGTTTTTTGGAATGACACCCCAGTACCTTCGACAAAGACGTAAGTCTACGTCAACAAGTTGAAGTGTCCGGGTTTCGAAGCGTCCGGGAATTCGAATCATGACGTTACATTATTTTCAAACGTTATTTTCAGTCGCATCCAAATAAACAAATCAAAATCTCATCAACACTTATTGCTCCCGAAGAAATATCAAACGACGCTTTTTGTTTCTGTTCCTTTTCAGCTGCGTACCGCTTAAGAGAAGTCTTTTCGTAAACCTTTTCTTGACCGTTCCTTGAGATTTTTTTGTATGGAGTTTTAAGAGTCTCCGTACTACAGGACATTTTTAAAATTTTCGTTTGAAAGTAAAATATAGTTCTTGTAGCAAAATTCAGACTAAGATTTGATTTACAGGAAAAATGTAATTGATTTAAGAATTCTTACATAAAGTATTCTTTACTTTTAAAACAAAAATTTAAGATAATAATTACACATGATAATTTCAAAAAAATCAGAAATTCCAAAAATGAAAAAAAAAATACATAAAAAATATAAAATAATTACAACTAAAAAAATCCTTAAATTATAAAAAAAAACATTTTTTATCATTTTTGAATAAAGATATTCAAAAAATAATTTTCAATCATTTCAATAAATTATGTTTTAATAATCTTATTTTTTTGATGTTTCGAATATTGGTATGTTTGAATTCAAGTGCAGACTAAGATTAGATTTACAGGATAAAACTAATCAATTTATGAATTCTTACATAAAGTTTTCTTTATTTTTAATTTAGCAAGGTTTCGTAAATATAACATTTCTAAACCATTCCTAGAGTCAAGATATTGCTTGAACAAACATCGATTTTAATAAATGGTTACAATCCTAAATTATTAAACATGTATATAGTTTAAAATTTTATTAAAAATTATCTTTAGAATTGAGATCTGATAAAATTTTTTTGTCATGTTTTAAAATTTTATTTTTGCTCAAATTCTGGACCAATTTTCAGAATACAATGAGTAATGAATTTGAAAATGGCGTTTAGTCGGAATATTAAAGTTAAACATGATTCGTTTTAATGTTTGATGCAATTGAGGAAAATTTTAACGGTTACATATGCATTTAAAAATGGTTTCATATGCATTATTCACAACTCTTCCAGTGAATATTTTGGCGTTAAAAAAATAATTTAATACATTTTATCTAAATTTTTTAACACATTAAAATTAAACACAGGCACTGATTTTTTTTCTTCAAATATATATTTATTATAGGCCTACACAGAAAAAAATGTGAATTTACTCGACACGGAAAAAATGAATCACATGTAAACTCAGTTGATGTAAACTTGAGATTCGACGTAATTTTTTTTTGTTGCCATGGAGACACTTCAGAAGCTGAAATTTTTAACGATTATATTTTTTTGTATTTCATTAAAATTATTTATTTTTGAGAGCACCAGGAGCTTCGCAAAATATGAAATGGCTTCAATAGCTTAGAACAATTAAAATAAAACATTGTTTAAGTTAGTTTATAAAATTTTAAGAAAAACAAATATTACAGTTATGAGTTTTATGTTGTGCTAGAAAAAACGAAAAATGTTAGATAAACCATCACAATTATCACACAGCTGAAAATGTAAATCCAGACATAATACTTATGGTTAGATAAATCGATATTTCTTTTTAAAAAAATTTATGCTTTCAAAAATTTGATTCGAGTTAAGTATATTTTAAATTTAGCGACGTTTATCACGAAATTGGATTACAATTAAACAATTCAAGAAAATGTTAAAAAACACTTTCTCTACTCCTTTAATACAAACTAGCTGTTAAAATAAAGAAAAAAAATGACGAACGAGTTTCTTCAATAAATACATTGATAACTTAATATGAAAAACTTTTTTGCATACATTACATTAAAATTTTACAATTCATCTCAATAATTATACCACAAACCAAGTGATGGTATAAATGATTTGCTGATTTTTATACTCCTTGAATTTTTGCACCCAAGCCCCCCCCCGAACAAAAATCCTGGCTACGGCCCTGAGTGTGAGGATCAATTAATGGCTTGACTGCTTGTAAAAAATCATGCAACTTTGAGAAAATATATAAACTATCTAATTTTGAAATCTTTCAAATCGTCCCAAATGAAAAAAAATATTATTAGTATTTTTGTTGAGAAGGATTTTTTTAAATCAATGTGTTTAAACAGTGAAAATCTATGCTCCACAACCATAAAATAGCTTTTAAATTTGTCTAAGTGACCATAAAGTAAAAATAAAAGAAACCAAAATAACCAATAATCATTGAATTTACCTTAAAAATCTAATTTCTAGCGCTTTTTAACCTGAAACACTATTTTTCAACTTGAAAATTTGATACGAAGTTGTTTTTTAATGGTTTTTCATGGTTTTATTATATTACTTTAGTTATATGGTATTCAGCCTAATAAATCAATTAGATTAAAATAATGTTGAGCATTTAAAAGTGGTTGAAATTCAACGATATTTTTTCATATATAACCCTCTTACGCCTTTGGTAGCTCACGTGCTTCATAAATTTATAACTTCAATCTGTAATTTCTCGAATACTTAGAAACAAATTCTTCTTTCAAATATAACAACAAAAAACATTAAAAAAGGTTGTCAAAAATAAAATAGTTTCTATTCATTCTATAACAGCGTAAGTTTTGTTGTCCAACACATAAGCAAACAATATTCCTAGTGGTGAATGCATCAGAAATAAATATTATCTGAATTAAATCTTGACATGAAATTTACAGACAAGCTGATTTTTTAAAATGAACAGTAGATGGAACTAAAAAAATCAAATCTCCAATTATTATTTTTTGTATAATTTCAAAACATTGGTGCCAAAAAGGTAGGAAAATGTATACTTCTGCTTGTATTTCGGGAATTCCCGGGAAATTTACAAATTTCCCGGGAAACGGGAAATATTTTTTTCCGGGAAATCCCGGGAATTCCCGGGATTTTTTTTCCCGGGACGGGAAATTGGACGCTCTACCTGCAATGGAACAATACAAAAACAAGATGTTTTACTAGAAAAGTATTGATTTTCGTAGAGTATCTCATTGTCTCTCTGCCAAGTGTGTCTACAATGAGACAGTTGAATTACTCTGGATGTAGAGGTCCGATCAATCTCATATTTTGGTCAATGTTAGAACACATTAAAGGAAAGAAAATGCAACAAAAAGTTCATTAAAATATGCTGACCGAAAAAAAAAACAAAAATCGTTGAAAGTTAAAAACCAAATGTGTCACATTGAGCAAAGAGAGAGTGTTCAGTAGCGATTGGTGTGGAAGTGACAAACGGTGGGAAATGGTTAGAGTGGTTGTTCGTCGCGCTAGATTTGTACTCGCGAGTTATTGAGTCTTTTTGGAGCAAGGATCTTCCCTGGTCAAAACAATATTTTTGCAGGAAGAAATGAAGGAAGTCGGAATTTAGCTCTAAATGAGTAATTGTCTTAAATTTTATAAATTGCCTCTCGGCAATTGATTTTTGAAAGAAGCCATTTGTGTCGTACGTTTTCCCATACAAGTCTTCTTACAATGTTTCAGGCCGGGTCACACAAAATGGACATGTGAATGTTGTATCATAATAACGATTTTTTGAAAAATTATTTTTGGAAAATATCGAACAACATTTTATACTTGTAAATGAAAATCAAGTTTTCAATCGAAAATTACTTTAACATTTTTATTCAAAAAGTGCACCAAGTTCAAGTTAATCACATTTTTAGGATACAATTTTCGAAAAATGTTTATATTTTTCAATTTTGATAAAAAATAAACAAAACACCCCTGCAAACAATATTGGCGAAGTGCTGAAAATTATTAAATTAAGTCTAACTTTTCCTTAGGGCTGTAAACAGCTATAGACATGAACCGTTTCTTTATTTAATTTTGTTTTATTAATTCCATAGTAACAGTTCAATAGGGCGAATCTGCATTTGTACACAAGGAGTCTATCCCTTTTGCTCAAGTGACAATGTGAGTTTGTGCATTCTTCTCTAGGTTAACAGTTCTTTTAAATAGAGATTGTACTTAAAAAAATAATTTCAATGAGTTTTTGCATTATATTAAACATGAAAAAAAAAACGAAGTTGACTTTATAGCTGTCGGCCACCATTGCTGGTACCAACCACTAGTGTCTTCCTTTTATCTACAAGGACTTCGCCGCCCTGGGCTCCTAAGTGTATGAAAGTATGGCACGGAGCGACGGCGCCGAATACCCATATTTACACAAAGAATTTTAGAGCGCCCGCTGCGGGATTCAAACCGGCGACCTCTGGATTGTGAGTCCAGTGCGCGGTCCGATTGATCCACACGGGTGGGACTAAACAAGAGCAGATTTGAAAAAATAATTTCCATTTTTTAGTTATTTCAAACATGAACAGTTCCTTCAATTATTCAAGAAGATGATTTTTACTTGATTTTGATTTTGAGGTTTACTTATGTGAGTTTCTTGTATTCTTAAGGACAATAGGGTGTAATATGGAAAAAATAAAGTTGTTCAAAATCAGTGAGCACAGCACTTTTTTAGTTCCTTCTGGGGTCCTAAATAACTCTCCAAAGTTTGGGACCGATTGGTTTAGTCCTCACTTTACGCAATGCGATTTTATTTTCCATATAAGTTTGTATGGAGAAAACGATTTTTTTTTGGATTTTGATATTTATCAAATCTACATTTCATGCTATATCAAAACCGGACTCATATTCGGATGCTTTGGAATGTGCTCTACAACTTTCCCTAAGAGAGTATGGTGCTAGCTTGCTCCTAAAAAAAGATACAGCGTGTTCAAAACTCGTCTAAAACATGTTATTTGCCCGAAAATCACGTTTTAGACGAGTTTTGAGGACGCTATATCTTCTTTCAGGAGCAAGTTAGCACCATACTCTCTTCGGGAAAGTTGTAGAGCACATTTCAGAGCATCCGAATATGAGTCCGGTTTTGATAGTGGATTTTATAAATATCAAAATACAAATTTATATGGAAAATTGAATCGCTTTGCGCAAAGTGAGGACTAAACCAATCGGTCCCATCGCACTATGGTACATTGGGTGGCCAAGTTTCAAAAAAGTGACCTTCTCCAAATATTTTTTGGTATTTTTTTCTCGAAAGTAAACATTCTAACTAAGAAAAATCCAAATTTTCAAAGCTCTAAGTTTGTTCATTACGGAGATACGCAAGCTGAAAGTCAAAAAATGGAGTAAAAAACAAGCGTTTTTCGTAAAAAAGGCTGATTGTTTAATTTTAACATAGCTCAGCCATTTTAAATATTTTATTAGGACAATTATACATCGTTGGAAAGGTAATGAGATAAGCTTTGAAACTATTAATAGATAAAATGTTGTTTCCAAACCAAAAACTGAAGTTTTCATCGAATAACTGGAGCATTTTTTTGACAAAACTTATTTTTTTGTGTTTGTTAATCGAGTACTTTTTTTGCTAACCGATGCTAAACATGAAACTAAGATCACTTGAAAGATTGGATCATAATCTAACATTGCTGAAATTTCCAGCCTGCGATTTTTTGCGTTTTCGGAGATATGCCATTTTGAACATTTACGTTTTATCAAAATTTGCTGCAATCTACATATGCGCCCGTTTATTTCACTTGCTTTGCTACCTACTTCGTGGGCATCGTCGCTTCAAAAATCAATACCTGGTTTCAAGAAGTTCGAAATGACTTTATTGGAATTTTCTGTTGCCTACATTTAAAATTGAGTACCTTAGTCAAAATAAGGTATTCGTACCGATGTTTCTCAAGCGAAACTGGAGAATCTCAGTTTGATACCGAAAAAAGTATTCAACAAAATATTGACTTGGCATGATGAATTTCTGCGATCAATCCATGAAACTGATCCAAATTTAAGTTCTATGTTGGTTAGTACAAAACATCATAAAAGTACCTTTAACATATCCTGAAGCCGTCAGAAACTCTATAATCAAATGAATTTTCATGAACAAGAACATTAGGATTAGTAAGAATATGTTTTGTATTTTATCGTTTTGATTCATAATTAATATTTTGAATGAAATTAATTTTTCTGTTATTTGATTTAACAATTAAAATTTTCGCAATTTATGCCCGTAAGGGTGGGGTCGGTGGGTTTCAAGTTATATGGCATGGACTCACAAAAAGTAACACACAGCAGTAAATAATACATATTTGACTTAAAATGGATTTATTACGCTTAACAAAATTTTGTTGGAGGGGAGGAGGGGGGGGGGGGTGTGAAAGGAAGTGGAAGGAGGGGTTGTGTCCTTAAAGTGGCTTATCCATAATTTAATAATATAAACTTGCAATAAAATATATACGCAATTCTTTTGCACTTGCAAATGTTTGAAAAGACTATTTATTATAAACAATCCACTATTGAAAAACATGAACAGTCATAAAAATCGACGTATATCATTTCAATACCATAGAATTACCCAAATTTGTATGAAAAAACATTTAAAAAGCAAAAAAATAATTTGGCCGCCTGTTTGTATGGAGATGGCCCATAGTGCATCGGTCTGTGCTGGAAAATCGATTTTGATATTACACCCTAATGGGCATGGACAGTTATATGTGAATAAATTGTTGTTTTTTGTCAGAAGCAGTTTCACGTATTGAAAAAAAAATCGCGTTATCTCATTTTTTGCGTTTGAAAAAAAAAGAAAAAAACAGAGCTGTTAATAAATACATTTTTGAAATTTGTTTTTGAGTGTTTTGTACTCTTTTCAACATGAGCAGTTGTGCAGATTATGCGTTCTTTTGGGTGTGGCGTTCTTTACAGGGGATTTTTAAATGATTTTAGTGAGGTTCAAAAAATGGTAAGTTCATTGCAATCAATATTATTATTTATTTTAAACAATGTCTGTACTTTTTAAAACATTGCCAATTTCTTAATCGTCAATGATCAAAAGTTCTTTGCAGCAAAAAAAATGCCATTTCAAAATAAAACTTCTGATGTTTGGCATTCTTGCATTTTTTCCAACAAGAAAATTTCTTGAAATTATGTTGATGCGAAACAAGATTTATTGACAATATCTTGTCCGTGGCCATTTTTAATTTACCACGAAAAATTATAAAAAAGTGTTTTTCGAAAAACAATTATTGTGAGTGAGCATTCTAACAAAACAAACATTTTTTAGCATTTTTGTGTGACCCAATTTCATTCCCCAAATTCAATGTCATCCCTGATGACGGAACAAAAATAAATATTTATTTATCGATTTTGTATTTTTTTTCCAGCCAAACATAAATACATACTTGAACAACGATTACCCAGTAGAAACAGATCACGTTCTAAGAGGTCGCCTCTCAGCACGGTGGTTTGGTTCCGTTGGCAGATCGGTGATGCGTTCTCACGGTATGAGATAGAACGGGGTTTAATTCCCCGGCGGAATACAGTGCACAATTTTTGCGCTAATTATCTTCTTTATTCAATGTTTACCACTTTCCAATGTTTCTCACCATGAGACATGTGTTGCTCTAATAAATACATAGTTTTTCCCATGATTTAAAAATACCCAAAATCAAATTTTGGCAAAATGACTATTCGCAAGGCGTGTTTCGGCGAAACTTCCCATTTAGCGAAATGGCCTTCGTTGAAACATTCATTCGGAGAAATGACTTCCGGTGCAATGTATCAGATTCGATTTTGCACCATCCTTAACTTTAGCGCTAATGATGTATTTCTTGGTCTCCTCATAATATATAAAAAAATTGAGTATTTATAAAATACAATCACAACAAAATGTTTATTGTTTGATGTTGTCATGGAAGCTCGGGAAAGATTTTAGTTATTGTGGTTCACCATTCTCACTTTCGTAGGTGAGGGAAGGTCAATAGCGAAATATGAAATTTGTATGTAGTTCTTCGTCATCACTTGATAAATTTCCAACATCTATTCCAGAATTTGCACTTTTTTCTCTAAATGAATTTCAAATATTTAACATGTTTCAGATATTTAGATTCCAAGGAAAACGAGTTTAATTTACTGTCAAAATCAACTACTAAATCTATATAATTCATCATTCCAAAATCTGAAGTAATACTTTCCGATACAAATTGAACCTTTCAGCATTCAAATGGATGTTGAAAAGTACTTTTCAGTACGAGAAGCCAATTGCTTTTCAATAAAATCTAATAACGTGACATTTTTATTTTATTTTTTTTACCTTAGACAAAAAAGTCTTTTTGAAACTTATGGTGTTCAATTCGTACTAAATTTTCAGGTGCTGATTTTCTGCCCCAGAAAAAAAAATTCTTTGCAAATGATCTAATAAAAAAGATTTTGTTTGAATTCTGCCTTTGATATTAACAAAAACGACATTTGTTTCCCAAAGTTTCTTCTTATGAAAATTTGGTATTTTTTTGCAACTGACTGCACACCGATCGCGATCGTTGCGAATTCGCGTGTTACGTTGGGGGGTTGTAAGTGGCTGTTGGATCTTTTTGCGTCCTGCTTTCTCACACCCCTCCCAGATCAACTCAACCCATCCTCACCGCCCCCGGGAAGGCGGGTAATCATCGCAGTTAGAAACTGTTTCTTTTATTGTCCGATTGACGTCATCAGCCGGTCCGGAGTTGCTGACCGCCGTGGAGTTACATTTGGCCCCACGACGACGACGTCGACGTTCGCGGAACTTGCTGTTCATTAGTTTATTTTTTGTTGAGGAGTTGGCGCCCTGGCCGTACGGAGCTACCTGCCCGGGGTGTTGGTCCACGACCTAGATGAACAATTCTTTGCAGCCGTTACGTGGGGATAACCGCACTCAATTCGGAAGAGAGAGAGAGAGAGAGGTGATGGACTCCCGAATGTTTCGGTACCACGACATAATAATGGACCACACGGTGGATTGATGGACGGTGGACTTCTTGAGGTTCAACGTAGACTTTTCTGTGAGTTCAGTTTCAGAGGAGTTGAAAATTGTTCGATACAAGTATAGACTTTTATATTCTGGATTTGTCCATAATTCGATTATCCGAAGTTCTTAAAAAACCTTCGGATAATCGAACTAAGGATTATCGAACTTCGGATAATCGAGTCTGGCCTGTATTACCACCAAATCAAGCAACTGTTGTAAATTTTGACACATTTCGAGCAATCATGCCGCAACAGTGTGGTGTGGTGAAAATCTTTACTGAATTGAACGAATGAATGATGGTCGATCAAAAGTAACGCGCCGATTCCGTTCCGCTAACGTTGGAGTCGTTTGAACTATTCCGCGGAGGCGAAGGTGTGCAAAAATCGCCTTCTTCGACCACCCCCATTTCATCCGCCTCCTGAAGTTCGATTTATTGAGGCCCAATTTTGCACCTTTCATCAGATATTTTGTGATAGACACTTTCCAAAAAGTGAACGGACCAAAACGAACTAACCAACGGAAATTTTGGCAAGTGTTGAGCAACTGATTTTCGTTAAAGCGGCGGCATCTTCAGAGCGATGATGGTGAAACTTTGGATTCGCTTCAATGCACACAAGTTTACCTTTGGCAAATCAGTTATACTGCAAACAACAGTAGCAAGCACAGTGACAAGTAGAGAGCCTATATGGAGAGGCGAAATGTCGCTCTCAGGGTTCCAATCGAACTGTCAAATCGGGGTTCCAATCGAGCAACAAGATCATGCAAGAACAAGGTTGGAATTAATTTAAAATAGTTTTGGCAAAAAAAACGAGACTTACAACAATTACAAGTATTGTAAAACTGTTGTTGATAATAATCTGGTAGTTTTTGTAATGTTTGTGCTTGTTCGGTATAAGAAAAATGCCAGCTCGAAAGAAAAACTACAAGTTTTTCAACCTTAAATTTTAATGACTTTGGGTGTTTGAAATTTCTCCCAGAACATTTCATTTCCCTATATAGGTCCCTAGTGACAAGCCGTCTTTTGGAATATCTTATCGGGGGAATATTTTAAGACCGCATTGACGCAACTGATTTTGAACTTATCTAATGAATCATGGAGCGTCGTTTTGCAATGGGTGCGATTGTAGTGGCAACACGTGCCGGAATTATAGGGATTTTTTTCTTTCTATTTTTTACCAATGTGCTGGGATTTCATAATTGAAACGTTGTGTGAAGGTCAGTTCTAGGAAACCTAGTTATTACTCATATCAACTGAAAACACCATATTTAATTACTGCCCCTGATCGCATAAATGTCCCACATGCATTTTCATCACTTTTGAGTTATTGATGCAGTTTGGTTTAAAATCGTGTGCTCTTTCAGAAAAGCCTTAGACATCCAGTAGGGGAACTAAACCGTTTCTAATCAAACACCTATCTTTGTCATATGGAAAGTTTGATGCTCGATTAAAGCTCCAAAACTACTATTTCGGTTATAAACTTACCAGCAACAGCACCACATCGAGTAAGCACGCAAATATATGCCACTTACTGGTCAAATAGATCAAATTTAATGCACTTTTGATCATAATTTCTGTTTTGGGAGACCATTTCTCATAATTTGGTTGGCACACACACCCCCACGCAAGATTAAAGCTCAACTTCTTAATGAAAGTGGCCAACAATATCTTTTCACTTGCGCTAACGTTTTCAAAGCGCTTAAGATAGGAATTTGCTTCCAACTACCGGCAACATGTTCTTTTGAACATTAGTTAGTCACTCACTTGAAAAATAATCCCGAAACATGTAAATAATTAGCAAGCGCCATAAAAAAAAACAAACGCGCCAAGTCTTTTGACGTTTGACTTTTGACGACCCATTCCAATCGAAGCGAGAGGTGACGGCAAATAAAGAACAAAGGGTGGCCACCAACACCACCAGCAGCGCCTGTGGGAGTGAGCCAGTGATGCCAGGAAACTTTCTCTATAAATGCTACTTTTCGTGAGTGTTCGCTTAACATTTCATCACAATTGGCAGCACTAAGCAGACCCAAAAGAGCGCTGGAAGAAAAACAAAAAACTATGCTGAAAATAGAAAAATCGGCGTGGCCCAATGCATTCTCGTCTGATTATAATACACTTGGGATTTTTTTTTCTAAATGCTTGTAAAAGGAATAGAATAACTTTTAGTAAAACTGAAAATAAACAGAAATGTTCACAAAAAGTTGCTCTAGTAGTTGGTGTCAGGGGTAGTGTACATTTGTAAAAAAAAATCATTAAATTCAAAGAGAGTTTCCGTTTCTAAAATTTCCAAAACCATTAATCTAAAGAAAAATAGTTGCAACTTTTCTTTTTTCAGGGAAAAAATGCGACAGCAAATAGACGTTGTCGTTTGCTAAAAATGCCCATTTTCCAGTTTTTTCAACATTTTTTCCGTTTGAACAATTTTTCAATTTCCATACAAAATGAGTGTGCGAATATTCGAAAAGGTTGAAGGTTGTGGCTCTGTTCAGAAAAATGGGTACACGAAAAAAAAATCTCTTTTTGTAGTTGAGTTGTTTTCTACGATTTCGCCTTTTTCATCGCGGTTTTAAGTTTTAATTTTTAATTTTATGAAATTTTGTCCATTTCCTTTGTCGTAAAAAGTCATTTTTTCCATACAGGTCTTCATACAATTTTGAGGGCTTGTCATACAAAATTGGTGTGTAAATGTATAAAATTCTGTATCATGAGAAGGGATTTTCTGATCGATTTGGTGTCTTCGGCAAAGTTTGTGGTTATGATCAGGACAATGAAATAAGGTTACACAAAAAAAAATTATTTAACTTTTTATGACCAAAAGTATAATTAACAAAAAAAACAATTTTTAATTTTTGAAAGTTTTTCATATGTTTTAGGGGATTAAAACAGACAATTTTTTAGCCCTGGTGTATGATGGTGCCAAATCTTGTTTAGGAGCTTTGATTTTTCGAAAATTAGTGTTTTTTGGGAGTATTTAAATCTGGACGAAAAATTGTAGCTATAAATTATCAAGTTATAGCTAATTTTAGGTATTTTTGCTGATATTTAAAATGCATTTTATATTTAAAAATAATTCTTGAAAGAAAAGCACACCATTTTTAATAAATCAGAAAACACAAAAGTTTGATTTTTTTACATTGAAAATCGAGTCAATAGCTGGGAGAAATTGTCAGTCGAAAATAAAAATGAATAATGAATAAAATAAAATTTCATTCAAGATTTTTTAAATTCAGAATACCTTGAAAATCGAAAAAGTTACACCTAGAAGAAGCTATAACTTAAAAAAATATTATAATTAGGAAGATACAACATTATGTCCAGCAATAAACTAAAATTCAGACCTATCTTTAGTACACAAAAAAAAGTTGAATTTTGGAATGTTGAAAATTTGGTAGGTTGAATATAACCTCTTTTTTTGAGTAAATTACATAAAAAATGTAAAAAAAATTGAACCTGATGAATATTCATCAAAAACTGATGAAACTTCATCATTTGCTGGGGTAAAATTAATCATTTTTTTGACACAAAATCTGTCACCATTTCCTGATGAATATTACAAAAAAAAAATCTGTGTAGAAAGGTAAATAAATTCCTTTTACCAACAAAAAAATGATAATAAAAAAATTACAAAAAATTAGACAGATTTAAATCGCAAATTTGATTTTGCATTAGAAATGATGTTAATTCCAATATAAAATAAAAAGTTTTCATAGTTCATAGCTTTTAAGTGGCATCTTTTCTTTTTTTTCATAGCCTTTAAGTGGCATCTTTTGTGCCATAGTTTAGAATAGTGCAATATCCGGTACGAGAGTCAGGCCGTTGCAAAGATTTTTCATAGTTCACCCTTCAAATCGGCCTGAAAAATAAAGGGGCAAAATTTGTTTTTGAAAGCCATCAAAGCTAATTTAAGAATTTTTGTTACACAAAGTATGACAATACAGAATAAAAAAATGATTTATAAAAATCTGTAAAACCAGTAATGCAAACCAGTAGTTGAATCTCATGTTGGCCAACATTGCAACACTAAGGACGTCAAATTCAGGTATCGTTACGCAACAGATTGGAAATAGGCTCCTTAGGTCAAAATTTTTATCGATATTTCTTCAACAAAGTTTGAATTTGTATGCTTAAACTCTCAAATTATGCACAGCTAGCTTGACTTATGGAAATTCAGGGAATTGAAATTTCAGAAAATTATATGCACTAACCAAGATCACAAATTTCATATGTTTTACTTTTTAGAAAAGTAATTCTGAGTTCAAGTCAACATCCAAAATGTAAGCTTCACACTGTTTATCGGAAATCCTCAGCGTGATTCAGCAGAGTTACGCAAATGCATGACGTCTGGGCAACTGCAACAGTTGTTGTTGTTGTTGAATGCAATGTCACCGTGTCGCGATGGCGCGGCGCCTTGGCGTCGTAACGAGCGGCCTGTGACGGTGGTGTTATCGAACTCATTTGTAAACTCTTAGCGATACCGTGAACATCTGTGTTTTCATTTGAACATATGTTAAAACAAAAACTGTTTGGTTCTTAAACACCTTCCGTTTAAAAAAAGTGTTGAAAGATTTACGGAAAACGGAAGATTCTTAAGGAAGCCTTTACTCAGCTTTATATCTACATATAAGGCTGATTCAGCACCAATTGCGCTTTAATGCTCATATCGAGGTCTTCGCTCTGCCTCTGTCACGGTCTCCGTCATTTCGCGTACGTGCCTTCGTGAAATCTAGGCCAAGGGATATGACACATTGGGGACGGTTATCCTCCAATACACAAGCACCACATACAAAAAGTCGTGGGGACACAGATTGGAGCCAGCAACACAACAACAAACAACCAACCAGACATACCTTATAGAGAGTACGCCACACGGAGAAAAATGAGTTCCCAAAATCGTGAACAAGCGTTCATGAAAATGGGAACCTCAAACAAAGTGTTCAAATCCCATGGTACGATTTTGAAAAACATACCATGAAATTTGAACACTTTGTTCGTGGTTCCCATTTTCATGAACGCTTGTTCACGATTTTGGGAACTCTTTTTTCTCCGTGCAGAGAGAGAGAAGTTCACAACAACACCTTGTGGCAATGAGCTCACTGCGCTTTTCCGAAGCAAAAGCTGTCGAAGTCGCAATGTCATCGATACCTACTTTTTTGCTGAGTGAATGACGCCAAACAGTGAGGTTGGGGGTGGTCAAAATGTCATTCTGACAGTTGGGTTAGGATATTTTCATTAAAAAAAATAATCACTTCATACAAATCAACCATATTGATCAGCTTTTACAGCGCGTTATTCACGGCTGTGGCCACGAAGTCACGTCACGGGGCCCTACCCTGGTTCAGGTTATTGCAAAAATTTAAGGAATTCTCGGAATTTCGTCCCATCGACAACGTCGACTCAGCAGCGTCTCGTAGGCAGAAAGGTTGGGCTCGCTTGATAAAGAGACATTGTAAGTAGGTTGAACGGTAGGTGTACGTGGACGTACTTGAGGTTTAGCATTTTTTTTTGTTCGTAAAATCGGTGACAGAGCTGTTGTTGTTGCCGTTCAGTGTCAAATGGTGTGAAATTTGCTCAGTCAATCAGGGGAGTGACGCAATGTGTTGCCAATAATTATCAAATACTGGAATTGTCGGGCAGCTAAGCTTCAACTAATGATGGCTCACTGATTTGATTGAAATAACGATGGAAATTAAACTCACCATGATTGTGGAAAAAATCTGAAAAAGATTCAAAAAAACAATTATTAAATCAGAGTTTAATGAGTAATTGAATGATTGATTATTTCAGAACCATGAGTAAAATATGTGATTTAAAAGTAAACAAAATATCGGAAAGTCAAGTTGAGTTGATTATTTTTAAATCATTTTAAGATTTAAACAAACATATTTTTTTTGAATTAGTTATTCTCTACAATTTTGCAATGATGGCCGTTTTGTTTTCCTCACCTTAATGAGGAAAGGCTTTAAAATCACTCTTTATTCGACCTCGTAGACCTACTTTCACGTATACCTATCGACTTAGAAACTAATTCTGAACAAATGTCTGTGCAGTGTGCGTGTGTCTGGATGTGAGTCCGTGCACCGAAAAATATGCACACGATTATCTCCGGACTGGCTGAACCGATTTTGACCGTTTTAGTCTCATTCGATCCGTCTTGGGGTCCCACAAGACCCTAGGTCATATTATGAAGTTTAGAAAAGTACTTCAAAAGTTATGCTAAAAAAAAAACGATTTGGCTAGAGTTTTAAATATTGTAAAAAAGGGTGGTTTTTGTAAGAAAACCCATCATGCTATATATTGTTAGAACGGAAAGACCTTTCCAACGCGTTCAAAAGACAGAAGATCTGACAACCCTATCAAAAGTTATGAGCACTTAAGTGTTAACTATATACTTTTTTGAGGCCGGATCTCAAATATGTTGATGAAAAAGTTGTCCGGAACTATCATGCGACCCATCGTTGGATAGATAATCAAAAGACCTTTCCAATAAGCCCAAAAGATTGAAGATCTGACAACCCTATCAAAAGTTATAAGTACTTTAGTGTTTTTAATTCACTTTTTTTGAGGCCGGACTCAGATATTTTGACAAAAGAATTGTTATTTATACACTTTTTTGAGGCTGTGTGGTGTATAAATGCGAGGAAGGCACCAACAACCAAAAGGTGGATTAAGTAACGTTTTTAAAGTAAAAACTAATATGCAATGAAATGTACCGATTTCAAGTTATGGCCACTTTTAAGATTTTCGATTTTTTTTTAGTTTTTCGAGTTTAATGAATAATTTTTGATAGCATTCTGTAACTTTTTCTCTGAAACTTAGAAAAATGGACAATTATTTTATGAATCGATGAACATGAATTTCTGACGATATCTCGGAAACTATTGGTACGATTTTTAATGTTAAAAATTAAAACATTTGCGAAATTTTCTGATTCAAACAGTACATTACATTAGATAAAAATGTTTCCGGCCAAAAATTATTTGTTTTTAGCTTATGTAGAGCATTAATAATTTTTTGTCAAGAGCGAAATATGATTTTTGTACTACACAAAAATTAAAAATGACACATTTTGAATTTGCCGTTTTAAGGGCAAACTTCAGGTAAGTTATAAAGTAGTTTTTTTGTTTTTAAACAAGTGTCAATGTACGCATACAATTATCTTTTTTAGACTCTCGGACAAACTGTTGCTGAGATCTAGCATGACATAGATTTCAAATTGAGAAAAATAATCGATGTGCTTTTGAATAAATTTTAATTTTTCAGCTGACGATAGCAATCCAACTATTCTACCGGTCCGATTTTCATTATATATATTCATTATATAAAAATGAAAACTATGTAAAACTGGAATTTTATTTTGAATAAAAATATTTTTAAAATTCTAAAATCATTTAAAACAGGCTAAAACATGAATATTGACCATTTTGAAATAATTTTTTTTCAGGGTGTACCGTTTTCAAGATAAAAACATACTTTTTTTTGATAAAATCGCAAATTTTTAATTCTATTGAATATTGCTTTGGATATTGAATGACCTTTTCTGATTTCCGATTTATTCAAGAGTCATCCAACATTTTTTTAAGTCCAACATTTCAAAAGCTTGTGGTTCGATTTACAATGTTATAAAAAAACCACTTGAAAATTTTTTTGATTTGGAACAATAAGCACGAAAAAACCTTTTTTTGTTATCAATGTGCTTAAACAATTTTTTTTTATTTTAAAAAATATTTGAAAATTTTAGCTTTACAAGTACAAAAATGTGAGTATGTCTCTGTCTACTCTCACAGCTATATTACCCATGATCGCATAAATGTCTCATATGCATTTTCATCACTTTTGAGTTATTGATGCAGTTTGGTTCAAAATCGTGTGCTCTTTCAAAAGAGCCTATAACATCCAGTTCTTAGTTCTAGAAATCTTGGGAAAATCCAGTTTTTTTCATGAAAACTTAACACGTAGCCTTATGTGTGGGACAAACTTGCCTTGCGTTTTTCTCAGTTTGTTGTTTTTGCATATGGGACATTTATGCGAACAGGGGCAGTATACTTCTCACAGCTATATAATTATGGCCCTCTTTGATTTTCGTGAAATTTTGTTGTTTCAATTTGTTATAGTTTTCACTAAGTAAAAAATCTTATTATTCGCATCTGAAAAAAAGAATCATTTTTTGTAATCACCACATTTATCACTACTGTAATATTAAAAAAAAAATAAATTGAAGTGTTTTGCTTTATTTGTATTTTTAAAGAGATAGCGAGAATCTTCTGTATACATTGGCAAATATTTTGAGTAGCTCAAAGGAGAAAAAAAATATGTTTTAAAACCCTCAGCCAGCAAGATTAGAGTGTCGAATTTTATTTCTCGGGAAAAGAACTTTAAAGCTGAAATCATTTGTGCAAGAAATGTTTAGACTAAAAAAATATTGTTTACATTAATTCTCACGCAGTTAGAATGACACACAAAAAAGTCATTAATATGCATGCATAAAATTTTCAAAAATGAAGTAATGACGATCATCGTCATATAATTTCCTGGGATTTCGGACTATCTAAGCCAGATCGCCAGAAGTTAGGTATTGGGCACGGCGCCGTTGACCGTTATACTTGATCGACGCAACGGTGTGACGACCGACCGTTTTGCGCTTTATGGCGAAATTTGCGCAGATATTTTCACGTGCATACCGCGAATTGCGCCGCAAGTTCTTCCCACAATACTGCTTGTTAAAAACAGGCTTGACTGATCATTTAATTTTAAACCATTACTTTAAATTTTGTTTGCTTGGACTTTATATTTTACAAATCAAAAACTTAAAGAATTTCGAAACTAATTTTCAAATTAATGATTTTTTTTTGAAAATTTTCTCAATTTCCCTCTATTTGACGGTCAGTCCCAGAATTTGGTTCACGCGACCACAATTTCAAGAAGTGCGCCAAGTCAAGGAACCGCGAGTTTGTGTGTGTGTGTAAATTTTAGTGCGATTTAAATGAGTGCACTTCTCCCAGAATCGACCCGATGGATGTCGTCCACAAATGTGTGTGTGTGTCGGTTCGTGTGTGCGGACGGCCCCCGTACGCGTGAGAGTGTGTGATAATAAATTAAATTTATTTATGCATACCATTTTGCAGCTCGCAAATTCAAGGGCAGTGACTGTCTGGCTGTCTGGCCTTTTTCAAATCAGCATAAAATGCGACGGGAAGCGGCGGCGGCGCGCAGGGTGCTAAATAGTGAATCAAAAGATATGACCGGGGGACTTTCCGGTGGGAGGGTTTTTTTTTCGGTTGCTCTCATAGTCTTTTGGGAAAGACGGTTTCGTAAGTCTAAGATGTTCTTCAATTGACACGATTTGATGTAGCCCGGGAAGTCAACTTTGAACTGTGTATTTTTTGTAGTTGGATTGAAATTTCCTCTAGCAATCGACTACTTAAAGTTTAGAGTTGTACGCTAATGAAGACCGATGAATAGTAGGGTTATTTTGAGGTCATTTCTAGTACATCTCATTAAAGTTTCTTTGGACAATAAAAAACCTTTTTCGCATTCCTCGTACTGGGTAGTGTTATTTTTCTTGAATAAATTTTTGAAGCTCTTTTTGAGTCAAAACAAGGCTTATTTTGTCCTCAAATAATAGTTTTTTAGTTCAACAATAAAGATGCACTACCAATATTTGACGAACATTTTATTTTTTGGGTTTCCTTAATATTCCCCAGAAATTAATTTTTGATGCCACATTTCAGATTTATCCCTCCACTTTTTTTTATATTTTATAACTTATCACTGTGAATTGCCAAGGCAGAAATGCATATTAAGAGTTTTTTAATGGGTTTTTAAGCATAGGGAATCCTATAGCTTACAGGACCTTTTTAATAAATGTTCAGTCGAACACTTTTGCACCGGTTCAATGAATCATTTGGAACTTACGGAGGGTCAAATAGAAATCCACATATAGCATAACTCGTCAATATACAAAATTCATCATTTTGAACGTTCTTCTCAAAACTATAATTAGGCAAGGTTCAGTGGCTACAGGGGCTGTATTCTTTGTTTGAAAGTTTAATAAACGTTTTAGTTTGACTTCAATGATCAGCACGTCCTTGAAGACATCTATAACCTACAAATCGCTGTAACATAACATCATCACCAGGGCAAGTTAGCCGCTCGGCCCAACTAAGTGCGTTGGCTAAGCGCAAAAACTGCACAAAACCAGATTCCCTGGAATTAGAAGAAGCAGAAGAAAGCTTCCAGAGGTATGTTGCCCCCAACGAGCAATAAAAGAAACTGGACCGACTGCATTCCAAACTGCAAACCTTGGCCGCCCCGATCGTCATCGTCGTCGTCGCCGTGGCCAGATTGAAAAAGACGCTGGAATGCTACCTCTTGCTTGAGTTGGCTGGTACAAAGTGTCAGAATTTGCATCCTCTCGAGCCACACGTTGTAACTTGAAAACGGCACACGAGTGTACCGTGGTGATGGAAGAAGATAAGTGGCTTCATGATGACCAGGCTGGCTGCAGTTGTCGATGGACGTTTGGGATTTTCCAACTATTCGAGTTCAGTATCTCTTACGAAGAAGCCCGGATGACGCATTGCTGTGCTGGTATCATGTCGCTGAAGAATGTAAATCTCTGAGTATTGCGAATGGAATGCAACAACACGAGTCGCACTGATGTAGTCATGTGCACTGCAGTTATTCATGCTCTTCAACTTTGTGTGATATGGAGTTCTTGGCGGACTAATATAGTGGATAGAGTAAGCTTTGCATCCAAATTGATCTTTTTGCTAAACAATGGCCCACACGTGCCAACCCAAATCTACATATTTGCTCGGGCGTCAATGATCTTTCGGGCACCAACTTGAAGTTCTCGATCCATTTTCGGGGCTATTTACCCACAATGGCCATCGAAGATGGAGTGTTTGTTTGCTAAACAACTCCAGCATTTGAAGGAAAAAAAAACTACTCGATCTTATGGCATTCAATGATCCACAACCGAGCTAAATGCTTGAGAAAAGGAGGAGCAGAGTTTGCTAATAAAAACGTGTCCCACGCTTTTTTGCATATCCTCTTTAGATACACATTTACCAATTAGACTGGTTCAAAGTTACAAGATGTTATCATATTATTTGAAAGTTTACATAAATTTATGAGAGGTCCGGCCTCAAAAAAGTACATAAAGGATAATTGAGGACAGGGTTGCCAGATCTTCAATATTTTGAACTCGTTGAAAAAGTCTTTCGACTACACCCAAAATTCCGCGTCGAGAAATCGTTCCCTCAAAATTTATTGAGGTCTCAGCGCCAAAATCGAGAGAATAATGCTATCAACTCACACCACCATAACAAGTGAGTTCATTCGTTAATTGAAACAATAAATCTCCAACAAGTGTCACACATCGACATTTGACCACTCCTTGTTCACAAAGCTGTGGTGGCCGAGGCAGTTAAGTCATTGGGTTAGTATGTCAAAGGTCTCTGGTTCGATTCCCGTTGTCTTGACACTTTTGGTTTTTTGCTTTGACGGATGAACTTTTTATGTAAATGAACCTCGAGAGAATAATTGATCAGTAATGCGGTGCTTTTGGGGATGCGCAGTCCTGTTTTTTCGTGTTATTTTCGTCTCTTTTGTGTCGCTTTTTGTGTGCATGGGGTGATTGGTTTTCTTCTTCTTTTTTTCATTTTTTCATTCGTTGGCCCATGAGTTTTTTTGTGTTCTCTTTGTATAGTTTTCGATAGAAACGATCCGATTTTTGTTTTTTGAGATAAGCAAGTCGTATTGCTGGATTAAGTCCTTTCCATATCATCGAGGATCGGAAGACACGTCGACGAATATGTTTTAAGGCTTATGATATATAATAACATTAATGAATAAAGCCCTTCCTACATCACCGTTGATCGGAAGGCACGCCGACGAAGAATTTCTGGAGAATTGCGGTCGAATTAATACTATGTTTAAATCTTTAGATAGCTATCTTTCCGCAGCCGGCTGCCTAAGATTTTTAAAATTTCAACCGATAAACAAATTGCTTATGGTCGCATCACCTACCACAGTGAATCCTGACCTCATACCCGTCTTACTAACCTCTCAAAACTCATGTGATACTTTGTCGGGACGCAGCTGATTTAGCGGTCCCATCTCTCAAGTATCGGACTAATATTCCCATCCACTTCCCCGTGTCTTACCACTGGTCGTGGCCGGCGTCGGTATTGATCAGCACGATAGGGACCTTTGAAAATTGCGAAGGGGTGGTTCCTACTTTTCATCTGTGGTCCACGGTGCAATGTTTGGGGGTCCTGGTCAATAACGAAGTAGCAGCTACGGGTAGACACCATTGCTATGCTATGCTATGCTATGCTATGCTAAATGAACCTCGAGAAATAATTCTTTCGCCCATCTCGAGCTTTGTTCTTTGTGTCCGTGAATGGTACCACTATTATCTCGTCTCGAGGTCATTATTCTCTCGGACTAGCGCTGCCTAGTTTTGGGTGTATCTAACCAATGATGGATCGGATGGTGCATCCGGACATAGTTTACATAGGTACTTTTAAGTGAGATCCAGCCTAGAAAAAGTACATAAATATTACTTAAGTTGCCATATCTTGAGACAAGGTTGCCAGATCTAAAAGAAAAAAAATCTTTGAAAAGGTTTTGTTTTCATAATCTACACCCAAAGGAAAAATATATCTCAAAATCTGCAACAGTGGATTTGCTTCAGAAAATGTCACATTTTATAACAGTTTTTGCAGCAAGCCCGTAGATCATTTTTGCCCGCGTGTAAACATTTCAGCGATTTGCAGTTCTCACCAACACATATATGGCTGGCCCGTCCCCCAGCAACACTCCAAAGAAAAAAAAGATGTTGGTGCGTCCATGGCGCGGTGGTAGCGTGTCGGATCAACAACCAAGAAGTTGGTGGTTCAATCCTCGTTCTGTTAAGGTTTTTTTTTTGTGAAATACAACCAAAAGGCCGTCGGTAATGTCGATAATTGTCGATAACGGGCAAAAATGTCATACCCCTATATCGCAAAAATGCATGAGGACAGTTTTCATGCAGATTCTGATATACTTTCATGCCGCCATGCATCACAATCATGCGACCGCCGTTTGGGTGTATCTAGCAATAAGTCACATGGTTGTTCCAGACATCGTTTTGATCAAAATTACTGAGATTTGTTGTGGAAAATGATTTTTTTTTTTTTAAATTTATATTTATTCAAATTTTTTTTTTCCATGTACATTCATTCAGTTAAAATATTATTGAGTGTCCAATCACAAACGATGACTTTTCACCTCAATTTTAAATACTAGCAACTTTCATTTATTCATGAAATATTGTAGCTTTCGCTATTCAGTGATTTCAAATGTAGGAGGTCCTACATGTACAAAAGGGAAAAGGGATACCTTAAAACTAACTTATAAACTATATAAAGAGCGGATCAATGCAGCTGAAGACTGCAATGATTTTTGTCGAAATGCATCAATTATCTTATTGGACATAACATCCAAAGTGTCAACTTCGGCTAATTGATGAAGTTCACTGGTGCTGAACCAGGGAGGAAGTTTCAGAATCATTTTCAGAATTTTGTTCTGAATCCTCTGAAGTTTTTTCTTCCTGGTTAAGCAACAGCTTGTCCAGATCGGCACAGCATAAAGCATGGCAGGTCTGAAAATTTGTTTATAAATTAACAGTTTATTCTTGAGACAAAGTCTAGAATTCCTGTTTATAAGTGGATACAAACATTTAATATATTTGTTACATTTAACCTGGATACTTTCAATGTGATCCTTGTAAGTAAGGTTTTTGTCAAAACCAAGTCCAAGATATTTCACTTGATCCTCCCACTTTAAATTTACCTCATTCATCTTTATAATGTGATGACTTTTGGTTTAAGAAAATCAGCCCTTGGTTTGTGAGGGAAAATAATAAGTTGAGTTTTGCAGCATTTGGAGTAATTTTCCATTCTTTCAAATAAGAATTGAAAATATCCAAGCTTTTTTGTAATCTTCTTGTGATGACACGAAGGCTTCTGCCTTTGGCGGAGATGCTTGTGTCATCAGCAAAAAGTGATTTCTGACATCCTGGGGGCAAATCAGGCAAGTCAGAAGTAAAAATATTGTATAAAATTGGACCCAAAATGCTTCCTTGAGGGACGCCAGCACGTACAGGTAGTTGATCAGATTTGCTATTCTGATAACATACCTGCAGAGTACGATCCGTCAAATAATTTTGAATAATTTTCACGATATAAATCGGAAAATTAAACCTTTTCAATTTCGCAATCAAACCTTTATGCCAAACACTGTCAAATGCTTTTTCTATGTCTAGAAGAGCAGCGCCAGTAGAATAGCCCTCAGATTTGTTGCTTCGAATTAAATTTGAAACTCTCAACAACTGATGAGTAGTTGAATGCCCAAGGCGAAATCCAAACTGCTCATCAGCGAAAATTGAATTTTCATTAATGTGCGTCATCATTCTATTAAGAATTATTCTTTCGAATAATTTACTAATAGATGAAAGCAAACTAATGGGCCGATAGCTTGAGGCTTCAGCAGGATTTTTATCCGGTTTCAAAATCGGAATTACTTTGGCATTTTTCCAACTACTGGGAAAATATGCCAAATCAAAACATTTGTTGAAAATTTTGACCAAGCAACTTAAAGTTGCTTCTGGTAATTTTTAATTAAAATGTAAAAATGCCATCCTCACCAGGGGCTTTCATATTTTTAAATTTTTGATAATAGATTTTATTTCATTCAGATCCGTATTAAAAACTTCATCTGATGAAAATTCTTGTTCAACAATATTCTGAAATTCTATTGAAATTTGATTTTCAATAGGACTCAAAACATTCAAGTTGAAATTATGAGCACTCTCAAACTGCTGAGCAAGTTTTTGAGCTTTTTCCCCATTAGTTAATAGAATATTATCACCATCTTTTAAAGAAGGGATGGGTTTTGAGGTTTCTTAAGAACCTTTGAAAGTTTCCAAAAGGTTTGGAATAAGGTTTAATTTGTTCGACATCTCTTGCGAACTTTTCATTTCGCAGGAGAGTGAATCTGTGGTCAATAACCTTTTGCAAATCTTTTGAATTCGCTTCAGTGCAGGATCACGAGAACGTTGATACTGTCTTCGGCGAACATTTTCAGACGAATCAGAAGCTGAAGATCGTCATCAATAATGGGAGAATCAAATTTGACTTGGACTTTAGGAATAGCAATATTCCTAGCATCCAAAATTGCATTAGTTAAAGATTCCAAGGCTGAATCAATATCAGCTTTGGTTTCTAAAACAAAATCATGATTTAAATTATTCTCAATATGATGCTGATACCTGTCCCAATTAGCTTTGTGGTAATTAAACACAGAACTATTGGGTCTGGTAACTGCTTCATGAGAAAGTGAAAAAGTTACTGGAAGATGATCAGAATCAAAATCAGCATGAGTCACTAAAGGACCACAATACTGACTTTGATTTGTCAAAACCAAATCAATTGTTGATGGATTTCTAACAGAAGAAAAGCAAGTTGGCCCATTCGGGTATAAAACCGAATAAAGACCAGAAGTGCAATCTCTGAATAGAATTTTACCATTGGAATTTACTTTTGAATTATTCCAAGATTGGTGTTTGGCATTAAAATCACCGATGATCAAAAATCGAGATCTATGCCGAGTAAGTTTATTCAAATCCCCTTTGAAATAATTTTTATTTTCCCCAGTGCATTGGAATGGCAAATATGCAGCTGCAATCATAATTTTCCCAAAAGAAGTTTCAAGTTCAATGCCCAAACTTTCAATAACTTTTAACTTAAAGTCACGTAACGTGCTATAAGTCATACTACGGTGGATAACTATTGCAACTCCACCGCCATTTCGATTCATTCGGTTATTAGTTATAACTTTATAATCTGGATCACTTTTCAAATAAGTGCCAGTTTTTAAAAATGTTTCGGTTATAACAGCAACATGCACGTTATGAACTCGTAAAAGTTGAAAAATTCATTTTCTTTCGCTTTTAAAGAGCGAGCATTAAAATTCATAATATTGATGGAATTACTTAGATCCATGATTAAACTTCAGGGTAAGAACAACATCATTCGCAAATTTTAATCCAATCTGGATTGCTTCCATCATGGATGTAGCATTACTCATTGTTTGAATCAAACCAAACAGTGAGTTTTGCAAAAAGTCATTTTTCAAACGTAACATCGCCGAGATCAGAAGATCCCAAAGCGTTGCCAGCAGAAAAATTTTCAAATGAAATTTGAGGTACCTGCCCAATTTCAGGAAGAATTGGTAGAGGATTTAAAATTCGTGGATGAACCTGAAACGCGTTAGCATAAGAAATGCCGTTGCCTGTTTCAATGGTAGAAGTATTTCTAGAATTGTTCGAGGAGACAGCACGAACGTTTGATTTAAAGATGCAGGTACAACCTGACTTTGAGAAAATTTCGGTTTGGATTTCGGCTGATGCTTAGCACGAGAATCCAAAACCTTTTTCTGATGGGGCAATCCCAAAAATTTGATTTGTGATTTCCACCACAATTTGCACATTTAAATTGGGTGACTTCTTTCACGGGACAATTGTCCTTGTCGTGAGAAGAATCCCCGCAAACCATGCATTTTGGAACCATGGCGCAATGATCAGTACCGTGACCGAATGCCTGGCAACGCCGGCACTGGGTCAGATTCTGGCCATTACCGCCATGTTTCTTAAAATGCTCCCACTTTACCCGTACATGGAACAAAAACTGAACTTTGTCCAAAAGTTTCAAATTGTTGATTTCATTTCTGTTGAAATGAATCAGATAAAATTGTGAAGTCAAACCAAAGCGAGAAATATTCCCGTTTGATTTTTTCTTCATTGGTATTACTTGGGATGGGGCAAAGCCAAGCAACACCTTAAGTTCGTTTTTGATCTCATCCACCGACAAGTCGTTGGAGAGACCTTTCAAGACCGCCTTGAATGGCCGAGCATTCTTGGTCTCATACGTGTAGAAATTGTGTTTGTGGTTTTCAAATAACCAACAAAAGTTTGGTGATCTTGTAAAGATTCCGTCAACAAGCGACATTCTCCTCTTCGACCAAGCTGGAACGAAACCTTCAAATTGCAAGTTTCCTTGCAATTCTTCAGTTGCGTTCGAAAGCTGGCCAAATCGGAGACGGAAGTCACTACAATTGGCGGAGCCTTTACTCGTTTCTCGACGGCAGAAGGCTCAGTACGAGGAGAAGGTTCTTGTCATCAGTTTCGGATAAAACACCGAAACTGTTTGTCAATGGAATTGGAGGATTGACCTCACATTCAGAATCAGAATCAGACCTCAGAAGAGGCTGTTTTCTTTTTCTGTTTCCGTTAGCCGGTTTAGCGTTCAAACGCTTCACCGACGTAACGACCAAATCTTCAGAAGATTTGCGTTTACCTTTGTTTTGACGCATTTTGCAAGCAAAGTTCTCTTAAAAAGATGGCTTCGTTTGTAAAATACAACAAAATTTCAGGCGGGGTTAGTCTTGAAAAGACTGTTTAGAATTTTGGAAAATAACTCAGGTAGTCTTTAAAAAGACTGTGAATTTTGTTTTGAAATAACTCTGAGCTTAGGTAGTAAAAAATACCGCAGCTCTAGTGTCCGTTCACCACGAAGGTTCGCAAGACACTGATGTGGAAAATGATTACAAATGACACTAAACTGGCCATATCTCGAGACAGAGTTGCCAGATCTGTAAATGCACTCAAAACTGGGCTTCGCTCGTCCGAGAGAATATTGGCCTTGAGTCGAGAGAAAAGTGGTACCACTCACGGACACAGAGAACGCAGCTCAAGATGGGCGAGAGAATTATTTCCTCTAGGTTCATTTGCAAAAAAAGTTCACCCGTCAAAACAAAACACCAAAAGTGTCGAGAATACGGGAATCGAACCAGAGACCGTCTAGAGACAGACTAACCCAATTGCTTAACTGCCTCGGCTACCACAGCTTGATGACTTAAGTGGTCAGATGTCAAAGTATGACACTTGTGCGAGATTCATTGATTTTTTTTGAATGAACACATTTGTTATGATGGTGTGATTTGGTGGCATTCATTTCGATTTTGGCACTGAGACCTCAATTAATTTTGAGGGAACGATTATCTCGACTCTGAATAGTCTTACCTTAGTGGGGAAGGCAAAACTGAAACAAACGTTAAAAATTCTATTCTTCAAAAAAATAAATACTAAAATAGTAGTTTATGCAACAAGTTGCAAAAAGAGGATTTTTTCAGCACGAGTCGTACATTTATCCAACGAGGTTTACCGAGTTGGATAAATACGAAGAGTGCTGAAAAAATCAAGTTTTGCAACGAGTTCCATACAAAATTTTTTGCAATTCCAAAAACCACACACTGAGTGAAATTTTAAGTCAAATTTTCATGTTTTTTGTCAATAAATCGTTTAAATCAAAAAAAGTTGAAAGTGTTACTTTTCAAAACAAGTGCTGAAAAGTTCAACTTTTCAGCACCCATTTGAGTGCTGAAAAGTAGAACTTTTCAGCATTTATTTTGAAAAGTGTTGCTATTCGATTCTGTTATTTTTGGTACAGAAAAGTAGGCTATTTCGTCGTTCAAGAATGACAGGAAAAGTGAGTAGTTTCACGACGGAATTGCAAAAAAATAATTTTTTTCCATACTATTGTTTTGTTCAAAAGTTGCGGTTTTTGTCCTCTAATATTGAGATATTAAAATATTGTGTAAAAACATTTATTGAAAAAACGGCATTTTTTCCTCCTTGTACCATTGCTTTCTGAATAGTTCTCATCAATACCTACAAGTTTGCCGAAGACACCAAACCGATCAGAAAATTCATTCAAAAGGTACATATTTTCGAGTGTTTACGTAACGTACCATTTTTGTATGGAACCCAGTCGGCTTGGGTACGATCCCAGACGGTCCCGGTGGCATTTTTCTAGGCGAGATTTGTCTTACCACGCCTCCCTGGGTCCTGTCTCGGTGGAGTCGCTGGTAGGCAGTTGGACTCAAAATCCAAAGGTCATCAGTTCGAATCTCGGGGTGGATGGAAGCTTAGGTGTAAAAAGAGGTTTGCAATTGCCTCGACAATCAAGCCTTCGGACACCTAGTTTCGAGTAGGAATCTCGCAATCGAGAACGCCAATGCAATGCTGTAGAGCGAATAATTTGATTTTGATTTTGTATGGAAAGCACCCAAAATTGCATGGAGCGTGAATGGGTGCATTGAAATCTGAACTGGTCTGACTTACACTAGCAGCAACCTACACTGCCAGAGTTTTCTGCAAGAACCAGAACAGAAATAGAGCAAATTCGCAAATCGTAGATTGTTTATACGAGCTATTTTTAGCCGGTTCGCAATTCGAAACCGGCCACCAGGGGCCGGTTTTTTGCACATCTTTTCTTCGAGCATATGTATTTTTACAAACCCGGCAAAAACTAACAAAAACCAACACAACTGGTATTTTTTGTGCCGTTTGAGTTATGTGTATTGAAGTGGTTTCTTCCCCTGCCCGTGACCGATTCGCAAACTTTGGTATTAGATAAACGCGTGGCCGAATTGATGGACAGGCCTGGTTCGCTGAGAAACTACCACCGGCTTCGCGAATCGCGGAATCTGCGCCGCCCAAAAGTCATTCACCCCGGGCCCGTGATCGCGATGATCGCCACCACCACCACTACTACTGCAAAGAGCAGCTATTCGCAAATGTACCGAACTCGCGGAACAAAAAGATCCCGCGATCTTGGCATTCGATATGGCCGCAACCGACCAACCAACCAACCAACGGCTCCCGCTGTAATGGTGGTGTCGAATCACATGTGTTTGTGCGAATTTGATAGGCACTTAGAGCAGTAATTATGAACTATTTCGTTTTTCGCACAGAACCGGGGTGTTCTTCGGCTTCTTCTTGGCGAATCACTCTCTACGCAAGCTAACAAGCGCGTGTAAGCCATTTCGGTACAATTTAGCATGCAGATCACAAAGCAGAGTTGTCCACCAGCGAGGCTCGAACCTGGGACGTGCGGCAGAGCAAGTCGTCGTAGTTGAGCTTGGTTTGAGTATGTTTATAACGCGAAAATTTAAATTAGGTACAAACAACTTTTCGGATCTTCAAAACTCGGCCCATTATTGTCCCACGTCATACAACATTCAGTCTCACAACGGTGGCTTTTCACAGGATCATCTTGCCGTATTGTTTATATTGAGTTCTTTCAGGAACTCTTTTTCTAAAAATATACATAATAGGGGAACTATACCCTTTCTCAGCCTATTTCTATTATCGGCCTATCAGCACTTTGATCATGAATTACAGCTTTCATAAAGTGTTTTTGACTGTTCCAAAGTAATGAATAGCTCAAATAAAAGTGAGCAAGCAACTCTCCATTGTTGAAACATCTGAAAATGTTGATTTAATATTGGAAAACGGAAAAGTGATGAGAATTGGTCGAACGGCTTAGAGTGATTAGAATGGGCATATTTCCCCTATTCGGGCAAAAAAAAATCAAGAGTTATTGCTTTTTTTTGTTTTGATTTGTTTAAGGTCTGCATGCAAATGTGTTTTATATCAAACAAGAAAAGTGCGACAACAATGCATTACCACCACGAAACGACATCATTCGCCAGTTGCGCCGTCGTTCAAAATGGTATTTTATTATCTAACCTACATTCGAACCCCCCAAAAGGGCACATGAAGCCTGGCCATCATCTTTGTCAGATGTCCGCGAAGTGTCCGCCGAAAACCTCGAGTGGGGGCTTCGGGTATTTCGGCAGGGATGCTACATGAGATTGGTGAGTACTTTTACACTTGAAAGAGTTCATTAATTATAAATGTATTTTAGAAATTATTTAGTATAATGGGATTCATAAATATATTCGTTTTAGAGTGTTAAGCCTATAAATATTATTTCAGTTGAACTGAAATGGATGTGGTTTTACAAAAAAAACTCAGATCTGCCATCCCTGTCGGCCAACAGGGTGAAATCCGTCCGGGGGCGAAATGCTGTTTTTGGAAATGTCATTGCTGACTGCAAGTGTACCCCAGTATTGGTTGGGAAATAAATTGCGCCGCCGCAATGGTGACCGGATTCGACAGGGTCGACCTACAAGCCTGATCGGCGCCACCACGGCCAAGTGGAGTCAGCTTGTTGGTAAACAAAATCATAAACTGGCACTGACGAAAGAGGGCAGAGGCACGGTGCATCGTGAGTCCAATATAGGGGAAATATACCTTTTTCTAATCATACACCTATCTTCGCCATATGGAGAGTTTGATGCTCGATTAAAACTCCAAAAATACTATTTAGGCTATAAACTATCCAACAACAGCACCGCATCGAGTAAGCACGCAAATGTATGCCACCTACTAGCCAAAATGATCAAATTTATATTTTGCGAGACAATTTCTCATCATTTTGGTGGCACACACATTCACACGCAAGATGAGAGGATAACTGCTTAACGAAAGTCGTCATCAATATCTTTTCACTTGTGCTAACGTTTTCAAAGCGCTTAAGATATGACATTGCTTCTAACTACCGGCAACATGTTCTTTTGAACATTAGTTAGTCACTGACTTGAAAAATAATCTCGAAACATGTAAATAATTAGCAAAAGCAATAAAAAAACAAACGCGCCAAGTCTTTTGACGTTTGACTTTTGACGACCCAATCGAAGGCTGAAGAAAACCGAGCGGGAAGCGGAGGCACCAACACCACCAGCAGCGCCTGTGGGAGTGAGCCAGTGATGCCAGGAAACTTTCTCTATAAATGCTACTTTTCGTGAGTGTTCGCTTAACATTTCATCAATTGGCAGCACTAAGCAGACCCAAAAGAGCGCTGGAAGAAAAAAGAACTAAGCTGAAAATAGAAAAATCCGCGTGGCACAATGCATTCTCGTCTGATTAGAATACATTTGGGATTTTTTTAAATGCTTGTAAAAGGAAAAGAATAACTTTTATTAAAAGTGAAAATAAACAGAAATGTTCACAAAAAGTTGCTCAACTCGTTGGTATACTTGGTTTTAGTAAATTTTAAACACGATCGCTTATTAGGCTTAAAGTGGGTATATTTCCCCTATGCGACGAAAAATGATGGCGATTATGGTCACATGGTTCTGTTGGAGGACTGATGAGAAATAAGGGCACTTTAGATATTGGCAAATATTGTGATTTAGAGACAGAACGAATCTTAAGCAGTTTGTTCTATAAGATTTGTATACGGATCTCTATACCAATTCACACGAAATCGGAAAAAAGTTACCCGGGCCCTTTTCGATTTGCTTGCTATCCCTGATCACAAATCCGAGGTCCGTTTTTTGATATCTCGTTTCGGAGGGGCAGTACGACCCCTTCCATTTTTGAATAGGCGAAAAAAACATGTTTTTCAATAATTTGCAGTCTGAAATGGTGATGAGATGGAAATTTGGTGTCAATGGGACTTGAACGCTCGATTTGATGGCGTACTCAAAGTTCAGAAAAAAACGTATTTATTATTGAAAAAAACCCTGTTGTTTATACGACCGTATCAATAAATTTTTAGGTTAGGTTTGGCTTTCGGTCTGTTTGATTCCCCAAACAGACCGAAATGGGAGTGTTTCGATTCCTTGAAAAAGGCCTAAAATGGGTCGAAACGTCGGATGAAGAGAACATACAAGTGTTTTGATTCCCCAAACAGACCGAAAGCCAAACCTAACCTAAAAATCGAAAAAACACAAAAAAAGTTTTAAAAACTCTAACATTTTCCGTAAACCAACTGCAAATTTTTTTGGAACATGTCATGCTAAGGGAAATTTAATGTACTTTTCGAATCTATGAAAGAAGGTTATTTTTTTCATTTAGAACAAAAATTTTCATTTTAAAATTTCGTGTTTTTTTGTAACTTTGCAGGGTTATTTTTTGGAGTGTATCAATGTTCTTCAAAGTTGTAGAGCAGACAGTTACAAAAATTTTGCTTGTAACCATCACGAGTTATTGCAATTATACAAAAAAAAGTCCATGTTACATAGAATTGCCATCGCATCACCATTTAGGCTGCAAATTGTTGAAAAACATGTATTTTTTCGCCAGTTAAAAAATGAAAGGGGTCGTACCGCCCCTCCGTCACGAGATATCAAAAAACGGGCCTTGGATTCGTGATTAGTAGGGTGCCCAGAATATGGGACTTTTTCTCAAAACCTCGCTCCACAAGCTGAATATTGTTCCTTGAGCTATTTTAGGACTCTAGGCCAAATATGAGCCAAATCGGTCATCATTTACCCATTGATACTCGCAGGTGAAGTTTGTATGGAAAAAATCGAAAAAATGTATGGAAAACCCAATTTTCTCACGGTTTGGTCTGCACGGCGGGCTACTTCTTTCAAATATTCCCAAAGTGAGATTCTCATTGGAAATTTAATGCTCTACAACTTTGTAGAACATACCAACGCTGTAAAACTCGATCCTGAAAAGTTATCAACGAGTTAAAAAAGTCATTTTTGTATGAAAATCATTTTTTTCTCCAACTTTAGGCTCGGGTATCAATGGGTTAATCTCAACCAATTTCGCTCAAAATTTACACAGATGCTTAAAATAACCCAAAAAACCGTTTTCCGCTTGTGGAGCAGGGGGTCATTTTTTCTGGGCACCCTAGTGATTAGACATAAAAGTTACTCCGAGTTACTTCCTTGCAATCAAATCATTTTTCAATCGAATCGCATTTAATTTTTGTTGTCTTGTTATGGGTTGTTGAGCCTAAGTTTGACGCCGATAGTTAAAATGATCAAGAAATTTTCAATTCAAGATGGCATTCAAAATGGCGATTATGAATTTGAATGATTTATTTGTACGGAAATTCTTTAGAAATTCTCGATGGAAGTAAAATAGCTTTTTGGTAAGAAACTAAAATTTTGGCACAATTTTTGAAAACCTTTTTTTTACAATTTCTTAAATATCGATTCCCGACCATTCTAATCCAGTAGCAACAGTCTCAGTCATCAGTCATCGCACACCGGAAGTGAATCAAAATTAAATTGCCGGGAAGCGAAAGCGGGCCCGCGTTCGAGCGCATCCGCCGGAGCTCATTGTGTGCATGTGTGCTCGTGTGTGTGTTGGTGCACGGTGCTATTGTGTATTTATTAGGCACCGACGAAATCCACGAAATCCGCCACGAAACATGACGAATTTCCGAAAAAGGCATTCAAATCAAAAGTATTCCTCAGCGGTTCTGCAAATTCCCCCTCCCCCCTTCCTCAAATCCCTCGCGAGCGATTCTTGCCTCCCCCATCCCTCGCGAACAACCACGCTAGCAGAATCATAATTGCCTCTGAGTGCTTCCTTTCCTATTTTGGCACTGGAAATGGCCGTTTGAAGAAACCACACTGCTGCAATGTAGCAGCAGCGGCAATAGTTCGTCATAATCAAGTAAGAACAAGAACACGAAACAAAAGAGCAACCGAAACGAAACTAGAAACTAACGCACACTCACACACACACACATACAGACTTACGAAAAATTCGCGAGCGCGGAACTCGCGAAATTTAAACAATAAGATGGTTGACCTTCACCTCGCGAGCTTCGGTTAAAGTGACGAGGGCAAAAAGAAAACCAAATACAACAAGAAGAACCGAACAGCAAAAAAACCAAACCCGAATGGAAGTTTCGCAAAACTTTTCGCGCGTGATGGAGTGTGTGTGTGTGTGTGTGTGTGTGTGTGTGTGTGTGTGTGTGTTACTTTGCTCAGGTGTGCGAACCTGTTCGTCTTCCCGTGCGGTTTTTTGTTGCAGTTGCGAATTGTGTATGTGTGTGTGTTTGTATGAAACCGTGGAGAATCATACAATCTGTGAATTTAACAAGCAATAAAATTTGCTAGCTTTCAATTTTACACAGATGTGGCGAGATAGAGCAAAGATAAAGCAGCTCGTTGGAAGCAGTTGTTAGGCCACTAATTGAGGCTGTTGCCGTTTTGTGGGAAAGGAGTTGCTTCAGTTTTTGGAAACTTTAGGTTAAGTAACAATATCTGCTACTGAAAAAATGTATCAATTGACTAATTTTAAATAATAAAAAAAAAAATTAGCAGATAAGAGCTAAATCATTAATCCACAAGACTTAACTTAAACCCAATTTACACTGGCGACTCAAAAAAAAAAAAAGCAGAAAACCTGCCAGATATTATCGTCAAACAAAATTTCTGCACACGATCGAGGGGAAGCAACCCAGAAACATGAGCATATTGGTTTTTTAATAAATATTTAGACAAACTCGAAAAAAGTGATATTTGCACACCTGAGCACACCTTTTACTGTCACAGGGACAGGATTTGCTATTAAAATACCCAGATAAGCTGTTATAATAATACAAATTAATAAAAGAGATGTGTTCGAAAAATAACTCATTCAGTTATACAAAAATTATTTCAAGAAAATCCGACAACATAGATTTTTTTTCAAAAACATAATTTGGTATTGGTAAATAACAGATTTTGTTTTTTTATTGTTAGCTCATAAATAATAGCTATGATATAAAGACCATGAAAATGATGAAAAATTCTCGTAGTTCTGGCCATAAAAAAATAAAAATAGTAATAAATTGGGTTATGAAAAATCGGTCATTTCCATAATTAAAGTAATTTTCAACAAAAATAAAAAAAATCTTTTACAAAATTATGACGAAAATACTAGTTTTAAGATAAGCGTGATTTTTTTAAACCATAGGTCTTGCCGCTCTATTTGTCAGGAGTTTTGAACTAAACGTTCAAATAACTGAATGGGGAGAGCACTGTAACTTAAATCTACTAATTTGGAGAAGATTGTTATTAATTTTACAATTTGGCGTTGATTCCTGCTCAAATTATATAAATGTAAATCCAAAATGCAAATGCCAAATATCTTATCAGTAGGGTTTTGGTTCGGATTTGTGTTCGGATATTAGGTACTTACATTTTTTACGATCGGTTTTTTTATATTTTGTCAAAAAAAATCATTCATCTTTCGTGTACCGTAAACCGGGGTGACTTTGCTAGGTTTGAGATTTTGCCGCAAAAAGAAGAGTGCACATAAGATACGGACAAAATGGTATGGAATCATACTGACCGTAGTAGAGAAGTGTTAAAAGTATTTCAAGAAGAAGTTTTCATAAAAGAAGCCATTTTGCATCATTAGTTTGTCCATATTATTTTCCATACAAATTTGGCAGCTGTTTATTCAAAAATGATTTATGAAAATTCAAAAACCTGTATCTTTTGAAGGAATTTTTTGATCGATTTGGTGTCTTCGGCAAAGTTTTAGGCATGGAAATGGACTACACTGAAAAAATGATCACGGTAAAAAAGTTATAGCCATTTTTGGTATTTATTTTAAATAGTCGAAGTAAATCATTTTTTTTAAATTAGTGCCCATGTTTGCCCACTTTCTTAAACAAATATTTGAAAATATTTTGAAAAGCTGAGAAAATTTTGTTTGATTTTTGAACTTTATTGATACGACCCTAAGTTGTTGAGATATGGCCATGACCAATTGATGTTTTTTAGGTCCCAAACCCAAACATCCCACCTTTTTGTAATGTTGATATCTCAGCAACTTATGGTCAGATTTTCAATGTTAAAATATGAAATTTTCCAATCTTTTTGAAAACAATATTTTCATAATATTTAAATCAAGACTAACATTTCAAAAGGGCCATCGAAAATCGGATCATTAGTTGCTGAGATATCGACATTTTTCGACCAATATTTCGATTTTTTGAATAAAATCAGTATTGCTTCAAAAAATCATGACTCGGTCAAAGGTTTTTTTGCCCTATCTGGAAATTTGTCCCATAAAATATATAAAAAAAAATAAAAATAGTGTTTTTTTGCAAATCAAGTCTTAGTGACAAAAAGTGAAATTAAAAATCACCAATTTTTTTATCGTGTATCATTTTTTTCAGTGTAGTCCTTATCCATACCTACTACTTTGCCGAAGACACCAAATAGATCAAAAAATTACTTCAAAAGATACAGATTTTTGAAATCCATAAATCATTTTTGTATGAACAGCTGCCAAATTTGCATGGAAAATCATATGGACAAACTACTGATGACAAATTGGCTTCTTTTAGCATACCAAAGGCACCAAAAAAAGACTGATAGGAAAAGATAAATTTAGTTTGCAAATAATTAATTTTATGTGTTTTTTAAACGGAATCTGATTTAACCTCCCAATTTCATTTTCAGTAGAATAAATTTCTTGTAAAGTGTGAAAACTTTTGATTCTTGAAGCACGAATACAGTTTGAAATGCAATATGAATATATAATTTTATATACAAAACCAGATTCAAGTAATTTCAGGCCAAATTCTTACATTTTCACAATTTTACCTAAAATTGATATAGATTTTGTAAAACAAATATATAGTGCATGGACCTTGTATGGACTACCCCAGTACATGTGCTAGAATTAATAATCTTGAGACAAACCAGACAAATAGTTGAAAAATATTCGAAAAATAAATTGAAATCATATCAATGTCACCCCGGTAATTTCAAAGAAAACTAGGAACCTGTAAATATTTTAAAAGGTGTTCAAATATTGGTATAAATGCTTTTTAGATCCATTTAATGTATATGGATGAGAAAGTGGCAACACTAGACCTCCCAAAATTTCAGGAAATAGCCCCTTTTTAAACTGCCACTTTTAAATCCCAAAGTACTTGAAACAGTACACCGTGGGACAATTTTAACAAATTTGGCATTATTTTATTAGCATTGAAACATTGGAAATTATTAATTTTTATTTCTTTAAGACAAATTAGGCCGTTACAGATATTTTTTGAAGCTTATGTCGCCCCCCTTCAAAATCGGTACGAAAAATCAAAGGGCGGAATAATATTTTTTCAAAAAACTTCAAAATGTTTATGGAAAAAGAAGTCTAATGATCTTAAAATAATTTGAAATGCTTATTTGCGTTTAAAATCATATTTAGCATATTTGAGATCGATCAAAAATATTTATTTTTTTGTGAAATTTCGTTCTACAGTGCTCCAAAAAGTTTTTTTTCGACAAAAAAATATTTCGCCAATACTTTAATCTATTGAAAACTAAAGGTTGAAAAACATCTGGGCATGTGTAAAATGCATTTTAAAACACTTTTTTCATTCAAATGTTAAAATCATGACTTGTAATTTAAATTTTTATAGTTTTTATATTTGTTTGCCCCTCCCTCTTGAATTTGGCTAGAGTGAAGGGACATAAGCTTCAAAAAATATTTGCAACGGCCTTAAGTAATACAACTCTATACTAAAAAAAGACAAACGTTCAAAAATTATTCTATCTTGGAACGGATCTCTCAAAAGCCTGGAGTTTCAAAAAGAACTGACTTTCTTTTTTATGTAGGCCATGGTTCATCCGCTCTTTTTAGTGAACCGAATCTTTGATCGGCTCGCTCGTTTTTTGTCCACCTCTGTGGCATTCGACGGGAAATTAATCCTTTTTTCAGGATATGGTAAGCTTTTGAAAATGATTCCTGACCACTGGAAACGTTCTGGGGGTGGTTTTGAGGTGCTTTTTTGCAGATTAAATCTTCGAAAGTTTTAAAAGTTTGAAGCCTTATATTATCGTCTTTTAATTTAAATTTCAAATACCATTTTCGGCAAAGTGTCGTAATTACCTCCTTTTCCATTGGTAAAAGCCACTCTGCTTAAAAGTGCATTAAGTGAAATGCCCGCAACAACGGGAACGCAAAAAGGTCTTTGTAATTATGGTAAACGAGTACCTTTTAATTTCACTCTCAAGAGTACTCACATTTATTGCGTTTTTTTCTTGTGTTTTGTTTTATAAAATTCGAATGCGAATCCAAAAGTGGCGATAAATATCGCGTAATGATTACTCTCTTGGAGTCCATAACTGAGGCAACTGGCAAATGGAATGCACTTTAGTCTCGGATCAGCTTACCCTTTGACGATTGTATGCCATTAACGTTGCTATCTTGTGTTGTTATCAGTTTTCAAGTTTAAGGCAGTCATCAATAGCTACTTATTATGCGTAACCAATCGGTAACTAGTTGTTCATAAGTTGGTTATTTTACAGATTTCAAATGAAAATTGAGCAATTTTAGTTTAGGAGAACCTCATAAGAATGATATTTTTTATATTAAAATCTGTTTCAAAATTATCTATTTTGTTTTTTTTTTTTATTTAACATTCTAAATCGGTCTCGAGATATCCATGGTTGATTTCACTGTCCTACGGCAGTCATTACCGAAGGATAATCCTTGAATGGCCATTTTACACAGAAAAAAATCAATTCTCGTAATCGTGAATTAAGTTCACGAATGTCAGAACCACGAAGGAATTTATTCATGAGTATGGTGCATTTGCACCATGAACGTGAATATATTCCTTCGTGGTTCTCGCATTCGTGAATTTAATTCACGATTTCGAGAATTGGTTTTTTTCAGTGTAGAACGTCAAAGTCGTTATAGCTCATATGCGCATCATCGTTCTGTGGTGGGCGTCTTGTAGACCTCCCCTCCCTGACTTGGTGACCTTAAGTGGGATGCAACCGGCCGGAGTTGTTAATGTCCGTCCGGTGTCACTTGCAACACTGTACCAAATTTTGTTGGTGAAATCGTTGCATATTGAAAATGTATAAAATTTAAATTTGTAAGATAAAACTGTTTTATCAAAAAAAAAAAAACATGCGATTATTTGCAGCGCCAAATTAAGCATAAGCATAAGCATAGGTGCCCACCCGCAGTTGCTACTCCGTTATTGACCAGGACCTCCAGAAGTTACATCCACGAGCCGTGGAAGATAAGTGGGAGCTATCTTTCCTCGCTTCGCAACTTCTCAAAGGCCCCTATCATGCTGATCAATACCGGATTATTTGCAGCGCCAAATTTTCAAAATTCCTTTCAAATATTTATTGCTGTGCACCAACTGCTTTATGTGCATACTAACATGACATCACCGCGGTCCGTGCTGAATTTTTATGAATGAATCTATGGTCCCGGCAACGCCCCTCCCCCCTACCCTTCCCCCCGGTGCAGGCCATCGTCAATCGTGGCCCGGGCCTCAATTCGTGGTGCGTATTTGATTCAATTAAAATTCCATCGTCAATTGCAAAGTGTGACACATTATTAATAAAGCCTTGAGGAGGACGATGTCGCGTCGCGAACGAGTTTCTCTCGTATGGCCCGGCTTCTTCTGTTGCTGGGTCAGCCAGTCCGGCAAGGCCGGTTTGGTACGAACGAAACTGGTTGAACAACCAGAGGCTAACCGGCCAGCCGGATCGATGCTGAATTTATAAGTTGGCATCTTGAAGTAACAGCCGGAACTAAGCGGTGTCAAGAGGGATATTCCGTTTGGTAATAGAATTTTGTTGAAAGCTAGTAATGTTCGAGGTAAGTATTGAACATTTCAGAATACTAATTGGAAAAAAGAGAAGCATTAGTTTGGATATCACCATATTGTATATCACTGGGTGGAAGACATAAAGGTTCCAGATCTGATAATTCAATCATATGAATGATGCTAAGTATTGTATCAAAATATGGTCAAAATCAAACTTGTAGGAAATTTGATGGGCTTTCTGAAAAAATAAATCAAATGAAAAATATCCCCTCGGTGGTTGGTCTCTTTTTCGATTGACACTTTTTAGTTTGTACCCCGTTGGTTTGACAAAGTCAAACGGAAAAGTAACGAACTGTCACTTTTTACACGGCGCTCACGCTCACTATCAAAACAAACGTTTGGTAGTATGTGTGATATCCGTGTAAAAGGGGTGTCAAACTAAAAAGTGACCCCGTTCGTTTGACAACAGTTGGTGTCAAACTATCGGGGTTTGAGTGTAAGCCATTACTGTAAGAATTTTTGATTGTTGTGTTCAAAAGTCAAATTTAAAGCTTTCCCTGCGACAATTTTAATTGTTGAGATGTTTAAAAATGCCTGCAGACGATTTTCAAACTTTCGTTTTAAAAAAACGTTCTGTTTCAGGTTTTGGTTTTTAAGTCCTGAAAATTATCGGAAAGCTCACCGAAATTCTCATAAGTTTACACTGCAATCGCACGTATTGGCGAATTGGTATGAAAAATTGTTTAAAAATGTAGAAAAGTCTCCACAACAATTTTAAACGAAAAAAATAATCTTGGGCTCATTTAAATTTTTGACTTTAAAACTCAAACAGAATGAAATCTCGTAGAAATGGCGTGCAATTTTCTTTCAGAGTTTATTTTCAGAAAATCTGACGAGGTGACTTTGATAGGTTTCAGATTTTTCCGAAAAATTAAGATTACCAATTGAATTTATACCGAGTGGTATGCACTCATACTGACTGTGGTAGAGAAATGTTCAAAGTATTTTAAAAAGATATTTCCATAAAATTTTGAAAGAAGCTATTTTTTGTCATTGGTCTCCGTACAATTTCGGCAGCTGTCCATACAAAAATAGTACGTAAAAATTTGAAAATCTGTAACTTTTAAAAGAATCTTCTGATTAATTTGTTGTCTTCGGCAAAGTTGTAGGTATTGATGAGAACTGTTTTAAATACGGATAAAAATTGCCGATTTTTTTAAAATTTTTTCTCAAACATATTTTTTTTTATTTTCGAGAATTTTTTATATATTTTAGTGGACAATAACTCGCAACGTTTTGAGCCATAGAGAAGTAGGGTCAAACATCCTGCCACCGAGTTATGAATTTTTGAAAAAAATAAAATGTTATAAATATTTTTCAAAAGTAAATTTGAATTTGCAAATGAAAAGTGCTTGACAGATTTTTCGTTTTCAATATAGAGACATCGAAAGTTTTATTTATCGAAATATTTGAATTTTTTCGATTTTTAAAACTATGAGTGACCATTTCCGAATTTTTTTTTTGGCAAAGTTCCGAAAATTTGTTATAAAATTGTCTAAGAAACATTGAAGACAGCGGCTTTAATAAACAGGAAAATTGAAGTTTTACAAGTCTCACCCAAAAAAAAAAAACATTTTCTAATGTCGATATCTCACCAATAAATGAAAGCCCAAAACAGGAATTTTTCAGGTACTTTTTTCTCGACCCTCTCCGATTTCAATGAAACTTTGTAGACATGTTATCCTACGCTTATATAAGCCATTTTTGTGTATATGGAGCCAGTTCCACTCGATAATGACATTTGAGAAGGGCGTAAGTGTTTTAAATATTTTTGAAATTCAGAATTTAAAAATTTCTGTACCTCGAAGCCGTTGCATCGTATCAAAAAGTGGTCAGAGACAAACTTGTAGGAAATTTGACGGGCTTTCCGAAAAAAATACACTGAAAGAAAAAAACACTCTACTTTTACGAGATTTTTCGATTTTTAAGTTTAAAAGTCAAATTTGAGGAGGAGCCCACGATTTTTTTTCGTTCTTAATTTTTGTGAAGATAGCCTAAAATGTTACAAAAAGACTCAAGAAAAATGCAGGATGGAGCAACTCACCTAAAAAAATAAAAAAATCATTTACTGAAACGGTTTTTTTGTAAAGTGCTCTAAACGTCAAAATTTTCACAAACCGATAGTGGGAGTCCAATCCTTGTGAAGTTACAGCGGTTTTAAAAATAAAAATGTTGAAAAAATAGGGTTTTTGATGTTTTTTTGCGATTTCTATTTCTATTTTGGAAGACCATTTTTGAGATGTATTGACAAAATGAAAAAATTTGATACCCATATTGATGGGCTTTGCTCTGATATGAAATTGGCCACTTCGAAGATTTCCCCCGGGGGGAAATCCGTAACCGGTTTCGGAGTGGCCAGGGGCCAGAAAAATATTTTGGAAGACTATTTTTGAGATGTATTGACAAAATGAAGAATTTTGATACCCATATTGATGGGCTTTGCTCTGATATGATATTGGCCATTCCGAAGATTTACCCGGGGGAAATCCGGAACCGGTTCCGGAGTGGCCAGTGGCCAGAAAAATATTTTGGAAGACCATTTTTGAGATGTATTGAAAAATGAAGAATTTTGATACCCATATTGATGGGCTTTGCTCTGATATGATATTGGCCACTTCATAGGTTCCCCGGGGGTACCCAGAAACGGTTCCGAAGTGGCCATGGTCCAAAAATTGACCTCAAATTATCTTGTCTGAATGGGCCATTCAAAATCATGAAGTTTGATACCTATATTGCCTATATTTGAACGGATTGGATACTAGTTTATATTAAAATAACTAAAGTACGTCGTTTATCGACCACCCAGTTTCTATGGATGACCCCCAAAAATGTTCATATTTTCATCAAACATTCTCCATGATGTGTACAACAATTGATTGAAAGGGTTTTACGATATCTTAAATACAAAAAATATAAAAAATCAAACAATGAAAAAAATAACCCTATGTGGCAAAGTTAATCTCCCCTTAAGTGATAAGGTTAGTACTACTAATGGCCTAGGAGTATGGACAAATCAAATAAGTTGGAATAGGTTGAGTAATTTTGGTATTATATCTGGAGTTTTTTTTTGAAAACGTCAAATAAACGAAATTTTCAGTTTTTGCTTTTGGGTGTTTTTAATACCCCTGACTTAAGGCGGTTTCAAAAACACCCAAAAGGCAAAAACTGGAATTTTGGTTTATAGGACCTTTTCAAAAAAAAACTCGAGATATGTAAAAGTTTCAAAAGGCCGGTTGGCACTGCCTTAAGTTCTAATATTTGAGGGTTGGGAAAAAAGGTTTTGCAGGGATTATATGGCAAAAAAGTGGACAATTTTTGTTGAAGGGGGTTGCTTGGACGATGCCTGGGATATGTACGTATAAATATTGTGCATTTTATCCATTTTTATCATCAAAAATTGCAATTTTTGATAGACATGCTATGGAGATAATAAGGACATGGCTTGTGGGATAATTTGGACAAACCTGAAAGTCTACCTGACAGGCAAAAAAGTAACTTTCATGGTTGGTTGAGTTTTTTAAAGTTTCAAAACACTCAACGAGGAATGTGAGCAATGAGAACTTTCACAAAACCCCTTATTATTAATCCAGATAAATTTATTTCAATATTTGAATGGATGAAAATCTAAATACCCCACAAGACATGTCCAAATTACCCCACAATGTGGGGGTAATTTGGACACCTTTTAATTTTGTGCGATAAAAACGGGTTTTCTATCGAAATGAATGAATTTTTTCCATCAAATATGGTCTCTATTATCCTCTGGTGTCATCTACATTTCTTGAAAATATCCATACAGCCCGTGGCAGAGGAATTTACTTAGGGTGTACAAATTACCCCACACTCCCCTACTAGATGTCACCAGAAAAAAAAGTTTCTTACTTTTATTAACTTTTTTTATGGATTAAATTGATGAAAATAAAAAAAAAATATGAACGTTGCTATTTTGAAATAGTCTCAGAAATATGAATATGATGAAATTATCACCGGACAATTTTATCTAAGGGATCCTCGAGTAAAAAATTTCAACCAAAAAAATCACTGAAAGAAAAACGTGACTATTTAATATGTTCAACTGCCTAATCCAAAGCGTTTTCAGTGTCCGATGGTAGATCCAGATGTCCCATAATAGCTCCAAGTCGAATCGAGTTGATATCTGGATGGAACACTTTTCTATTTGAGTTTGAAACTTGTGCTATTTTTCACTGAAATGCCACTAAATCCCTATAGATTTTAACCAATTGGGATGCTTCACCCCGCATTTTGTTGCATTTTTTAGGCTCCTTGAGATGCATCTAGAATTTTGCCTTGCAGCCTTTTTAAGATTTTGACGTTTTTAACCATTAAACATTGTGTCCCGATTTGCCCCACTTCCAATTGACCTAGATTGCTCATATTTGGCCCAGATGCTAGTTTTATATGTACAAATAACCCCTGAAAATTTCAGGCAGATCGATGAGGTCCAAACGACGTCCCATGCAAAGGGGTATGCCCTGTCCGTGGAGTCGCTCTTAAACATGTCCCTAGTAATTTTGCCGACCCACTGAAACCACTGATCACAATAATCAGCACACAAACTAATGACAATTGAAGACGAATAACAAGGTGCAAACAACCAAACTCTAATTTCAGGGGGCACCCTACCCTAACCGCAATGCTCCCTGCTCAGTTCAGCAAACGTGCGAAAAACTCCACCCCGAAAGTCCCATCATCATTAGCGTCGTCGTCGTCGTCAAATAACGAAAGACTACAATACAATCGTCCTGTCCTGCAGCGATCGCTAGGCCGTAGTGTAACATAACCTCTCATTTCTTAAAACGAGCAAATTAAATTAAAAACACAAGTGGACGAACAGTCGGACTCCCGATGCGCTTTCGGGACCGGGCTCATTATGGGACCTTGTTAAGGAGGAACAATGCTAACAGAAAAAATAAGGTTTGAAAAAGAAAATAAAGTAGAAGAGTGAGTGTAGAAATGGCGGCGTGCAGAAACAAAACCAAATTAAACCAAAATTAAATTAAAACTAATTAACATTATGCAAAAATGCACAGCAAATTATCGGTCAATTTAGCGTTTTTTGTTTGCCGCAAAGCTTTTTTTTATCAACTTCCAAACGATAAAGCGATGATGGAATTTGATTCGCAGAACGATGGGCCAGTTTTAAGCTTGAAGGACTCTGGCTGGTTGCATTTTTTTGGCCAGCCAAGTAGACAGTCTCGGACATGCTGTTTGTGTATCTTTTATTTGTATCCTTCCTTTCGTAAAACCCTTACTTTTAATGTGGGTCTGAAATGGATATGACCAATGTGCAGGTGAATAAATCATCCGAGAGTGTCATTCGAGGGCAATTCCCACTAAGGGGCTGTTGGTTGGGGCCGGCCACGATGACATCGTGGAAGTGCAGTGTAGGAAGTTGTTCTTTTTTTTATTTTTTTTTATAATTACATACATATTAAATACATTGTAAAAAATGAAATAATGTTAAAACCACAAATTAAATTAAATTTATATTTTTATTTTTCAAAAAGATTTTTTTATTATCGTAGAACGTAAAAAACTCAAACAGTCATTTGATTTTTTTACAAACAGCTGTTTCCTGTAATTGATAGTTCTTAATATAGTATTTTACCGAAATAACAATTTTTCTAAAAAAACTCTTTTCAAATGTCCTCATTCTCAAAAGACTAATTTCTCGAATAATGTTTTCTCCAAACATTACATTTTTCTGTAGTCATTTGGGAAAGTGATTATTTGGAGAAATTTAATATTTGCACTCAAAACTGGGCAACGCTAGTCCGAGAGAATAATGACCTCGAAACGAGAGAATAGTGGTACCATTTACGGACACAGAGAACACAGCTCGAGATGGGCGAGAGAATTATTTTCTCGAGGTTCATTTGCAAAAAAAAAAGTTCATCCGTTGAAACAAAAACCAAAAGTGTCAACTACGGGAATCGAACCAGAGACCTTTGACATACTAACTCAATGACTTAACTGCCTCGGCCACCACAGCTTGATGAACAAGGAGTGGTCAGGTGTCGATGTATGACGATTGTTGGAGATTTATTGTTTCAATTAACGAATGAACTCATTTGATCCGGTGGTGTGAGTTGATAGCATTATTCTCTCGATTTTGGCGCTGAGCCCTCAATTAATTTTGAGGGAACGATTCTCTGGACTCGGAATTTGGAGATGTGGAGAAGTGTTTCTTCGAAGATGTTTAAGATTGATTTTGTAGATTTGACAACTCTGTTCAATACGAGAAAGTTATTTTTAAGATTTGCCAAATTTTGTATTTTGATTTCAATTATTTCCAGGCTAGTTTATTGCACAGCGTACACCCAAAGTTAAATAACGAGGGGATAGCCCTCACGAAAAGAAACGTGAGGAAAGTGCTATTTTGCGAGAGTATAGTCCTCTCGCGTGTTCATTCGTTCATTGGAACAGTTCATCCTATTGAGAGACGTATATGGACAAATGATCACCACTTAGTTACCGAACCATGGTGGCTCATACGGCAAAGGCACGGTTCAATATGCCGAAGGTCTTGAGTTCGAATCTCGGTACCGGTACATTTTTTTTGATAGATGAACTTTTTTTGAGGATGAACCCATGAGTAAAGTACTCTTGGTAGTAAAAAGGAGTTTTTGCAACAAGTTGCAAATAGAAGATTTTTTCAGCACGAGTCGTTGTCCAAGGTTTGCCGAGTTGGATGAATACGACGAGTGCTGAAAAAATCAAGATTTGCAACGAGTTGCTTACAACATTTTTTGCAATTCCGAAAAATGCTTTTTGAATGGAACATTTTGTCAAACATCCATGTGTAAAGAAAATTCACCGTTCAAATGAAAATTATATTGAAAAATGTTACTTTTCGGTACTAATGCTAAAAAGTTCTACTTTTCAGCACTGGCATTGAAAGGTATTAATTTTCCATTCTTTTATTATTGGTAGCGAAAAGTAGGCTGTTTCGTCGTTCGAGAATGACAGGAAAAGTTATTGATTTAACGAGGAAATTGCAAAACAAAAATCTTTCCATTGCAGATTTTTCACCCTAGACCTAGCTTCTTTGAGTTTATTTTTGACTTTTTCATTTTGTTGACGCCTACTTCAATTATATCTTATTACTATCAGATTGAATGAATAAAATGATAGTAAACATTGGTTTCAACATTTCAATGATTTTTTTTTTGTAAAATGCGTTATACATCAGTTTAGATATAAGTTTTCACAAAACTTAGACAAAAAAATATAGCGAAATTAAAAACTTTTTATTATGCCATTGCATTGCATGTTATATAATGAAATCTCTGTGCAGTTTTTCAATCATTTTAAATGAAATGTTTTTAAAATCAAGCATAGCATTTCCAAAGGGCCAAAAGTTCTTTAGTTTTAAGACAATTCGAAATGTTAGGCAAGATTAAATCGACGTATTCGACGATCTAACCGACGAAACACGAAATAATGAGGTTATTTTCAATGTTTAAAAATATCATGTTTATTTTCAAAATCATATGACAGTCAAAAAAATATAGTTCATGGTGTCTCAAAACAATTTTGTTTAGTGCAGCTTTTAATGCAGGATAAAATTTGCAATCGTAAAATACTTTACAGATGTTTTGATAAAGTGCACCGTTTTCAAGATAAATTCACTTAAAATTTAATTTTAACTGAAAAATTTAAAATGTTTGAGCTGATTCCAAATTTTCAAAAGTGTTTTTTTTCAAAGCGATAGCAAAATTTCACATTTTTTTTAACATTTGAAATAGAACGATTTGCTTCGGAGATATTGATACTATAAATTAAATTGATGTTTGAATAAGACTTAAAAAGCTTCAATTTCCTGGTTTCGTTGCATTTCAACAACCAGACGTCCAATGTTTAATGTCTTTTTGGCAATCTTATTGGAAATTTCTCGACTTTTCAAAAAATATTTCCAGGAATGGTCAATCATAAACACAAGTTGAAAAAATAGAAAAACTGGAATTTTTCTGCCAAAAACATTAAGTGACTATATTTTGATAGCGGTGCACTTTATCATAAAATCTTTTATAGATTGCAAATTTTTTTTTGCATTAAATACTAAAGTGAAATTAAGTTTTCCTGGTCATTTTCTGTTTTTCCAAAAGGAACCATCCATAAACAATATCAACACTTTTTTGAAAATCTCAACCCCCCCCCCCCCCCTCGTGGGCAATTGTCCATACCAAAAAAAACATTTTTATATGGAGCGTGGATAACCGCCATACACCCCCCCACCCTCCTAAAGTTTCCACGTGGTTCATGGATGGTCCCAAAAACATTTTTTTCCAAAAAAATCTTCAAAAAATTTCAAGTAATTTTTTTTTTGGAAAATTAAATTTTTATTTTAATTAAAAATCGTCAAAAAAATTTCCCTGTTCAATTTTTTTTTTAAATAGTTTTCACCATTACCTAGAACTTTGCCGAAGACACCAAACCGATCACGAAATTCCTACAAAAAATTTTCGTTTGTTTGCAAATATGGTTTCAAATTCAGCAGCGATTTACAGTGTTCAATGGTAACATGCAATTGTATTCCTTAGTTATATTATTCAAATAACACATTTTCGAATCCTTCTACTTAAATTGATATAATATTTGGCAGCACTGTTATGATGACCCAGAATGACGTACCGTCATTGCAAATCCTCATTGCACAATTTTAAATCACTATTATTAACCTTGGACCCAGAGTTAAGCTTTCTGGCAGATTAACTAATTTGAGTGCCCTTTAGTCTGAGTTCAGACCCTTAACCTCATGCACTCGAATAATGGCCAATGAGAAGTGGCCTAGCAGGCACACCCCGTACTTGCTGACAGGTTGAATCGACTTAAAACAAAAGATGAAAAACCCAGCAGCGGTCAATAGCCGTTTGTGGATACACTTTATAATAGAATTTTAATGATATTTACCTTGGGATGGATTCCGAAAATTTCCGCGCACCTCTCGTGAGCTTTTGCCCAGTGCAGCTGGGGTTCTTTCTGAAAAGCAGAGGAAAACGTAATGAAGTAAAAAAAAACCGGGTGAAGGGATATAAATTTACAATTAAAATGAATGTCTTTAAACGGCCGGTATTTGATTAATTAACGCAGGATTGGACTGATGATGGTGCAACTCATTATTATTGGCTCGAGACTTCGCAGGTTCGCTCTGCCCGCGGGCGACAGTTGCAGACTTCTTGGGGCTGATGTTCTGCACTCTGTTCCACTGTCCAGGACGAGGAGATCTTGAATTCCTGGCCGCGGTCTTTGGCTTTCGGCAGAGAGAAGTTCCTAACGAGATATGATCTGGCAATTTGCGCAATTTAGTGAGCGCGCGGTGGCTTGTACGAGAAATAATTTGTTCATTAATTGCGACAGCATGTGACAGTGCGAAATTGATGGTTTGGCTGGGTTGGTTGGCGGTTTGTTTCGTTTTTTGTTTTGGGAGCGCGATATGCCCCCAAGGAATTTGGTGTGTACGTAATTTGTGAAACAGGAGTGGCGAAAATGCAATTTGGGAAAATTGCATTTTAATATATTGTTGCAGGTTTTTAGTTATAATATTGAGTAGTGATTAAAAAAGTTAAGAAAGTTAAGCTGGCTACCAAACAGATTACAAATGTAGATCAACTGTCAAATTGTCTGATAGTGAAACAATATTAAAAAGTAGTGAGTAAAAATTCTCCCTTTTTCCCATAAATTCTTAAAAATTAAATTCATTATCGAATATATTTTTTTTACCCTGATCCATGGTGTATGTTTCCGAGAACATTAAGATAAAAAATTCAGCAAGTCTGATATTTGGCACCATGAAAGAGGGGTCTTTTCGACATTTTGCGGGGTCTGGCGAAATATTTCGTCGGGGGGTCTAGAGCATTTTTTTTTTGAAGATTATTTTCAGTTTTATAGGATTATTCATCAGAAAAGACGATGGAAATCGATGGGTTCATGTTCATATTCATCAAATTTCTTATGAATGTGCCTCAAGAGACTCCTAATTACATATTTGACCTCAAATAAAAAGTTTCCAACCCAAATTTACCAGATTTCTAGCTTTCTTTGAAATGACCGCAACATCCGAGTTGGAAACCTCAAAACGATCGAATAAAAATCTTTTCTTTGTACAATTTGTCATAAAAATACAGCAACAGATTGCCCGGATACAAATTCGAGCTTAAACCATTGCTAAACCTACACAGCAAAAAAAGTAGTAATCCAGCTGCGTGTAAAAGGCCTGAGTGGAAAATAAATATTGCATTATGTTATGCAATGTTATGTAATTTTACACCCTAAAATATGTAGCCCATCAGTATGGGAAACCTACTTGACCGAAGTGTCAAGCTCAAATATGCGTTTATCCTTACAGCGTTTCTTCGGTCTGATGGCCGAGTGGGCTAAGGCGCCAGTCCTCACTGTTAATGCTGGGTTTGAATCTCGTTGGTTGCAACTTTTTTGTTGTTTTTGCAAAAAATGTACATGCAGTGTGTAATATTAAGTGTTTATTTTGACGAAGGTGATGTGCATGCTTTTGCATGCGATTTTACCATCGAATTTTTTGCTGTGTAGAGTTTTTCATTTGAAAAATTACATCATAAAAAAGGTAATATTCAACCTTTCTAAATTACACCTTCCACATACACTATTTTTTATAATATTTATTTATAATACATTTTTTTTTCAATTCAATTCAGTTTTTACTTCTTCAATAATCAATAAACAGTTTGTTATTCTAATGCGCTAAAATAGAGTTTTGGAGTTCCTTTCAGCTATGAATTCACAAATTTACATTTAGTAGTACTTAAAACTAGCAAAAGGGAATCTAAAGTAGGAAAAATTTCAATTAAAAAAAACCTACCACAATTAAAATTAATTATAAACCTCGATTAAAGGTGCATTTTACCAATTTTCAAATTTACTTTGAGAATGAGCAGTTCTCTACGGAATCGGTCTTTTTTCTTTAATTTTAATTTTTGTATTTTTTTATCGAGCGGAATCTTTTTTGGTGCCTTCGGTAAGCCCAAAGAAGCCATTTTGCATCATTAGTTTGTCCATATAATTTTCCATACAAATTTGGTAGCTGTCCATACAATAATGATATGTGAAAATTCAAAATTCTGTATCGTTTGATGGAATTTTCTGATCGATTTGGTGTCTTCGGCAAAGTTGTAGGTATGGATATGGACTACACTGAAAAAAAATGATACACGGTAAAAAAAATGTTGATGATTTTTAATTTCACTTTTTGTCACTAAAACTTGATTTGCAAAAAAACACTATTTTTAATTTTTTTTATTTTTTGATATGTTTTAGAGTACCGTCAGTGGGGGTGACTATGGGTCAAAAAACGATACACCTCTCGAAATTTCTTAATAACAAAAACAATTTAAATAACATCGAAAATCTTTCAACGTAGATTTGTTCTTAGATAGTTTACTAACATTTTCCCAAAATATGGTGGATTTTGATGAACACTACCTTAAATGCCAATAGTTTGAAAATTGACCCAATCTCACCCCTTAGAGGGGGTGACATTGGGTCAAATGAAACTAAAATGATGCTCAAATACAACGATATGATAAAAACAAGTCATCCAACAGCGTTTCTTGTTCGAGGGAATCGTATTGACACGCTACAATGTTTGAAGTGGAGATTTTCAAACATTTGGGTAGTTTTCGAGCAATTCTAACATAAATATTAGAAAAATGATTTTTCGAGAGGTCATTTTTGGCCAAAAACGTACCCCAACTTTAGACATCTGCCAAAATAACAGGATTTGTTCTAGAAACGAGATTTTTTCAGCGAAGTCATCTTAAGATGTCCCCTACACAGCCCCATTAACAGAATTCAGTTTAATTGAGAATAACCTGAAAAATGGTAAAATCCGTAAAAAATCACTTTGACCCAATCTCACCCCCCAGACCCAATGTCACCCCCACTGACGGTACATAAAATGACAACTTTTCAGAAATTTCCAGAATGGGCAAAAAATTTTTGACCGAGTTATAATTTTTTGAATCAATACATGCTTTTTCAAAAAATCGAAATATTGGTCGCAATTTTTTAACTTCATTTTTCGATGTAAAATCAAATTTGCAATCAAAAAATTCTTTTGTGAATTTTTGATAAAGTCCACCGTTTTCAAGTTATAGCCATTTTTAGGTAACTTTTTTGAAAACAGTCGATGTTTTTTATTTTTTAAAATTGGTGCCCATGTTTGCCCACCTTTGAAAAAAATATTTTTGAAAAGCTGAGAAAATTCTCTATATTTTGCTTTTTTGAACTTTGTTGATACGACCCATAGTTGGTGAGATATAGCCATGCAAAGGTTAAAAAACAGGAAAATTGATGTTTTCTAAGTCTCACCCAAACAACCCACCATTTTCTAATGTCGATATCTCAGCAAATATAGGTCCGATTTACAATGTTAAAATATGAAACATTCGTGAAAATTTTTGATCTTTTCGAAAAAAATATTTTCAAAAATTTAAAATCAAGACTAATATTTCAAACGGGCCAAACATTCAATATTACGCCCATTTGGAATGTTAGTCTTGATTTTAAATTTTTGAAAGTATTTTTTTCGAAAAGATCGGAAAATTTCACGAATTTTTCATATTTTAACATCAAAGATTTTTTGCCCATTCTGGAAATTTCTGAAAAGTTGGCATTTTATGTCCTCTAAAACATATCAAAAAATAAAAAAAATTAAAAATAGTGTTTTTTTGCAAATCAAGTTTTAGTGACAAAAAGTGAAATTAAAAATCACCAAATTTTTTTTTACCGTGTATCATTTTTTTTCAGTGTAGTCCATATCCATACCTACAACTTTGCCGAAGACACCAAATCGATCAGAAAATTCCATCAAAAGATACAGAATTTTGAATTTTCACATATCATTTTTGTATGGACAGCTGCCAAATTTGTATGGAAAATTATATGGACAAACTAATGATGCAAAATGGCTTCTTTGGGCATACCAAAGGCACCAAAAAAGTTTCAGCCGGATTAAAAAATACAAAAAAAATCGAATGACCGAAATCTCAGAGAATTGCTCGAATGTTTTTATTTGTATTGAAAATTCTGGTTAAATCAACTAACAAATTTAAAAATATTAAATTTCCCAATCCGACAGAAATTACCATGTTTTTTAAATTAAATAGCTGAGCCAACAACAGATCTTAATTGGTAAAAAAATATGAAAACATTGAAAACAAATAAGGTCGTTTCAAATATTTTATGAAGTTTAATCCCTTGACTCTGGACAATAAATATAAATCTGAATAGCTGATTTAATTTTGAAAATTTTGATCAACACAATGTTGAGGGAGGGGGGCTTTATTTCAAGCAGTAGTAACAATTATGAGTATTTAGTAATAAGAAAAAAATACTGCGAATATTTAACATCGCACATCTTGCATGAATGCAAAATGTTTAAGTAATTTAAAAAGGCTGTTTGAGTTTTCAGATGTTGTACAAATTCAGACTTGAAATTCGAATTAGAACATTTTAAAAAATGCTGTAAAATTCAAATTGTTAATGTTATTTAGAATTGGAAAAAAATTGTAGTTGTAAAAAACAATAATAATCATCTGTATGAATATGTTTTGTTAAGTTTTATTTAATTATTTCGAAAGATGTTGTGTGTTTTGTTTACTATTTTAAAAATATAAAAAAAAACATTAAAATTTAAATTACAAGCCAGAAACTCAGCATTCCAATAAAAAAAAACTTATTAGAAAATGCATTACACAGATGTACAGTTAGTTTGCATTAATTAGTTTTCAAAAAATCAAAGTTTCTACAAAAAACTCATACACCCAAAGGAAAAATATATCTCTAAATCTGCAACAGTGGATTTGCTGCAGAAAATGTCACATTTTATAACATTTTTTGCAGCAAGCCCGTAGATCATTTTTGCCCGCGTGTAAATATTTTAGCGATCTGCAGTTCTCACCAACACATATAAAGCTGGCCCGTCCCCGAGCAACAATCCAAAGAGAAGAATATGTTGGTGCTCTTTCACTGTCATTTCAACAAACGTCCATGGCGCGGTGGTATAGCGTGTCGGATCTAAAACCAAAATGTTCGTGGTTCAATCCTCGTTCTGTTAAGGTTTTTTTTTTGTAAAATACAACCAAAAAGCTGTCGGTAATGTCGATAATTGTCGGTAACGGGCAAAAATGTCATACCCCTATATCGCAAAAAAAGCATGAGGACAGTTTTCATGCAGATTCTGATATACTTTCATGCCGCTATGCATCAAAATCATGCGACCACCGTTTGGGTGTACCTAGCCAAAAAAAAAAACTTTTGCTTTACGGTTGTGTACATCTAAACTTCACTAAAATTGAAAATATGAAGGCATTTTTATTCCTTAAGTTTAATGCTTGTTTGCAAAAAAATAATTTACTTTAAAAATAAAATAGAATGTATTCAATTTCCAATTAAAATTTAATTTTAGAGGAGGAGGGGAAGTAAAAAAATGAAATGAAAGTGGCCTTATAATCCACATATTCGAAATTGTAATAAAAGTTTTAAAATCTTCTAAATGCCTCACGGCAAAGACACAGCTAGAATCACATTCGTCACAAAAGACACTTAATAACAACACACTGCATGTACAATAAGGACGGGCGCCTTAGCCCGTTCGCCTAAGAATGGTAAGGATAAACGCATGCATATATGAGCTTGTTATTTCCACAAAGTATGTTTCCCGTACTGATGGGCTACATATTTCAGGGTGTAATATTACATAAAATTTCACAAAGTAAAGCAAAACTAATGTTGGCCTTTTACACACAACTAGATTACTACTTTTTTTTGCTGTGTAAACGATTTGAACGGTACGGATAAATTTACTTTAATTGAAAGCATTAAATATAACAATGTTTTGCTCAACGCGTTGCAAAAAATAAATTTATATAAAATCCGCATAAGAGAACATCAGAATGAATTAGACGCTTTACAACTACTTTTCCATACAAAACTAATTATGTGTCCGATTACTACTTTTACTACCCCCCTCACTACTAACACATCCAGCTTATCGACGTGTTGAATCGTCATCCCCATTCCTTTACGCCAAATCTGAAGTGCACTTTTTCTCCCTTTCCTCCCCACCAGTCTGAGTTTGTATGAGTAGGAAGGCACCCACTACTGACGCGACGCCAAACGTAGACTAACAAAGAAGAAGAAGATGCCAAGCTGGGTGGGAGGATGGAGAGTGTGAGAGTGTGGTGGGATGCAAGGACGTCAGCCCAGCCAGCCGACAAAGGAAACGGGAAACGCCAGACGCCAGACAGACAGACAAACAGATCGAGAGATGAGAGCTTCCCCCCCCCACGAAGTTCTCCCCGAATGCAGTTCTCTCTCTCTCTTGATCTCGGTGGTGGGGCTTCAAAGGGTGGAGGAAATGTACTAAGGATTTTTTTTTCATTTCATTGTGATTTGTTTGAAAAGGGAGTTTTTGTAATACTTTTATGTTTTACTAATACTTCATTGAAAAATTACCAAATCCCACTTCGAAGGTAGGTGGGGAGGCAAATCAACCACGGTCTTTGTCTCTCGGTGGGTGGAACCGCTGGTGGGGGCAACTCTCCCTACATTTGCTGGGTGGAGGGCGCATTGTGGTAGGTCGCGATCCGTCAGTGTGTGCCAGGCAACGTCTACTATGGCAACGACGCGCGTCAGTGGTTGTCGTTGGCGACGCGTCACAGCATTCGGTTGTCTGGGTTCTTCTTTGTGTCGGTGCAGCGCGCTGCAACACTCTGCACGACTAGCAACGTGACGCGACGATGCAACACACCGCGGCTGCTGCATTTTCTTTGTCGTTGCAGACAAAGGTTTTAGTGCCCGAAGTTGGCACTTTTTATACTGATTTAGTTTAGAGTTTGGTCCTCGGTTAGTCCTTGAAGAAAACTTTTGTCATTTTTTGTAGGAAGAAAAGACCGATTTGCATTCTGAAGTAATTTAAAATAAATCAAATATCATTTCCTGACAGGATGGAATGCAGCAGACAAGAAGATGTCGTTGAGCTGAGTTTTAAGTCATAGAAAATCCACAGAAGGAACTTCAAGTGTGCCATTCATGCTGTTGTTCCTGATTCAAGGTTTCTTACATTCCAATCTAGGACAAAGAAGTGAACTAGTTTCCTAGACAAATAAAGGTATAATAAATACTATGAGATGAGAAACAAAGAGGGTTTGATTATTCATGACCTTATTTGGTTTATATTTATTGCTTCAAAATAAATTGCTATTGGAAATTTCAATTTGTTGACAAGCCAGAACGATACACTGAAATAAAAAAAATAGTACCAAATTCCTTTATTCTAGGAATTTTGCCTATTTTCCTTATTTAGTAATGGGTTTTTTTTGTATTACTTAATAAGTTAAAGAGCCAAAATTTCCAGAATTTAGGAATTAAGTAGGGGAGAGTGGGGAGACTTGATCCCCGGGGAGACTTGATCCCAAGCCTGTATCTCGTCAGCATGTGGGTAAAACAATTAGCTTAGTTCTAGAAAGTAGTGCGAAATTGAGTGAAACTCATTGTAGAAAACAAAGAATAAAATTAAAAAATGTTTGAGTTACACACATTTTTCTAAAAAGTGCTGCAAAAAACTTCCAAGAGATCTTTTTTCTTTTTTTTATAAGTATAGAAAACACTCAAAAATTATTCAAAAAAATATTTTTTATACATGAATTGTTTGATAAACATATCAACTCCAAAACCCTTACGCATTTGACGTTAAATTTATCGTCATACTATTTTTACAATCAATTGTTTAAAAAAGTGCGTTTATGGGGACTTGATCCCTGCATTTTTACAGTCACTGGAATCAGCCTCAAGATTAAATAATTGGGCTGGGCTTTCGTACATAGTTTCCTTTAGTATAGTTATACATAACTTACTGCAGTTTGAACCATTTTTCAAAAGTTTTGTAAACAAAAATTACCAGCTTTTGTAAACATGCCCAATTTTTGTCTTAAAAAAGAAAATTTTAAGTTTTTATATATTTTACACGCTAAACTTGTTATATTTTGAACACAAACGTACATGTTTAATGTGAAATTGCTATAACTTATAGAAAATTAAAAGTTTGGATGAATAAGAAACATTATGCTTAAGATTACTTCAAAATGTTGAAAGGGGATCAAATTACCCCCAACATTTTGAAAATGCTGGTTTAAAATATTTTTTTAAAACGCTTGGTATGATTCGAAGAGTTTTTCTGATAAAATATCCTTATCAGCCAAACATAGTTGAATGTTTAAGCTTTCAATTCATGCAACAAGTTCATAGTTTTGTGAGAAATTATGTGAGTTATGTGCGATACAAAAAAAGGGGATAAAGTCTCCCCACTCTCCCCTACTTTTATTTTTTTTCAGTGTACAGTTTGAATCGGATCGACTTTCAAATTTATAAGTTTTTGGGTAATAAGTAATTAGAAATAAATTTAAATAAATGAAACATCATCGTACCATCCACATCAGTGAGAATAGTTATTTTATAATGGGGATTCGATTAAATTCTGCAAAATTTTGAAACCTGGTTTAATAAATCCCGCTAATTCTAAAGACTTTGCTTTGCATTTGAATTCAAAAGTACCCCAAATTTGTCACTCAGTTGTCATAATCAGCAAATTATTTTTTTAGCTATTGAATTTTGAAAAATACAAAACAATCATTTTCGTTTTAATTTGTAAAAAAAAAGTTTTCACAGGACACAATTTTCAAAATAACGACATTAATTTTAAAAAACTTTTTAACAGTTGTTAAAAAATGCACAAGATACTTAATTGTTTACGTCGAAATGTTTCAATTGTACGCCTATTTTTGGAAATCAATCTTATTTTCAATGTAACATCAAATTTTGAATGTTTCAACCTCATCTCTTCATTCAATTCAATTCTTAATTTTTTCAAGTTTCAATGTTAATAAATGAACATGAAATTTTCCGCTCTTTTCTATAAATAATCGTATTTAAAGAATCAAGTGTAACATTTTGAAAGGGCTAAACACACTTATTTAAAAAAATGGAATGTTGGTCTAGATTGATAAAAATATTTTGGAAATTTATAAATACTTTTTTTTTAAAAGAAAAAGAATGTACAACATTCATTGAAGATAATGCGAGTTGAAAAATGTTACATTGAAAAAAACTATTTTTTCACAAAATAAAAATTTTCAGAAGATGTTTCTCGGCAACCAGCAGTCCAACCAAAAGTAATAAAAATGTTGTAAATTTTCCCAAATTTTCGAAAATATTTTTTGCAGGCTGCAAATTTCACATTCAAACACCTCTAACATAAAATCGGTGCACTTTATCTAAAATGTGTAAAGTCACTTTCGATTACACATTTGATTTTTCAAATTAAAATGATTTTTGTAATTTTGTTCGACAATACCATTTGCCATCAATCAATATTCTTTCAAAAATGTATATCCTTGGTAAATGATTTAAAACCACCCTGAACTCTAGCGCAAAAGATGCCTTTTGAGTCAACTAAAAATTATCAAAAAAAAAAATCGAAAATTAAGAAATATGGAATTTGTTTTCGAGTACCTTTTTGCCTTTCTTACTAAAGAAAGGTATAGGGTTTGCTTTTGGCTCCGACTCTAAATCAAGCTTCGTTCTCCAATCGTTTCTCGAAAAATATTCATTTGAAAAATCTGCAAAAAATCATGGACGATCGATTTTTGACGCCCGATCGTTTGACAATGACAGAATTGGTCTATCTCCAATATCCGAATTTTGGCGCTCAATTTACTGTAGAGCACGCGTGACGTCCGTGTATGGTAAAAAGTGCTTAATTTTGTGATAGGGGGTTTCTTAGAGCCCACATTATGGATTTAAGCTCTCTTGGGCGCATTTGAAAGGGGATGTGCTGAACCTGAACTAGTTCTATACCAAATTTGAATTTATCCATTTTTACGGGAACTCAGAGTATATTTTCACCTGATCAGGCGGCTTTCAAATACAAATTCGGTTCAAAATTGAAATATTGAAATCGTTTATTTATCCAAAAAATTGCATTTTTCGAGCCCTACATCCTCCCAAATTTTCATCCATGTCGGTAATGTGGTTCTTGATTTACAACTTGTGGACTAATTCACTGTTAGGGGAAAAACCCCTAAAAAAGGTAAAAGCCATTTTTCACCAAATGCCAAAAATATTCCTTTGACATTTTATCTATTTTTTTTCTCCATATCATAATCTAGACCATAATCGAGGATCTGAAACAAATTTGACCTCATTCGGATTTACCGTTCAGATTTTAGAAAATTTAAAATGAGCAGATAAACAGATCCATCGATTTAGGAGGGGGGAAGGCACAAAGCCCGCATCTGGAATAAGATCGTTCATTTTCTTTTAAATATTTGTAGTCTTTTAAGGCTAAGACAAGTTCTATTTTTCAATTCAATTTTTATTTTTCGAGATGGCTTGTTACAATTTTGTTTCTTTTGTGCTTGTATAGAGATTTGGATTTTCCTTACAACTATGAATGTTTCAGATACTGACTTGGCAGCATAGAAATTGTTTGTTTCAAATCATCAAATCTTTTTACCAAGGGTGGTAAAAAACCCACCGATTTTTTTTTTGTTTTCAATTTAATTTTTATTTTTCGAAGACAAGTCCTAAAAAAAGTAATTATGACCATAACAAGTTGAAAAAAAACGAGAAAATTGAAGATAATTTCAAAAGCTTTAAATTTAACATTTCAATCTAACTTTAAATTTAAATTTATTTTTTTATAATTTCAAATTTTATCGTTAATACTAAGGGCAGCGAATGACCAAGAAGGTTAAAACTGCCATAAATAAATGAATTAACAACAACAACAACAATCTAACTTTCAAACATTTCCCTTGAAACTTCGTTACAAGCAAATTTCCTTGTCCTTCTTTGCCTTCCTCAATGGATCAGCACGGTTGCTCAGCTACTCAACCCACCTTTGACTTGCTTACTGCATCCAAATACGCCATTTAGGGGCTACAGGCACTAGCTCTCTTGTTTACCCGATATCACTTTCGCGTATTGCGTTTTAGCGTGTATGTGACGCAAAACCACAGTCGAACTTTTTTTTTTCACGTTACGGGACTTGAACTCACGCCATTCTAGATTGTGAAGTTTGGCTGTACGTTTTTAGCACACTTATTTGAGGTAAACAACGTTATTTTACGTCGCAGAAAAAAATGGGAATCCATAACCTCAAATTCTCTGCCGACGAACCAACACTGTGCACTGTGGTACCGGCTTGTTGTCGTAGGTCTTGTAACGATATCGTCGTTGGTGCAATTCTGCAACGGGTATTTCACAATATGGTGCAAATTCTCGGAACTGGGCGAAAGCCATTTTGAATTTTGTTTTTTGATGGAAAAGCTTTTAAACGAACATCACATAACTAGATTTAGACTTTTCAGTTAATTAAAGCTTATTTGTAGCACTAGAAGGTTTCAAAAACTGCATCACAAGTAACCGCCACCGATCGATTCTTCCGAATGGGACCACGGAAAACGGTTTTCCTTTATTTATACACTCTCCGGAGGAGGACACCGCCGACACCGGTGATGGCTGCCGGGACACACTTTCCAGATCAATCGTGTGACCAAGTTTAGTTTTCTCTCAGGATTCTGTAACTTCTTTTTCCCCTTGTTGTTGTAGTCGTTGCTACCCCCATCAACTATTCCGTCTCCGTCAAAGCTCTCCCCAAATAAGGTAAAGCTTCGCGCGCGCCAAAAGCTCGTCTTTGTCCATGTCTGGATCGCGCGCTGCATCCAGAATGCACCACCACCTCCTCCCAGGATCCGGTTCCGGATGTCTGTGGCCAACTTGCCGAACTATTTTTCTCACTCCTCGACGGGCTCTCTCCCACTCTCGAAAGAAAAACGCTTGCTCACGATAGTGCACTGCCAGGATGCATGCGTACTGAGGAGCAACCAGGGAAAAGTGCACTCCGAAAATGCACGAAAATCGGCGGACCCAAAACTAGAGAGAGAGAAGGTGGCAAAAAAAAGCAGCAACATTTCCCAGACAAGAATGGAGGCAAAATGGCGAACCTCCTGGAAAATCGCTCCTTCTGGAGCGTTCCAGAACGTCGGTTCCCGAGCGGCTCCTTTATTCGGTGGCGGCGGCCATTTTCCCCCGGCCGTTACGTCACCGTCACCATCGATCCCGGAGCCGACCAATGGAGGAAAACTGCGTCGCAACGGAAAATAGATTGGCGTAGGTCGGAGCTGAAATGGCTTTTCCACGAAATCCGATCATCGTTGGGACGGAAACTGCGACTTGGTTTGGTTTTTCTTTGTTTGAGATTCGTGTGTTATGATGTCCTGAATGAATGTTCTGGAAAATATTGCAGCGCAATAAGTTGATGCATGATGCGTCTGAGGATGTGCTTTGTGCAAGTGCATCATTAAATTGGAATTATGAAAGGCGAAACCATTTCGGGGAGTCCTTTGTGATATAATTGAGGAATGAAAACAAAAAGTTTGCATTAAAATTGGGCGTTTTCAAGCAAGGTTACATTATTTTGGAAAAAAATACCTTAGAAATATTAATTGAAGCTTTTTGTAGTACTGTACAGTCTACACTCGATTATCCGAGGTTTCGATTTTCTTACTTTTAGCATCATATTCGTAATCTGAGACCCAATTCTGCTGCATTTTCTTAATATTACGCCCTTTTGAAATGTTAGTCTTGATTAATGTCAATATCTCAGCAACATAAGTTCGTATCAAAAAAGATTAAAAAAAAACAAAATATAGAGAATTTTCTCAGCTTTTCAAAAATATTTTCTTTCAAAAGTGAGCAAACATGGGCACTAATTTAAAAACAATAAATAACTGCGACTATTTTCAAAAAAGTTACCTTAAAATGTCTATAAGGCCGTTGCAAATATTTTTCAAAGTTTATGTCACCCCCCTTCAAAATTGGTCTGAAAAATCAGGGGACAAAACAAATATTTTTCCAAAAAACTTCAAAATTTCCATGAAAATAGAAGTTTAATCAACAGAAAACAATCTAAAATGCATTTTTCTGCATTGATAATCATATTTAGCATGTTTGGGCTTGTTTAAAAATGTTTTGAATTTTTATAAAATTCCAACACCACAAAACAATATTTTTCGCAAAGAATGAAATTTTTGCCAATACTTAGATATTTTGGAAATTAATGATGGCAAAACAACTGGACAGGTGTATAATGCATTTTAAAACACTTTTTTCATTAAAATGTTGAAATCATGGCACGTAATTTAAATTTTTAAACCTCCCCCCTTGGATCAGTGTCGAGGGACATAAACTTAATAGTAGTTTATGCAACAAGTTGCAAAAAGAGGATTTTTTCAGCACGAGTCGTACATATATCCAACGAGGTTCACCGAGTTGGATAAATACGAAGAGTGCTGAAAAAATCAAGTTTTGCAACGAGTTCCATACAACATTTTTTGCAATTCCAAAAAACACACACTGAGTGAAATTTTATCTCTAATTTTCATGTATTTTGTCAATAAATCGTTTAAATCAAAAAAATGTTCAAAAATGTTACTTTTCAAAACAAGTGCTGAAAAGTGTTGCTATTCGATTCTGTTATTTTTGGTACAGAAAAGTAGGCTATTTCGTCGTTCAAGCATGACAGGAAAAGTAAGTAGTTTCACGACGGAATTGCAAAAAAAAAATTGCAACGGCCTAACTTGAAAACGGTGTACTTTATCAAAATTTCACCGAAGAACTTTTTGATTGCAAATTCAATTTTACATAGGAAATCAGTGTTGTTTCAAAAATTTATAACTAAATTTCTAAAAAGTTTGCATTTAATGTCCCCTAAAACAGAATAAATAAAAATAAAAATAGTGTTTTTTTGCAAATCAAGTTTTAGTGACAAAAGTGAAATTATAAATCACAATTTTTTTTACCGTGTATCACTTTTTTCAGTGTAGTTCTTATCCATACCTACAACTCTGCTGAAGATACCAAATCGACCAAAAAATTCCTTCAAAAGTTACAGGTTTTTGAACTTTCATGTATCATTTTTGTATGGACAGCAGCCGAATTTGCATGGAAAATTATATGGAAAATAATAAAAAAGACCGAAAGTGACAACTTTTGACTAAAGCTAGTGATTTTTCACGGCAAAAAATCGAAATTTCGCGGCATGCAAATCACAAAATATTCAAATTTTACGGCAATTTCATGGCATTGAAATGCCAGAAAAAGAGTTTTCAAAGATCCCAAAACTCAACTTTCAACTCTTTTTTTGTAAAGTTATAGTTCTTCAAGATTTGAAACAATATGGACAGATTGTTTGGACGCAAAATGTTCAATAAAAATCTTTTCAGTAGACAAAACTATCAGAAAATTTTATCATTGTGAATTTCAGTCATATTTTTTGCAAATTTTTTTTTTGACAATTCAGTAAAAAAAATTATTGAAATTTTTTGTCTGTGGACCTTAGTCTTTGCTTTACATCTATTTTTAATCTGTGGTCTGACTGAAACCAATTTTTTCCATTTGATTATAATAGCAAAAATAAACGTTATGCGTTCCCCTGCGACTGAAATCATTTTTAGCATGTTTGGCTGATTTAAACATCTTTTGAATTTTTGAAAATTTTCGATGATTAGTATCGCAAAAAGTTTTATTCGCTAATTTTTTTGTTTTCTTCGATTTTTTTTTTAAAAGTAATGATTGCAGAACAACTGAACGATGCATTTTAAAACACTTTTTGCATTCAAATGTTGAAACTATGGCTTATAATTTCATTTTTTTATTATTTTAAGCCCCCCCCCCCACCCCTCGAGGGAGGGACAAAAAATTTGAAAAATATTTGCATCGACCTTATGAGAATGAATTAAAGAAAAACAGAGACAAAAACTTTAAATAAAATTTGCAATGGTATAGTTGAAAAGATTGATTCATATTAAATTTCATCAAAAAAGAAAGCTCCTTAAAGTTTTTTTAGACTTTATCATCCCGGTACGAGAATCGAACAAACGTTTAATATTACGCCCTTTTGAAATGTTAGTCTTGATTTAAAAAAATAAAATATTGTTTTCGAAATGATCGGAAAATTTCATATTTTAACATTGCAAATCGGACTGTTCGGTTGCTGAGATATCAACATTAGAAAATTGTGTTTTTTTTTTGGGTGAGACTTTCCATCAATTTTCCTGTTTTTAAATCTTTGCATGGCAATATCTCAGCAACTAAGGGTCATATCATCTAGGTTCATAAAAGCAAAATATAGAAAATTTTCTCAGCTTTTCAAAAATATGTTTTTCAAAAGTGGGCAAACATGGGCACCAATTAAAAAAAAATAACTGCGACTATTTTCAAAAAAGTTACCTAAAAATGGCTATAACCGTGACCAATATTTCGATTTTTTGAAAAAATCATTATTGATTAAAAAAATCATAACTCGGTCAAAGATTTTTTGCCCGTTCTGGTAATTTCAGAAAAGTTGAAATTTGATGTCCCCTAACACACATCAGAAAATGAAAAAAAAAATTAATAGAAATAGTGTTTTTTTTGCAAATCAAGTTTAAGTGACAAAAAGTGAAATTAAAAATCACAAAAATGTTTTTACTGTGTACATTTTTTTTTTCAGTGTAGTCATTATCCATACCTACAACTTTGCCGAAGACACCAAATCGATAAAAAATTCCTTCAAGAGATACAGATTTTTGAATTTTCAATAATCTTTTTGTGTATGGACAGCTGCCGAATTTGTATGGAAAATTATCCGTATAAAAATAAAAAATTAAAATAAATCAAGCAAAAAATTAAAATTACAAAAAATACCGATTTCGTAGAGATTCGCTGTTTTAACTCCGAAGTTTAAAAGTATGCGTGAAGAATGAACTTATATACATGAAAAATTAATGCAAAATAGACTTTTTTCCATGATCGCTTTAAAAGCCCTGTTTTTGTTATAAATAAATATCTATCGTTTAACATGAACATATTTTTCTACGGAGAGTTCCTAAGTAAATATGAATAAATATCGCATGATATTTTTAATGTCCATGTAATCCGGATCTTTCTTGTGCCTTTTTCAATTCTAATTCTTGATTTCACACCTCATTAAGGGAATTCTTCGACCGAGGATGAGCAAATATTTCCTTGTCCAAATATCCTGCTCGCTGAATCACGCAACGTGAATTCCTTCCCAAAACCAAGAAGAAAAAAAAACCTTACAGAAACACGAAAATTCTTGCCCCGACTCGTTCGCGTTTTGCGCGTTTCTGGCGGGTTGTGGCCCTTGGCAACTGTGCGTCCGACCTGGCGCGTTTCTTCGCGAATGCACCGACGGCCTTTTTGTTCCGCAGACGACTGGTTTTCTTGGGATCGCCGTGCCGCGCCGCGTGTCATCTTCAGGCGCGGCATCGCATCGTTGTTGGTCGTCGTCGTCGCGGCGAGCAAAACGAGGAAAATCGAGAAGGATCTTCGCGACGAGCGCGAGCTCCGATCCGACGCGTCATAAATAACGAGACGCACGCGCGCGCGTCCTTCTTTTTGTGTGTTCGTTGGCCGGTTGGGACTTTGCGAATCTTCTTTTTCTTTTGCTTCTTCTTTTTGGTTTCGATTCTGGCTGGGCTTGTGCTCTCAAATGAGTTTAATTTTTATTTTATTTCGCAGACTAATTTGCACTTTGTGCCAATTTTATGATTTATTTGGTTAAAATCGTTAAATTGCAAAACTATTAATATTTTTTTTTAATTCAAACAAAGTTTGTGTTGACCTTCTAACTTTTTATGAAAACATCAAGAAAAAATATTCTCAGGCCAACTATTATCAATTGTTATCAACTTTTGTCTTTTTCATGAACTCATGGACTGCTCAGCAAAGTTTGTATTAAAAGTCGATTTTAACGCACTGTGCAACTCCTACCTTAAATGATCACATAAGAATAGAGGAAGAAGTTAAAATCCATCTTCTGATTTATCTCGAAAATGCCTAATTCTGCAGCTTCCCATCCGATGCAACCTTTTTTTATAATTCGTTCTCCTTGTTGCTAGGGAAGATCCTCCCAAAAATCCAAGACTTCGACAACCCCCGACAGTGAATAAGTCAAAATCTGTGCCACAACCGTCGTCATCATCATCGTCGGATCGTCCTTGTCGTCGTCGCCGTCTTTGCCATCTTTGGGCTGCCAACGCATCGAGCCAGCACTGTCTGGCGATAATCTGGCAATAAATATAAATAATAACGACCGTTTCCGTCTGCTGGACTGAGCAAGTGACGGACGGCTGTGACTGAGAGCTGAACTGGAAGAAGTGACTCAACGAGTAATTGTACCGGAAAAGTGCATCGAAGCTATTTCAGAGACCTTAATTATTTTTATTTGTTTTCATGAGATCGAAACCTTTAATATTATGACCTTTTTCTAAAAGTATCTTTACGTTTACAATTCTTACACGGAAAGAAGGTTTATCGTGAATCTTACTAAATTTCGGTTAAAAATCCTAAAAAATTGGTTGTTTTTTCAACCACCAATTTTTTTAGCTGGAAATCCTAAAAATAAATCCTGAATTTGACAGCTAGATCCAGGTCCTAAAAATGATAAATCCAGCTAAATTTTTAGTAAATTTTACTAATTTGCAAGCTGGAAAAATGCTGTCAGTCTCAAAAGCTGTATGTTTTGAGAAGGTCTGTTAGCTATTTTAGCTAGATTTTATGGTATTCTAGGAAGTTTTATAGTTAGCCCAGCGTGTTTTTAGGCTGTTTCAACTGGTTTTTTTGGAATCATTTTCAAAATTTTCCATTGATGGCTGCGAAGCCAGGTATTTTCACACATCTTTTTAGCTAGTTTAGCTAACTTTGCCACTATTCTTGGTAGGTGTTTTGGTTGGAATAGCTAATTTTTTCCACTATTTCTACAAGTTTTCTTTCAAAAGCCTCCGTTGCTGCCTGCAAAGCACGCACTATTCACCCAGCCTTTTGGCTGATTTAGCTCGTTTCTTTTTTGTTCTTGCTTCGTTTTTCGGTAAGTCCAGCTAATTTTTCGACTGTTTTAACTGGTAATTTCGAAATCATTTTAAAAATCCCTTGCTGCCTGTAAAGTTGTTTTTTAATTTTCAAAAACACTTTTTGCTGGTGTAGCATGATTTTCCGCTATTCTTGGTACGTTTTTTGGTATAGTAAGTTCTTTGGATGTTTCAATAGTTTCCAGGCTTTTTAAACTACGTTATAGTTGATCATCCTAATAGTACGGCTTTGTTGCGATATTCTATTGACAAATAAAAAAAATACAAAAATACAAAAATACAAAAATACAAAAATACAAAAATACAAAAATACAAAAATACAAAAATACAAAAATACAAAAATACAAAAATACAAAAATACAAAAATACACAAATACAAAAATACAAAATACAAAAATACAAAATACAAAATACAAAAATACAAAAATACAAAAATACAAAAATACAAAAATACAAAAATACAAAAATACAAAATACAAAATACAAAAATACAAAAATACAAAAATACAAAAATACAAAAATACAAAATACAAAAATACAAAATACAAAAATACAAAAATACAAAAATACAAAAATACAAAAATACAAAAATACAAAAATACAAAAATACAAAAATACAAAAATACAAAAATACAAAAATACAAAAATACAAAAATACAAAAATACAAAAATACAAAAATACAAAAATACAAAAATACAAAAATACAAAAATACAAAAATACAAAAATACAAAATACAAAAATACAAAATACAAAAATACAAAAATACAAAAATACAAAAATACAAAAATACAAAAATACAAAAATACAAAAATACAAAAATACAAAAATACAAAAATACAAAAATACAAAAATACAAAAATACAAAATACAAAAATACAAAAATACAAAATACAAAAATACAAAAATACAAAAATACAAAAATACAAAAATACAAAAATACAAAAATACAAAATACAAAAATACAAAAATACAAAAATACAAAAATACAAAAATACAAAAATACAAAAATACAAAAATACAAAAATACAAAAATACAAAAATACAAAAATACAAAATACAAAAATACAAAAATACAAAATACAAAAATACAAAATACAAAAATACAAAAATACAAAATACAAAAATACAAAAATACAAAAATACAAAAATACAAAAATACAAAAATACAAAAATACAAAAATACAAAAATACAAAAATACAAAAATACAAAAATACAAAAATACAAAAATACAAAAATACAAAAATACAAAATACAAAATACAAAAATACAAAAATACAAAAATACAAAAATACAAAAATACAAAAATATAAAAATACAAAAATACAAAAATACAAAAATACAAAAATACAAAAATACAAAAATACAAAAATACAAAAATACAAAAATACAAAAATACAAAAATACAAAAATACAAAAATACAAAAATACAAAATTACAAAAATACAAAAATACAAAAATACAAAAATACAAAAATACAAAAATACAAAAATACAAAAATACAAAAATACAAAAATACAAAAATACAAAAATACAAAAATACAAAAATACAAAAATACAAAAATACAAAAATACAAAAATACAAAAATACAAAAATACAAAAATACAAAATACAAAAATACAAAAATAAAAATACAAAATACAAAAATACAAAAATACAAAAATACAAAATACAAAAATACAAAAATACAAAAATACAAAAATACAAAAATACAAAAATACAAAAATACAAAATACAAAATACAAAAATACAAAAATACAAAAATACAAAATACAAAAATACAAAAATACAAAAATACAAAATACAAAAATACAAAAATACAAAAATACAAAAATACAAAATACAAAAATACAAAATACAAAAATACAAAAATACAAAAATACAAAAATACAAAATACAAAAATACAAAAATACAAAATACAAAAATACAAAAATACAAAAATACAAAAATACAAAAATACAAAAATACAAAAATACAAAAATACAAAAATACAAAAATACAAAAATACAAAATACAAAATACAAAAATACAAAAATACAAAAATACAAAAATACAAAAATACAAAAATACAAAAATACAAAAATACAAAAATACAAAAATACAAAAATACAAAAATACAAAAATACAAAAATACAAAAATACAAAAATACAAAAATATAAAAATACAAAAATACAAAAATACAAAAATACAAAAATACAAAAATACAAAAATACAAAAATACAAAAATACAAAAATACAAAAATACAAAAATACAAAAATACAAAAATACAAAAATACAAGAATACAAAAATACATAAATACATAAATACATAAATACATAAATACATAAATACATAAATACATAAATACATAAATACAAAAATACATAAATACATAAATACATAAATACATAAATACATAAATACAAAAATACATAATTTAACTTAATTCAACTTTATTTTACTTAATTTAACTTAATTTACCTTAATTCAACTTAATTGAACTTAATTTAACTGAATCTAACATAATTAAACTTAATTTAACTTAATTTAACTTAATTCAACTTAATTCAACTTAATTTAACTTAATTTAACTTAATTTAACTGAATTTAACTGAATTTTACTTAATTTAACTTAATTTAACTTAATTTAACTTAATTTAATTAAATTTAACTTAATTTAACATAATTTAGCTTAATTTAACTTAATTTAACTTAATTTAACTTAATTTAACTTAATTTAACTTAATTTAACTTAATTTAACTTAATTTAACTTAATTTAACTTAATTTAACTTAATTTAACTTAATTTAACTTAATTTAACTTAATTTAACTTAATTTAACTTAATTTAACTTAATTTAACTTAATTTAACTTAATTTAACTTATTTTAACTTAATTTAACTTATTTTAACTTAATTTAACTGAATTTAACTTAATTTAACTTAATTTAACTGAATTTAACTGAATTTAACTGAATTAACTGAATTTAACTTAATTTAACTTAATTTAACTTAATTTAACTTAATTTTACTTAATTTAACTTAATTTAACTTAATTTTACTTAATTTAACTTAATTTAACTTAATTTAACTCAATTTAACTTAATTTAACTTAATTTAACTTAATTTATCTTAATTTAACTTAATTTAACTTAATTTTTCCTACTTCAGCTAAATTTTACTTAATTCAACTTTAGTTTACTAAATTTTATCAAACAACTTTTAACAACAATTGAACAAAATTCTACCAAATGAACGAAATTTCAAAAAATGTATCTTAGTTTAATTAAATTTAACAAAAAATTCTAGATATAACCACACTTGACTAAATTTATTTATTTTTTACTATGTTCAGTTTAATTATACTAAACTTAACTTTAGTTAATTAAACTTGATTTTTAATTAATCATAATTTAACTAAATTTTATTAAATTTATCAAAATTTTACTGATTTTAATAAAATTTTATCAATTTAAATTAATATAACTGAATTCTACTTTTTTTTTTAAATTCAACCAAATGTAATTCAAATTAACTTTCACTTAATTTAAAGTAATTTAACATTATTTAACTCTATTTTTTTATGTGCTTCAAATGCATAAAGTGCCTTGCTCGTACGGATCTGTCAAACATTGGCCAGTCTATATCTAGACACTCTGTACCCGCAGCCTCCCCCCACGTAGACAGATGTCCATATAAAAAAAGTGGAGTGTGGACAAATGCCAGCCTCCACCTCCCCCGCCAAAGGGTTCACGACAAAGGGATGCCACCAATCGTCCAAACAAAAATTAGAGGCTCAACTTCTAACCTCTTTCCCTCAACACAAAAAATAACTTCTCACCTAATCAACTGAAGATCTCAGCCCGCAGAAAGTCTTCCTGGCTTTTAATCCATTCACTCAGGCACCACCATCGCACTTGCACTTTCGACTTTCAAACACAGAATCGTCACAAAACTCCGCGTACTGAGCGGCTTAAACAGGATCAAACACGATACGAGACGTTCTCTTGCTTTGTGTTGGTCTCGAACTGATGATCTGTCAAAAAATCCATGCTGCCGGTTCCAGCTAGTTTTTCGGTAAAAGTAGGCAAAATTGTGCTGAAACACCATTATTTTTGGTGAAATCTCTCCTGTCATTTTGATTTGGGCTGTCAGTTTTGGATAGCAAATCAGCAATCAGGGTTAGCTGTTTCACCAATCCCAAGTTGGTAAATTTACCTGTAATTTTAGCTAATTTAACCAAAAAAATCACTGTTCCACCAATTTGAAGCCAGCTAATTTGAATTGTTAAATTTAAGATGGAACTCCTTTCCGTGTAATGATTTGTGCTACGCAAATGCAAACTAAATTTCAAGCTTTTGACCCTAACCCTTTCAAAAAATCATCAAGAGGTCATGATGTAAACAGTAGCATCAAATTATTCGCTCTACAGCATTGCCTTGGCGTTCTCGATTGCGAGATTCCTACTCGAAACTAGGTGTCCGAAGGCTTGATTGTTGAGGCAATTGCAAACCTCCTTTTACACCTAAGCTTCCATCCACCCCAGGATTCGAACGGACGACTTTTGGATTGTTAGTCCAACTGCCTACCAGCGACTCCACCGAGGCAGGACCCAGGGAGACGACTCCTACACCTGGATTGAGCTAACGACCTAACCCTCTAGGTTAGACCCGGGCCAACATTTACTTCCCCATCCGATGGAAGGCGTGGTCAGACAAATCTCGTCTCGAAAAATGCCACCGGGACCGTCTGGGATCGAACCCAAGCCGACTGGGTGAGAGGAAACCACGCTTACCCCTACACCACGGTCCCGGAGAAAATTTTATTTGCATTCGAAAGGTACCATGCACCATCATGTTTTAGGCACTGTAAAGGTAAAATTTAACGATTTTTTTTTTAATTTAGGGATTATTCATAAAAGCAAAGAACCCCTGCAAAAATACTGTTGATAAGCTGCGATAGGTTTCCATGATTTTGTTTGTTTTGACTGTGTTGATCGGACTACTGATTGCTCAGATACAATTAATTTGCCCTACTTTTTGTAATTTTTCGACTCATATCTCGATATCTCGGGAATTATTGCTTTAAGGTTCAAAGTTAAAAATAATGTGATATTTTCTTGGGTTTTCGATGAAAATAAATTTGAAATTTTTGAATTTTGAGTATACTTTTGAAAGAGTTTTAAGCATTTGTTTTGTACATTTTATAATATGGAATCAGATTTTTGAAATTTTGAAACTTTTTTTTTTCAATTTTGCCTTCCCTACCTTACCAAGCAAAGCTATAAAATCACTGAACAAATGTCTGTGGGTGTGCGTGTAAGGTTGTACGGTGCAACTAACATTTGCACGTGATATTATTTATTTTTTGAAAGGTATTCGAAAGACCTTCCATCACGTCCCAAAAGATTGATGTTATGACAACCCTATCAAAATTTATGGGCGCTTAAGTGTTAATTATACTCTTTTTCTATGCTGGATCTCAGATGATTTGCACAGAAAAAAAAAATTATTGTAATATTCATCAGGAAATGGTGACAGAATTTGTGTCAAAAAATGATTGATATTTCATCAGGAATTGGTGAATTTTTATCAGTTTGTGATGAATATTCATCAGGTTCTCACTTTTACACATTTTTTGAGTAACATTTAAAAAAAAAACTTTAAAAATAAGTAATATTCAACCAACAAAATTTTCAACATTTCAAAATTCAACTTTTTGCCTTCCTCACCTTACTGAGGAAAGGCTATAAAATCACTCGAAAAATGAACTTCTTAATTCGACCTCGTAGACCCACCTTCACGTATACCTATCGACTCAGAATCATGTTCTGAGCAAATGTCTGTGTGGATGTGTGTAGGTGGGTGGACAAAAAAATTGTCACTCGATTATCTCCGGACTGGATGAATGGATTTTGACCGTATTAGTCTCATTCGATCCGTCTTGGGGTCCCATAGGTCTCTATTCAAAATCAGCGAGTTTAGTTAAGTACTTCAAAAGTTATGCTAAAAAAACGATTTTGGCGTATGTCCGGATGATTGTAAAAAGGGTGGTTTTTGCGAGAAACCCTATCATGTTATACATTTTCAGAAAGGTATTAAAAAGACCTTTCCAATGAGCCCAAAACATTGAAGATCTGACAACCCTATCAAAAGTTATTAGCACTTAAGTGTTATTTATACACTTTTTGGAGGCCGGATCTCAGATATTTCAGTAAAAATGATGTCCGGGTCCATCATGCGACCCATCGTTAGTCAAATAATTGAAGACCTTTCATATGAGCCTAAAACATCAAGGATCTGACAACCCTATAAAAAGTTATTAGCACTTAAGTGTTATTTATACACTTTTTGGAGGCCGGATCTCAGATATTTCAGTAAAAATTATGTCCGGGTCCATCATGCGACCCATCGTTATTTAGATAATTGAAAGACCTTTCAAATGAGCCTGAATCATCATGGATCTGACATCCCTATCAAAAGTTATTGGCACTTAAGTGTTATTTATATACTTTCTGGAGGCTGAATCTGAAATATTGTGATAAAAATATTGTCTGAATCTTCCATGTGAACTTTCGTTGGATAGGTTTTTTTATTAGACCTTGCCGATGAGCCAGAAAAATTGAAGGCCTGCGAACCCTATAAAAAGAAATCAGTAATAAAATTGATTTGTTAAACATGTTAAGGGAATGTTGCTATTTTTACTGAATGTATTGACTTTATGAATGTGAGGAAGGCACCAACCACCTAAAGGTGGATTAAGTATCGTTTTTTGCTGTATGATGAAAGTGATGTCCGGATCTATCATGCGACCCATCGTTGGATGGGTAATCAAAAGACCTTTCAGATGAATTTTTAAAATCTTTAGTTATGCGCACTTAACGATGCACATCAACCAGAGCTTTTGCACCCAGATTATTGTTACATACATTTTAGTATCGGGAACTATCGAATTGATTTTTTATACATCCTCTATGCTTCTATTTCCAAATTGATTTACAACAAAATTGGTCAATTTTTATAATCAAATTATTTCAGGATTGGGTCCGTAAGTTCAACAATTTTGGAATAATATAGTCAAGCCGTTGCAAATATTTTTAGAACTTTTTTTCCCTTGACTCTGACCAAAGTTAAGGAGGGGGCAAAAAAGGTTAAAAAATGTTTAAAAATTGAATTTACGAGCCACGGTTTTAACATTTCCGTAGTAACATTTAAATAGGGCGAATCTGCATTTGAAAACAAGCAGTCTATCCCTTTCGCTCAAGTGACAGTTTACGTCAAGTAAGAGGGGGATAGCCTTCTTGTTTACAAACGCAGATTCGCCCTATTGAACTGTTACTACGGATTTGTTGTTTTGTAATCATTAGTTTCCAAAATACTTAAGCATAGAAATCTTTTTGCAAATAAAAAGTTTTTGCGGTGCTGTACATTGCACAGTGGTCCAGATCGAAAAATTAAGTGGAAAATGGATTTTCCGTAAAATGATGAAGTTTTGGAGCTTTGATGTCTTCAGAAGAGTTGTTGCATATGGAAAGGGGCAACTTTTGGTTTGGTTGGAAATTAGGGTGGTTCACTATTAGAGTGATTTTGGAAATTTAACTTTTCAGGAGTATTTTTGGGATTTTTTCGGTCTTCTAAAAAATTGTTGGGCTTGCCAATTCATGCAACTTTGTCGAAGACACCAAAATTTTATCTCGAAATCTACGCCTTCTACGACCAAATTTATAGAAAGCATCTGAGCAAACCTACAAAACGTGGCAATTCAGGGTTAAGTTTTAGAGAAAAGTGGTATTCGGGGCACTTTTAGAACTCTGTTTTCAATTTTATTATTTGAAAAGTCAATTTGGACTTAAGGGGCAAATGTTACAGCGATTTTAAGGTAAAAAAGATTCAAATTTAAAACCTTAATATCTCGAAACGGCGCAAGCCAAATTTTGAGTGTTAGGTTGCATTTGAAAGAGAAGATCCAGCACTACAAACGCTGAGATATCTTTATTTGAAAAAGTCTAATTTTCAAGGGAAAACCTTATGGGACCACCCTAACGAATTTCGAAAATTGTCCAAATATATGTTTTTGCATGTAATTTTGCCCGTTGAATCTGAATCTGAAAAACCCTCAGAATTGACCCAAAGTGTCGAAAAATCGAAAAAAAATCTCAAAAATACTCCTGAAAAGTTAGATTTCCAATATCACCCTAAGAGTGAACCACCCTAATTTCCAACCAAACCAAAAGTTGCCCCTTTCCATATGCAACAACTCTTCTGAAGACATCAAAGCTCTAAAACTTCATCATTTTACGGAAAATCAAATTTTCACCTAATTTTGCGATCTGGACCACTGTGCATTGGAATCTCATGAAAATTCAAAATGTTTTTAATCCAGCTCAAATATGCTAAGTATGATAACATAATATTCATTCTCAACTGTTCTTTTGAATAACAGTAATATTCAAAAGTTAGAACCAAATGTATTCTTCGAAAGAATTATTAACAATTATTTAGTACATTTTGATTTTAAAAATTTCAAAACTGTTTTTAAGACTTTTTGAAAAACTATTTGGATAACCACAAGAAAGTGATAAATTGCATTTTGTGCTTATTTTTGTTTTTTTTTTAATTTTAGCTCAAGGATTTATTTCGGAGAAAAATGCAGAGGTAGGATGAAAAACAACAAAAAACTTTTTCTTTATAAATATTTTATAACGAAATGTTTGTAATATGACAAAAAACAGTTATTGTGCTACTTTAAAGTTTTTACATAAATATGTGGTGATGGTTTTGTGTTTTAAAGTTAGCAAAATGTAAATAAGTGTATGAATATTATTTTAAAATATTTTAAGATTACGTTCACACTATCGAAATGGAACTGCAATGGAATATTCGTTTTATTTAAATTTTAAAAGAACGAAGATTCTGTTTTAGTGTGATCATTAGAGCAATCATTAAATTTGCACATGATTATTACTTGGCTGGGAACGTTTTTCTCTCTCTCTCTCTCTCTCGCTCTCTCTCTCTTTCTCTCAAATTTATCTTCACAGAGTACAACACAAAACCCAAAAAACCGCAGAAAGGGAAATGTCCTCATTTTCTCATGATCAGACAGCGGGCTATACCAAGCAGCTAATACGGCTGAGAACTCCAAGAACAAAGCCATCAGAACCCTGCGCTCGCTCCTCACCGTTGTGGGAAACGGTTGGCCACACTTCTTTGTGGGACGACCAACCAAGCTCTGTGCCACGCCAAATGGTGTTAATAAAATTTGACTATAATGGACAACCGTCTAGACAGTCCTTGGCATCATTGGCTCTTGGAGGTCGCGTCACAACACAACGCAACACACACACACACACGGGGAACGCAACGGAACGGAATGGAGCGATGGAGGGGAAGCGGATGTTGGGCTGAGAGTGTGCGCAGTGAAGGGATGGCAACACTCCTCTTCGGCTCGGCTAGACTGGGTGGGGAAGATGGAAGGGCAGCAGCAGCAAGAAAACCCTATTATCGGGTGCCCGTTGAGTCTGGGTTCCGTCGCCGACGACGACCTTCGTGGAATATCCGTTCGAAATACCCTTGCTTTGGCATCGAGACAGACGTTTTTGTGGTACTTTTTTTGTTGTTGCTAGGGATCCGGGGTTAAGGAGGTGAAATCTTAGTAGTGATTATTGCTCGTCTAAAACAAAACAAAATAAGGTACACAGATCTGGACATTCCTGGTTGATCAACCACGGCTTCGTTTCCTTTTTTTCAGTTCCTTCAAAATTGCTGACATGTTCTCTTCAGATTGGAATGCTCTGGCTCCTCTTGGGTGATGCGTCGTCTGATCTCAACTTGTCTTGTCCCGGTTTTGGTTTCGGTCTTGGTGTTTTGAGTTATTCCTGCCAGCTCTTTGTCTGGGCACTGCAATACCGATGCGATGAGCATCCGCCGTCCAAACTTCACCGACGCGTCCAGACGTAACGACGTACGAGTGTCCTGTCTACCAGTCTTGGTGCATCTTTTTGTTATTGGAGAAAAAGTAGGTCAGCTTGCACCGGAATCGGGTTAGTTGGTGGGAGAGACGCTTTGCTTGCTGTTCTTTTCAGGAACAGTTTTTCAGCAACAAATTCACGGCTTATAGCCGTGAAATTACTAAAAATCACCGATAACAGTAAAACAATATATTAAGACAATAAAAATGTTGAATATTTAAAATCAAACGAATGCCACAAAAATAAATTTGATGATAAAAATAATTAATATAGATTACATATTTTTTTCGCAGAAATACCACAAATAAAAATAACTGCAATTGAACACGAACCTACCGCAACAAACTCATCAGTCAGTCACTTCGGAACGAAACAGAACGAGCCAGAAAGAGAGGTGATCATCATCTGCTGCACAGATGCAGCCGTCAGCACGTGTCCGCGAACATTACCTCCCACCACCCCGTAACCCCACCACCTCGACGTTAAGAAGTGCAATTTTCGCCAACCGCTTCCGGCGCAGACTTGGTTTTGGCGCGCTCACTCTCACCAGTCGACACGATCTTGTTCTAGATTCAGGCCAGACACATCAGACAGGGTCTAGGTGCTTGCTGGCTGCGTAAATAAGTACCACATAGACTCTTGCAAAGTGCAGTTCAGGCGCAAGGCCAACGGAAAAATAAAAACATAAAAATATCTGTTAACCTCCAGACTGAACAAGGTTCTACGCGTCGCTGAACATCCACCGGCATCCAGCAGCGTCTATTGGTGGAAGCTAGTGAGGAGATTTGACGCGTCTTTGGCGGTTTTCGTGTGCGCCACGCGTACGCGGATTCCTAGGGTTGTCCCGGATGGGGTTAACAATGTTCTTTGAAGATAAATAGAGTGGCTGCATAATGTACAACTCTGGGTTTACAAATAAATTATATATCTAGGAAAGATTAACTTCTTTAAATTGAACTAAGGTTTTATTTTAAGGGTTTTGCTACCTCTGATGATGCTCAACGTGAAGCTGTGCAGAAAAATAAACACCAAAATTCTCCAGCAAGTGGCAAAACGGTGCAACGTGAGATGAACCAAGATTTGCTGGCAATCCAGAATTACTTTGGGGGTTTGGGCATCTCCTCTCTTTAGCTTCTTACTCTAGTAAGTGCGGCTAAAGTTTCATCTGCTCGCCAATTTTCGTACTAAAAGCCGTAAGGCGGCAGGTTATGGTGCAGGCTGGAGGCCAGAGTGGGGTTGAATAAAAAAGTTACCGGGACATCTAAAAAATATAGTTACTAACAATGCAGCCATTCCAAATTCTATATTTTTGAGTAATAGTACAAACTTTTTTGTATGAGCAATTCTCTTGGATATCGTATTTTTTGAAGTTTTGAATTTTGCATGTTTTTTGTATAAGTTTTCAGAATAAAGTGATATTTTTTAAAAAAGCATTAAATTTTAATGTGTTCAAGAATAAGTGTTTCAACATTTGTAAAAATTTTAGGCTCAATTAACAGAAATTTGACATGTTTATATTGGAATTTGACATATTTATATTCGAAAAAACAGCTATTATTAGATCATTAGATTAGATCATAGATGTTTCATTTTAGCATTGAAAACGGAACCAATATTTTCCGAGATACCGTTAGTTAAAAATTCAGGCTTATTTGGGCTGATTAATTAACACTGAAAAAAACTATTTTTTTTAGAAATTTAAAAATTCCTTCCTTACTGAGGTAAGGCTATAATCCTGCTCAAAAAATGATCTTCTGAAAAACAGCTTGTAGACTCATGTATACCTATCGACTCAGAATCGAAAACTGAATAAATGTCTGTGTGTGTGTAGGGGAGAGTGGGGAGACTTGATCCCCGGGGAGACTTGATCCCAAGCCTGTATCTCGTCAGCATGTGGGTAAAACAATTAGCTTTGTTCTAGAAAGTTGTGCGAAATTGAGTAAAACTCATTGTTGAACACAAAGAAAAAAAAAAAATAAAAAATATTTTGATTGAGTTACACACATTTTTCTAAAAAGTGCTGCAAAAGACTTCCAAGAGATCTTTTTTCTTTGTTTTGATAAGTATAGAAAACACTCAACAATTATTCAAAAAAATATTTTTATACATGAATTGTTTGATAAACATATCAACTCGTAAAACGTAAAATTTATCGTCATACTATTTTTACAATCAATTGTTTAAAAAAGTGCGTTTAGGGAGACCTGATCCCTCCATTTTTACAGTCACTGGAATCAGCCTCAAGATTAAATAATTGGGCTGGGTTTTCGTACATAGTTTCCTTTAGTATAGTTGTACATAACTTACTGCAATTTGAAGCATTTTTCAAAAGTTTTGTAAACAAAAATTACCAGCTTTTGTAAACATGACTATTTTTTGTCTTAAAAAGACAATTTTAAGTTTTTAAATATTTTGGATGCTAAACTTGTTATATTTTGAACACAAACGTACATGTTTAACGTGAAATTGCTGTAACTTATAGAAAATCAAAAGTTTGGATGAATAAGAAACATTTTGCTTAAGATTTCTTAAAAATGTTGAAAGGGGGATCACATTGCCCCCAAAATTTTGAAAATGCCGGTTTACAATATATTTTTAAAATGCTTGGCATGATTCGAAGAGTTTTTCTGATGAAATACCCTTATCAGCCAAACATAGTTGAATGTTTAAACTTTCAATTCATGCAAAAAGTTCATAGTTTTGTGAGAACTTGACAGAGTTATGTGCGATACAAAAAAAGGGGATCAAGTCTCCCCACTCTCCCCTATGTGTGTGCGTATTGTACCCTTGGTGCTCAAAATTCTTGCCACGTTTTCTCGGCACAGGCTGATCCGATTTGTGTCAAACAAGTTGCATTTGATCCGTTTTGGTGCCCCATACTGCGCTATTGAATTGTTTGAAGATCCGATAAGTAGTTCAAAAGTTACGTATTAAAAATTGTCAGAGTTGACACTTTGAGTCACTTATCTATATGAAAACTATGTCCGGATTCACCATCCGATCCATCGTTGGTTAGATTATCAAAAGACCTTTCCAACGAGTCTAAAACATTGCAGATCTGGCAACCCTGTCTCAAGATATGGCCACTTAAGTGATATTGATGTACTTTTTTATTCCGGATCTAAAAAATAGATGAAATTTGTGTACAACCCCATCATATCATCCATTGTTGGTAATGAGTGAGGAAGGCTCCAACCACATAGGTGGATTAAGTTAGTTTTTTTTGTAACATCACCAAAAATATTCGAATTTTTTGAATTACTATCGTTTTTTTTCCTAAAATAATTTGTTTCGTGTCATGATTAGTTATCTTCGATAATTTCACAAAATTTTGGAGTTTTTTAATTGAATGTTTCTCCATACAAGTCGCCATACAAGTTAGCGTTCTGGTCTTATAAAATGGGCATGTGAATATTCGAAAATCTTTATCTTGGGAAGGAATTCCCTGAAAGATTTCATTTATTTGAAAATGTTGTAGGCTATGATTTAAACTGTTGAGAAAAAAATGGTGCATGGATTATCAGTATTGAATACACAAAATACGTATTTGTTTTTTTTCGATTTTGGTTGTGTAATTTTGGGATCTAAAAATCCATCTATTGCGCTAGAGCTTAGGATGGTACAAAATCTGGTACTTGACCCAGGCCTGCAAAATGTTTCTAACCCAGCGTACACATGAAGCAAACCAAAATGTCAGTTCACTGCTAGCATGTGACTGTAAGCCTACTGTGTTCGTTCAACCACTGCCGCCTGACTCATGCCGGTCGGCTGCTGGAGAATGAGAGACGTGAAAAAATGAGCTACACTCACTCAATTCGTGTCGTATGACTGACTCGTAAAATCCTCTCTAAACACTATTTTGACTATTTTTAAACAATTGAATGGTTCTAGACTGTGCAAAACACTTAAACCAACCATAACTTATAATCAAAATTACATTTTCACGCATAAATACCAACTTTTTGTGTAAAAACTTGTTTCTTTATGTGTGTGCGTGCAACGTCGAATGAGCGTTGGTCGACTATTGCCTCGCATTGCAGCTGCTCAGTGAGCTATGGCACTCACGATTGAGTCGAGTTTGTTTATGTCACGGTTTTGCGATTCAGTGAATGGATCTGAAAAAATCGTGTATGCGTCGCCGATTTTCGCGTCAGGACCCCTGACATTTTCAGCTCTGACTGGACCTATACATTTTTGAACAAAGATCTAAAACTGTCAAATCAAAAAATGAAAAAAATAAAAATAAAAAAAATTCAACATATTTTTATAAAGTGATCTTTTTAAATAAAATATAATGTTTGGAACATAAAAATATTTCATAGAAGAAAAACACCACCCCATTGATTTTTTAAAACTTTGTTGATCTTACAGCTAGTTGCTGAGATATAGTCTCTTTGAATTGAAATTAAGCCTTAATTTTTCACCTCGCGATATCTTGGATATCTTGAAATCTTGGTTTGATTTCAATGTAAAATATGAAAGTTTTAGAAATTTGCTGCTCTTTTCAATAAAAAAAAACCGAAAAGGAAAAATCTTGCGCAACATTTGGTAATGTTCAAAATAAGAGCTTTCAAAATTTTTATTCCAAATAAAAAAATAAATTAAAGAAAACTTGATTTGCGAAAACGTAGAAAACACCTCATGGTTTAGCTTTTTAGTCTAAATATATATATATATATATATATATATATATATATATATATATATATATATATATATATATATATATATATATATATATATATATATATATATATATATATATATATATATATATATATATATATATATATATATATATATATATATATATATATATATATATATATATATATATATATATATATATATATATATATATATATATATATATATATATATATATATATATATATATATATATATATATATATATATATATATATATATATATATATATATATATATATATATATATATATATATATATATATATATATATATATATATATATATATATATATATATATATATATATATATATATATATATATATATATATATATATATATATATATATATATATATATATATATATATATATATATATATATATATATATATATATATATATATATATATATATTTTGTAACGACATTCAGTGTACTGTTTGTTTTTCATCTAAAAAAAATATATCAGACTAAATCTGAATAATTAATTATTTAATCTGTGGTTAAATTGCAACCCTTCATGCCTGAAAATAATGCTAAAAGATGAATAATTAGCTAACTTTTTGAACATCAACTTTTTCTTGATTTGTTGATTCGAATGCAACTTTGTCCATTTTGAATTTAAAAAATAATAGAAATCAGAGCAAAATATTGTCATACATTGATACTAATCCAAAAAAATAATAGTTTAAAAGTGTTTGTTAAAACAAAAGGTTTCCTTTTAGCCATAGAGTAGTTAGGAAATAAATATTTTTCCAGAAAATTTCATCCCCAAATGCCACCTTGCAAAAGTTCAACGTGCCAACCGGCTGCTGCTGAGCTGGGAGCCGCCACTTCGTCGGCGATTCTTAAGAGAGAGCGAGATTCTGAGAGTCAATCCCGGACCGTGGCGGCGATGTTTTGTCCTCGTCGGTTCCTCGCCTTGTGGCCGGCTGCCTTCGTGTGAACATGCTGTCGTTTGTTGTCCAGACAGACAAGACAGCATCAGCAGCAGCAAGATTTAGCTGTGTGTGCAGCGGAGATGTTTGATGGAAAAGAGATGCAATTGCCACGTGGAGGGAAGGTTGGCGGAGAAACGGTCAAAGATCTGAGATGCATATTTTTTTGTGCTTTTGCACTCTGACCAACTCGGCGAACAACAACGAAAAAAAAATGACGAGCAGAGAAGAGACCAAAGTGAACGAACTCTCCGCCAAATTATGGGATCTTTGAACCTGTAATTTTGGATGTTTTCTTCGGTGGCTTGAGGCAAGGCTACGCCGCCACCGGGGTGATGGTTTTTGACATGGGATTTTTTGTTGCTGATGTTGTTTCGATGCTGTTGGTGACTTTGGTAATGTCTAGTTTTATCCACGCAGGCGTTGCTGTTTTGCGGCTAATTTTTCTTAACAAGGTTGATGCTGGAAAATTAACACAAGGTGCGCTGCATAATTTCTCTTGATGATCTTTTATTTTGCACTGATGCAGCTGAGAAGTCCTTTCAAGTGTTTTTTTGTTACATGATTATTATGTAAAAAAACTGTATCTAAAAGAAGTGATGGTTTTATAAGACTAATTCACGTGCAAAACCATATTTGAGATTAAATTCCATAAATATAATTCGTTCAGTATCAGTATCATGTTAGTAGTTCTTTACAACCAGAATACAATTATAAAATACGCTAGTAATAAAAATATCTATCTTGATAAGGAATTGTCAGAAGGTTTTAGGCATTATGATTGTATGATGATAAATTCTTTGATACATTTTGCTTAAGAGCGAGTCCACGAGCAAAGCATACCCATCGATCTTTTACTTTTATTTTTAGTGATATTTTTGGTTGTAAATTTTTGCTCAGGCCCTTACATCCTACTTTCTGGAGATAATTTTATCATATTCGTGTTTCTGAGACAATTTCACAATAGAAACATGCATAAAAATGTTTATTAGCTCAGTTTAACCCTTTAAAAATTAAAGTAAAAAAAAATCTTTTTCTGGTGACATCTAGTATCCTTTGAAACAAACTAGATTTTCAATAAATTTGATTCGAAGATTTGCTTTGTTTTAATTTTTTAAGGTTTAAAATGGATGAGAATAAACATTTTTATGCATGTTTCTATAGTAAAACTGTCTCAGGAATACGAATATGATAAAATTTTCACCGGAAAATTTGATCTAAGGGGTCCCCCGAGCAAAAATTTACAACCGGAAAAATCACTAAAAGAAAAAGTATCTATGTATTTAATACGCTAAACTGCCTTACCTAAAGCGTTCTCAGTCTCAGATGGTAGTCCCAGATGTCCCCTACAAGCTGCAGGTCGAATTGAGTTGATATCTGGGTGGATCACTTTTTTATATGAGTTTAAATTTTGTTAAATTGAATTTTGCCTAAGCTACAGCATTTTAAAGATTTTTCGATTTTGAACCTTCAAACTTTGTGTCCCGAACCCCTGAAAATTTCAGGCAGATTGGTGAGGTCTAAACGCCGTCCCATACAAAGGGGTATGCCCTGTTCGTGGACTCGCTCTTAAAAAAAACAATAAGGCTGGTACAATTGTTTTAAAAAAAAATTGTCACCTATGGAGCGCGGGTTCGATTCCCGCTTATCCTCCTGGCCTTCTATCGGATGGGGAAGTAAAACGTCGGTCCAATTGCGTAAAAGAGGTTTTGGGTGACTCACCACACATAACCTTCGGACGCCTAGAAATGAGCAGCAACAGAGCCCACAAAAACCCCGGGGGTAGTTAAAGTGGATTGCTTTGCTTTAGGTTTTTCAAATACAAAATAATAAAATCTATAAATAGCATTATTTTGGCTTAAATATGGCAAATCTTTCTGATTTTATGATCCTTTCAAGTTGAATATATTTTTGAATCATGTTTATCATTTGAAATGGATCAACGTGTATTTTTTTCAATAATATATTAGATGTGATTTTATGTAACGTTTTCTTGTGCAGTTCTGCGATAAGGCTGGTACAAATTATATTTTATCAAGGTCGGTTGTAGGGCAAACATACATCAAAAATCTAAATTTTAAACTTCTAGCCCAATTTGTTTCAAGTCAAGTCTCACCGTTATCTTCTGTTTGAAAAAAAAAAAAAAATGAAATCCATATATGACATTTAATTTCAAAAATCACGCCTGTGATGATATTTTTCTTTTCTTCCATTTTTATAATCGAAATTGGGATGAGGTTAATTCAAGCAAAACAATGTAAATGGGCCAATGTCGATGTGTAAATAAAGAGTCTAGCATGCTCACGTCAGTTGACGTTTACATTAGAAACGAAAAGGAAAGACTACACTTTACACTTCGACCTTGGCCCATTTACATTGTTTTGCTAGATTTGAGGTCGCTGAAGACGAATTTGATGTTTAAAATAAGAAAATTTAAGATAACGACATTTATCTTGGGATTCGATTATCTGAAGTTACCTTTGGAACTTCGGATAATCGTGTCTGGATTAATTGAAGACTTCAATTCTTTCTTGGCATATGATGGGATAAGATTAGATGACTTTTAAAATAGTAATCCGTACAATGTGTTTTTTGTTTCGCTTTCTCTAACTAAAACAACTGTTAAAAACAGCTAATAACATTGTTCCATCTAAATGTTGCAAACAAAAATTATTTGTAATTTGTTTTTATCGAATTCATCTTAATAAACGTTAAAGATTTTCTTCAGCAATTTTTTAATGTTCAATATAACTATAATAGTGTAAGCATGGTTAAGCTTCAGTTTTGGACATCAATTAGTCTAGTTCAAAAAAGAAATGAAAACCTCCTCCCCAACCTCCAAAACGGGCGATCACCCCCAGCATTGGCACCCACTTGGGTATGCCCATTTTTGTTTTCTTCCTCCTCCTTATCAGAAATTGGACCTGAATTGCAGGCAAGTGCGCGTGGTCTCCCAAAGGGGCGTGTGATGGGCATTCATTGTGGTCGTCGTCTTGTCTTCTTCACTGGGAAGTGTGTTGGTTCCAGAAGAGCCCGACAAGAAAAGAGGGAGTCGCCAAGATGCGCTTCGTTAGGTTTTTTCTCCTGCTGCATAATATCTGCCAGTCTTGTCTCGAGCCCTTGATGGGTTCGGCTTGGACTTGGTCGATTCGCCAGAACGCTCCCTTGCACGTGCACCTGTTGGGGCCATTTTTTTTTCTTGTGTAGCTCACGTTACGTGACCCGAAGGGCGTTTTTCACTTGGACTTTTGGTTGGTTACGGGGACGGGATGGGCTGGTGTGGGAACTTACTAGTTCTATAAAATTTTATTTTAATTTGAATATCTACTTGTGTACAAAGGATGAATCGTTAAAAATATGTTAAAATATATGATATTAAAACTGAATGTAAAAAAAAACTTGCGTGTAGAGGTTGACGATTCTCGAGATTTTCAATTTCCCAGGACTCGGGAGTGTTTTTAACTATGCCAATAGTGCCAATAATGTATTAAGAAAAGTTATAAATGTGTTTCTTTTCCATGAATTTAGTTACGATTAATTCATACTTATGCAATGAAACGATAATTAGTAACCTCATTATTTTTGGGAACTGTGATCTACCATTTGATTTTTTTTTCTGAATCTGCAAATACAACTTGTATTAACTTGTTATTACATTTTTGTGAAGTAAAAAAATGGCTAATATATAATTTCCCAGTATCGAGATTTTTGCAATATGATAAATAAATAGCGACTCAGAACAACAATTTAAAATTGTTTTTTTTAAGGTCAGCTGTAAATATTCGTTGAAGAAATAGTAATCAGGAAAACCCGAATGTTCACATTTGGTGGACCTTAACTCTACAAAGATTGCCAAAGCTTTTTTCTTCCAAAATATAATTTAACATTGAGGTTGACGCAAAACATAAAATTACTTTGACATCAAAAAAGAAAATTACCTTAACACAGCGAAATTAAAATCACTAGAAAAAAAACTAGATTATAAGGATTGATATTCTTAAAAGAGGATATGGAAACTATACTTAACTTGAAAAGGGTCCACATTATTTCAAATTCTCTCAATTATAGTAATTGGAATTTTTGATAAGTTTAAATTTACACTTTCTGTATAAGAAGATAAGAGAAGCATTGGTTCATTTTAACTTGAACATCTTACATTGAACATCCAATTTTCTAAACAATTTCGAATTTTCAAATGTTTTCTGATTAGTTAATATAATTTTGCTTCGATATTTATAAAATTAAAATTTCCCGGGAGTCTTGACCAAATTTCCCGGGAATCGAGAGGTCCAAAAATGGTCGATTTCCCGGGAATTCCCGCTCGGTATCCTCTACTTGCTCGATCTGATCATGCTATCTAGATACACCCTGAAAATTGCTGTAAGTGTAACAACTGGTCGAAGGGAATTTAGTTACAATTTTAATTTTAACCGGCAACCAAATTCAACCAAATTTTAAAAACATTTAAACGAGACCTGTCAAAAAGCCTTTTTTCTCAATCTGTATTTTTATATTAAGCATAAGTATATGCCCACCCGCAGTTGCGTCTCCGTTATTGACCAGGACATCCACGAGCCGTGGAAGATGAGTGGGAGCTATCTTTCCTCGCTTCGCAACTTCTCAAAGGCCCCTATCATGCTGATCAATACCGGCGCCGGCCACGACCAGTGGTAGGGTCACGGGGAAGTGGATGGGAATGTTAGTCCGATACTTGAGGTATAGAGACCGCCCAATCGACTGCATCTCCGACAAAGTATCACATGAGTTTTGAGGAGGTTAGTAGATGGGTATGAGGTCAGGATTCACGAGTGGCAGTGATGAGACCATGAGCATTTTGTTTATCGGTTGAAAATTTGAAATCTTAGGCAGCCGGCTGCGGAAAGATAGGTAATTGATTATTTAAAAAGTTTTTTTTATCGAACGCGTGCCAGCCGAAAAGTAGTGCTATGGGCTGGACTTATCAGTATATTTTTACTGTTTTTACAATTTAGATAACGCGAGCAAATTTTAAAAATAGTAAATAAATGACGCTTTACTCTTCATAAAATCAATAGTATGATGAGTTAATACTAGAACTGCCAGTTGGAATAAATTTTTACGATCATTTACGACGAAAATTATCGCGAAAAACAGGACTGCGCGTTCCCAGAGCACTGCACTTATGATGTCATTATTCAATTATAATAACCAATCACCCCATGCACACAAACAGCGACACAAAAGAAATGAAAATAAGCATGCAAAAACAAGACAGCACGTCCCCGAGGTCAGCGCACTAATCTCTCAATCTGTATTTTTATATTTGGCTCAAACTTTGTAGGGGCCTTCCCTATGACAGCAGAAGTCATTTTTTGTCGTTGATTCACCAGTACAAGGCTTCATACAATTTTGGCGGCTCTCTACAAAAATGGTACGTAAATATTCAAAAATTTGTATCCTTCGGAGGGATTTTCTGATCGACTTGGTGACTTTGACAAAATTGTAGGTATTTTTGAGAACTAGAAAAATTGAAGCATTCTATGTCTTACCCAAACAGCCCTCCACTTTCTAATTCCAAAATCTCAGCAACTAATGGTCCAATTTTCAATGTTAGAAAAATTATCATTCATCATTCATCATTCATTGGATCATGAATTTTCTGGTCTAATCGGAAAAATATTTCAAAAGGGCAAAAAATAAATATCACATCCACAAGGAGAAAATAGAGTTCCCAAATTCGAGAACAAGCGTTCATGAAAATGAGAACCACGAACAAAGTGTTCAAATCCCATGGTACGATTTTGAAAAACTTTTTTTCTCCGTGTCCAGACGTACTTAAACCTATAAAAATGATGGTTTTTGATTGTTCGCCTTTCTTGTACAGATACAGACTTTGAAACAGTGACAACGAAAATGCAAGATCCTACTCATCTCTCAAAACTTGGCCATGGCCGTTTGCTCTTTCCCCTCCTCTACTTTTCCTACAAGCCAATCAACCGCACCAGACAGGTCTCGGGGGGTGTTGGTCGGCCGACGGGAGGGCAGGGGAGAAAACAGGAAGTTGCAAAACCCGCACCAGGAGCAGCTCTGTTGCTCTTTATTTCTCCCTCTCTCAGTTGTGTGTGCGTTTTTTGCTCTCAATCTGCTCTTTATTATGTGACTCTTGGGTGGTGGTGGTGCATTATGGGTACTTTGGCCCCGACTGCGCTCTCCCATATAGGGTAGGTTAGGGATACTCCGATACCCGATACCTGGGCCAGGAGAGGGCCCGGCGACGCCACCCGACCCAGCCAATTCAAAGGGGACCAGGGTTGTTAAAATGTCAAAGTATCAGCTCTCAGCAACTACAATTATCTCGCCTGAATATTCATGCCTCAAATACAACAGCTCTTCTCTCTTCATTGAAACTCTCAGCGCCGAACATAGCCGAACACGTTTTCGTGTTTACCCACTCGCGATTGACATTTTCCTTTTCTCTCTCATTCCCGCTTCCACGATCATGCTACCGCAACAGCGTTTAACCACAAAAGCCGCCACAAAACCAATTTCGCAAACGCAATTTAACAGGACGTCATGCGTGGTCGGCTCCTAATCGCTATCTCGCGTTCTCTCATTGCAGTTTTCGGAGAGATTGAGAGACTCAGCGGTGAGAGCGCATAGTCGAGGAAAAGGGGAGGAGTGATAGAGAGAGAATGACATCGCTGGGAATCACGAGACACAAGAAGAGATCTCACAAGCTACAGTGACGGCCGCTATACTCTCAGATATTTTTGGTGCAGAGATAATCTATTGATAGCTTTTTTATCACTCATTTGCAACACTGAAGGGGACACTAAAAAAGGTGTTTAAAAATATACAATTTTATTACTTTTTGAAACAACATTTAAAAGAGGTTGTACAATCTCTAGAAATTTACCATCATGCTTAAATTTATTTTGTTAACGATTTTTGAAGCTAAAATTGATAAATTGTGATTTGTAGGGGTGTCTGTGTGTGTGTTTTTGTAAGTTTGCTTTGAGGGCTGCCGCGTCACCACCGCCGCCGCCGATTGTGCTTGACAAAAGAAAGTAATTTAATTTCAAGCTTTTCACAGAACAGCCCGCGCGAACAAGCAAAGTAAACAATCTGAATTATTGAATAATTGTGTGTGTGTGGTGTGCTTTATATCGTTGTCGGTTTCGCGCGATTTACTGTACGCGATAGTCTCGTGTCGTGTTCCTGCTGGAACATGTCAACTAGGAGAGAGAACGAGACACAGAGACTCAATAAAATCCGTCGTCAATTCGACGCAAAGAATGGAGAGCAGGGAATCATAAATAAATTATGTTGCCAAAAAATATGCGACATTCTTCAAAGAAGTCGCGCATCGCTGCGCCGTATTGGGTGGAAATTTTGTTATGAATAAATTGTGCCGGAATTGAATGATGTGATGTTTGCACAAACATGAATGGTATTTCGTACTTTGATTAGCTAATTTCGACAAGGGAGGCATTTGGTGGTTTGTCAGGAAATTCAAATGTATCCTGTGGCTTAGTTATAGGAATGAACTTCATGGATTAAATGGAAAAACGAAACGAAATCAAAATAATGATATTATTTCTCCTTATATAATTGCTTTATATAAAGCAAATAACATGACTTATCGATAACATTTTCAAGGAATAATTGAATACTGTTTAACAGTCATTCCTCAAATTAAGTTCAGAGATTAGCCAATGTAAAAAAACTGATAAATCGATTAATAAATATATTAATTCGCCTAATCCATTATATGAAGGTTTTCACTTTTAAACTCGCGAACTGGCTAAATTCTAACACCAAAATCGAGTCGATGTAAAACCTAATTGTCCCGTTTTGGGAATTCAGTTTTGTGTTATTTTTTCATTTCGATTTCGAATATATTGCTCCTTTCAATGGAGCACTTCCATTCGAGCAGTTTTTACTTTTTTCTACAATGTATTTCTTATGGAGCGAACTGTCAAAAACTGCTCGACTGCGGGTGCTCCATTCTTAAGTCACAAAAAAATAAAACAAATTTTCCTTTTATATAGAAAAAAAATATTACGAAAATTTCTGACATTCTTCAATTTAAATATGATTTTATGAACCAATTTGTATGGGTTAATTATTTAAATGCATACAGTTTATGTTAAAAATCTTATACAATTTTAATGTATCAATGGAGCATTTCCATTCGAGCAGTTTTTGCTTTTTTCTACAATGTATTTCTTATGGAGCGAACTGGCAAAAACTGCTCGACTGCGGGTGCTCCATTATTTATTTATTTTTTTGGATATAACATTGTTCGTCTGACCTGGAAGAGAACTTTTTTTTTCGTAAAATCGCGATAACTCGTGATGGTTACAAGCAAATCCCTTATGTTTTAATATATTTTTTTTGTAATTGTCACGAACACGAAACTTTAATATGATTTTTTTTTGTTCTAAATGGAAAAATGACAAATGAAAAATGGGTCTCGTGGCGCAGGGGTAGCGGCTTCGGCTGCCGATCCCGATGATGCTATGAGACGCGGGTTCGATTCCCGCCTTATCCACTGAGCTTTTATCGGATGGTGAAGTAAAACGTCGGTCCCGGTTTCTCCTGTCTCGTCAGAGGCGCTGGAGCAGAAATCCCACGTTAGAGGAAGGCCATGCCCCGGGGGGCGTAGTGCCAATAGTTTCGTTTCGGAAAAATGACACTTCTGGGTCGATTCGAAAAGAACATTGCATTTCTCATAAAATGACATGTTCCAAATTTTTTTACAGTCGAGTAACGGAAAATGGGAGAGTTTTTAAAACTTTTTAAGCGTTTTATTTCGATGAAAAATACGTTTTTTTTCGGAATTCTTAGCACTCCATCAAATCGGACGTACAATTTTACATAAAAGTGTCTTTTTCTATTTCATCACTGTTTCAGGCTTCAAATTATTGAAAAACACCTATTTTTTCACGTGTTCAAAAATGGAAGAGGTCGTAAAACCCCTCCGTCACGAGATATTAAAAAACGGACCTCGGATTCGTAGTCAGGGACAAAAGTTACCTCTTAAGACAAATTTTCACGCAAATCGAAAAGGAGTCGAGGCAACTGCTGTGTAAGTTGGTGGAGAATTACCCATATTGATATTTGATTTTACAAATTAGTTTTCTCGAAATAAAAAAAAACGACAGAAAATACTTTTTATGTCAGAACGAAATACCCACTTTTTAAACACGGAGGAAAAAAAATTCCCAAAATTGTGAACACGTGTTTATGAAATTGGGAACCACGAACAAAGTGTTCAAATTCCATGCTTCGTTTTTGAAAGATGTACCATGGAACACTTTGTTCGTGGTTTCCAATTTCATAAACGCTTGTTCACGATTTCGGGAACTCTTTTTTCTCCGTGAAGTCTTGTCCTATCTAATCTAGCGACCAAAACGTAACGGATCCATTTTACAGCAATACACCTCGTCACTTTCGTGCTTTCTTGTCGCACGTGCACCTTGGTCCAAATAGAGTTTAGGACGCCATTTTGTGCAGCTCACAATGCCTTTTGACATTCCCAAATCCTTAAAATTCCTGAGATATTCAATGAAAACAAAAAAAAAAAAAACTTTAGTCATTCTTCATATAAAATCTTGACACACCCTGGAAATAGATGTAAGTGCGACAACTGGGATTTCAGGTCAGAACGCGTTTGGCACACGCGCAAGCAGAATAGTCAACCAAACAAAGTGTGTTTGCTATTGTTTACACTGTTTGCTCTGTTTTGGTTTATTCAAGGTCAAACATGAAAACGCGTTTTTCTCGAAACGTCAAAAAGCGACGTGCGACAAGATAACACGACAACGTCGACCTGCTTTGTCAGCTGCGAATTAAAGTGGTAGTTTATCTAGTAAAAAGTTGTCGTGACTGTTCAACCATTGGTTTTCTGCCGTTAAGATTCAGAAGTGAGTTAGTCAAACGTTTTGAGAACCGTTTAAGAAAATACTATGGTAGCCAAGAATGTTAAGGAAGCTTTTCGTAAAATACTTGTTCGCTTAAAAAAATCTCTTTGTTTGATACTTAAACAATGTCATGTTACAATACTCTAACTACTAGTTATTGTGATTGATTTAATCTTGACAGGGATTCGTCATTTATGGGTGATCCCTTAACCATGAATAATAAAACTATAAGCCTCAAAAAAACATTTATTTTCATTATTATGCTTTTGAAGAGATTTTTTTTTCTAATTATGTGTGAGTGCTAATCAACATCGCTTTCTACTACCCTGCTGTTGCTTCTGGTTCCTGCTGCTGAATTTTAAGTTATCCTTTTTGATGAAGAATCTTAAGGGCAAGTATCAAACTGTGCATCTTTCGTCAACATGTTCTTGCTCGGTTTTACGAGAAATCTCAGCCGAAGCCAAAGGTCAAATTAACTATGTTATCATGTTTAGCAAACTAACATGAAACATCATGTCTGCAAATGTCATTTTGCTTTTCGAGTTCTACTAGCATGTTTCATTTAATTCAGAACAAACTTGAAAATGAAGTACTCGTAATCCGTTGCTAGATTTGGCATTTGTGTCACACAACCAAGTTGAACAATGGTTGTTTGATCAAAATGTGAACAATTGACCAAATCGTATAACACTTGTTCAATAATTAACGTATAAAAACGCTTGTGCAGCAATTGTTCGACAAAAAAAGTGATGTTTTCCTAACAATTTGGCTATCGATTCTCAAATAAAATTCTCAATTGAAGCCTCAAGAAATGTTTCTTTATCACGGTTAGTATACCTTAAATTTCAGCGAATTGACATTCTGCATGTATTTCGACAACCAATAGAACAGCTCGATCTATGAATTCGAATTACGCTTTTGCAACATTCTAGACTGCTTCGAAGTCATTTGAAATTACCTGTAATGAGATGAAAAATGTTAAATGACAAGAATTAGTTGTAAATATTTAATTGTTTTTAGTTTTTCGCTAAACAATATTTTATTATTAAACTCAAAAATTTGTGATTTTTGCAAAGATAAGATATTCGCAATAAAGCTTTCTTTTATCGATAAAGCTTGCCAAAAATTAAGAAATGATCCAAAAGCCGTCCCAAATTGAGCTATCCCCATTCCATAACCCACAAAGCTGCCTACTAAATATGCTATCAAATTTTGGCCATCGTCACCGAGAGAATCAACTCTAGCAGCCGGCTCTCCGGACAGAGCTCAAGCTTCCTCGTCTCGTTCAGTGGCAAATTTTCGCGACGGCCGATCGATGGGGGCCGCACGTGTCACCACCATCAGTCGTCGTCGCCGGTCGTCTGAGGCTGTGTGCGTTCCAAGGTCAGCACCGTGAGCCCATAAAAAACCAATAAAACTTTTATACATGCCTTCTTTTCCCCTTTTGCAGCGTCGTGCTCTCCAGCCAGTCAGCAAAAGCCGAAGAAGCCGGTTATGTCTACGACGACCGACGATGTGGTCGTCTGGGAAGTGAAGACGGACGCGGTCTTTGGTAGGTCGTCGCCGCCAAGACTCATGCCAAAGGGAGTTGCAGAAAATGGGTTTAAATTTGCATGGATTTTGACTTGGAGATGCAACATGAAGTCAAACACATTTTTTTATGTTTATCATGGCATCATTTAGCTAAAATCCTGGAAAATACAAAAATTTGCAAAATATGAAAAAATGCTCCACCTTAACAAACGAAGTCTGCTTCCCAGATTAGTTCTGCTAATTTTGTTCGCAACACCTGACAAGGTTTACCGTCGAAGGGTTATTGACTTATGTCTGATGGTTTTCTTTTAGGGTGACATGCCGGCCAGACGCGTGTAAATCGATACCATTTTTGGGGGAAATTAAGCTGCCTGTTAAGAATATATCTGGAGTTTTTTTTGAAAAGGTCCAATAAACCAAATTTCCAGTTTTTGCTTTTTGGGTGTTTTTAGAACCGCCTTGAGTCAGGGGTATTAAAAAACATCCAAAAAGCAAAAATTGAAAATTTGGTTTATTGGTCCTTTTCAAAAAAAACTCCAGATATGGATTTGAACATTGTGTACACAGACAAACTCACGTGACCCGGGTTGACGTGAGGGTTTACGCATTGTGTGGAATTTTATCGAGAAATTAAAAGTGAGAGTGTGTGCGTGCAACATGGAGTTAAACTTTTCAAAGTGCCATGGTAATCTTCACAGCAACTTCACAGAAAGTTTAACTCCATGTTGCACACACTCTCACTTTTAATTTCTCGATAGGACTATTGGGATGGAATGATTGACGCAGGTGGACGTCTAGTTAAGTAATCGCTACTAATTGGAAAATAATTAGCATCGACATCAGCGTATTATTAGTTATCTAATATGGTGTTCCTGAATAGTCGATGAGAGAGACTGTCAAACAAAAAGTTGAGAGGACGAACAGCACGTATTCTGCACAGGTTAACCCGAGCATGGGTAAATAACAAGGTAAATGCGTAATAATACCTTTCTCTGGTATCAATACCAAATTTTGGTATTCCTGGACCCTTTAAAATTTGTCTTAAGGATTATGCAAGAGCAAAATGTGGTATCATACCAATTTAAGGTATTGTTATGATATTGCAAAATTGCAAAATTCGTCAATGGTTGAACACCAAATTTTGGTATCCTTTTGGTATTACAGTATTTTATCAAATTCCTCTGAAACTATGGGAAAATTTTTACCAATTTTGACAAAATAATTATTTTTGCGCTAAAATGATGTCTCAAAGCGAATGCCTTCTAAGTCAGGATGGCACATTTTGGTATTATTTTGGTATTAAAGGGTTTTATCGAATTCCTCTGAAACTATGGGAAAATTTTGACCAATTTTGACAAAATAATTAATTTTGCGCTAAAATGATGTCTCAAAGCGAATACCTTCATTGAAAACTGAAAATTTCAAACATGATTTTAAACATTTTTGATATACCCCCTGAAGAAATGACTTGAAATTGTAGAAAATTTTCTTAGTCAGAATGGCACATTTTGGTATTGAAAGGTTTCATCAAATTCCTCTGAAATTATGGGATTTTTTTTTATAAACCCACTAAGATTTTTTTTTAAAACGTTGGAAATTCTCTAATTCGGGATAACCAAATACTTTGAAAAACGAGTTAATCGACAGATTATTTGGATTTGGTGAATTTCAATCCAGTTTCATTTTAATGAAACTTATTTTTAAATCTTGTTATTTTCCAGAATCTTCAAGAACTGCAAGCACAGGTCGTTCATCAATGACAATTGCATTCGATGTGGTGAAGAATATCACTAAGAACAACATGAAATCATCAGGTGAGTAGATTTGGCTGTTGCATATGGATCATTTCCGTTTTTTCACTAACTGCAACTACTGCATGGTAAAATACCATGAAATCATAACAAAATCATGTATGTAGAAGACCGCTAGAATATCAAAATCTGATTTTCCAAGGGCGCGGGAATACCTAAAAAAACATGGTAATACCAAGTTTTGGTATTCAAGCAATGTTAAAAAATCCACAAGACCTCAACTTGGTATTGAAATGGTTTTATTTTGAGGTGTTATTTTACCCTTGGAATAACATGGTTTGGTATTGTTGTGCCCTTCCACATACAAGACTTTGGTATGATTTCATGGTATTTTACCATCTATTACTGGGCAACCAAGGGCACATTTTGGTCCCTGTTATTAGCCCAAGTAATAACAAAATTTGGTAATCCGGTGTTATTTACCCCTGCTCGGGAAATATTGGGCTCTGTTTCCATTCAATTTACCAATTTTCACAATTTAAAAATTTAACTTCTAAACTGTTTGATTTTTCTTAAAAATGCATTTTAAAATGCTTTAACCAAACGTTAAAGTCAATTTACAAATTTGCTTAAGATTGTAGATTTTTTTGATTTTTTTTAAATTTTGTTGCTGCTTCACTTATTGAAATTTTTGGAAAATTGAACATGTTTATTAAAAATTTTCTAATGTTTTCATATGTTTATTTTCACAAATATCTTGTTTATTTTACAAATATTAATCTTCGTAACCTTAAAAAAGAAAAGTTGTTTTACCAACAGTCTCCAAGTTCAGCCAACCCATACAAAACTGCCCACAGGACATCCACCCCCTTTTGACTTGGTTTATGTGCGACCCCTTTTTTTGTTCCTGTTTTAGAACTCGGACTAGGTAGGCACACAAAAAAAAAAGTAAAAATATAACACACAAGACTATCGGAAACGCCGAACAAATGAAGGGGATTAACAGTTTATTGTCCTTTTGCAGAATTTATAATTCACTGTTGCAGTTTGTCTTTGGCCGTTTTTTTCTACCCTCAAACTCAGACAACAACCCCGGCGCGAGCGGGGAGAGAGACAGAAAGATCATTGGCCCCTTTGCGTCACACATACGAGGGCTCATATTTGCATACACACACACACACTCATAAGGCCGAGGAAGCCTGTTTGGAGTGTTGGAGAACCCGTTTTTGAGTGGTGTCCTGTTTTGGCCCATAGAGTTCGAGCCAGAAAGGGGACGCACTTTTTTTTTCTCCCGTTTGCAACATTTTGCAACGTACACTGGTTATTGTAGCACAAATTCATTAATCACCGACTGGCACGAAGCGGGGAATCGGTTCCGACTTGCGACAGGATCTCCAGACAGCCCCCTGATGGATTGCACACAGCGCGGTTATTGGCTTTTCGAAAACTAAAGCAAAACAAGTTCAGAAATCATTTAATGTCTGTTATAAAATGCATAGCTGTATATTTTTGATTTTCTTATCAATTGAAAAATTAAAATGCGATTTTTTTAATTATATTTGTTCATGCAAAATATCCTTAAAATGGCACAGTCGATAAACACCTTCTCAAGATTAAAATCGTTCTGAAAATTCATTTTAACAGCTTTAAATAAATTGGGAGAAAGGGAATCATGAATTATCTCCAGCGAATAAATGTTATTTTTTTCAGATTTCATCGAGGAATGTTGACAGATTTTGTGCCATAAAATGTTTTATGTTACATCAGGAATTTGTAAACCTGATCAGTTAATTTTAATATTTTTTCAAACTATATTAGGTAAAATTACTCAAAAACGAAGAAAATAACAACAGAGCTTTCAAACTTCCAAATTATTTTTTGGGTGTAATAACTTCTTGAGAAATAGATTTCTAATTATTTTTTTTACAGTACCACAATTTGATTGAACTAACAAATGATGAAAAATATGGTAATTTTATGATTGATTCTCAGCGATCGTGCTATCTTGTCACTCGTCAATTGTGGGCCAAATTGTCAAGGACAGAGTTGCTAGGTCAAAATATAAAAACAAATCTGGCCAAGTACCGATAACAAATTTGGCAATTAAGTTACGAGGGTTGGAAAGTGTCAAATTTGTTTCCCTTAAGGGGTTACATACATGTAAATCATCAAACATGTCAGAGGTTGGTATGAGTACACATTTAAACTTTTTTTAAAATCTTTTTACCGGGCATTTAAATATACATTTAGATCTATTAACAAAATAAATATGAACACTTTTTGATATACCATTGTCGAGATATAGCTATTTTAAGCAAGCTGTGTCACGGGTCCCCCACAGACCGTTATTATAAATAAAAAATATCCACCCAAACCAATGATTGGACATGGTTCCTGGGACCATTCTGCACCTCTGGGCCGAGTTTCAAAATATTTGCCGGCAGAAATTTTGAATACGGTCAGTTTTAGTGTTTCGTGTATAAATTAAGGGGAAATCACATGTAAAATGCGTAGAAAAAGATCAAAGTTTCAATATTTTAACTCCAAAACATTACTGATCATGGTTTTAAATTGTATTAACTTGTAGCAGAATGATATAAAAACGATTTACAGCACTGACTTAGCCGGATTAAGCCGAAGTTAAGTGACTTAAGTATATTATTTACAAGTTTACACCTTAATATTAAAAAAAAACTCCTACATCAAGAAATTTAAAGTCAAGGAAAACTAGATAGCACAAAAATAACTTAAAATGGGGTGACTTTGTGCCAAGGGGTGACATTGTACCAATAAATGCATAAAGATTTCTTTGACAAGCTTGAATTTTGTGTTAATTTATTTACTTGTAGACGGATTAATTTGGTCTATTTATGTTCCCACAAAGCAATTTGATGATATTGCTACGCAAATCTGCTTATTCTGTTTGAATAAAGCCTGTTGATTTAAAATTTAATTAATTAAATAAATTTAAAATCTCCTGGAATCCTCCAAATTTGAAAATTATGCTCACGTTTTTCAGTTCTGAATCAATTCCTTCTGAAATTAAATAAATCAATCAAAATATTAGGGAAACAAATTTTGTGACGTGGCAAGTTTGTGACATAGCAATTAGAATAAAATTGTTCTTTTTTGTTTTAAAACGTTTACAAATTTCAATCTTACGAATGAAATCCGGAGAGTACTCCAGCTATCATTTAGCTCATCTATTTTTGTGGTCCTGAGTAATGACTATACTTAGCAAAAGTTTAATGGCACAACTTCCCACAGGATTAATATTTCAAACCAACCAATTATTTTTCAACATTGCAGTTATCGTCATAAAATAAAAAAAATAAAATAAAATAACTTTTTATAATTGAATAAAATAATGTTGATACACTCATAGTTAGGATTCAATAAAACATATTATTGATCATCAAGAACGTTCACTAATAATGTATTCATCAAAACAAATCCTACTTCTGCCCAATGTAAAAACACAATCGATCTTTTAACAAGCTTGGCATATCTTATGAAAACATGAAAATAGTACAGTTAAATATCAAATCAAATCAAATTGTTCGCTCTACAACATTACCAACCAAACTGGAGTGAGAGGCAACCACGTTTAACACTCTAACACCGAACCCGATATAGTCAAGTATGTATAGGCGATGTAAGTTTTCAATGTGACTTGTGTCCTAAAACTCTTGTCGGGGTCAAACGGTAAGGCTTATGAAACTAAAGCTTTATCTATTTTATCTATTTTTTTAGTGTTTCGTACTTATTGAACTTTTTATGTCAGAGGACATAATCTAAGAACAATATTTGCAACGATTATACTTTGCAATTCAAGCTTATCGAACTTGGTGTTAAGCTATCTGGCTATTATAAAATCGTAAAATTTGGCACAATGTCACCCCTTGGCTCAAAGTCACCCCATTTTAAGTTATTTTTGTGCTATCTAGTGAACCTTGACTTTAAATTCCTTAATGTAGGGTTTTTTAATATTAAGGTGTAAACTTGTAAATAATATACTTAAGTCACTTAACTTAGGCTTAATCCGGCCAAGTCAGTGCTGTTAATCGTTTTTATATCATTCTGCTACATGTTAATAGAATTTAAAACCATGACCAGTAATGTTTTGGAATTAAAACATTGAAACTTTGATCTTTTCCTACGCATTTTACATGTGATTTCCCCTTAATTTCTACTCGAAACACTAAAACTGACCGTATTCGAAATTTCTGCCGGCAAATATTTTGAAACTCGGCCCAGAGGTGTAGAATGGTCCCAGGAACCATGTCCAATCATTGGTTTGGGTGGAAATTTTTTATTTATAATAACGGTCTGTGGGGGACCCGTGTGTGTCAAATACGGGTGCCACGATATCTTAACACTGCTTTGACCAAATCTGCTCAAAATTTTTATGAAGACTCATTAAACCAGACCTGTGTTCATGTCGAAAGCCGATTTTCAAAAAGTTTATTAAAAAAAAAAATAAAAATATTTTTTTAAATTTTTCATGTAAAAAATCGTCAGTTTTTGATTTTTGAATTTTAAAAAAAGCAAAATTTCAAATTCAGGCTTCATCATGCACACGAGATATGTCTTGGGAGTCTTCGCCCCAAATTTCAGCCAATTTGGTCCATCCCATTTCGAGATATCGTGGCACCCGTGAATCAACTTGGTGTTTAAAGAAAAGCATTGCGCATGGCAAAAATGTGAACTTGAATAATATCTTACTCAGTTCAGTCATGAAATATCTTCATGAAACTATCAGGAGTGATTGAAAATCTTCTTTTTAGTGAATTAGTGAATTTTCTGAAATTTGAAATTTTTTGATTTTTACATTTATGTTACCCCTTAAAGCTGTTGAAAATATTTTTAAAAGTTTTCGTCTGTCCCCTTTCCTTCAAAATCGGCCCGAAATATCTGGGTGCGATTTTTTTTTTAATTCAAAATTTAACGATTTTTTATTGTCATCAGCTGAAAAAAAAAATGAAAATGAAAATAGTTGCTAAAATTAAGTTTTATTGTGATTAAACGAAAATTTTGATCAAAAAATAATTAAAAATTGTCTGAGAACTACAAATCTGGCAACATCTGAAAACAAACAAGGTTAGTTTTTAAATCATTTCCAGATTTCCCGACAAAACCTGTGAAATATAAATGAGGTTTCGGCCAGATCGTACATCCTGCAAGTGCGACAACTTGCCGCAGGGAATTTAAATAATAGGTCATTTTGTCACACTTGTATGCACGACTGCTGTTTGCATTTTTGGCTATAACTTGGGATTTCAACATCTAAATTCAACCAAATATTACAGTCATGCCCCGGTTAGCACGCCTTGGTTTTGCACTGCCCCGGTTTTGATTCGTTTAGCTGCCTCGGTTAAGCACGGCCTAGTGCTTAACTGAAGCACAGAGCTTATGGGATTTTGTCTAGATGGAAGACATTGGCTATAATCGTATGAAAAATCATACTAACATAATTTTTTTTGAAAAAACACTAAGAAATTTCACAAAACTACGTATTTTCGAAAAAAAATACTCAAAATTTTAATTTTATACAATATGGGTATCGGTGTTTTTTCATACAATTGGAAAGTTAGAACACAATTTTTTGAAAATACTAAAATTTTTCACAAAAGTACATAGTTATGAAAAAATAATCAAAAAATTTTTTTTTTACAATATGAGTATGAAATGATCGGAATTTTTTTGTACACTTCGGATTTTATAACAATTTGTTTGAAAAAAATTAAAAAGCACAAAACTACGTATTTTCTAAAAAAATACACAAAGTTTCAGTTTTTTTTCAAAATGGGTATTAAATGATTGAGATTTTTTAAACATTTTGAATAACGTCATGATTCGAAATCCGGACACTTAATGGCATATCATTTTTGTTATAGCTGACAAAAAATCATGTAACAAGTTGGAAATGAAGAAATATCATCAGGATGTAGTATGAACAGTCAGTTTTAAGAGAATGCATGCAAAATATGTCTTTTCTAACAATTTTTCATCAGAATTTGAAAATTAAAATGACTTGTTGTGCTTCAAATCCCGGACACTGATAAAAGCTGATTCGAAATCCGGACACTTTTGCTTCGAATTTCGGACCTCGTATTTGCTAATGAATCGCACAAATTTGGACTGAAATGTTAGTGAATGGCATTCTTTAGGTCTCAGATAAGCTGTTAACATCAAAACAATCGATATTTTATATAAAAATTTGCTTGAATTTAAGGAAATCAAAACCATTAATTTCTGCTTCGGACGCCTATGAAATATTTCACGTGAAATGTTTCGCATTTTTGGTAATCTTATAATTTTATTTTATTTAATTGTTTTGACATTAACTACAGCGTGAAACATTCTTCAAATGAAAGTTGATGTTAGAATTCATCAAATAACCCATTTTGGACATTTATAATGCGAACTTATATCCATATAAGGGTAATTCTCCGCCAACTCACACAGCAGTTGCCCCGACCCCTCTTCGATTTGCGTGAAACTTTGTCCTAAGGGGTAACTTTTGTCCCTGATCACGAATCCGAGGTCCGTTTTTCGATATCTCGTGACGGAGGGGCGGTACGACCCCTTCCATTTTTGAACATGTGAAAAAAGAGGTGTTTTTCAATAATTTGCAGCCTGAAACGGTGATGAGATAGAAATTTGGTGTCAAAGGGACTTTTGTGTAAAATTAGACGCCCGATTTGATGGCGTACTCAGAATTCCGGATAAACGTATTTTTCATCGAAAAAAACACTAAAAAAGTTTTAAAAATTCTCCCATTTTCCGTTACTCGACTGTAAAAAAATTTGGTACATGTCATTTTATGGGAAATTTAATGTACTTTTCGAATCTACATTGTCCCAGAAGGGTAATTTTTTCATTTAGAACAAAAATTTTCATTTTAAAATTTCGTGTTTTTTCTAACTTTGCAGGGTTATTTTTTAGAGTGTAACAATGTTCTACAAAGTTGTAGAGCAGACAATTACAAAAAATAATAGACATAAGGGGTTTGCTTATAAACATCACGAGTTATCGCGATTTTACGAAAAAAAGTTTTGAAAAAGTTGGTCGTCATCGATCATGGCCATTCATGGTCACCCGCGACAGACACGGACGACGAAACAAAGAGAAACGCAAAAAGTAACTTTTTCAAAACTTTTTTTTCGAAAATACGTAGTTTTGTGAAAATTTTGAGTATTTAAAAAAACGGTGTTATTACATTCGAAATGTATGTAAAAATCCCAATCATTTGATACCCATATTGAAACAACAAATATTTTGAGGTTGTTTTTAGAGTAAAACATCATGTTTTTGTGTTGTATCATTGCAAAAGACTTGTCTTAGCCATTTAGAAACAATTTTACTAACTTGAAACTTAAATCAACAACAGTTATACTAAAACATATTTCATAAATTATAAAAAAAAACCCTTATATTTCTACCAAATAAGTTTATACCATGGTTAAATGAAGTTAAAAATTAAATAAATGTGTCAAAAATCACGTCCAAATCAAGTTTTAGAAGATTGTCATGGATTTTAAAATAGTTTAATGAAGAAAAATCAAAGTGTCTCATTGTTATCCCAAGAGTTGAATTCGAAAATTTGGCCAAATAAAATGAAATGACATTGTAGCCCAACTTTGCACAAAATCAAGTTCGTTAACAGTTTTTCAAAAAGAAAAAAAAAACACAATCTACAGAATTCACATCGCTGCAAACAAAATTACCAATTTATGCTAGCTGTTTTTAAAGACCACAATAAATTGCACAATGAGTCACCCCCGTCACTACTGGCATAATAATGGCCATCCGATTTTAATCACTTGGCTCTTTGGTGGACATTTAATTTCGGCTGCAAATAAGCAGGACACTCTTGAACGCTAGAGGGCACATACCCATTTGAGGCCTTCACTAGGGTGATCAGTCCCAGACTAGATTTTTTGAAACTATTGGAAAATTCTTTTCTTTTTCAGGAAACAATGTTTGCTGTTTATAAAAGTCCTGTTTTGTTTTTTTTATTAGGATTTTCAAATTTGCACCACCCTAACTTTTTCCTCCGCCCAATGTCCAGTGAAGTGCGTTAATCTGTCACTTGATTCGCTCTGTGGGGGGAAAAAGAAGGATGTCTTCCAGTCCGAAATGACACACAGCTGATCTTCCACCCTGCTACCCTTTCCGTTATTCCGTTTCTTTTTTGCTGAGGAGAAAATTAGAACCTCGAGGACATGTTGCCCAAAAAAGGCGCGTTTGCTCCTTGCTGTGTGTCGTCGCACATGCAAATAAAGCGTACCTCGAATGAATGGCAAATGAGTTTTGAGGTTTTTGCCTTTTTTGGATTTAAGGTTCGGTCTCCGGTGCTACGGAGAGAGTCAATATGGGAAACGAGTGTTATAATAATTCGAACACGATTGTCATAGTTAACGGATGGCCCGAGGACTTTTTTGAACCGGTGGGGTTGGTTCCCAGACGGGATCATATTACTGGAAGGTAGGTGGACAGAGATATTGACGTGGGGTGTGCAGAATTGAATTCAAATGAGCTTTGTGTGTTCAGATGCGATTTTTATAATTTGTTGAAAATTGTTCAACTCAAAATAACAGAATTATTCAGCATAAATATTTAGTAATAATGTTATTCAAATTTTTCTCATTTAATCTATAAATGACAACAAATTTCAACAAAACGTAGTACAAAAAAACCCACAAAATCAAATCTACACCACGCTTGCTGTTTGTAATACAGGCAATTTCAAGGCACGAAACAATCGCGGTTTTACGCGTGCACCTAATTACAGACAAATGGTGGCCCCTTAACGCTTGCGCCGATTCTCCCGATATGCCAAACTTATACGCCAAGGCAGCAGCAATCGCTCACTAACTTACTACTATTGTGTTGAGCGAGCAGGCACGAGTTCGTTTACTTTTCGTTAAAGTTTATTTAACACTAATTTTCCGCTTGCATGGCCATTTTGGTTCCCCCCCCCACATGGTGAATGTGTGTGCGCTAGAGTTGCGTGCAAATTTTCGCCGTTCGTTGAATTTTCTTTTTTAACTTGACTTTATATAATATCCAGAAAGAGCGGAGTTTCAATTTCAGTCCAGACTCGAATATCTCAATGCCTAAGAAAAAACTTACTTCGGATAATAAAAAACAAAAAATCTTTGGATAATGAAACCACAAGCTTAAGAATGACGTGGTATGATCCCTGAACTAGGTCTAAAGTAATTGAGATTTTTTTAAATTCAAGATGGCGTTGAAAATGCATTTGGTAATTAATTAGGCAATAGGGTGTCAAGAATTTTTTTTGTAAATCTCAAGACATACCCCCTGGCTTGAATAATAAATGTGTCAATTGAAATTGAAAAAGATCGGTTAAGGCTTAAGGGTTGCTATTAATCGTTAAAAATTCTATGGGAAAATTCACAAAAATGTATAGGGAAAAGCGGGAAAGTTAAAAATTCAACCGTATTTTGCCTTCCTCACTGAGGTAAGGCTATAATCCTGATCTAAAAATGAACTTTGCATAAAAACGTCGTAGGCCCACCTTCATGTGTACATATCAAATCAGAATCGAAAACTGAACAAATGTCTGTGTGTATGTGTGTGAGTATGTGTGTGTGTGTATGTATGTATGTGACCAACAAACTAGCTGGGTGAACCGAATTGACCCGAACCTGTTGCATTCAACTTGGTTTAGGGTCCCATAGATCGAGTTTTATACAGATTGAAGTTTCGTTAAGTAGTTCAAAATTTATGTATAAAAATGTGTTTTCTTATATATCCGGATCTCACTTAAATGTATGTAAACTATTTTCCGATCCACCATCCGACCCATCGTTGGTTAGGTTATCAAAAGACCTTTCCAACGAGTCCAAAACATTGAAGATCTGCCAACCCTGTCTCGAGATATGTACACTTAAATGATATTGATGTACTTTTTGGAAGCCGGATCTCACTTAAATGTATGTAAACTATGTTCGGATCCACCATCCAACCCATCGTTGGTTAGGTTATCAAAAAACTTTTCCAACGAGTTCAAAACATTGAAGATCTGGCAACCCTGTCTTGAGATATGGCCACTTAAGGGGTTACATACATGTAAATCGGCAAAAATGTCAGAGGTTGGTTTGAGCACACACTTAAGCTTTTTTTTAATCTGTTTTCAGGGCATTAAAATATAACTTTTCATCTATAAAAAAAACAAATTTGAAGACATTTGGTTGTAGCTTTGCCGAGATATAGCTATTTGAAGTTAGCAGTTTCAAAAAACGGGTGCCACGATATCTCAACATTGCTTCGAACAAATCGGCTCAAAATTTTGGTGAAGACTCGTTAAACCAGTCCCGTGTGCATGACGAAGGCCGATTTTCAAAAAGTTTGTTTAAAAAAAAGATAAAAATATTTTTCTGTTTTTTATTTAAAAAATCGCCAGTTTTTTGTTTTTGTATTTTTTGAAAATTCAAAATTTCAAAATCGGGCTTCGTCATTCACACGGAATATGTCTTGGGAGTTTTCACCCAAAATTTCAGCCAATTTGGTCCGTCCCATCTCGAGATATCGTGGCACCCGTAAATTAACTTGGTGTTCAGAGAAAAACGCTCAGAAAGTTAGACAGTTTGCTTTGCGCATGGCAAAACTCTGAGCTTAAATCGTCTCTAACTCAGTTAAATCATGAAATACCTTCATGAAACTTTCAGGAGTGTTTGAAAATCATCTTTTAAGTTGATTTGATAAATTTTCTGTAATATGAAATTTTGTGATTTTCTACATGTATGTAACCCTTAAGTGACATTTATGTACTTTTGGAAGCCGGATCTCACTTAAATGTATGTAAACTATGTCCCGATCCACCATCCGACCCATCGTTGGTTAGGTTATCAAAAGACTTTTCCAACGAGTTCAAAATATTGAAGATCTGGCAACCCTGTCTCGAGGTAATGCCACTTAAGCGATATTTATGTACTTTTTTTATTCCGGATCTAAAAAATAGATGAAATTTGTGCACAATTCCATCATATCAGCCATTGTTGGTAATAAGTGAGGAAGTCTCCAACCACATAGGTGGATTAAGTTTTTTTTTCTAAAATTGTATGTGAAACAACTTTGTCGAAGACTGCAAAACGATCCGAGTTAACCGTGACGAGTTATTACTGTTTTAATTAAGACGTTTTAATATGAAAAGATTTTATTTCTCGAACCTTAATAACTAATTTGGCTCAAAATTAGCACAATTACTTATTATTCCCTTAAGAAATAAGTCAGAAGAAATCCCTAGTGTCGATTTATTTTGTTTGGCACCCTAATACGCAATCCACCATTTGACTAGAAGGTCACAGAACTTGAATTTTATGTTAAAGGAAAAACATATTTTTTTAAATTGTTCTTGTTTCGTTTATATAAAACCCCAAACAAAACTTCACATAATCGAGTTTTCTGATAATCGAATCTGGACTGTATCGTTTTTAAGAATTGAAATAAAGTAACATAAAAGCAGATTAGTTTTATATGCTTAACTCACAATCCAATAAAAAATCGTAAATCTTAGTTTTTCTTTGAATTTATTTTTTGTCACAAATGTTCATAAAATATCAGGTTGGTCATGCAAAAAAAAAACTATTGTAAATAAGTAATTCTCCGCCAACTCACACAGAAATTTCCCCGACCCCTCTTCGATTTGCGTGAAACTTTGTCGTACCACCCCTCCGTCACGAGATATCACAAAACGGACCTCGGATTCGTGATCAGGGACAAAAGTTACCCCTTAGGAAAAAGTTTCAGGCAAATCGAAGAGGGGTCGGGGCAACTTTTCCCGATTTCGTGTGAGTTGGTAGATAATTACCCAAATAGAACTCATTTCGGTATATTGAGTAAATGATCCAAATAACTTTTGAAAAGTTTCAGGTTATAATAAATACAAAAAAAATATCAATTTTCTCTCACTTTGCTGATTGAATGATAAATTTGCAGATGCACAATTTTCTCATAAATTTATAATTCTGGAAAGCAGTGAACTTTTTGAAATATTTACTTTACTTTTTAATAGCAAATTTAATGTTTAAAGAAAAATAAATCTAATTATTGTATAGGATACAGATCCAATTATTTTTAATATTTTTTTATACAAAGTTTCGTCTAAAGTAAAAATACTAAACATGCATTAAATGTAAGAAAACACATGAAATTTTCATGTTTTTTTTCTTATAATTTAATCAAAAATATTTTAGGCAAAAGAAAGTAAAACAAAGGAAGAAATCTGTTAGAAATATAATTTTGTTCAAATTCTATAAAAATCTTATTTATGATAAAACTTTTTGATTTTTTTTATTAAATTTGTACCAGCCTTATGATTAAAAAAACAGCGTTTTTGTTGGAATGTGTTGAAAATGGTCAGAAAAAAACCTAACTGTATTTTTTTATGAAACATAGAATTCTATATAGAAAAGTATTTTTGTTAAATTTCGATGAAGTCTACCGTTTTAAAGTTTTTGCCATTTTTAGGATCAATGATTAATTAAAAATATCCTTTTTTGACTATTATACATAGTGTCTAACCTTGTTCAACTTTGACTACAGTTATTGTTGACCTAAAATGAGTTTGACCGTCATTTTTCAATCGATGATATTTTGGAAACCATTGGTCAGCTTCACAATGTTAAAAAATGAAACTTGTGTTGAAATTTTTGTGAAAAATATTTTCTAATATTTGAAATCAAGTTTATAGGTATGCCATGGCGCATATTTTGACTTATCATGTTTGGTGATCAATCTTATATAGATAGATAGATAGAACAATCAAACAAAAGTAGACTGAAGTCATCAAAACAAGCCACTAGAAACAACTTTGTTATTAACGCCAAAATGATGTCTTTTAATGAATAAGAGAAACAAACTGTTGTTTGAAAATTACCACAAATTAAACTGTTTTTTTGTATGTAACTTTTTCAATGATTTTTGGGATGTTTATGTGTTATACAAAGTTGTTCATACTATACAAATACATTTTTTTTACCGAAAACACGGATTCAGAGTCGAAGTTACTAAAACATCAGCAGCTTAAGCTGGAGTCAGCGTCGGAGTCATCTTAATTCCAACAACTTTGTATGAGAATTGTTGTTAAAGTCGGAGTTGGAGACAGTGCAGTCACTAACTCTCTAGAAGCAGGAGTCAAAATTCTGATTTTTAGAATTCTGTTAAGGTTAGTTAAAAAAATATTATCAAAACTTGAAGATAAAATGAATCTTTCAAATTTTCTAGCAAGGGTTGAAAAAAAAATTACATATTTTTTTAAATTTTTACTTATCTCGAACCACCGAGGAAAGCGAAAATCAAGAAGAAACCGAAAGCCGACTGCCAAGAGTAAGAAATCGAAGAAAAACCGCGCGCAACGGGCATTGACCTAGATTGCTATAAATGTGCGTTTCCCAAGTTTCACCGTTTTAGATTTCAATTAACTTTGTAGGAAAAAAAACCGCTCATCTGACTGGGTGAGCTAAAAATAGCCCGCACATATCCATCCATCCATCCGTCAAACCGTGTTTTGCGCTCTTCAACTTGCTCCGTGGGACGGGGGGTGGCCAGCCCCCCGGGGGAAGCCATATTGGCCGAAGGTTTTTTCTCCTGCATGACATTTCTTCTCAGCCGACGGGCATTTTTTTGCGCCGTGAGTTGACCTACTTTTTTTTTGGATCGGACGGGGAAGACGTCGAGAGGTGCCGAGCACGGCCAAAATTTTGGACGTGAATCCTCGTGAGCACTTCCCACGTCGGACACACCCACAAGGTCTCACCCGGGGCGTTCGTGGCGACTGATGGCCGTTTAAATAAATTCATTCATGTCAATCATAATTTTGGCCTCGAATTGCACCCGCTGCTGGGAGTGCTTGAGGAATGATTCTATTTTGGAATTCCAAAACAGATATGTGGATTATGTTGCAAATTTTACTTCAATTATTATATTATTGTTAATTTTGGATTTACGTCAACATAACATGAAAACATCAAACAAACAGTAATAATTATTAATAATTATGAGACCAATAATATTGAAAAAAAAAAACAAAATTAGATATACGTACTTGTCCATGATTTGCGGTTATTTTTCATTCACACATTCCACATTTATATCTGTACAGAGGAAAAAATAAGCTTGTTTGGGCAAAAGCAAAACAAACAGAAATAAATAAACTTGATTGAAAAATTACGTCTGACCCAGATTCGGCAGCCAACCGGATGCAAGCCAAACACGAGGAAGATCTTGCACACCATTTGACACATTTGGGTCACTTTGCTTCTGGAAGTGACTGAATTTATGGCGAAGTTTTGTATGTTCTAAACTGCGACGTATTATGAAGTTGTTGTATGCAACAATTTTTATGAATTGAGTTTGAGTTTCTTTTTCTAAACAAGGGCTTTAGTCGAAGTTGAGAAGGGGGATTTTTTTTTGTTATTTTTTTTTCAATTCAAATTAAAAAGAAAGTCAGAATGCTTTATACTTTAAGATTATTACAGATTACGCTGTTGAAAATTTACAAAATATCAATAAATTAATGAAATTATTTTTTCCGTTAAGGATTTGGTGTTGTTACCAATTTTGGTCCAAAAATTCAAAATTTGTAAAAAGCTTTAAAATGCCATGTTTAAATAAATATGTATAAAAATTGAAGATTTAATTTGTCTTTTTTTCTTGAAAGACTTTAATTATAAGCATAATTTATTTTGGTACCCAATATTTTTTGGAGAAACTTTCAGAAAGGGAGAGGCGTGGGGAAGGGGGGGGGGGTTCAAAAACGATGTGTAAAATGTTTAATGGCTTAACATCTTATTTGATGATTTCATGACAAATGGGATATATTCTATAAGAATATGTAGTTCCCTTGGTGTCTGAAGAAAATTATAAATACAGGATTGGACGCCGTTATAAATATATATTTTCTAATTGCATTAGAAACGCATTACTGGAAATTTATTTAAAACGAATGCTTTTCAATATTAAATTTACCCAAATCTGTATAAAATAAAAATGCGCTCTCGTTACAGCTTTGAAATTAAGTGCATTGAATATTATAATTTAGTATTCAATTATTTGACCTATTCATGTTAAGGGAAATGTGTTGTAACCGATATGAAACACTGGCATGATAATTCAAAATAGTAGTTTATGCAACAAGTTGCAAAGAGGATTTTTTAGCACAGACGAGTGCTGAAAAAATCAAGTTTTGCAACGAGTACATTATTTTTTACATTTCAGAAATACACTAATTGAGTGAAATCATAAGTCAAATGTTCATCTTCTTTGTCAATAAATTGTTTGAATCAAAAAAATGTTGAAAAGTATTACTTTACGAAACCCATTTTATTGCTGAAAAGTAGAACTTTCAGCATTTATTTTGAATAGTGATGCTATTCGATTCAGTTATTTTTGTAACAGAAAAGTAGGCTATTTCGTCGTTTAAGCATGTCAGTAAAAATAAATAGTTTTAGGACGGAATTGCAAAAAATATTTACATTTGAAACTGAGAGATTTGCTGATAACTCGTAAAATTTTTGGGTATAATCTTTTACATAACTTTTGAAACTTCATAATAATCTTGTCACATTTCAGTAAAATTGTATTATTTGATTGACTTAAAAACTACGAAATTCTTTTTTTTTCAATGTATCATCTCCACTATCTTAGAATAATAAAAAAATCAAAATCTTCTTAAAACAGCTTGCGAGTCACACTTAAGCTCAACAATCAATAATAAGACAACGAAAAATACATTATTTTCATGTTTCGATTATCCGAAGCCCACGGAAAAAAAATTACTTTGGATGATCGAATCACGAGTCTGGACAGGGCATTTGTGGAAATACAGTGTCCCATCCCAGAGGGTCCCGGAGTACCAAACCTTCTTAGCATGGTGCTCCCAATTGTGTTGTTGTTCGAACACTCAGTGCTCAAACCCAATTACGAGTCATCTCTGCGATACGGCTTTACGCAGTAGGCCTGGCCGCTTTAACGCTTGTGTTGTTTCAATGCATTCCGATGCAATGGCGCACTACAAATGTTAATAAATGACAAGAAGAGTGCTAGGCGTCATCTAACCCAAGGCACTCTCCAGGATCCCTTCGAAAGATGGGCTGCGCTAGGGTCTGATTAGATTAGATTAGATCAGACAAAGTACTCGATTAGCCGAAGTTTGATTATCCGAAGGTTTCTTAGGAACTGCACCCAGAACTGGGCATCGGCATACGAGAGAATAAAGAGCACGATTCGGTAGTAAAATGGTACTGTGTGCGGACTGAGAGGATAAATCCCGAAATTACCGAGAGTACTTTACTCATGGTTCATTTTCCGAAAAAGTTCATTTATCAAAAAAAAAGTACCGGTACCGAGACTCGAACCCAAGACCTTCGGAATATTGAACCGTGCCTTTGCCGTATGGGCCACCATGGTTTGGTGACTAAGTGGCGGTCGTTTGTCCATATAAGCCACTCATAGGATGAACTGTTCCAATGAACGAATGAACACGCGAGAGGGCTATACTCTCGCAATATAGCACTTTCCTCACGTTTCTTTTCGTGAGGACTATCCCCTCGTTCTTTAACATTGGGTGTGTGGATAATCGAATCTTGAACAAGTATTTTTTTGTTTTTTAATTTTCAAGTTGGAGTTTTGCGACCCCAATTTTTTCATTGTTAAATGGTAGATTGCCTGTTAAAATAACCAAATGCATTTTCTAAATATTTTATCCATACCCTTTTTGTCCGCCATCTTGGATTTAAAACATCCAAGTAACGTTTTTTAATAGCGTTGCAAATATTTTTTTAAGTTTATGTTTCTCAACTCTGACCAAAGTCGAAAAAAGTAAAAAAAAGTATAAACATTGTATTTAATGACGTGCCATATTTTCAAAATTTCAATGAAAAAAGTGTTTTAAAATGCATTATTTAATCAAAGTGAACAAACGTGTCGTTACCTGAGCAGACGGAAATCACTTGGGGATAACATTTTTTTAATATTTGATATCACTTGGCCAAAAACATTTTATTTTATTTATAATAAGATTTGTTATTCTTCGTTATGAATTTTTGTTATTGGATTGTTATTGTAATGACAGACCAATCATATTTTTAGGTATTCTTCGAACAAACCTCTGTTATTATTTTTTGTTATCTGGGATGCTTAAATCTTGGGTTTGTTACCAAAGGGCGTATACATCGTCTACGAGTTACGACGTATTGCAAACTAACCCGAAAAATGTACTACAACCAGCGACGGATTCTATCAAAAGAAAATCTTTCGACACTCATCGAGAGAAAATTCGTGAGGGAACATGGCTCTCCTTTCTTAGGTACGAATGATCGGTAAAAGGAAACTCAAAAAATCATCAACTGGATTATTAAAATGTCCTGTCAGTTTTCGTAGATGAACAATGTAAACAAAGCGATGTCAAATGAGATTCACGAATAATCTTCAACTGATCGATTTTCTTTTGTGAGTGTTTCGCCTCCTCTCTCTATCGTGGGCGAAAAAACTTCGCAAGCGAAAAAAAATTCTGTAACCATTAATATTGACAAAAAATTGGGGCGTAATCTCACCACATGTTTTCCATGATGCTTTTTTCGGGCTGGTTAGTCTTTTTTCAGCTTATCAACTCTAAAAAGTGTAAAAGTTTGTTGCGCATGCGCATTAGAACGAAATGCAATTCAACAAATTGCACTCATTAAAATAAAATTAATTTGTTAATATGTTTTCAGGTAATTTTTTTTATAACTTTTTGAAGCTTATGCAAATCTTTTGAGCATATTTAAGTTTGAAAAAATAAGAAATTCTTGGAAAATTAAAATATTTTAAACCAATTCAAATATTCAATCAGCTTACCTTTAGCTTGTACTAGCTTGCATCATCGCAGACTCTGGCGTCGTCCATGTTCGGTCTATTGAAGCAGATTGCTGCTGATGCTGCAGTCATCATCCCGAATGTATTGATTTTATTGCACGCGGCAACTCCCATAAGCTCGGGGTCAACGACCTCCCATAGTGCAATACTCCATCTTGTACTCTCTTTGACACTCTCTCTCTCACTTTCAATCCTCTTGTTATATTTTTGAGAGTTTGTGTGTGTGTATGTTTAATTGATTTCAACTATCTTATTCACTTTTTTAGTTTTTTAAATCTTTTGTACTTGTTTTTGCTAAACTTTTTTCTAACTTTATTATTTATATTCAATATCACCATATTTTAACTGTTTCAAACATTATTATAACGCTTTTCACCTTTTTCACACTTCCATGTTTATTCTTTTCTTGCTGGTATTGTAATCCTTTGAACAAGCAAGTTCTAGATTGCACTTTGGGTCCACCACCCACTGTTTAGTCACTTGGGAGGAACAGGATCCAATCGGTTTGGCCGCGAACTAAGGACTGCAGCATCAATTGGTTCTTCCTTTTGCTTATAACAAAAGGCGACACCACCCGGAAGAAGTAGAACAACAGTAACCGGTAACAGTAAGCCCACCAAAAGGACTCAAAAGTTCTTCGAGAGCGCTAGGCTCCAGAGTACGACTTGCCTTGGCTGTGGCCGGCTTCCAAATAACACTGCAAACACAGCGCAATCCCGATGGCAGGTCCCGGTCCGGGGCTCTAGCCTCCTCGGAGGGCTCTTCCTAATTCATTTTCGATTCTTGGAGCTGTTGTTGGCATCATTTCGGAGAATTGTCGCGTCGGAGTTACGGACACGGCCACCGAGAGATGCGGGTGCAATAACCGGCGCAATCTTCCGCGGCGCATCGCGGTTCTGCCGAAGAAATAAAAAACCGGACCGGTTCTGGAACATTGCCACCGGGAATGAAGGGAGGAAAGAAGGGGTCATTGCACATACAGCAGCAGCAGCAGCAGCAGGACCAAACAGGAACCGACCCACCCCAAACGTTGACAGCCGGGTTGAGGTCCGGCGTTTTTTACTCCTGTATTACAATACCGGCAACGGGGCTTTCCCCGAGAACAAAGTGAGCTTGACGGAAAAGCGCACACTCGGTAGCTGTTGGACGACGACCCGACGAAGCTGCAGCAGATGCAGCTTTGGGAATGGTGGGTGAAAGCTCGGGACAGGTTCATGCACTTCAGATGCCGGGTGGTGCTGGGAAGAACTACCGGGCAGCTCCATCGTAGGGATGCAGTGTTCGTGGGAATGGAAGCTCATGCAAAGTTCAAACATGGATTCAGTGAAAATGAGAGATGAATGTAGTGAATTTGAAATACTGCTGAGAGGATTTTTAAAAACCTTGGCAGCTTAAAAAAACAACAATCAAAATGGTTAGTTCTTCCAGCTAAATCCTTCTAGATGAGCAGTGATTCTCATTCTTTTCCGTTCTATTCCCCTTTGGCTTATTTTCAGGAACTAAAATGAACTTGTTTGAAAAAATAATGAGAAATGTTTTTGTTTTGAACTTCCAAAATGTAACATAATGCAAATACTGACAGAAATTATGTTTAAAAAATCTCATTCACTTTTTCAAAAATAAAACTAAAAGAACGATTTCTGTTTTAAATAATTCCAATGCTCAAAGTATTGCTAAATTATACAATATTCAGCAAAACCTCACGTTAGATAATCTTGGTTGATCTATTTTTATTGAAAAATTGAAAAAAAAATAGATACAAAAAGCTTGATGTTGTATGGAAAAGTCCATTAAAACATAGCTTAATAACTCAACTATTTTTCAGAGATCAAAGAAAATTACATTAATGATATTCTCAATAACAACAAAAATAGCAAAACGATTATATGCATAAAAATATGTTTATGTTTAGTGTTGTACAAAATGACAAAATCTAGAAAAATAAATCAAATATTTCTAATACAGTCGACTCTCTGGCTGTCGATCTTCTCGATATCAATAATTCTCCATCTATCGATGAATTCTTCAGTCCCTTCAATCTGCATACTTCAATTATCTTCATTCCTCGATATTTTCCCTTGCTTGAAGGATCTCTTCCTCGACGGTCCCTTGGATTCTGTTTGCTTTAAAAATCTCTTCCGGTTGTCAATATTGTGACTATCTCATGGCTTGCATAGATATTTTTCTTTGCGAAACGAAGCGTTGAAGGGTGTTTGACATTAGTTTGTTTTTGTTTGCTGGACGTTGCCATGATTCTCTCCCATAGCTGGGTACCAAGAAAAACATATTTTCAATCGAGTCTTCATTTTGCATCGTTCTGTAAACTGATGATTATCTTCCTCGACGGTCCCTTGGATATTGACAACCAGAGAGTCGACTGTAATTCGAATGAGTCCTGCTTTTCAAAGAACGTATCATTTGGTTTAGTGGGAACCAAGCATGGAATAATCGCAAAAAAATCATCTTCGCTGGCGAACTTTCTTCATCCGCAAAGTAGCAAAAGAAAATCGCACCCGAAATTCTCCAAGAAAATCATTCTACTGATGATTTTTTGTGAATTTCCTTGTCAGCACTACTTAAAGTAATTTATTTCACTTTGTTTACACACATTGCCCATCTACAAAATGTGACAGGTCATTTTTCGACGTGTGATGTTACACTTGCAAGTGTAATAGTGAAAAAGATGTTCCACCGAATAATCAAGATGATGGTTTGTTTATAGATTGCTTTAACCGATCCTTCGTGCGTGAGAGAGGAGAGCCATGCTCCCTTAGGAACACACGAAAACACACAATTTCTCGGAACGAGAAAAATGCTAAAATAACCTTTAAACTCTCATGTTAACCGGAAAGATTGTTGTATAATAGGATGGCCCCTGATTTGATTCCTTAGGCCAAAATACGTTACTATGAAAATTTTGAGCGAAATCAGTTAAGGGTTAAATCGTTAATAACTCGTCAGGGTTAACTTGTATCGTTTTGCAGTCTTCGACAAAGTTGTTTATCATGAAATTTTACATAAAAAATATTACTCTTGACACATTCAACGCGGAATTATGGAGGAATTTTAAAATTGTCGCTTTCCCCCATACCAGTGCTGTTAAACGTTAATTAACGTTAACGCGTCCGTTAATCGTTAAAATTAACGAGAACGCGAACGGAGCCTACGTTGATCTTAACGAGAACGCGAACGGAACACGTTAATTAACGCCGTTAATTAACATCGTTAATTAACGCGTTAATCCTTCTGAGGCCCCGACTTTGAAGGCCTGTATCTCCCAAACGGTAACATCTAGCGGGTTACTTCCAGTTGCATTTTACGGGCATTAACTGTGACTATGAGTTCCCGGTGAGGTTATTTGTCCAAAGTTACCACCGGTTCCGGCAACCCGGAACATCCGTCAAGCATATTTTTTAAAGCTTTTGTCATTCAATCGACATTTGAGCCAATGTTATGAAACGTTGTTTGCAGTACATAGGTACACTGACTACCTTGGGCAGTTCAGGGCATCTGTGGCCACTCCGGAACCGATTCCATGGTACCATGCAAATGGTTCCGATGATTGTGATGTTCAAAAGTCGACATGTTGCTTATCAAATTTAGTCAAATGAAAATCATTAATAATCTATTATAATGCCGGTGCCCTTTGACCCGATCGGACCAATCCGGAACCGGTTACCGGTGACCGGAGGAAGTGTAGTGAGTATAGGAAAAGTCCTTTCATGCGACATATCAAACTTCATGAAATTGAAAATTATAACCAACGAAGGCCAAACTGACGTCAACAGGGTTGATCCTTCCGGAATCGGCCATTGGAGGCCACAGTGCTTCCCCCATCGCAGGTACATCGCACGCCTGCTACCAGCAAACCTTATGGAGCCAAAAATAAAATGACATTTATTTGGACTGCTCGCTCTGTGTTACTTTGTGGCTATACACTTGTATTGGTTGGCTGGTTTTAAAATCATTGACAGAACATTCGGAAGTGGTTCCGTAACGCAATCTAGGAGGCCTTGAACTAAAAATCAGGCAAATTTGACAATTGACGTAATAAACAGCAACTACTGGCTCTTTGATTGGGTTTCCATGGTAACCGACGAGATGAGAGTGTCAAACCTAAACAATTCAGCTGGCTACTTGGCCTACTTGGATGCAGTGCAATGGGACTCCAACTGCGTACCATCTTGTAGCCTACAAACTGCAAGCGCACTGGAGTTTAAAGGCTGGTCAACCGGAACCAATACAAAAGTGTAAGTTGAGTGTAAGTGTATATTTCCTGAATAAAATAAAAAATCTACATATTGAATCATAAGGCATCGACATGCATCTAAGTGGACATAATTTTCAATTTCATGAAGTTTGATATGTCGCATGAAAGGACTTTTCCTATACTCACTACACTTCCTCCGGTCTCCGGTAACCGGTTCCGGAGTGGTCCGATCGGGTCAAAGGACACCGGCATGATAATAGCTGATTAATGAGTTTCATTCCACTAAATTTGATAAGCAACATGTCGACTTTTGAATTTCACAATCATCGGAACCATTTGCGTGGTACCATGGAATCGGTTCCGGAGTGGCCACAGATGACCTGAACTGACCCAAGGTAGTCAGTGTACCTATGTACTACAAACAACGTTTCATAAAATTGGCTCAAATGTCGATTGAATGACAAAATCTTTAAAAAAACATGCTTGACGGATGTTCCGGGTTGCCGGAACCGGTGGTAACTTTGGACAAATAACCTCACCGGGAACTCATAGTCACAGTTAATGCCCGTAAAATGCAACTGGAAGTAACCCGCTAGATGTTACCGTTTGGGAGATACAGGCCTTCAAAGTCGGGGCCTCAGAAGGATTAACGCGTTAATTAACGATGTTAATTAACGGCGTTAATTAACGTGTTCCGTTCGCGTTCTCGTTAAGATCAACGTAGGCTCCGTTCGCGTTCACGTTTAGGTTAACTTTTAACGATTCCGTTAAGTTAAACGTCGTTAATTTAAACGTTTAACAGCACTGCCCCATACATTCTTTAATTTTCCATGCAAACTGCAACGATTTGGCTGAAAATTGGCACAGTTACTTATTTTTATCTAAAGAATCAAGCCAGGAGGTATCTCTTACGATTTTCCAAAAATTATATTTTTTTTTTCTGGTCACCCTATTATACACTTAAGCTAAATGATTTTTCAAGCTAAAAATGTCCAGTGCATTGAATTGCAAACCCCTGAAAGTAGGCCTTGAGCGGATTTTATTTTTAGAGGGCTGTTTCTTGGCAATGATTTGAATTATTTTGAGATATGCATTGGTTCTTATGTAAAATTGTCCGAAGAACACGATGGTGATGAAATAATTTATATATAAGTATAAATACTTATAAGGAATGGGTGAAAAGCACGTTTAAAACCATAAACTGCAAAGAATCAATAATGGAAGGTATTTGAGGGCTGATATTTACAGTCGACTCTCTGGCTGTCGATCTTCTCGATATCAATAATTCTCCATCTATCGATGAATTATTCAGTCCCTTCAATCTGCATACTTCAATTATTTTCATTCCATGATATTTTCCCTTGCTTGAAGGATCTCTTCCTCGACGGTCCCTTGGATTCTGTTTGCTTTAAAAATCTCTTCCGGTTGTCAATAATTTCACTTTCTCATGGCTTGCATAGACATTTTTCTTGGCGAAACGAAGCTCTGAAGGGTGTTTGACATTAGTTTGTTTTTGTTTGATGGACGTTGCCATGATTCTCTCCCATAGCTGGGTACCAAGAAAAACATATTTTCAATCGAGTCTTCATTTTACATCGTTCTGTAAACTGATGATTCTCTTCCGCGACGGTCCCTTGGATATTGACAACCAGAGAGTCGACTGTATTTTTAATGATTTTTTTGGACAATTTCCTATAAGCTGACGAAGTTGACTTTATAGATGTCGGCCACCATTGCTAGTACCAACCACTAGTGTTTTCATTTTATCTACCAGGACTTCGCCGCCCTGAGCTCCTAAGTGTATGAGAGTATGTAGTATGAGAGTATATTCATATTTACACAAAGAATTTGAGAGCGCCCGCCGCGGGATTCCAACCGGCGACCGGAGTCCAGTGCGCGGTCCGATTGATCCACAATAGTTGGAAAGTTAAGAGTAAAAGAATGAAAAGTTTGTACAATCCCGTAAAAAAAGAGGGCGGTGTCAAAGAAAGAGGGACGGTCCAATCGGCACCAAACTTGGGATTTCTTGTAATTATCGATAAATAAACGTTCCCCTCCAAGTTTGGTTCAAATCGGTGAAAGTCAAGTCCAAGAGTGTACCCAGTTGACACGGAATGACCCATTGTTTTTTAGGTTAAATAAAAATGTCCAACATACAAATGTTCTCCAAATCGACGTCGTCGTGCTATCTTGTCGCACCCGCAATTTCGACAATTCGAGAAAAACGCGTTAAAAAACGAATAAACAAAAACAAAAGCACGCAATGTAAACAATAACAAAACCCGTTTTGTTTGGTTGACCATTATGTGCATTGTCCCAAAGTTTGGTTGAAGTTGGTTTCTGGATTATCGAGTTATAATTACAAATGTTTACGGTAGTCTAAGTTGTACGTGCGTCAAACGCGTTCTGGCCTTAAATCCCTTTGGCCAGTTACAAGAGCTCAAGATAGCACAACAAGATTGAAACTACTTTCATATGGGTCATTCCATCTCAACTGTGCACGAAAAAGTGCAAATTTGAAAATTACCCTCTCCGATCCTGCTCAAATTTGGCAGGGCTGTTGATACTATCAAAACATGCAATAATCCAGAATTTCATCCAAATCGGACCACCCCTCAAAAAAATCGACTTATTGGCGATTTTTGACCAAACCTCCTAGTTTCAAATGACGATAACTCAGGAACCACAAATCTTAGAGGGTCGGTCTTAGACTCAATTTTGAAGGAAATTGTAGGATCCATTTCCGTGATCAAAATGTCGATAAATTTATTTATTCTACCTGTATTGCGCAATTGAAAACTTTAAATGGCCGTATCTCAAAACACCCCAACTTATTTTTTTTATTTGACCTCACCATCGTGTTCCCCGGCCAATTTTACATAAGAATCACTTATCGACAGAAATGAATATGTTTCGTTCCAGAGATATCGAATTTTAAAGTTTTGTGTTTTCGAGATTACCTATATCAGCTTTATTCGCCGCATCTACTAGAAGCACACAGGCGCTGTTCCGCTTCAGATGGAATGACCCATATGTAAAGTGACAAAAATGCACGAAGATTTTTACAATCTTTTGAACATTAACCAAAATCTATTTTTAGCACAACTTTTGAAGCACTTTACTAAACTTCATTATATTGACTAGAGTCTTATGGGACTAATGAGACCAACACGGTCCAAATCGGTTCAGCCAGTCCGGAAATAATTGAGTAATTTTTTTTAACATTCCAACGCCCAAGGCTCCAAAAAAGTTGGAACGTTAACTTCAACTCAATGGTTCTCGGGCATAACTCAACCAATCAAGATGATTCTTCTTTCCAGTGATTTGTTAGGATGTCTAGATGATTCTAGACCTTTGCAGAACTTAATTTGATTAAATCTGTAATTTTTGCGATCAAAAACATCGTTCCAACTTTTTTTTTCGCGCATAAATAAAAATTCGCCGAAAATTCCGCGGAGGCAGTCGTTTAAAAAAAGTTGGAACGATGTTTTCGGTCGCAGAAATTACAGATTTGTTCAAATCAAGTTCTGCAAAATTTTAGGATCATCTAGACATTCTTACAAATCACTGGGAACAAGAATCGTCCCGATTGGTTGAGTTATGCCCGAGAACGGGCGTGTTGAAGTTACCGTTCCAACTTTTTTGGGAGGCTTGGGCGTCCGTGTAAGTTGGACATGCGTTGGGCGTTCCAGTGTTAAGAGCACGGACTCACATCTAGACACACGCACAGACATCTACGAGGGGGGGGGGGGGGTCTACGAGGTCGTATTTAGAAGTTTATTTTTCGAGTGATTTATAGTCCAGTAAGGTGAGGAAGGCAAAAACCCCCTGAGCGCTACGGGTATTTCTAATCTGTGCTTCCCAAACTAAACAATTGGTAAATGCTAAAAAGTGCCAAAAGTAATTCAAAACGATAAATTTAACGGAATACAATAGTTACAATCCGCATTTATTTTAGAAAACCAATGAATTCCACGGGATTTCGCAGAAATCGTAGAATTTCACGAATTTCGCTCTCCGCGAAAAGGTAAAAATTCTAATCTTGTTCATGAAACCCACGGGAATAACAACCCTATTCCGACCAAAGCAAACTGACAGCAGTCAACTTTAGCACGGTTAACAAATGAGAACTCACAACAAAAGCTCTAACTGTCAAATGGTAGCCCATAACAAATCGATATTTTGATTTCTAATTTTCATGTTTCCACAACTCAAACGACAAATCCATGAAAAAAATACGTTAGTTGTGTTACTGATGGCAATTTCTATCATATTATGGGAGAAAATTGGCTGAAAATTGATATCTAAAAAACTAATTGTTCTGTTTACCTTATTTTGATTTTTCCTTTTGGTCAATCAAACAGTGCGTCCGTACACTAAGAATCGGAATTAAACATTTTTCAGTTTGCGTGGGACTTTTGAGTTCACCAAGGATAACAAAAAGAAGTAGTGCGAGGGCAAACAAAACCTAATAGAGTTTTCTACGTGCGCATGTATTGCGTGTACGTACACGAAAAAGATTGAGGTTAAATTTTGTACCGTCCAGCAAAACAAATGGCGTGCTAGTGTGCGTGAGAGTGGGCTAAGATAACTCTATAGCCGGGACTGTGATAAGCTGTTGCAGCGTATACCAAGTCTGAGACAGTCTATACACTCTAGGGTGGGTACGTTTTTCAAAAAGTTCTCGGATCAAGTTTTAGTATGGTTCCCCTTGTAGGGCATGCCCATAGGGACTTTCATGCCAAATATCAGCTCATTTGGTTGTAAACTGACTGCGCGCATCAGGGTTAAAGTTTACATGGGAATTACTATGGGAAATTGGAACTTTTTGTTCAAACGCTCCTACAGGTCTGGGAAAATCACGCGCCAACTTCTGGTATGGTCAGGCCTATGGGGAATGGTCTGGAGAACACTTTTCCCGAAGAGAGCATATGGATTCGTTGTCCCTAGACCTGGCGCATCGGCAAACAATCCGATGTCTCCGGAATCAACGGTTTTCCTTCAAAAAGCATCAAATTTTCCTTAGCATGCTATGAAAGCTTGAAGCACACCACGACGCCATACGTCAGGCTGCTACCACGTGGTTGAAATATTTGCAAAAAAAAATACAAATTTGCTATGCAAAGATTTTGAATTCGACTAAATAATATCAGGATTACTCGAAATGATCATTTTCTAGTAAAAAGAAGGTTTGCAATTAAATATTCCAGCCGTTTCTTACCCACGTTATAGCTGCCTGACGTATGGCGTCGCGGTGTTCATCAAGCTTTCATAGCATGCTAAGGAAAATTTGATGCCCTATGGGCATGCCCTACAAGGGGAACCATACTAAAACTTGATCCGAGAACTTTTTGAAAAACGTACCCCTAATACATTCCCATAATTTCTCATTTTCATTAGTTTAAAACTATAAATGTCATGAAGTTACCACCAAGCATACCTTTGTTTTGATTCCAAGCTGGAAGGATAACTGAATCATACCAGGAAGAGCCACAGAATGAAACAAGATTTGGAATTTCCGTTCCATCGTTTGGTTACACCTTCGCATTTGTTGGTTGAGTCAGTCGTGCTGGGATGTTGGGCATTTCCCGTCCCGTGATGGTTTCAGTGGCATTTCCGATTTGATTTTTCGTTAGAAACTGAACTGAGTCAGCGGAGCATGAAAAATGAGCAAGGTCCATTCTATCAATCATCGATGATACCATCTTGAATTGCCGGGTCTCTTTGGACAGTCCACGGTCAATAAGGGCCAAATTTTCTCGCGTATAAACGGTGGTATGCCTTCAGAGCGCGCCTTTTCTTCCGCAAAATGCGGGGAGATAATTGAAATGTTTTAACCTGATAATTACGATGCCGCCGCCGCCGCCACTCGGTCATAAATACAAAGTTGCGGCAGCCTTGGGCAAAAAAGCGCGTGCTCCTTCTATAACCGGAACCCGCGTACTCGGTCATTATGATCAACGACTCCAGAACTCGTTGCGACCCTTTTGTGAGAAGAAACTGACATTTTTTTACCGAAATAAAACCAATTAATCCACAATGTATCAGAAAATGATCGATTGATTGCTTTATAAAGATAATTGTAACACTCTTTTTGAAAGTGTTATAATCCCATGGGTCTTCAATCTTTTCTGCCCTCAAAATGTCCAGAAACCACGAGGTACACTGAGCATGCCCGCAACAATGTTGGCCCTGGTGCCTCGCGAAGGATTTAATGACCGGGTTGGACAAGTGCTTTCTTTTTGCGCCGTTTTTTTTTCTCTCTCCAGACGGTCATCGATCAACTCCGTTGGGTTCGCTTGCGGGGCGGTCACGTGTCGTCGATCCATGGACCGATAACGTCCGCTTTCGAGGGTCCCTCCTGCGGGATCGACGACTCCAGCGCACTCACCATCGAGTAGTTAATTTAGGTCGCGCGCGTTCGGGAAAATTGATAAAAATTATCTCATTGTCGGAGAACGTCGAACGCGCCAGGTGAAATTGGAATCATCTTGCACCCGGGGTGAACCTTCGGTTTCCAATTAATCATAATAATATATGTCCGAGGGAAAAGTTTAAACGGATCTGCACCGGACTGATCAGTGAATTATTATAAGCGAATTACTTTTATACCACCATTTTGCGTATCTTGGATGTGACGATCGGAAAATTGAGTCAATTTCACCAGTAGCGCAAATTTAGGGCTTTTACTTTTATTACAGGGTATGTTTCAAAAATTATAAAGCAGAATAAGACCTGCAGAATTTGATTTATTGGTTAAGCAATTGAAGATCCTCAATTCCGTCTCTCGTCGAACTTCTTCATTTTAACTCGAAAACTAAAAAAATACAAATATTTCATTTTTTGACATTCAAACATTTATTGTTGATCTAAAATTAAGTATAAAACGACTTGTGAAAATACTTTTACAAACATTTGTCAACATTATGTTCGTTAGTCATCTACGGACTGATTTCATAAATTTAATTAAGGAAAATGTGCAATTGTTTTTTTGACGATCAAAAATCTAAAAGGGCCAAAAAAATTGGAAGCGCTGCTCTCAAATCTGTGTCTTAAAATTCATATAGATTGTTTTCAAGGAAAGAAAAAAACTAAAAACTAGAAACTAAAAACTAAAAACTAAAAACTAAAAACTAAAAACTAAAAACTAAAAACTAAAAACTAAAAACTAAAAACTAAAAACTAAAAACTAAAAACTAAAAACTAAAAACTAAAAACTAAAAACTAAAAACTAAAAACTAAAAACTAAAAACTAAAAACTAAAACTAAAAACTAAAAACTAAAAACTAAAAACTAAAAACTAAAAACTAAAAACTAAAAACTAAAAACTAAAAACTAAAAACTAAAAACTAAAACTAAAAACTAAAAACTAAAAACTAAAACTAAAAACTAAAAACTAAAAACTAAAACTAAAACTAAAAACTAAAAACTAAAAACTAAAAACTAAAAACTAAAAACTAAAACTAAAACTAAAAACTAAAAACTAAAAACTAAAAACTAAAAACTAAAACTAAAAACTAAAAACTAAAAACTAAAAACTAAAAACTAAAAACTAAAAACTAAAAACTAAAAACTAAAACTAAAAACTAAAAACTAAAAACTAAAAACTAAAAACTAAAAACTAAAAACTAAAAACTAAAAACTAAAAACTAAAACTAAAAACTAAAAACTAAAAACTAAAAACTAAAAACTAAAAACTAAAAACTAAAAACTAAAAACTAAAACTAAAAACTAAAAACTAAAAACTAAAAACTAAAAACTAAAAACTAAAAACTAAAAACTAAAAACTAAAAACTAAAAACTAAAAACTAAAAACTAAAAACTAAAACTAAAAACTAAAAACTAAAACTAAAAACTAAAAACTAAAAACTAAAAACTAAAAACTAAAAACTAAAAACTAAAAACTAAAAACTAAAAACTAAAAACTAAAAACTAAAAACTAAAAACTAAAAACTAAAAACTAAAAACTAAAAACTAAAAACTAAAAACTAAAAACTAAAAACTAAAAACTAAAAACTAAAAACTAAAAACTAAAAACTAAAAACTAAAAACTAAAAACTAAAAACTAAAAACTAAAAACTAAAAACTAAAAACTAAATAATGATGATAAGGATGATAATGATGATAATGATGATAAGGATGATAAAACATTATTTTTTGGCGGGCATGTTCTGGTGGGCTTAGTGAGTCCTAACCCAAATATGAGCTTGATTAGACATTACAGGAATTTGCGCTATGCATTTAAATTAGAATCAACCCGCAAAAAGATATTTTTACCATCCGATTTTTCTAAAAAAAATCTTCAAGCTTGCACTGAGCTCCAGAGTGCTTCAATTCAAATTTAAAATTCAACTTTAAATTCATTTTTGTTACATACTAATGATGATACTTCAAAGTCATTTACTTGATTTAGAAATCAATCACGTGGTTGTTTAGATTTTTCACTTAAGGGTCTGGTGTTAATAATTTTTAAACCCTTTTAAAACCAATGAGAGGTCAATAATTACAACAAATGTTATTCTGTTAAAATTTCTAAACAAATTTATAAAAACACATTAAAAAATAATAAAATAATATGAAAGATAATGGTTAAAATACAGATAATAAAACGTAAATATATGGTACCTAAATTACATTTTGGTTTGGTCCTTTCAAATAATTTGGGGAAAAACCCGAAGGTGCTCGTGATTCTAGGTAACTTCTAATATACGCCTCCCCATCGGTGTTCTTCTTACAAAAACTCAAAAATGATCTCAGTTATCATCCCACAGAAACCAGCAAAGTCACAGATTCCCAGCCGTCACAAACCGATCTGTTCCCGAGGTTCTTCATGGTTCATTGCCTAACCTCAAAAACCCAATTGCCTATGCCTCTTTCTCTCTCTCTCGATGGTCTAGCTGGGGGTAATTACCAGCGCCAAAGCCAATGTTTGCGGTTGACGTCTCATTTTACGACAACGCATCACCACCAAGATGCCGGTTGTCTTCCCACAGTCATTACCCTCTGCTGGTACCTCGCTTTTTTGATAGCAGATTACCGCTCCGATAGTCACACACTCTCTATCTCTCGCTCAGCATAGCACCTTGAGGTGAACCCTTTTCATTCCGTAGGATTAGTTTTTTTTTTTTTGCTAATGTATTTAATGATCGTACTTATTTCAAATGGGTTTTTTTCGTTTGTGTAATAAATTAATCTGTTTCTTGTAAATATTAGTTTCAATCAAAAAATGTCCCCGTAAGGGTTAATCAAGCCGATCTTGAAAGTCACACGCCAATCTCTGGAGGCAACCCCACGAGAGCAGCAGCACAGCAGATGATGGAAAACGAGACAGAATTCTGCGTGAGAATCGGCTCACCAAAGACGCTGCCGGTGGGTTCCGTTCCGAGCTCCCACCGACCATGGTCTATCCCAAGCAGCAGCAGCATAAATGCGACAGATCAAAACCTGAGAATCGTGAGAATTGGTGCACTTTTGCATCAATTAATAAAGGTCGCACCAGTCTGCTCTGCTCATTTGTCAGCAGCTTAGCTTATCTGGGAAAATTGGCGAAAGGTTTTGACGCGCGATTAGTTACAATGTTGCATGAATCTGAGGAAAACGAATTTCAACTTTTTGTTTTTTTTTGTCTTTTTTAATATTTTCAACGAAAAGGAAAAGCGGAATTTAGTTTAAAAAATCGACTTTTTAAGCAACGCCTTTCATCATTGTCATGTCAATTTATTGTATTATTTAGCCGGTACAACCGAAATACTTTGCAGGTTTGCGATTGTTAATAGTATTACTAGATATTTATGAATAAATGTGATATTTCTTTAACCAAACATAACCAGTTGCATGAATACCAAAACATGTTATCTACTCGAACTTGAACTACAAATTACTGTGGAGAGTTTCAGGAGAAATACTTTTCATGAGTATGAAAGGTTTTTTTTTAGTTTTTTTTGTATGAAATGATCAAGGAATCAGCAATGTTACAAAACTTTTCTTTTTTTTAAACGATTTACAAGTATCTTGAGTTTTGTTCAAATAGTTTGTAATGAAGGCTTCTGTTCGATTTTTTAAATTTTATTTAATTTTGTTTGAATCAAAAAAAAAGTTTTTGGAGGTGTTTTTTAAAATTCTCACACGAATTTTATTGCTTATTTTAAATTTAAAGAATCGACTGTATAACCCTTTTTAGGTAACTTTTTTGAAAATAGTCGCAGTTTTTCATTTTTTTAAATTAGTGCACAAGTTTGCCCACTTTTGAAAAAAATATTTTTAAATAGCTGAGAAAATTCTCTATATTTTGCTTCTTCGGACTTTGTTGATACGACCCTTAGTTGCTGAGAAATTGCAATGCAAAGGTTTAAAAACAGGAAAATTGATGAATTATAAGTCTTACCCAAACAACCCACCTTTTTCTAACGTCGATATCTCAGCAACTAATTGTCCGATTTTCAATGTCAAAATATGAAACATTTGTGAAATCTTCTGATCTTTCCGAAAACAATACTTTTAAAATTTTCAAATTAAGACTAACATTTCAAAAAGGCCAAACATTCAATATTACGCCTTTTTGAAATGTTAGAATTGATTTTAAAAAATTGAAAATATTTTTTTTCGGAAAGATCGGAAAATTTCACGAATGTTTCATATTTTAACATTGAAAATCGGACAATAAGTTGCTTAGATATCAACGTTAGAAAATGGTGGGTTGTTTGGGTGAGACTTAGAAAACATAAATTTTCCTGCTTTTTAAACCTTTGAGTAGCAATATCTCAGCAACTAAAGGTCGTTTCAACAAAGTTCAATAAAGCAAAATATAGAGAATTTTCTCAGCTTTTCAAAAATATTTTTATTTTTAAAAGTGGGCAAACATGTGCACTAATTTAAAAAAATTAAAAACTGCGACTATTTTCAAAAAAGTTACCTAAAAACTTTGAAAACGGTGCACTTTATGAAAATTTCACTTGAGTATTAAATGAGTGTTGATTCGAAAATTCATAACTCGGTCAACGATTAACCTGGAAATTTCTGATTCAACGATCAACCTGGAAATTTCTGATAAGCTGGCATTTTTTTTTGTTTTATTATAGAGACTTTACACCATTGTGCATTCATCTCTTTAATGTGGATAGTGGAAGAGGAAAGGTTACAGAGTTTTAAATCACTTGTCTGGCTATATTTAAATAATTGTTACCATTCCTTTTTTCCAGGGCTGCGGAGTCGGGTCATGTTTCAAACGACTCCGACTCCAACTCCGACTCCGGCTTTCTGGGATTAGCCGGCTCCGACTCCAACTCCGGCTCCGGCTTTCAACTCCAACCGACTCCGAATCCGACTCCGACTCCGGCCTGCCAACTTTAGCCGACTCCGACTCCAGCTTTCAATAAATTGTTGGCTCCGACTCCGACTCCGACTCCACGTATTTTTCAATATTTCAAAAGTTAGTTAACTATTATTTTGAAAACAATGATAAATACACGCAGAAAAATGTTTTGTAGAATCAGCCTGTACGAGGGTTGATTCAACAAAATATTTTGTTGAATATAATCAACAAAATTTTTGCATTGAGTCAACACTCAAGTTTTGTTGTTTTAAATCGGCGCATTTTGTTGTATCAAACCGGCTTTTTCGTTGAATGTACTTTCATTTTTGTTAATTAAAATTTGACAGACAGTGCGTTCAAATCAAATTTTTGTGGAATCAACAAGAATTTATTTTTGAAATAAGCCGGTATTTTTTTTAATATAAGACTCAACATTTCATTAAATCAACAAAATGTTGAATTGAAATAATAATGCTTACTTTTTGTTTTTTATTCATTTTATTTATTTATTTATTTATTTTTGAGGTGAATAAATTTAATTTCGCACGCCAGTCCGTGTGTGGTTCAGCTGCTCTTGAAACGCACCTGGACTTCCGATTAAACTGGTGCCGTCTGCACCAGGATGCTCTGTTCTTGCATCTTCCCGATGATTGCATCAATGAAATCTGCAAAGGTGGACAAGGTGATTATAAGTGGGGTCAATTTATGTTGAGTTTCAATGCGTTTACCAAGTGTGTTCCATTGGCTGCCATTCTGTGCGAGGGTTGTGTGAACTCGTCAAATTTCCGCTGATTCTCCGCCGTGGTAATAACACGCGGAGGAACTCCCAGCTGAGGCAGAGATATTTCATACACAAGTCTATTCAGCTGATGCAGGTTAAGCCTTTCTTAAAATCGCAGGATATCACGAAGATTTTCCTTAGACAAACGCAAAACTTAATCACCAGCCGACTGACAAAAATTCAACTTATGACAGATAGCAGCCACGTGTCAACAACAATTAATTGTTATTCAAATCAAAAAACAATGTAACGTTAATTCAAAGTAGATTCGGGTAGAATCTACGCAGTAATTTTGTTGATTTTTCCAAAAGGACATGACAAATTACAGTGAGTTGATTCAATGCTACATTTTGAGTTGTTCCAATTGGTTTTCAGGGTTCTTTCAACAAAAAATCGTTTAGTTGAAACAACAAAAAATTTTTTTGATTCAAACCCAATCGATTTTTCTGCGTGTAAATACTCTCTTAGTTTCATGTTTTTCTCAAGGAAAGAAAATTCGAATCAAAAAATGGAAAAAAAAGTTTCTAGGTTATAAGTTTTATACGTTATTATACCATAAATCAAAAAATATCTCCAGATTTGAAGGCATTTTTAAGTATTTTTTTATTTATTAACTTAACTTCAAATTTACGTATAGTTTATTAAAGGCTGATAAATTTAAATATTTAATTGTTTTTTTAATACTCATGGAAAGGAACCTAGCCTTAATGATCAATCGATCATCATAATCATAATTTCAATTTGCTCACTTGTAGGCTAACATTTATAAGAACCACAGTGACTATCAAAGTCAACTTGGTTTTTTAATACCAAATTTAAACGAAACTATTTTTTAAAGCTTCATTGATTTTTATTAAGAAGTACATGGACATCACGTCATCGCTGAAGGAGATTATTATTGTAAATTATTGCACCTACATTTTTTCTTCGTGGAATGGACTCTTAAGGGGTCTTTTCAAATATCCGTGACCTTAAAAATATCCTAGTGGAAGGATTTTTTCAATTAATTTTAAATTTCCTATATATTTCAAAGAAGACGCGCAATAAATCATGGATCTTCACCTAGAACGGAGCTTTATAAACGATCGTGCGCCTCCATCAAAATATAAGAAAAACCTTAAAATAAAAAATTTAAAAACACAAAAATTCTCAGGTAAAGTATTTCCTAGGTCACTGATATTTCAAAAGGACCCCTTGAACTACCTTTCCAATAAGATTTTTGTTAGGTTCATTGATTTTCAATGATAGTCACCTTGCGCCATATTGGCGTGAGACATTTACATTATGACAAAATTCATATCGGTTTAATCACATTTTATAAATGAATTAAAGTCCTATAATTATTTTTCATATATTTTGCATTGGTTCTTTTTCGGTACTTAAATTCTGAGATTTGTTCAATGATAATTTGCAACGATATCAACATAGTTTGCAAGGATAAACACTTTTAGATAGAAATAGAAAACATTAAGATAATCGGTTAATTTGCCATAATCAATGATTATTTCAAAATAAGTTGGAACTTTATATGATATTTTTTGTCAGTTTCAAATATTTTAAATGCGACATGTTGAGTTCCAATTAATAGATTTTTATAATCATTGATAATTTGATGGAAGAGTTTCCCGATTATTTTCAATCTTTTTATGTACCTCACAACTTTTTTCGTTAAAAAATATTTACTTAGAACTTCAAATACATTCGCTATAGGGGTAAAAGATGACTGTATATGTAATTTAAAAAAAAAAACTGGATTTAATTTGGTCAAATTTGAATTGAAAGGGCACAAAAATATAAGCAAAAAAAGCAGTCAAGAATCAATTGAATATTTCTGACTACAAATCCAATATTGTTAATTGTTTTAGTTATGATACTACATACTTGGGTAAGAGAGGATTAACAGGTTATCAATTTCAATGATCATAGTGAAATAACACAATTAAAGCATTCCAATCACAATAAATAAAAATGCTTCAAAACATAATGGCAGCTGATAAATCTCTTTCAGAAAATAAATAAAAGTGCAACGCAGTGCATGCATCTCAAAAAACAATTGAAAATATACGAAATTTTGAGAATTAACCTGCATTACAACAATTACAACAATAAACAATGAAAAACACATATTTTTGTTGAATTTTAGATAACTCCGACTCCGACTCCGACTCCGGGTTATCAGAAATGTTTGGCTCCGACTCCGACTCCGACTCCGGCTCATAAAAATTTAGCCGACTCCAGCTCCGACTCCGACTCCAGCTGTTCGAGTTTTGACGACTCCGACTCCGACTCCGACTCCAGGTCCCTAAAAAGACCCGACTCCACCGACTCCGGCTCCGACTCCGACTCCGACTCCACAGCCCTGCTTTTTTCTAAATATTTCTGTCTATGTTTCAAATATTTAGCGGAAAATTTTGATTTTAAATTATCAAGTTCTTCAATTTTATCTTCGTCCTCTTCCTCCAGGGATTGAACAGTTATCTCATAACACTTATTCCTATAATATTTCCCAAGTAACATTTTTTTCCAGGAGTTCTACAAGAGCTCTTCAAGATAGCTACAGCATAGCAGTTTGCACCGCGGTAGGACAAAATTCTCTTCGAAACTTCTTCAGGAGTTTGGAGGAGTACTTGAAGAGAGTTTTATCCTACCGCGGTCCAAACTGCTATGCTGTAGCTATCTTGAAGAGCTCTTGTAGAACTCCTGGAAAAAAATGTTACTTGGGTTTTGCTTTTATGACATCTTCGTCTTCTTCATGTGTTGATTCTTCTTCAGCAATCTCTCTTCGTTATGTTGTCAATTCGTCATCCGCGTCCAAATATGCTTGTAAGCGCTTCCGGGTTTTGCGAGTGTGCTTAGAAAGCACGGTCTCGAATCCATCGTTGTCTTCTTCGTCAATTTGACTTGTTGGCTTTGGATGTTGGTCTGATTTACTGTTGTTGCTTTTTCTGCTGCTCAGGTTCAATCGGTGGTGTACTGCATTTTTGGTTCACCTTTTTAGTTGAATCCACACATTTTTTGTTCTTTGCTTTGAGTTTGCAAAGCGATTTTTTGCCTATAATCGTCACTGCTGCAGCAGCATTGTTTATAGTGATTGATTTTGGCGTTGGCTGTTGGCATTTGATGTTCCTTAAATATATCTAAAAATAAAAATGTTTTTTTTTTTGCAAATCAATTTAAATTCAATTAAAAATCACCATTTTTTTACCGTGTATCATTTTTTTAGTGTAATCCATATCTATACCTACAACATTGCCGAAGACACCAAATCGATCAAAAAATTCATTCAAAAGATACAGATTTTTGAATTTTCATATATAATTTTTGTATGGACAGCTGCCAAATTTGGATGGAAAATGATATGGACAAACTAATGATGCAAAATGGCTTCTTTGGGCATACCGAAGGCACCAAAAAAGTTTCAGCCGGATTAAAAAATACAAAAAAATCGAATGACCGAAATTTCAGAGAATTGCTCATCATTATTTTTTTTCGAAAAGGTCAAATTTTTGAGTAAAATAATAAATAAAAATAAATCCCGCAAATTCAAAAACTCAAATCAAAATATAATTTTCAAAATGTTTAGCGATTTGCAACCTTTTACAAAGTTGTTTCTAGTTTTATTTTGCACATTTTGATGAGTAAATGACACATAAAATACATCATTTGAAAAGTTTCACAAACAGTTATTGAAAAGTTTTCAATAAATGATGAAGGAATTTAAAACAAAAAGCTTTTAATAAAGATATCTCAGAAATTCCTCGATGAATCATTTCGCTCTTAGAAGCATTGGAAAGCTGAGATAATTTCCTATAAGACACATTTGAAAGTAGCGTTGACTATTTTTTCCTGAAATGGTTGTTCTAGAAAACACACCGTGAGATGCTGTCAATTGGGCGGTCTCTATCACTCAAGTATCGGACTAACATTCCCATCCACTTTCCCGTGGCCCTACCACTGCACAGTGGGCGAAATGGAACCCAAAATCGGACTTAATTGAACGCGGCTGGTTCCCTGGTATGAATAATAGTGTTTCTTATGTAAAAAAATCCGAGGAATCGATTGGTGATGGTTTCATCCACCGCACGAAACGGCAAAGGGTCCATTTTGCCCCAATTCCCCATTTTTTTTACATTTTTTCTTGAAAATCGGTCTGTATTTAGAGCGGAGGCTTTATGCGGCCTTCCAAAATGCACTTAACTTATTTGAAAATGTCCCAGGAATCCAGTAAAAATAACCACATGCACCGCAAAATCATCTAGGGTCCATTTAACCCCAATATAAAAGCATTTTGGCCGTTTTCAAATGTTAGGTCAGATTTAAAAAATCTGAAAATATTTTATCGTAAAGATCAGACAATTTTACATAAGAATAACGATTTGCACTTGATAGTTTGACACATTTATGTTGATGAAAATAAAATGTATGTGAAAGGCAGTTTATTCTGCGTTTGGGAAAATTGGCCCAAAAGTGATTCTTCAATCTTTTATTTAGTTTAATTTCTATATCAACATAAATGTGTCAAACTTTCAAGTGCAAATCGTCATTCTTATGTAAAATTGTCTGATCTTTACGATAAAAATATTTTCAGATTTTTGAAATCTGACCTAACATTTGAAAACGGCCAAAATGCTTTTATAGCGGAATTGGGGTTAAATGGACCCTAGATGATTTTGCGGTGCAAGTGGTTATTTTTACTGGATTCCTGGGACATTTTCAAATAAGTTAAGTGCATTTTGAAAGGCCGCAAAAAGCCTCCGCTCTAAATACAGACCGATTTTCAAGAAAAATGTTAAAAATGAGTAATTGGGGCAAAATGGACCCTTTGCCGTTTCGTGCGGTGGATGAATCCATCACCGATTCCCGGATCGGTTTTATAAGATCAGGCATGATAGGGGCCTTTGAGAAGTTGCGAAGTGAGGAAAGATAGCGCCCAGTCATTTTCCACGGCTCGTGGATGTCACCTATGCTTATGCTTATGCTTCCTTATGCAATAAGCGAAAAAATCTTCAATTATTTAAAACATTATAAAAAATAATGAAATAATGATAAACAAAAATACAAAACATGACGTTAAACAATAGTTTTTTATCCTCGTTCATTAATTTTCAATACATTCACTCGATTCATATGTTTCCCGCTCGGCTCAGCCTCTTATTATTTGTGCTGGATGCAACTTTGTTGCGTTTTAAAGCCGCGCGATGTTGAAGAAATGTTTTCCATTTCAAAAACTCGTGTTTCCGAACACGGTTTCCGCTCGCGTCACGATTAAAACGTGCGTTAACATTTTTCTTGGGGGCGATTACAAATTAATTGAATTGAATTTAAAGAAAAAAAAAAAATAAACAACACAAAACACATGAGAGAATTCCACTGCACTACGGTCAATGCCGAACCAAGCGTCAGACGGTGGAGTCGGACATGGTTTTTGTGGTTCATTCGATGAGGTGAAAAAAAGACGAGATGCAAGGTTTTTTTTATACCTTATTCCAAGAAATTCATATCATTCGGGGAATTGAGGTGATGAAAGGTGGTTGCATAATTGTGAAAAATTAAATTGCATGTAGAACAAGTGAAGGTTTCCTAGTGTTATCTAAAAGAGCTTAATTGCCCGTTAACTGTATCATGTGGGTAAATTTTTAAAGATATTTTTTGTGGATGAAAATCACATTGCAAAAATTGCACATTTATTATTAATTCACGAAAGAGTCGCATCTGAAAGGACTGCGCGCAGTGATATCACACGGAAAAGCACTCAAGGCAGGACACGTGCTTCTTACGAGGTAGAGCCAGTCAGTGTACGCAACAATGTCTGGTCCTGCAGGTTTCGCAACAGGCGCCAGTTCGCTTGGTGGCTGGTGGGCGCCTTCTGGGAAATGCCACAACGTGACTCAACCAGCTGACTGGAAGATTACTCACCAGCCAGATTATGAAACGCAACGATGTTATGGAGTTTGGGTGAGTGTGACCTGTTCTAGATGTGCCGCCACTGTTGCCGTGTCATCAACCGATTATTAAATTATTTGGTTGGGTTCACTTGGAGGTTAAACAGCTGATGTCCGGCGAATGACCTAGCTAAATGAGACCTGAGGGATTATACGTGAGTAGTAGCTCCACAAGCTGAATATTGTTCCCTGGGATATTTTCAGTCTTTGAGCCAAGCAAAAGTTTTCAACATTTACTACATTCTTGTCAGAATAATAAACAGAGTCAAATACACTAAAACCCTGATGGTTTGACACCAACTGTTGGGTCACTTTTTAGTTTGACACCTCTTTTGCACGGAGTTTCACACACTACCAAACGTTTGTTTTGATAGTATGCGTGAGAGCCGTGTAAAAAGTGACAGTTCATCACTTTTAGTTTGACTTTTACCATCCAAACAAACTAAAAAAGATGTCAAACGAAAATGTGACCAACCACGGGGGTTGAGTGTGATGAGATTTCATTCCTGTTTAGGTCATCAAGCTTGTTAACAATAAAATTATAGAGATTCGATAACGATAACCAAACATTTACAAACGACCAACAAAAATTTACAAAAATGACTGCGCAGGCTAGACTCGAGGGAGCATGAAGTTTGGGGTGCGCTTTGATATTTTTAAATTATTTAGACAGGGCCGAATGGGTTCTCTCCAAAGATTGTATGGAGAATTAGGGCGGTTCGTTGCTGTTGCATACAAGCAAACATTGCATGCAATATGTGGGAGTAGCCGACCATACAAACTATGACGAAAAATCATTCGGCCTTGTCTGAATTGTTTTTAATTCAAGGTGCACGTGTTTCTGAGGTCATCAAACTTCCCTTGAAGTTGAGCCTGCGCAGACATTTTGATGGCGGTGACATTTTGTATCTTAATTAGATAATTCTATCGGCGATAATCTTATCGACTCAAAAAAAAATTCCAAAATTCCGTATTTTTTTCGAAAATACCAAAATTTGCATAATACACATTATAAGTATCCAACAAAGCAAATTTTTTTTTGCATTTTCACTTATTTTTTTTTTTGAACAAATACTCAAATTTTCATTATTTGTAATATGGATTGATAAGTGAAAATTTGCATTACGTTTTTATTTATTTTTTTAAAATACTGTCATTTTCACAAACACCATATTTTCTCAAAAATACTCGAATTTATAAAATTTGCAATACGGTTAAAAAAAGAATTGAAATTTAGATGAATTTTATTAGAGTTTTGTTTATAACAGGCTCAAATTTTCATAAAATACCGTATTTTTCTTAAACAATAAAATTTTAGTGAAAAATACGATACTTTCAAAATATGGAATTTTGATATAATTTTAGTATTTTAAAAATACAAAAAAAAACTAGGTAAAAATACATGCAAAATTTTGCTTCGTGGGATTAATTTTCCATAAAAAACATATTTTTGATCGTCTTGAAACGTCGTACTTCTAAAATATTTTTTTTTCTATTTTCAAAATCAAAACCCATTTCAAAATTAATAAAAATTTGAGTAATTTTGAAAAAAAACGGTATTTTGTGAAAATTTTAGTACAAATGTACTTATAAGTTTTTGTCCCTCAAATTTAAAATTCAAGATTGATTTAAAAAAATCAAAAAAGTATCAGAAAATGCTTTCTACATCATTTCAGTTAACCTAATATCTAAAATTTGCAAAATATCAATAAATATATGAAATAAATTGAACTTTTTCGTCAGTGGTTCCAAAATTCAAAATTTGTAAAAAGGTTTATTTATTTAAAAACCTACATAAACATAATGCAATGTGTTCTGTATAATTTCCAATTGATTTAACATGTTTTTTCAATGAAATTTTTTTGTCAGTTTTTTTGTCCCTCGGAAATTATGTAGGTTGGGGGACAAAAACTCGAAATAAAATTTCTCAATGGCCTAAAAGTAAATAAAAGCAATCCAAATTTCGCAAAATCTTATTGCAAATTATAAAAACTTCAGTATTTTAAAAATGTTAGCAATTATGGGGAATTTTTTGAAACTTACTATATTATCAAAAAACAGATTCTGAGTAAAAGCATTGAACAAATTTACTTGATTTAAACTTAGATTTTTTTTTCGAATTAGGTAAATTTATCACAAATTATTGCTTTTTATTCTTAAAAGTGGATCAACAGTTTTTGCGATAGTAATTTTTTTGGCTTCTTGAGAAAAAATAAAATGCAAGAGTTTTGGTCTTTTAGCCTTTCTTTAATATCAGAATTGTATATAAAATAAAACATTGAAAACATTTTTAATACCCAAAATCAGAAAATTACATTATTATTAATTGTTTTAAATCAGTTTTTAATTCAACATTTGAACAAAGACACTTTTTACAAAAAAAAGCAAAATAGTCTGTAAAAAAATGTTTTTTTTTGAAAATGGTGGCGCACATAACTTATTCAACAAATTTTCCATTTTGCGTTTAAATGAAATAAGCAGAAAATCAAATTAATTTTTAAAAGATGTATACATCTTCACAAATCAAAATATAAATCCCGCTAAAGAAACTGTTATTCGATGAAAAGCCCCAATTTCCCCCCACGAAAACAATCATCCCCTTAATTTCAGCACGCACTTACTCTTTTTCCCAAAAAAACACATCAAACCACTTGAGCCGGGAACATGGCTCGAGGAGAGGAGCCGCAATTCGGAGTGCCAGACGACGACAAGAAGTATTTCGTCGAGAAAGGGAAGGATTGTAAGCAGCGTATTGAACACAATTTCAAGGCAAAGGGAACAAAACTTTTGACTTTGGAAGGAAAGCCGTGCGAAATTGACGTCGCGACGACGGAGGCACTTTTTGTCTGGCTTCAGACGTACACTTACTTTGACAAAGTTATCGAAGGTTTTGGCGGAAAACTGCGCAAAAATTGATGTTTGATGCTTGGGCATTGTTTTTCAGCGGGGCGCCGCACGTGTTCGCGGGAACTCCACGTGGGTGTGTTGAAAAATGTGTTCTTGTTTCTTACCCAGGAGATCTTTTCCTTCGCGAAAAGGTAAAAGTTTCACCCTCGATTAAGTCTTTTTTGTTTGAGCTGGGGTTGCGTTTTCCCCTCCCACACTTGCTGTAAGGAAAAAAAAAGGTTTTTCTTTCAGGTTTGAAAAGGGCTTTCTTTTCTTCGGTTCACCGCGCGTTCGGTGTGAGCAATTGTAATGCGATTGAATTTTAAAACACCAGTTTATTCACAAAACGAGCGGTATTTTGGATTAGATTTCGACAAATTTGTTGTTTTTTTTTTAAATTACGTTGAGTTTATTTCTATGGTGGATTAAGGGGGTTTCCTTCCTTAATTTGAGAGATTTACATTCTTAAGGTTTTTTTTATGATTCTTCACAATTAACATCGATTGAGTACTTACATCTTACAACTAACACATACATTTGATAATCTTACGTGTAATGTTAGTGATCTAAATTGACATCTAGTTAAATAAGTTTTTAATGCTATCGCGTAAATTAAATATCATTTGTTACAAACTAAATAAAGAATTGCGTTATTTTACGATTTATCAACAAATTCAAAAATATATTTTACGTCTTAGTTAGAAAGTTTACATTTTCAGCATTGAGCTGATCAGATGCATACAAATTAAATCAATCTATTGAATGATGTCAGCTTCTCTTTTTAATTTCTATAAAACAATGTCCACCCATTTCTTGTGTCCAATTAAGGGGTTACATACATGTAGAAAATCACAAAATTTCATTTTACAGAAAATTCACTAAATTCATTAAAAAGACGATTTTCAATCACTCCTTCATGATGATACTTCGTGACTGAACTGAGTAAGAGACGATTTAAGTTCGCAAATTTGCAATGAGCAAAGCGAACTGTCAAACTTTGTAAACGTTTTTCTCTAAAAACCGAGTTTATTTACGGGTGCCACAATATTTCGAGATGGGATTGACCGAATTGGCTGAAATTTGAGGTGAAGACTCCCAAGACATATCCCGTGTGCATGACGAAGCCCGATTTTGAAATTTTGCTTTGTTAAAAAATACAAAAATCAAAAACTGTCGATTTTTTTAGGAAAAACATAATTTTTATCTTTTTTTTAAATTAAGTTTTTGAAAATCGACCTTCGTCATGCACACAGGACCGGTTTAACGAGTCTTCACCAACATTTTGAGCCGATTTGGTAAAAGCACTGTTGAGATATCGTGGCACCCGTTTTTTGAAACTGCTTACTTAAAATAGCTATATCTCGACAATGGTACATCCAAATGTCTTCATATTTATTTTTTTTAAAGATGAAAATGTATTTTATAATGCCCAGCAAAAAGATTTAAAAAAAGTTTGAGTGTGTGCTCATACCAACCGCTGACATTTTTGACGATTTACATGTATGAAACCCCTTAACCCTCTACAACCTAACCCCGCCTCTAGACGGGCTTCAATCTAAAAAATCGCCAAAAATCCATTTTCCAACCGATTTTTGACCTTTAAAAAGCATTGGAAAGAAGAACTCTTAAAATATTAGAAAATTTAGGGTTGGGAGTTTAACTTGTTTTATGTGACTTAGCCAGTGTTTTTAAAAATGTCATTTTTTTAGGGGTCAACTTTGGTTGTGTTTTTACTAACATTTCCTATACTTTCAGTAAAAAGAAGTATGCAGTAATTTTTGTAGTGTCCCAGACTATGCCCCTACGCATTTTTTCGCAATTTAAATGATGATGGTGCCATTCTATAGCAGAAAAAAATTGAAAAAAAATGACTGTAAAAACGTGAAAAAATTAGATAGGCAAAATGTAATTATATTAGATGGTAGAATAGGCCAAATACTTCCAAAAACAAACATAAACTAAACAAGATAAATGCAAATTAAAAAACTAAAAATAAAACAAGAAAAACATAAAACAAGAGAAGTAAAGTTTTTCGTAGAACAAAAGTTGCTCAAAATGACCTCCTGAACACGGGAAAAATAAATATTTTCGAAAAAAAATTTGGGCAGTAGAGGGTTAAGCCATTGTTGTTTTGTCAATTCAACCTTCAAAAAAAAAAATAAGGAAAAATAAAATATTAAAAAATCTGTATTATAAAAAGGAATTTTCGTATCGATTTGGTGTCTTCGGTAAAGTTTTAGGTTACGAGCAGGACATAAAAAATTGACTTCAATGGGGTCGCAGAATTAAAATTAAAAAAAAAAATACGAAAAAACGAGGTTTCGGGTATTCGAGTATGGACTGTACCCAAATTGTTTTTTTTTTTCACTTTTTTAATCGTTTTGCGGACATTTTTTATAACTTAAAAAACGTGTCTATTTTATTTGTAAAAAATGTAGGCTCAGATAGTAGTATCAGATGTTCTCTACAAGCTCAAAGTCAAATCGAGTTGATATCAGTATTGATTTTTTTTTATTTGAGTTTTGAAACTGTACTTTTTAATCACTTAAATGCCAATTTAATTCTTTAGATTTAATCGATAGGAAAGCCTTTATTTTGCCATTTTGTTACATTACCAGCAGTAAATTTTGAAACATTATTGAAGTTTGTTTTTTCAATTTTATTTTTTTGAATTATCTTGCTCAAACTGTATGGGTGTCTTCCCGTATTCCCAAAGTAGTCATGTTGCATCATCAATTTGTCCATATCATTTTCCAAACAAATTTGGCTACTGTGCATACAAAAATTGCTTTTGAAATCTTTGAAGGATTTTTTTTATCGATCACTAAAAAGTGATTTCCAAAAAAGAATCATTTAAAGCAGGGGTGCCCAACCTCTTGGCCATGCGGGCCAGATCTGATTTTTCTGAGGCAGTCACGAGCCGAAACTAATGTTGGATAAAATTTGAAAAAAAATATCAAATTTTTTCATGTTTGAAAAAAAGATTCATTTAAAAAAAAAATAAAAATAAACCAGTGTTGCAAATATAATTTATTTATCTTGATTTTAAGAAAGCAAACCCAAAGAAAACTATTGACAATGTAATAATTTAATATTTTTTTAAAGTTTTATTTGTAATCGACGAAAACACGATTACAGTTTAATACCCTGATTATCTTTAAAAAAAAAGTTCAAATTCCTTTGGTTGTTGCATGTTTGTTTAAAGCTTAATTTCTTCAACACAAAAATTTATTTAAAAAAAAATAAACGTTTCTGATACTTATGAATGAAAATTTATTGGAACGAAACTTGAATTAAAATCTTTATTACAAAAAACACTTTTTGCAGTGTTAGGCACCTATTTAAAAATATTATACAAAATATTTGAAATAACTCACAAAAAAATGAATTGAACCGCAATAAATTTCATTAAAAAATTTAAGTTTATGACAAAAAAAATAGTTTTTGTTTGCTAGTTTCTCAATTTGAAACATTTTATATTCTTCTTTAAAAATATTTGTGCTATTTTGCCTTTTATAAGATTTTCCAAACTGAATTTTATGACTGTAGAGCTGTTCAAAAAATACATTATATATTTTGCTTGCTGATTTAAGAAAAACAAAAAACCATTTAATCAATTCCTTAAAAAGAAAAACTTCAATTTAGACAAAAATCCTAGTTTTTTTTTTCATATATTTAACATTTTAATGAAATGGATAATTATGTTTCTGGCACCATTTTTTCAGTTAAATAATTGATTCTGTAAATATCAATAAAGCTTTGAAAAGAATTTCATTCGAATAAAAAGAATTTTTGAATTTGAAAAATCCAAATAATACATTGAATAAGCAACATTTAATTGCAAAAGCAAAATAAATGAAGAATGAGCAAAAAAAAATTTTATAAATGTTATTTTTTTTAAGTAGTGATTTATCAAAAAATCTAAAAAAAAATCTAACTTATTATTTGATTTTTTTTAAATAATTAATTGAATTTTTTGGCCTTGGAATCTTAGTTTTGACTCCTAGCTGCCCAGCTTTTCGATTTTCTACTTTTGAAGTTTGAATTTGAATTTGAATTTGAAAATTGAATAGCTTGGCAGCTAGGCAAACCTGAGAAAATTGTTTTTTTTTATCTTTGTATGGCCATATTTAAACAACAAAGTTCAACAAAAGTAAATGTAGGGAATTTTGTCAGCCACTCAAAAAAAAAATCTTCAAAGGTGTTTGCTTACAATTGAAGATTTTTTGCACATATTTGAAAATTGAAAAATAGCGACTTTCATAAAAATTTCATAAAAATGGCTAGAACTTGAAAAACGGTACATTTTATCAATATTTCAATAAATTACTTTTTGATTGCAATTTTCATAAAAGAATTTAAAATGAAGTTCAAAATTTTGTTTGACCTTTCTTTCGATGTTCAAGAATGTGTGCTCTTTAAGATAAACCAACCAACTTTATTTGAGAAATCTGGAGTAAATCCAGTTTTTTCGTTCAACCTTAACCCTCTACAACCCATCCCTGCATCTAGACGGGCTGCAATCCAGTAATGCAATCCCAATTTTAACGGAAACTTGAAATGGATCTGGAATTTGGGAGATCCTGCCTTGGAATAGAGATTTTTGAATATTTTTTCGGAATACTTTTCCGTAAACACCAGGATTATTTCTTTAATGCGCTAAATTATTTATTTTTTAAATTGCTGATATCTAACAAACAGATAATTTTTCTACTACATTCACTAACCAAGGTAACCTATCCATAAAGTTAATGCACACACAAATAAAAGACAAAACTTAACCGTTTTAAAACCACTTTGTACCGTTTAGCAGTAAATGCGTTTTTAAAATAGTGGGCCTTCTTATAAGTTTACCCTTAATTATCATAAAAACTGGATACAATTGCGTACAATATCTCACTTAAAAGCTAGAGTTGAATTATCCTAGAGACACAAACACACACAAGCATGCATTTCTTCTTCGTCCTCCTCATCAGCCTTCCTAGAAGACTCCCCGATCTCTGTGCGTCAGATAGTGCGTGGTCGTTGTCACCCCGGACGATTGGTGACCCCCTGCTCCTCCTCCGCCTCCTCCCCCTCCCCCTCCACCACCACCTCCACCTCCGCCAGCCAAATAATTGTTATTATTGTAGTACTGGCTAAAGTGATGGTGCGAATACGGATACTGATGGTACTGGTTGACGAACGGATTCGAGTACGACCCGTACGGATTGTGGTGCTGGTGGTGATGAAGCGAAGAGTGATGATGGTGATGGTGGTGGTGGTACGACTGGCGCTAGGAGGATGGCGTCGACGGCGTTGGCGCCACAAACGGGGTCCACTTGAGGCAGGCCGGGTCAATCTTGGGCATGTTGCCGCGCCGCTTCACCCGCTCCTCGTACTCCTCGAGCACGTCCTGGAAAGAGTAAAATGAGGAAAGGATTAGTAATTGGAAGAAGATTTTTTTTTTAATTAGAATAATGTAACCCCTCGTGATCTGATTCCACTAAATTATCAACCACTTATTTTTAACTTCATAACTTCATCATCCCGGTACGAGAATCGAACTCACGACCGCTGGATTGGAAACCCAGCACGCCGCTAGTCGAAACCCATCCCCTTCCGGTCAGTATTCCCAGTGAGCATATTTAGTCTTTTAAGGGGTCTGACTTTGCCGAGCCAGACAGGAATCGAACCCATCACCTTCCGCTTACAAGGCGAAACCCGTAACCTCACGGCCACGGAAGCTCGGCATAAATACGACGAGTGATAAAAAATAACGAGTTTTGCAACGAGCTCCATACAACGTTTTTTGCAATTCCGAAAACACCATTTGGCTGAATTATAGGACAAATGTCCACTGAAATAAAAAAATAGTACCGTAATCAGGGGTGAATCGGGACTACAGTCTGAATAGGGACAGCAGTTTTTAGAGCACTTGAAGCTTTTAAATTTGGAAATGGATGTACACATTTTGTTGGCCTGAGACTGTTCTAACCGAAACCAACCAGAAATATCAAAATATTGTGCTCCAACAAGGTTAAAACTGCTGTCCCAATTCGCCCCATGTGTCCCGATTGACCCCAGTTTACGGTACCAAATTCCTTTATTCTAGGAATTTTGCCTCTTTTCCTTATTTAGTAATCGGGTTTTTTGGATTACTTAATAAGGAAAGGAGCCAAAATTCCTAAAATTTAGGAATTTGGTACTTTTATTTTTTTTTTCAGTGTCCATGCATTTAGTCAATGAATCGTTTAAATTAAAACAAGTTGAAAAGTATAATATTTCCAAACAAGTGCTGAAAAGATCAACTTTTCATCATCCATTTCAGTGCTGAAAAGTAGAACTTGGGTTACTATTGAATTCTGTTATTTTTGGTACAATAACTCTCTCCAATCGCACTAAATATTATCATGTTACAAATCGTTTGATAGGTAATCGAAAGACTTTTCAAAGAGTCAACGAGTATTGACCACTTGAGTGATATGAATATTTTTGTTATTACGGATCTTAAAAAATATGATGAAACTTGTGTCCAAAACGATCTTATTACCCGTTGTTGTTAAAGAGTGAAGAAGGCATCAACCACATAGGCCGAAATAAAAATATCCGTTTGTTCTATATCTCCATCAAAACTCATAAAAAATAAAAAAAAAGTAAGGGGGTAAAGGTTGTTCGAATCAAGTTGTTGAAACAAGAAAAAATCTAAAAATAGAATTATTTCGCGTGTAGGGGAAGATGGGACAAGACGACCACATGGGGCAATAGGGTGGAATCTAGTTATATGGAAAATTTTAAAATCATAAAAATCCAATCAGCAACACATGTTTTGGGTCCCTTTTAGGGTCCCAAACAACCTCCCAAAATTTGGGAGCGATTGGTTAAGCCCACGATTGGCGCAAAGTGAATGAAATTGGTATGGAAATTACTATGGGGAAACATACATTTTCACATTTTTGAATTTACAAAATTCATGTTTTATTATTTTACGAAACTAACACCGTCGAAGTATAGCCCTGAATGTCCTGAACAACTCTCCCGAAGACAGTTTGGTGCTAAAGTGCATCACAAAAAAGGTACAGAGTTTTCAAAAATAGTGTATTGAAATAATCAGTGAAACTCACATTTTCTGCCAACATTGCCGAAGGAACCATGAAATACAAAATAAACACGATTGTGCTTATATTTTGATGAGCCTTACGTAAAATCGTTATGAAGAAATGTTCAGAAGACATTGACCAATTCCTCAAATATATTAAAATTTATGAAAGTTTCTAATTGACTTGGCAGTGTTGGCAAAAAGTATGATTTTCACCGAGTATTCTGAAATGAATCTCTTGAACGCTCTGTAACTTTTTTTTAGAAGCAAGTTAGCACCATAGGGTAGGGTAGTCATCAATGAGACACTTTTGGTTTTCAACTTTCAACGATTTTTCTAATTTTTCCATTAGCATGTTTTAATGAGCTTTTAGTTGCATTATCTTTCTTTTAATGTGTTCTAACATTGACCAAAATATGAGATCGATCCGACATCTACAGCCAGAGTTATTCAACTGTCTCATTGTAGACGCACTTGGCAGGAACAATGAGACAGCTGGGGAACAATGAGACACTTTACGAAAATCGAAATTTTTCTAGCAAAACATCATGTTTTTGTATTGTTTCATTGTAAGTGACTTGCCTTGAACATTTTAGAGCAATTTTGCTAACATGAAACTTTTAATAACAAAAGTTACACTAAAAAGTATTGAAATTTTGTAAAATCCATATATTAATACCAAATAACTTAGTATTTTTTGTTAAATCAAGTTTAAACTCTATAAATATGCCAAAAATCACTTTTAATTCATGTTTTGAAAGATTTCCATCGATTTTGAAAAGTTTATTGAAGAAAAATCAAAGTGTCTCATTGTTACTCATGGGCTGAAATGAGTGGGGAACAATGAGACAGCCCTGGATTCTGGGTATATTCTAAATTTTGGGCAAATCTAATGAAAGGACATTGTAGCCCAACTTAATCCCTATGGAACGTCGAAAGAAATTTGAAGAAATATTAGTTTTGGTGTTAATGGCAGCCTACGAGCGAAAAAGTATTTTTTGTCCATAATTTACTTTTACACCCCATAATCAAACATTTATGAATTGCTTTTCAAGGGAGCGTCCATAACTAAAGCCACTAATATGGCAGATGTGTATCCAGTAGACACACCTTTCCCCCAAATATGAGCCTGATTGGTTGAAACTACGACTTGTGAGAGCCATTTTATCATTGTTCCCCGTGTCTCATTGATGACTACTCTACCCTACTGTCTTCGAAGGAGTTGTTTAGGACATCGAGGTGTATACTTCTACGGTGTTAGTTTCAAAAAATAAGTAAACATAAATTTTGTAATTTCAAAAATGTGAAAATGCAAGTTTCCCCATAGTAATTTCCATACAAATTTCATTCGCTTTGCGCCAATCGTGGGCTTAACCAATCGCTCCCAAATTTTGGAAGGTGTTTTGTGACCCTAAAAGGAACCCAAAAAATGTGCTGCTGAGGAAACCAATTTTTGATTCCACCCTAATGGGGCAAGAGGAACCATCGCTCGTACGTTCGTACATTTTTGATTATTTCCGGTATGAGGAATTGTTGCTAGCAATGCAATTAGCTGATTCTACTATCACATAGGCGCCAAAAAAATGTAAACGTAAACGGGCAGAAGATTTAATGAAGTTTTTTTTTTCAAAACCTTAGTTTTCTTATAATATTTGTAGTACAACATAAGGCTTAGGGTTCGTTTTAAGGCATAAAATGAGCTAAAGCTATTTTTCCTAGATCAGTAGTGTCCCTACCAATGACTTGCATCTATTATAAAGTATGATTTAACTTTTGGCCATTTTTGTAGAGAGCTTTTAAAAAGTCTTGTCCAGATGGGGCAAGTGTACCATATGGATTTTTAGTATGGAAAAAAATACTAATTCCTACAACAACATATTTTATTGGGAAATAAATACATTTAAGTACTTAAAAACTGATGAACAATTGTTAAAAGAATTGTCCATGCAAAATATAGTGATATTATGAAATTTTACTATTTATCATCTTAGTAATTTTTTTTCGTAAAAACGACTAAATTATTACCAAAATATTATTATTTAATCTAAACATGAAAGAAACGTTTCAAATACATTCTAATGTGATGTATCTAAGTGATAACAGTTCAATTGTTAGCAAATTAACATGTTGTTTCATGCATTGATCCTCTTGCTCCAACGGGTTGTTCGTTTTGCCCCACTGGTTGAGAAGAACGTACGTAAATTCAAAAATTTTAAAATCAATTTTTTACATTGAAAAACAGGATTTTTTAAAAACTTGTTCTATCAAAGTCTTAGAAAAGACCTGGAATAAGATGATCATTAAAAAATCCGACAGATTTTTTAACGTTTTTAATGGGTTAAACGAGCATTTCCTTAGCTAGTTACAATTGCCCCACTTTCCCCTATGTACTACTTTCTTTTTTCTTGAAAGTCCTAATCAAAAATACAAAATTAAAATTTGCGATACATTTTGCGAAGAGCCTGAGAATAGATATTTTAGAATTATTTAAATTGTGATTCATGTAAATTTAACTAATAAAAAATTGCATTTTTCAATTCAATTCAATTGGTGTTAATTAGAATTTAACAGTTCTGCTCCAGGATGTTACATTTGTAATTCAGAGATTTGGAGAACCTTTCAACTGAGATCAATTCATTGGCCTTTGCAGGGAGGGTACATATTTCTACGCTTAGATTTTGCTAGCAGGGTGCTCTTTTAGGGAAAATAAATTTTGAAAAAAAAAAACCCTAGATCTATGAAAATTGCATTTTGTTTTTATCTAATTTCAGGTGTTCTATTTTTTTGCAGTATCTTCCAATGAAGAAATGTCCTAAAATGTAGTTGCTAAAAAGAGACCACCTTTAACGGCTCTGAAACGCATCAAGCAATGACTGCCAACTGAGACCACCACACTGATGTTCTAAAGTTTTTTTTTGGAAGCACAAACAGCCTACCGTAAACTGGGGTGACTTTGATAGCCCGGGGTGACTTTGATAGGTTTTTCAAATGCCCGTCAAATTAATATCTGAACATTTTTGAGAATTTTGAGTATGTAAGCATTAAGGGATAGCTTATTATCGAACATATATGCAAAAATGTGACTGTTACATTGGACGTATCAAAATTAGTGACCACCTCAAATTTCTATCAATGTCACCCCAGGCTATCAAAGTCACCCCAGTTTACGGTACTTAAAAATGTGTGTCTGCGGTTTCGAGGCGTGAAATTTCATAACGGATAATAACAGCACACCTAACGCAACACCTCGTTCACGTCCCACTCTGAACAAAGTGTTTATAACGTCAATCATTGACAGCTGCCCTTTTTTGTTTTGTCTATGGTTTTTGCAATTCATCAGTTGCTTCGGAAGTTTGAGTTCGGAGAGGTGTGATGCGTGAAGAGTTACACACACCCGAAAGAAGCCCAGAAATCCTGCCCTCCATTCATTAACACTCTGGTCGTCCTGGTGAAATGTTTTGTGGTTACACGGAAAAACTAGAATTTGCAGGTTGGATTTTTTTTAAATGCAATTCCTTCTTTTAAAAATAGTAGAAGCGTGCGATAATCAAATGACTAAAATTGTCGTTAATATTTATAAATATTTTTTTGAAATTTATGAATTACAATTTCTCGGTTCTCACTCCAAATTGCAGCTTCGGGGCTGCGTGTGGCCACGGCAGTGCGGCTTTGTGGTACTTACTAATTGAATTAACGCCCCACAGGAATGACACCCGGCACCGAAAAAAAAGGGTGAGCAAAACCAAAAAAATGAAGACACACAGTCCTTGGCAAGGTGGCGCGCTTGGTTGAACTTCTGAAATGGTTCGAGCCAGTCAAGTCAAGTCGTGGATAATTGCAGTTCAATTTCAAACGTAGCGAATTGCTAATGAAGCGGCTTCCTTTTTTATGGTTTGGTTTGGTTTTGCGCCAACTGTCCAAAAGTCAAACGGGGAAGGTGGTTTTCTTTTATTTTTGGTTTGTGTCTTTTTCGACTTGGTTGTGATTGTGTCAAGTCGAGAAGTCGTTGATGTCTCTGTGCAATTGCTGGAAATGTTCCGTTTTTCATTAGTGCGTTAATTTCTGCTGTTGAAAATGTCAAATCTGTTTTTTTCTTTCAATTTAATAACATTATTTTTATTAATACAAAGAGACGAGTTGTTCCTTTTAATTCCGCTATATATTTTAATATCTTGCAGATACGTATTTCGTCTACTACTTTATTAAGAATTTTTTTGAAAATTTGATTTTCAAAAAAAACACTATTTTTATTTTTTATTTTTTTATTTGTTTTAGGGGACATAAAATGCCAACTTTTCAGAAATTTCCAGGTTATGCAAGAAATCATTGACCGAGTTATGAATTTTTGATTCCATACTAATTCAAAAAATCAAAATACTAGTCGCAAAAAAATTTCAACTTAATTTTTCGATGTAAAATCAAGTTTGAAATCAAAAATACTTCAGTAAAATTTTCATAAAGGGCACCGTTTTCTAGTTATAGCCATTTTTAGGTAACTTTTGCCTTCCTCACTGAGGTAAGGCTATAATCCTGCTCGAAAAATGAACTTTTGAAAAACAGCTCGTAGACCTATATTCATGTATACCTATCGACTCAGAATCGAAAACTGAACAAATGTCTGTGTGTGTGTGTGTATGTGTGTGCGTATTCCCCTTGGTGCTCAAAATTCTTGCCAAGTTTTCTCGGCACTGGCTGATCCGATTTGAGCCAATCTAGTTGCATTCGATCCGGTTTGGTGCCCCATACTGCACTATTGAATTGTTTGAAGATCCGATAAGTAGTTCAAAAGTTACGTATAAAAAGTGCCAGAGTTGCGAATCGGATCTCACATAAATGCATGTAAACTATGTCCAGACCCATCACTCGACCCATCGTTGGTTAGATTATCAAAAAACCTATCCAACGAGTCCAAAACATTGAAGTTCTGGCAACCCTGTCTCAAGTTATGACCACTTAAGTGATATTTATGTACTTTTTTGATGCCGGATCTCACTTAAATGCATGTAAACTATGTCCGGATCCATCATCACACCCATCGTTGGATAGGTAATCGAAAGACCTTTCCAATGAGTCCAAAACATTGAAGATCTGACAACCCTGTCTCGAGTTATGACCACTTAAGTGATATTTATGTACTTTTTTGAAGCCGGATCTCACTTAAATGTATGTAAACTATGTCCGGATCCATCATTCAACCCATCGTTGGATAGGTAATCAAAAGACCTTTCCAATGAGTCGAACAAATTGATGATCTGGCCACCCTGTCTCAAGTTATGACCACTTAAGTGATATTTATGTACTTTTTTGATGCCGGATCTCACTTAAATGTATGTAAACTATGTCCGGATCCATCATCCAGCCCATCGTTGGATAGATCATCAAAAGACCTTTCCAATGAGTCCAAAACATTGAAGATCTGGCATCCCTGTCTCGAGTTATGACCACTTAAGTGATATTGATGTACTTTTTTGATGCCGGATCTCACTTAAATGTATGTAAACTATGTCCGGATCCATCATCCAACCCATCGTTGGATAGATCATCAAAAGATCTTTCCAATGAGTCCAAAACATTGAAGATCTGGAAACCCTGTCTCGAGTTATGACCACTTAAGTGATATTTATGTACTTTTTTGATGCCGGATCTCACTTAAATGCATGTAAACAATGTCCGGATCCATCATCCGACCCATCGTTGGTTAGGTAATCAAAAGAACTTTCTAATGAGTCCAAAACATTGAAGATCTGACAACGCTCAGTCTTAAGTTATGACCGCTTAAGTGACATTTGTGTATTTCTTTATTGAGAAACAAGCCTTACCCGACAAACTTCGTTCTGCCTTTTTTTGTTTGTTGACGTTTTTAACGTTTTTGCTTCTTCAGCCTCCTGTGATCTAAATTTGATTTTACGTAACTTTCTCCATATCATCTGCAGATTTTCCGGAATCGGTTCCAGAGTGGCAAAAGTTATAACTTTTTGGCGTAAGAACCTTCCTTGGACTTATACGAACCCAACGCAACAAATATCACCTCTATTCGACGTTCCGTGTTGAATTGATTCGCGTTCGAACAAAACCGTCGAAATTTTATATATATATAGATGAAAGATAGATAGAAATTGTGTCCAAACCCATCATATCACCAAATGTTGGTGAAAAGTGAGGAAGGCAACAACCACATAGGTGGATTAAGTTAGTTTTTTGAAAATAGTCGCAGTTTTCCATTTTGTTCATTTAGTGCACATGTTTGCCCACTTTTGAAAAAAAATATTTTTGAAAAGCTGAGAAAATTCTCTATATTTTGCTTTTCTGAACTTTGTTGATACGACCTTTAGTCGCTGAGATATTGCCATGCAAAGGTTTAAAAACAGGGAAAATTATGTTTTCTTAGTCTCACCCAAACAACCCACCATTTTCTAAAGTCGATATCTCAGCAACTAATGGTCCGATTTACTATGTTAAAATACAAAAAAGCAAAATAAAGAGAATTTTCTAAGCTTTTCAAAAATATTTTTTTCAAAAGTGGGCAAAAAAGTAATCTAAAAATGGCTTTAACTTGAAAACGGTGCACTTTATGAATATTTCACTATGGTACTTTTTGATTGCAAATTTATTTTACCCCGAAAAATGAAGTAGATTTTTTTTGCGAAATCTGTATTGATTCAAAAATTCATAACTCGGTCAAAGATTTTTCGCACAACCTGGAAATTTCTAAAAAGTTGGCAGTTAATGTCCCCTAAAACATATAAAAAATAGTGTTTTTTGTTTGTTTTTTCAAGAGATCATTTCTCGGCGGCCGGACTTCCGTATGGCTCAAAAGTTTCAGGTTTCTGTTACCTAAAACAAATATGGAGTTTTTTTTGAAAAGGTCCAATAAACCAAATTTCCAGTTTTTGCTTCTTGGGTGTTTTTGAAACTGCCTTGAGTCAGGGGTATTAAAAAACACCCAAAAAGCAAAAACTGAAAATTTGGTTTATTGGACCCTTTTTTTTTAAAAAAAACTCCAGATATATTTTTTTTTAAGTTGTAACTTTGCTGAAACCTTTACAGTGATCAGAAAATTCCTTCAAAAGTTACAGATTTGTTGCATATTTGTATGGACAGCTGTCAAAATTGTATGGAGATATGCATAAAAGAAAATGGTACAAAATGGCTTCTTCGGTTATAGGAAAGGCCCCAAACAGTTTGTGCAAAATAAACGATACAAATAAATAATGTTAAAAATTTCGCTATTATGCACAATAGTTATTTGTAAAATCATGCATTACTTTTGAAATGGCCTGAAAATAAATATAATTTTTTGAAATATTTTTATTAAAATGGTCACCAAATTTCGCAAAAGTTTCAAATACATTAAAAATCGGATCTCCAGTTTCCGAGATATCGTCAGTTTAATTACATGCTAGTTAAATGACACCAAGAGAAAAAAAAATCATCGATTCGAATTCTTTGCGAATTCTCAGAAACTATAAATCGAGAAAAAAATTAACACTTTTTTCTGAAAGTAGCTATAACTTGAAAACGGTATGTTTTATCAAACAAATTGTGAAATATTTTATGATTGCAAATTCGATTTTCGTATTAAAAAAAATCCCTTTAATTAAAAAAAAATATTAAGAAATTCGTATTTTGGGAATACAACTTTAAGTCTTAATAAAAATAGTAAAAAATGAAAAATTTTATATCCGTGTACACTTTTTTTCTGAAAAGTCCTAAACATAACCAACAATCTTGACGGAGACACCAAATCGATCAGAAAATTCCTTCAAAAATATATTTTTGCTGAAAATTACGTATCATTTTTGAATGGTCAGTAGCGTGGTTCACGGGTACATGAAAAAGTGTTCAATTTCGTTTGCGTCAAACGGAATTTTAAAGTTTTAGGACTCACGAAGCTAGCTTGTATATTTGAGTTTATTTGGTTAAGGTTTAGATGCTCCAGCCTTGATCTGAATGGAATTTCAATGAATGTAATTGATTTATTTTTCACTTTTTAACACTTCTTACAAGAAGTTTTTCTCAACCCATTAAAATTTTATCATCTAAGAAACCTCTTAAAGTTTTTGATCCTTTGTGAAACATCGCAAAGCGCCTGGAGTTGATCCCGAAAAGGTACAGGTTAATTTTGTGAGCATGTTTTGAAATTTTGCCGAAAATAGTAAACTTCAAAAATCATCCTGTATCTTTTCGGGATCAATTCTTAGCTCTTTGTGATGTTCTAGAAAATTGTTCCCCGGAACAAAACCTATAAGAAACTTAATAATAGGAAAATTTGACAGGGTTTTGGGAAATTTCCTGTAAGAAGATGTAAAAAATTACAACTCTCCATAGTAAATTTATTTATGTTCCATATAAATTCAGATCGAAACTGGAGCAACTAAACCTCAACCAAATAAGCTCAAATTTTCAGGCTAGCTTCTGGTGTCATAGTACTTTAAAATCCTGGTTGATGCAAACGAAATTGAACACTTTTGTCTTTTTCATACATCCGTTAGCCACGCTAATGGCCAGCTGCCAAATTTGAATGGAAAAAGATATTGACAAACTAGAGATGCAAATTTGCATCTTTGGGTGTACGGAATACACTCAACAAGTATCGGCCAAATACAAGCACCGAAATTTAAAAGAGCTCATTTCGTAGAGTATTGCTCAATAATAGCTGTTTTCGAACACCACTCACATTTATTTGGCCCATAAGCAATTTTCGATATCTTCAAAAATAAGCAAACCAACATCGAACACATTTTTTAATTCAATTTCCCAAAAAAGGAGCTTTTATTATAGCCAGCATGAATGGTAGTTTATTTAACCTTTCTCAAGTCGAATGATCAATAAGGCGCTCTTGCAATAAATTGCAAGCGCGTGAAAAATGAAGCGTGCAAATTTCCACTTTTCATCCAAAACCGGCTGACCGTGCCAAATTTTGCACGGATAAAAATTCGATCAATATTCTTGCTGCAAACGGCGGAAGAAAAATAAAGAAAGCCAAAATTGAATCATTTACTCCGTCTGAAGACGCACATTAATGTCATTTCGTGGCCCGCTGCAATTGCTTCATAAAGTCACGAACTCTGCGGGTTCCGCTCTCGCTTCCCAGGTCCAGAACCAGTAAGTGACTATCAAAATTACGAGCCGCACATTAGTAAGGTAGCTCGCAACTGAACTCTGGTCGGTCGATTAATGGGTGATAATTTGCTTTACTTTAAAGTGTGTGCACTCCTTATGGTGCCGAAGTGCCGGGTGTGGCCCTTTTTCAGTGCGGCCACGGCGGACAAATTCGATTCGCGTAATGACAGGTTAAAAATGGGAAAGGGTAATGAAAAAAGACCAAGGAGAAAACAAAGCTTGATAAGAGCATGATTAGTTGTGTAATTGCAAAATAAGTCATTAGGTTGTTCTTGAATAATTAAAGACACACTTATTTTTACAAACAATCCATTAAGTCATCAACAAATATTTCGACACTAAACATTATAAAAAAACCTCAAATTTAAATTTTTTAACATATTTTTTTTAAATTTTACCACAAAACATGCAGACCACTGTAACAAATTAGAATGTTATCATTTGCAATGGAGCGCACAGTATCACTTGAGAGGCAAACCAAATTACCTCGAAGTATATTGTGTTTGCCCAGCTGGAAGCCTTTTTTCGTGTAATGTATGTGAAAACTTGGAAACCTGGCACAGGGTCGACTGGCATAGACAATCGTTTGAACCAGTTGACTAGTTTAATTGAAGCCTTTGCTGGTTCACCATGGATATTAGTAATATTTTTGTTCATTTCATACTTTCACTGGTCTTGCTCCTAAGTGATTTCGCCGAAAGTGATGATCCAAGATTCGTACCAAAAGCTGTAAGTAGTTTGAGGAGATTTGGGATATAAGGTGTTTTAAGACACTCCTCCCCGTGATTATACAAATTCCCGCCTTATGTTTTAAGTATGGCCTGATAAATCATTCATATACGTAAATCATTTAGCATCAACTCGTGTTACCAGTGTTACGCGGAGTTTAATATCTTTCTAAATAATTAAATATAACATTGGTTCTATCTTTCCACAGCCGGCTGCCTAAGATATATACCATTTATATAACTACATATCAAATAAACGGGAATTGTCTCAACAGCAGCATCCGATTGCTTGCCTTGAGAATAATATATAAACTATCTAATAAAAATATACGATTATTTGGGTCACATCATCATCTTCTATGATGAATCCTGACCATTACCCTTCCCTACTAACAAAATCCCAAGTAGAAGTAGTTTTCCGGCACACGCGGGGGTGTGGATATCGTATAGAACCCACCCTTGGTAGCAGCCTGTGCTAACTAACATTCCCGTCCCGTTCCCTCGAGATCTACAAACTGACATGGCGGGCGCCGTTGGTGGCCAATGACTGTTACCTATTTGCACCCATTCGTGTTTCAGCGACCTTGGTGTTTTATCTTTTCGGCGCATTCATGCATGCTGTTGCTAAGGGAAACACCACTAGATCGTTGAAGCGTATGATTGGTTGTGCTGATAGCATATAACGGTCCTGTTCAGCAACGGAGAAGGACAACCATGGGTGGTCTCTCATGCTCATGCTCATGCTCATTTGGGATATAAGGTGTTTTAAAGCAAGGTTAAGTCCATTTGAATTTGAAAACCTTAGAACTTATTGAGCCATCGCAAATATTATGAGATGTTTATGCCAAATAATATTTTAAAAGCTCTTTTGAAATGTTCTCAGCAACCAAAGATCGGATCAACTATGTTCACAACAAAAAATTGAAGAGAATTTTCTAAACTTTTTGAATTTGTTTCACACTCGGAAATTGAAAAATTGATAAATTGCTTTTGATCCTGAGAAGCATTCGAAAAAAATGACAGCATTGCACAGTGGGCGAAATGGAACCCAAAATCGGACTTAATTGAACGCGGTTGGTTCCCTGGTATGAAAAATAGTGTTTCTTATGTAAAAAAGTCCGGGAAATCGATTGGTGATGGTTTCATCCACCGCAAGAATCGGCAAAGGGTCCGTTTTGCCCAATTCCCATTTTTTACATTTTTTCTTGAAAATCGGTCTGTATTTAGACCGGAGGCTTTATGCGGCCATCCAAAATGTACTTAACTTATGTGAAAATGTCTCAGAAATTCAGTAAAAATAACCACTTGCACCGCAAAAATCATAAAGGGTCCATTTAACCCCAATTCCGCTATAAAAGCATTTTTGGCCGTTTTCAAATGTTAGGTTATTTTGGAAATCTGAAAATATTTTTATCGTAAAGATCATGATGGTAAAAATAAAACTTATGAAAAAGGCAAATAATTAATTATTATTCTGCGTTTGGGAAAATTGGCCCAAAGGGACCATCCATAAACCATGTGGACACTTTACGGGGGTATGGCGATTATCCACGCTCCATACAAAAAAGTTTTTTTTGTTTGGACAATTGTCCACGAGGGGGGCGGGGGGGGGTTGAGATTTCCAAAAAAGTGTCCACGTCGTTTGTGGATGGTCCCAAAACTGATTCTTCAATCTTTTTGTTTTGTTTAATTTCTATATCCACATAAATGTGTCAAACTATCAAGTGCAAATCGTCATTCTTATGTAAAATCTTTACGATAAAAATATTTCTAGTTTTCCAAAATCTGACCTAACATTTGAAAACGGCCAAAAATGCTTTTATAGCGTAATCGGGGTTAAATGGACCCTTTATGATTTTTGCGGTGCAAGTGGTTATTTTTACTGGATTCCTGGGACATTTTCACATAAGTTAAATGCATTTTTGATGGCCGCATAAAGCCTCCGGTCTATATACAGACCGATTTTCAAAAAAAAAAAATGTAAAAAATGGGAATTGGGGCAAAATAGACCCTTTGCCGTTTCGTGCGGTGTATGAAACCATCACCAATCGATTTCTAAGACTTTTTTACATAAGAAACACTATCATACCAGGGAACCAGCCGCGTTCAATTAAGCCCGATTTTGGGTTCCATTTCGCCCACTGTGGCGTTGTTTACAAAAATTTCTGGGGGTTTTGCATATTTTTAAGCATTTAAAAAAGTTTAAAAAATAATTGAGTTTTTGTTTAATATTTTTTTTTTGAATTTTTGTTTTTTTAAAACAAATAGTTGTTTGACTTCTTCAAAATTTATTGATTTAAAAAAATCTAGTCCAAATTGATTATTGGTAAAAAAATCTAAGTTTTTGTTTGTGAGTTTACAAAAAAAAATTTTGGATTTAAAAATTAATCATTCTACAAAAATTCAGCGATTCCCCAACAGCATAATTCGAAAAAAAGTTGTCCAATCAGGCAATAAAATGAAGTGGGGCCCAAATAATTAGACCCGTATTTTTTTTTTGTTTTGCAACAAGGGTGACTTACGCCATGTTGCGGTGGTCCAAAAAAAATGACATTTTCGTCGATTTTTGCAAAAGCCACATTGTTCCAGCAATCATAACTCCGCACCGTTTCAACCGATTTTGGCTCCAAACAAAAGCTTGTAAAATTTTGAATATTTCAATGAATTTTTTTGTAGCTTTAAGTTAGGATTTTTTTTAAAGTTATTTTTTTTTCTTTTTTTTTCCTAAATGTATTCGATTCAATGCAAAAATGTAAAACAATTTGAAGTAAATAAATGAATGTGAACAGTTAATAATAAAACGAAAAATACAACAAAGATGAAGAGCATTTAGCCATACCACTTAGAATGTAAATGAAATGTAATTATTATAAGAAAGTTCAATAAAGACATACTTAATTTAAAAAAAATTATAAGCTTGTAAATTGCCTTATTTCTTAAGAATACAATTGTTTTTTAAGAAAATTAAAATTTACTTTTAGAAAAAATCTGACGAAATGCAAAAGATCAAGATTTTTAATTAATTTGAACTAGAATAATGCAAAAATTAACTGAATTTAAATGAGCAAAATTAAAATTTTTACATTGAAAACTGCATCAAATAAAATTATTCGCTCAACAGCATTACCTTGGCGTTCACGATTGCGAGGTTCCTACTCGAAACTAGGTGTCCGAAGGCTTGATTGTTGAGGCAATTGCAAACTACTTTTTACATCTAAGCCTCCATTCACCCCGGCATTCGAACTGACGACCTTTGGATTGTTACTCCAACTGCCTACCAGCGACTTCACCGAGACAGGGCCCGTCTCTCTGGACTGAGCTTACGACCTAACCCCTACCGGAGCACTTGTTCACGATTTTGCGAGCTCTTTTTTCTCCGTGTACACCACGGGAACCCCCCGGAACACAATTATGAAGCGTAAAATGCACGTGCAACTAGACAGCTCAATCACGACGTGTTACAGTATAAACTCTAAATCGTTTATTTTTTGTCAAAAATATTTACAAAGAACTACTCGACATAGTCACACTTACTTTACGATTAATGTTCAAATATTCTTGGCATTACGGTCCGTACGGTCTTCACGGTGTACGGTTGAGCACTTCTCAACGCCTCGTTAATCGAATTATTGCAAGTGACTCCGACTCTGGACAGCCGTAGTCAGTCCCGAGTCGGGGTTTCCTTCGTTCGTAATTACCGGGTAAAGACCGCAGATTTGACGGACATTTCCGGAACTTTCGGCGGAACCTCAGAGGAGGGGTTGGCAACGCAGCACACAGCACTCAATTCGAACTCATTGGTGCGCAACTCGGTTGGCGTTTCTGTGAAGGCCTCGCTCAGCAGTGGTTCTATTCGCAGTGCATCACTTAAGGAGAAGGAGAGTTGATGGTTCTGAATTGGACCACTCCATTCATATCGACTAATTTTTAAGACTAGACCAAAAAAAGGAGCATCTACCTTTATTCCCAACTGTTTTCCTTCTTCTTCCAACTCCTGATAAGTCCAAGTGGACTTTGGAGCTACTATCGACCTGGCGGGGGCTGGCTTCTGTTTTACGCACTAATTCTACAAGAGTATCCGTCACGGCTATTGGCACTGGACGGACGGCTGCAATAATTGCTAATGTACGTGCGGAAGTGGCAGTCGCTTGGCTCTGTTGATTCTACTGTTTAATCGATCCGAAGGCTTCTGGATTTGGGTCAGCTTTGAGGAGTGTGGGAGGTGTGGCCTGAAGGTGTTATTTATTCAGTTGTCATTAAAGGCATCAGCCAGCTTAAACGACGCGAGTCGTGTTCCCGAAGAATGAACATGAGCTTTGAGATCGATATTTTCTTTTGGCCACAACTTTTTCTTAAGTGTTCTAAATTATGCACTTTTTTAAAGGAATCCTTTACACCAAATTGGGTGGCCACGATAAAAAATGCATCGAAAAAAAAACAACTTCCCAAAATTCCTTATCAATTTTCAGTAGCCGTTTAATGTGGCTCGATGTCAACCGTAATTGAATCATCATCGCTTTTTGTCCCCGGACGATCGAGGAGCGAAAAGCTGCACTTGTCAACGCAACGGAAGAGAGAACGCTTAAAAAAACTAAATTCCCAAAAATGAAAATAATTAAGTTATTGCCCATCTGTATGCAAATTAATCGATTTCATTCCCCGGCAGGAGCGCGAACAACCCGTGCTAATCGATTTCGGCACCACCGGTCAGCATCATGACCAGGGAAAGGACATCGTGGCCATGTTGCGGCTACGCGGACTGGCGGAACGACTCAGTAGCCGGATCGAAACGACCCGGGCGGAGATCTTCAACGCGTTGGGCGCGCTGGATTCGCGGGGAAGACTGCCCGACCAAGTGCGTTTCGTTCAGATACAAACCGAGGACAACACCCGAGGGCTGGTCATGTGAGTGTTAGGTTTAACCCTCAAGGTTGTTTTTTTGTTTAAAAAACCCCTGCGTTTATTTACAATTTTAGCATGTTTGAGTAAATTTTTCGTCAAATTTTACAATTTTTGAAAAATTATGATTCGTTTAAACTGTACGGGTGTATAATACATTTTCCAATAGAGCAATTCCAGCCCAAAACAGGATTTTTTTAGGTACTTTTTTCTTGACCCTTTCCGATTTCAATGAAACTTTGTAGACATGTTATCCTAGGCATATATATGCCATTTTTGTGTATATGGAGCCAGTTACACTCGATAATGACATTTGAGAAGGGCGTAAGTGTTTTAAATATTTTTGTATTTCGTAATTTAAATATTTCTGTACCTCGAAGCCGTTGCATCGAATCAAAATGTGGTCAAAGACAAACTTGTAGGAAATTTGACGGGCTTTCCGAAAAAAATACACTGAAAGAAAAATACACGCCACTTTTATGAGATTTTTTGATTTTTAAGTTTAAAAGTCAAATTTTGAAGGTGAGCCCACGATTTTTTTTCGTTCAAATTTTTTGTGAAATTAGCCTAAGATGTTAAAATAGACTCACGAAAAATGCAGGATGGAGCAACTCACCTAGAAAATTACAAAAATCATTTACTGAAACTGTTTTTTTGAAAAGTGCTCTAAACGTCAAAATTTTCAAAAACCAAAATCGAGAGTCGATTCTCCAGACAATTTTACATAAAAGTCTCCATATTGACCATGGTCCTATGTCCCGTCCTTGTGAAGTTACAGCGGTTTTAAAAATAAAAATGTTGAAAAAATAGGTTTTTTGATGGTTTTTGGCAATTTCTATATGACAGACTTGATTTTTCTGTCTCGAAAATATTTTTAACGGAAAGCTCGTCCAATTTCCCATAAGTTTGTCTTTGACCACATTTCAAATGGATGTATGGGCTTACAGATATAAGCTAATTTACTATCCAGGTTACTATACTACACTGAAAAAATATTTTGTTTTCAGTTATGAGCAATGTAATTAGCTTATATCTGTAAGCCTATACATCCAATTGAAATGTGGCCAAAGACAAACTTATGGGAAATTGGACGAGCTTTCCGGTAAAAATATTTCCGAGACTGAAAAATCAAGTTTGTCAAATTTCCTACAAGTTTGTCTTTGACCACATTTTGATACGATGCAACGGCTTCGAGATACAGAAATTTTTAAATTACGAAATACAAAAATATTTAAAACACTTACGCCCTTCTCAAATGTCATTATCGAGTAATATTGGCTCCATATACACAAAAATGGCTTATATATGCCTAGGTTAACATGTCTACAAAGTTTCAATGAAATCGGAGAGGGTCGGGTACAACCGATTCCCTATTTGACATGGAATTGCTCAATAGTTTTTACATAGAAATTTTGAAATCCTGGAGCGATTTTTTTTGGTAATTTCAATTATCTTGTTCAAATCTTGTTTGAAAATATATTTTTTTTGGAAAATCCGATTTCTTGGATGACTTTTTGCCTTCCTCATCTCAATGAGGAAAGACTATACAATCACTCGAACATTGAACTTCTTAATTTGACCTCGTACACCACGTATCACGTATACCTATCGACTCAAAATCAAATTCTGAACAAATGTCTGTGCGAGTGTGGTGCGATGTTGATTAAAATAATGTCACTCGATTATCTTAGCATTGGCTGAACCGTTTTCGTCCGTTTTAGACTCATTCGAACCCTCTTGGGTCGCCATTGTAAATTTTGATGTTTGGTTAAGTACTTCAAAAGTTATGCTAAAAAAAGATTTCGACTAAAATCCGGGAGATTGTAAAAAGGGTGGTTTTTAAGGGAACTCTTCATGTTATACAATTTTAGAAAGAAATTTAAATGACCTTTCAAGCGGTATCCCTATCTAAAGTTATGAACACATAAGTGCTTTTGTGCACTTTTTTTTATGCCGGATTTAAAATATATTGATGAATGTAATTTCTGAATCTATATTGTAATTCAACATTGGACAGATAACCATAAGACCTATCTAATGAGTCCACAAGATCAAAGATCTGACCACCCTATCAGAAGTTATAAGCAATTAAGTTTTTTTTTTATTACCGGCTCTCAGATATTTTGCTGAGAACGTAGACCGTTTCAATCATGCGACCAATTGTTAAATTCATAATCAAAAAATCATTGGAATGCACCTTAAAAAATTTAAGATCTGACAAAATTGTCAAAAGAAATAACTAATGAAGATAAATTTTTTGAACATTTTAAGAGGGAATGGTAACTTTTTACTAAATGTATTTACTATAAAGCAATGAAAACAGCACGGAAAAAACATAAGTGCTCGGATCGGGCTCAACATTTTGCTGGGGGTCCCTGGCCGAAATAATTAAAACCGTATTTTTTTTTGTTTGGCCATAAGGGTGACCTACGCCGTGTTAGGGTGGTCCGAAAAATAACCATTTTCGTCGATTTTCGCAAAAAACACTTTAAAAAAAAATCATACCAAAACAAAACAAAAAATGTCAAAAACTAGACAATATAAAACACATACCTACCACTGATTATAAAACAGCTCACTTACCAGAAAGAACAAAGTCATGCTTGTGCTTGAACAGCCTCTTACTTGGTAGATGTAAACAAAGTGGGAGCATTGGAAAATCACGTTTCGCATTCTCTCTATTCACCACCCAGGTAAGGGATCATCCATAAACCACGTGGACACATTAGGGGGGGGGGGGGGTAAGCGATTGTCCACGCTCCATACAAAAAAGATTTTTTTTGTATGAACAATTGTCCACGAAGGGGGGGGGGGGTTGAGATTCCCAAAAAAAGTGTCCACGTGGTTTATGGATGGTCCCTTAATTATCTACTGAATGAAAAAAGAGTTCTAAAATGCATTTTGCACCTGCCCTGTCATTCAACAATCATAAACTTTCAAAATATCTAAGTATCGCCGATTTTTTTTTTGACAAATTTGCTGGACTGTACTGTACAATGGAATTTCATAAAAAATCATAATATTTTTGATCGACCCCAAATATGCTCAATATGTTTTTAAACGCAGGAAAAGGCATTTAACATTGTTTTCACTTGACTAGACTTCTATTTCCATTTAAAAAATATATTTTTTTGGAAAAATATTTCAAAATAAAATATATATATATTTCCTACACCGGATTTTGCACCATCGCGTACCTTGGTTCAGAAGATGGCTTTTTTAGTCTCCTTTACCATATACAAAAAAATACTTATTTTTGGAATTAATTTAAAGTTTTTTTTTTCAATCACCCCTCCCCCCTTTAAAAAATGGTCAGAAAAATTGATGGGCAAACATTTTTTTTCATTGTAATTGTGTGTGCAATAGGGTGCCCAGAAAAAAATGACCCCCTGCTCCACAAATTAAAAACGGATTTTTGAGTTGTTTTAAGCATCTGTTCAAATTTTGAGCGAATTTGATTGAGATTAACCCATTGATACCCGAGCCTAAATTTGGTGAAAAAATGATTTTCCTACAAAAATGACTTTTTTAAATCGTTAATAACTTTTCAGGATCAAGTTTAACAACTTTGGTATGTTCTACAAAGTTGTAGAGCATTGAATTTTCAATAAGAATCTCACTTGTGGGAATATTTGGATGGAAGTAGCTAACCGTACAGACCAAACCGTAAGAAAATTTAGTTTTCCATACATTTTTCGTTTTTTTTTTCATGCAAACTATACCTTCGAGTATCAATGGGCAAATGATGACCGATTTTGCTCATATTTGGCCCAGAGTCCTAAAATAGCTCAAGGAACAATATTCAGCTTGTGGAGCGAGGTTTTGAGAAAAAGTCCCATATTCTGGGCACCCTAGTATGCAATCAACTGAAAACAATTTTAAGTACATTCCCCTGCTGTAATAAGTACGTTTTTGCAATTCCGTCGTGAAACTACTTACTTTTCCTGTCATTCTTGAACGACCAAAAAGCCTACTTTTCTGTACCAAAAATAACAGAATCGAATAGCAACACTTTTCAAAATAAATGCTGAAAAGTTCTACTTTTCAGCACTCAAATGGGTGCTGAAAAGTTGAACTTTTCAGAACTTGTTTTGAAAAGTAACACTTTTCAACATTTTTTTGATTTAAACGATTTATTGACAAAATACATGAAAATTTTACATAACATTTCACTCAGTGTGTGTTTTTTGGAATTGCAAAAAAATGTTGTATGGAACTCGTTGCAAAACATGATTTTTCAGCACTCTTCGTATTTATCCAACTCGGTGAACCTCGTTGGATAAATGTACGACTCGTGCTGAAAAAATCCTCTTTTGCAACTTGTTGCATAAACTACTACAGTTAAACCTCGCATATGCACCTCATATGGGGGTTTCTTATGCGAAGCACGCATATGCGAGGTACAGGGCTTATGGGATTTTGGCTATATGGGAGACATGGGCTATATACTATACCAATTTATAGTGTTTTGGAGTCGTTATGAAGTCAGCTTTACAGCTACACCAAATTTACATGGTTTACGATGTTCTAGGTCATCCGAAACTTCGTCAAGTTAAGGCCTATGTGTTCAACGCCGTACAAGTATGAGGTAGGCGATTTGACTGTGGTTTTTCACCACAGGTCATATCCGGATAACCTCAAGGAGGTTCAGGGACTAGTCTACCGATATGTGGTGATGTTCTGGGTCTTCTATAGAGTCCCGAGAGTTACGACCGACGGGTCTACCGCCGTAACAAAGCAGAGGTCGATGGTTTTTGACCTTAGATAATATCCAGATAGCCTCAGGGAGGTTCAGGGACTAGTCTACCGATATGTGGTGATGTTCTGGGTCTTCTGTAGAGTCCCGGGAGCTACGTCCGATGGGTCTACCGACGTAACACGGCAGAGGTCTGTGGTTTTTGACCTCAGATCATATTCGGATAGCCTCAGGGAGGTTCAGGGACTAGTCTACCGATATGTGGTGATGTTCTGGGTCTTCTGTAGAGTCCCGGGAGCTACGTCCGATGGGTCTACCGACGTAACACGGCAGAGGTCTGTGGTTTTTGACCTCAGATCATATTCGGATAGCCTCAGGGAGGTTCAGGGACTAGTCTACCGATATGTGGTGATGTTCTGGGTCTTCTATAGAGTCCCGGGAGTTACGACCGACGGGTCTACCGCCGTAACAAAGCAGAGGTCGATGGTTTTTGACCTTAGATAATATCCAGATAGCCTCAGGGAGGTTCAGGGACTAGTCTACCGATATGTGGTGATGTTCTGGGTCTTCTGTAGAGTCCCGGGAGCTACGTCCGATGGGTCTACCGACGTAACACGGCAGAGGTCTGTGGTTTTTGACCTCAGATCATATTCGGATAGCCTCAGGGAGGTTCAGAGACTAGTCTACCGATATGTGGTGATGTTCTGGGTCTTCTGTAGAGTCCCGGGAGCTACGTCCGATGGGTCTACCGACGTAACACGGCAGAGGTCTGTGGTTTTTGACCTCAGATCATATTCGGATAGCCTCAGGGAGGTTCAGGGACTAGTCTACCGATATGTGGTGATGTTCTGGGTCTCCTGTAGAGTCCCGGGAGCTACGTCCGATGGGTCTACCGACGTAACACGGTAGAGGTCTGTGGTTTTTGACCTCAGGTCATATTAAGATAGCCTCATGGTGGTTCAGGGACTAGTCTACCGATATGTGGTGATGTTCTGGGTCTTCTGTAGAGTCCCGGAAGCTACGTCCGAGGTCTGTGGTTTTTGACCTCAGATCATATTCGGATAGCCTCAGGGAGGTTCAGGGACTAGTCTACCGATATGTGGTGATGTTCTGGGTCTTCTGTAGAGTCCCGGGAGCTACGTCCGATGGGTCTACCGACGTAACACGGCAGAGGTCTGTGGTTTTTGACCTCAGATCATATTCGGATAGCCTCAGGGAGGTTCAGGGACTAGTCTACCGATATGTGGTGATGTTCTGGGTCTTCTATAGAGTCCCGGGAGTTACGACCGACGGGTCTACCGCCGTAACAAAGCAGAGGTCGATGGTTTTTGACCTTAGATAATATCCAGATAGCCTCAGGGAGGTTCAGGGACTAGTCTACCGATATGTGGTGATGTTCTGGGTCTTCTGTAGAGTCCCGGGAGCTACGTCCGATGGGTCTACCGACGTAACACGGCAGAGGTCTGTGGTTTTTGACCTCAGATCATATTCGGATAGCCTCAGGGAGGTTCAGAGACTAGTCTACCGATATGTGGTGATGTTCTGGGTCTTCTGTAGAGTCCCGGGAGCTACGTCCGATGGGTCTACCGACGTAACACGGCAGAGGTCTGTGGTTTTTGACCTCAGATCATATTCGGATAGCCTCAGGGAGGTTCAGGGACTAGTCTACCGATATGTGGTGATGTTCTGGGTCTCCTGTAGAGTCCCGGGAGCTACGTCCGATGGGTCTACCGACGTAACACGGTAGAGGTCTGTGGTTTTTGACCTCAGATCATATTAAGATAGCCTCATGGTGGTTCAGGGACTAGTCTACCGATATGTGGTGATGTTCTGGGTCTTCTGTAGAGTCCCGGAATCTACGTCCGAGGTCTGTGGTTTTTGACCTCAGATCATATTCGGATAGCCTCAGGGAGGTTCAGGGACTAGTCTACCGATATGTGGTGATGTTCTGGGTCTTCTGTAGAGTCCCGGGAGCTACGTCCGATGGGTCTACCGACGTAACACGGCAGAGGTCTGTGGTTTTTGACCTCAGATCATATTCGGATAGCCTCAGGGAGGTTCAGAGACTAGTCTACCGATATGTGGTGATGTTCTGGGTCTTCTGTAGAGTCCCGGGAGCTACGTCCGATGGGTCTACCGACGTAACACGGCAGAGGTCTGTGGTTTTTGACCTCAGATCATATTCGGATAGCCTCAGGGAGGTTCAGGGACTAGTCTACCGATATGTGGTGATGTTCTGGGTCTCCTGTAGAGTCCCGGGAGCTACGTCCGATGGGTCTACCGACGTAACACGGTAGAGGTCTGTGGTTTTTGACCTCAGATCATATTAAGATAGCCTCATGGTGGTTCAGGGACTAGTCTACCGATATGTGGTGATGTTCTGGGTCTTCTGTAGAGTCCCGGAAGCTACGTCCGAGGTCTGTGGTTTTTGACCTCAGATCATATTCGGATAGCCTCAGGGAGGTTCAGGGACTAGTCTACTGATATGTGGTGATGTTCTGGGTCTTCTGTAGAGTCCCGGGAGCTACGTCCGATGGGTCTACCGACGTAACACGGCAGAGGTCTGTGGTTTTTGACCTCAGATCATATTCGGATAGCCTCAGGGAGGTTCAGGGACTAGTCTACCGATATGTGGTGATGTTCTGGGTCTCCTGTAGAGTCCCGGGAGCTACGTCCGATGGGTCTACCGACGTAACACGGCAGAGGTCTGTGGTTTTTGACCTCAGATCATATTAAGATAGCCTCATGGTGGTTCAGGGACTAGTCTACCGATGTGTGGTCATTCTTTGGGTCTTCTGTAGATTCCTAGGAGTAACGGCCGATGGCTCTACCACCGCAACAAGATAGAGGTCGGAGGTTTTCGACCTCAGTTCATATTCGGATAGCCTCAGGGAGGTTCAGGGACAAGTCTACCTATTTCTGGTAATGGTATCGCCGTAATCGGCCGTAACTCTCAAGATCTTACAAAGACCTATCACATCGGTAGACTAGCCCTAGAACCTCCTGAGTCTATCCGGATATGATATGAGGTCGAAAACCTCCGACCTCTATCTTGTTACGGTGGTAGACCCATCGGCCGTAACTCCCGGACTCTGCAGGAGACCAAAACATCACCACATATCGGTAGACTAGTCCCTGAACCTCCTGAGGCTATCCGAATATGATCTGAGGTCAAAACCACAGACCTCTGCCGTGTTACGTCGGTAGACCCATCGGGAGACTCAGAAGACCCAGAACATCACCACATATCGGTAGACTAGTCCCTGAACCTCCCTGAGGCTATCCGAATATGATCTGAGGTCAAAAACCACAGACCTGTGCCATGTTACGTCGGTAGACCCATCGGACGTAGCTCCCGGGACTCTACAGAAGACCCAGAACATCACCACATATCGGTAGACTAGTCCTTGAACCTCCCTGAGGCTATCCGAATATGATCTGAGGTCAAAAACCACAGACCTCTGCCATGTTACGTCGGTAGACCCAAAGGACGTAGCTCCCGGGACTCTACAGAAGACCCAGAACATCTCCACATATCGGTAGATTAGTCCCTGAACCTCCCTGAGGCTATCTGGATATTATCTAAGGTCAAAAACCATCGACCTCTGCCTTGTTACGGCGGTAGACCCTTCTGGCGTAGCTCTCGGGACTCCACAGAAGACCCAGAACATTTCCACATATCGGTAGACTAGTCCTTGAACCTCCCTGAGGCTATCTGGATATGATCTGAGGTCAAAAAACACCGACCTCTGCCGTGTTACGGCGGTAGACCCATCGGTCCTCCCGGGACTCTACAGAAGACCCAGAACATCACCACATATCGGTAGACTAGTCCTGAACCTCCTGAGGCTATCTGAGGTCAAAACCACATACCTCTGCCATGTTACGTCGGTAGACCCATCGGACGTAGCTCTCGGGACTCTACAGAAGACCCAGAACATCACCACATATCGGTAGACTAGTCCCTGAACCTCCCTGAGGCTATCCGAATATGATCTGAGGTCAAAAACCACAGACCTCTGCCATGTTACGTCGGTAGACATCGACCTCTCATCGACCTATCATCGACCTCTGCTTTGTTACGGCGGTAGACCCGTCGGTCGTAGCTCCCGGGACTCTATAGAAGACCCAGAACATCACCACATATCGGTAGACTAGTCCCTGAACCTCCCTGAGTCTATCTGGATATAATCTAAGGCCAACAACCATCGACCTCTGCCTTGTTACGGCGGTAGACCCTTCAGGCGTAGCTCTCGGGACTCCACAGAAGACCCAGAACATTTCCACATATCGGTAGACTAGTCCCTGAACCTCCCTGAGGCTATCTGGATATGATCTGAGGTCAAAAAACACCGACCTCTGCCGTGTTACGGCGGTAGACCCATCGGTCGTACCTCCCGGGACTCTACAGAAGACCCAGAACATCACCACATATCGGTAGACTAGTCCCTGAACCTCCCTGAGGCTATCCGAATATGATCTGAGGTCAAAAACTACAGACCTCTGCCATGTTACGTCGGTAGACCCATCGGACGTAGCTCCCGGGACTCTACAGAAGACCCAGAACATCACCACATATCGGTAGATTAGTCCCTGAACCTCCCTGAGGCTATCCGGATACGATCTGTGGTCAAAAACCACAGTCAAATCGCCTAACTCATACTTGTACGGCCTTGAACACATAGACCTAAACTTGACGAAGTTTCGGATGATCTAGAACATCGTAAACCATGTAAATTTGGTGTAGCTGTATAGCTGACTTCATAACGATTCCAAAACACTATAAATTTGTATAGTTTAGTTGATTTTTTATAAAAATATAGCCCATGTCTCCCATATAGCCAAAATCCCATAAGCCCTGTACCTCGCATATGCAACTCTTGCGACAAAACCGAATCAGGTGGAATGACTCGTATATGCAAAGTTGCATATGCGAGGCGCTCTTATACGAGGTTTAACTGTAATTCTAAAATATTTAGTGTTTTTTGTTGTTCAGAGCCACACGAGTTTTTTTCCACAATTACTTTTAATCAAGTTTTTTGCATTGAAATTTTACATGTCTTAATACATTTTGATCTAAATATATGGCATGTAGAGGGTTAAGTTCAACCTTCACCAACACAAGGAGTGGCTTCCTCAAGTTCCAGCCTAATCATAATTAAATTAATAACACAGCGTAACAAAATATTTTTTTTATTTTTTGGCAGCACGAAAAAAAATGCTCCTCTAGGGATCGGCTTCCTGAACAAAATGCAACCTGGCGCATATTTTTATTGTTATCCTAACTCGAGATATTCAATGCAGAAGTTTTGCATATGAATCACCCCCCGTCGGAATATATTTTTAATTTTGTTTTCTCTGTAACTTCTGATCAATTAGGTCTTTTTGGACGCTTCCGGTGTCATTCGACGGTAAATTGTTAGAAAAACTCAAGATTTGGTCCCATTGGCCGGTTCCCGTAACCGGTTCCGGAGGAAATCCGGAATATTGACCAAAACTGTGAAAAAACTTCAAAAATTTGAAGTTTTTTGCTCTTAATGCGAAGTGAACGCACTATAGCATGAAACAATCCATACAAACTAAAAAAATGTTGGTCCCAGCATGTTTGAAGGTGTTTAATTGAAAAGGTGGCCATTGAGAACCGGTTCCGGTCAATCCGGATCCGGAAACTCCGGAAAAATTAAGCAATATTTTCACAATTCCAATGTGTCAGACAGATATAAATAAAAGTGTTGTTGAAGCATTCTTTGCTACTTCATATTCATATTACCACAAAAACATGGCCAAGTGGCCAACGGGAACCTGCTCTGAATGTTCCGGATCATGGAACCAGTGGACACTTGACATTTTTAATTTTAAAGGCAGATTTTTATTAAGAAATTTTCAAGGTTTCTGGAAAAATATGAATTAATCCGAAATCAGAATCAGAAATGTGGCCAAGTGGCCAACGGGAACTCGTTCTGAATATTCCAGATCAGAGAACCAATGGTCACTTGATATGTGTATTAATTTAAAATAGCATAATTTAATTAGGAAATTTTCTAGTTTTCTAGAAAAATCAGAATCAGAAATATGGCCAGGTAACCAACAGGAACCCGTTTTAAATGTTCTGGATTAGGGAACCAGTGAACATTTGAAGTTTTTATCAAGTTTTCAAAAAAAATATTTAGATTAATTAAATTTAAAAATTCCTGTAAAAATTAAGAACATATTCGATATCAGAATTAGAAATATTGCCAAGTGGCCTACGGGAACTCGTTCTGAATGTTTCGGATCATGTTACCAGAGGAAACTTGAATTTTTAATTTATTTTAAAATTGCATATTTTAATTAATGAAATTTTTAAATCCCTGGAAAAATCTGAATGTATTTAAAATAAGAAATAAAAATGTTGCCAAGAGGCCGACTGTTCCGGATCAGGGAGCCAGTGGTCACTTGGCATATTTTAATTAGGAATTTTCTAGATTTCTAGAAAAATCTGAATTAATTTGAAATCAGAATTGAAAATGTTGTCAAGTGGCCAACGAGAACCTGTTCTGACTGGTCACAATTTTTATTAATTTAAAAAATATATATTTATTTTAATGATTTTTTTTAAAGTTTTGGAAAAAATCACAGTTTATTTAAAATCAGATTTGAACATATAGCCAAGTGGCCAACGGAAACCCATTCTAAATGTTCCGGTTCTGGGAACCAGTGGTTATTTTTAAATGTTTATTAATTAAAAAAGCATATTTTAATAAGGAAATTTTCTAGTTGTCTAGAAAAATCTGAATTTATTCAAAATCAGAATCAGAAATGTGGCCAGGAACCCGCTTTAAATAATCCGGATTAGGGAACCAGTGAACATTTGAAGTTTTTAACAAGTTTTCAAAAAACATATTTAGATTAATTAAATTTAAAAATTCCTGTAAAAATTAAGAACATATTCGATATCAGAATTAGAAATATTGCCAAGTGGCCTACGGAACTCGTTCTGAATGTTTCGGATCATGTTACCAGAGGAAACTTGAATTTTTAATTAATTTTAAAAACTTTACTTTTTTTGTTTATTTTATAAAGCATATTTTCATTAAGATTTTTTTTAGATTTCTAGAAAAATCTAAATTTATTTGAAATCAGCATTAGAAATGTTGCCAAGTGGCCAAGTGACTGATCACAATTTTTATTAATTTAAAAAAATATAGTGGTTTATTTGAAATCAGAATAAGAAATGTTTCCAAATGGCCAACGGGAACCCGTTCAGAATGTTCCGGATCAGGGAACCAGTGGTCACTTGAAATGTTTATTAATTTAGAAAAAAGCATATATTAATTAAGAAATTTTCTAGTTTTCTAGAAAAATCAGAATTAATTCAAAATCAGAATCAGAAATGTGGCCAGGTGACAAACAGTAACCCGTTTTAATTGATCCGGATTAGGGAACAACTGAATATTTGAAATTTTTATCAGGTTTTCAAAATCATATTTTGATTAATCAAATTTTAAAATTCCTGTAAAAATTCAGAATTTATTTAAAATCAGAATTAAATATGTTGCTAAGTGGTCAACTGGAACCCGTTCAGACTGATCCGGATCAGGAAACAGAAGACACTTGATTTTTTTATTAATATTAATGAAGCATATTTCAATAAATGACATTCAAAAATTCCACTTATAATCTTAAAATTTTTATATTCCTTTAAAAATTCAGAACATATTTGAAATCAGAATTAGGCAAGTGGCCGACGGAATCCGTTCTGAATGATTTGGATCAGGGAACCAGTGTTCACTTGACTTTTTTATTTTATAAAGCATATTCTAATTATGAAATTTTCTAGATTTCTAGAAAAATCTAAATTTATTTGAAATCAGAATTGAAAATGTTGTCAGGTGACCAACGAGAACCTGTTCTGACTAGTCACAATTTTAATTAATTAAAAAATATATTTATTTTGCTGATTTTTTTTTAATTTTTGGAAAAAATCACAGTTAATTTGAAATCAGAATTAAAAATATTTCCAAGTAGCCAACGGGAACCCGTTCTGAAAGTTCCGGATCAGGGAACCAGTGGTCACTTGAAGTGTTTATTGATTAAAAAAGCATATTTTAATTAAAAATTTTCAAGTTTTTAGAAAAATCAGAATTAATTCAAAATCAGAATCAGAAATGTGGCCAGGTGACCAACAGGAACCCGCTTTTAACAATCCGGATTAGGGAACCAGAGAACATTTGAAATTTTTATCATGTTTTCAAAAACATATTTTGATAAATGAAATTTTAAAATTCCTTTAAAAATTCAGAATTTACTTGAAATCAGAATTAGATGTTGCCAAGTGGCCAACGGGAATCCGTTCTGACTGTTCCGGATTGTAATATCTCAAACGTTCGACAGTGCGAGGCGTAAGAACCGCGGGGAAACCTGCAGGGACTTTCTTTGCATTAAGAGCTATCCAAGGTGTGGTAGACTGCGAGGAGCAGTAACCAGCTCGGAGCTCGAAATAAAGTAGACAAGTCGCCTTGATGTTCCAGCCGAAAAGACTCCTCTTTGTTTATTTGAACTCGGGTATTTATACTAGTCAAATTTGTTGCATCACATGTAATTTGAGTGGTGACACTTACGTGCTACAGTATAGACTTCTGGAGTTGGCTTGTACTGGGTTGAACCCTTGCGCTGGCTCAGCAGGAGTCAGCGTCCCGGCCAATTGTCGATGAACCGAAATATGGTTCGAAAAGGCTATACGCAAGCATCAGCAATTATGCTTGCGCCAAGTGGTTCTAACTGTGTGTGGGCTCTACAGCCAGGCAGGGTTTGTGTTTTGAAAGACAAAACCTGGTCTTGTTGTGCGAGGTCCGGGCATGGTAATAAAAATGGAAATTAAGTGTGAATGGGTATGTTGGGAATGCAGTGGTGTTCAGACTATTACAGGATCAAGAAACCAGTGGACATCGCAGGGTTGTTACGGGAAAGTCGAAAGAAAATCCGCGCCAAATCCGCGCTGACCGAAACCTCAATCCGCGCGAAATTCACGCCATATAAAAAAAATCGCGACAAACATTCAAGAAACATAATTTCCAAAGAAAAACCTAATTAAGAAAGTATTTGATAAAAAAATTAAACTCGTTTTATGTTTGAAGGAATGATAGCAAAAATCCTTTTAAAAATACCTAAAGAGACATCAAGAAAAGTGTCACCAAAAATTATTTTTGCAAATCAGAAAGACACTACAATAATTTCGACTAATATAAATGAAATAGAAAATTATAAACCAATATAAACAAAATTTAAAAATCTAATAAATGAAATTTAACTTCAAAAATATAAGCTCAAAAAACCAAAATCTAAAATTTTAATATAATTGAATTTTAGATTTAGAAATTCTAAACATTCAAAATCTTTAAATTTTAATACAGATTGTATTCCATATTCCACACTTAATTTCGAATAATTCCGAAACAAATTGCATTTCCAATATTTGACATATTTTCTTCCAAAATTAAAGATTTTAAGATTTTAAGAATTTAAGAATTTAAGAATTTAAGAATTTAAGAATTTAAGAATTTAAGAATTTAAGAATTTAAGAATTTAAGAATTTAAGAATTTAAGAATTTAAGAATTTAAGAATTTAAGAATTTAAGAATTTAAGAATTTAAGAATTTAAGAATTTAAGAATTTAAGAATTTAAATTTAAGAATTTAAGAATTTAAGAATTTAAGAATTTAAGAATTTAAGAATTTAAGAATTTAAGAATTTAAGAATTTAAGAATTTAAGAATTTAAGAATTTAAGAATTTAAGAATTTAAGAATTTAAGAATTTAAGAATTTAATTTAAGAATTTAAGAATTTAAGAATTTAAGAATTTAAGAATTTAAGAATTTAAGAATTTAAGAATTTAAGAATTTAAGAATTTAAGAATTTAAGAATTTAAAATTTAAGAATTTAAGAATTTAAGAATTTAAGAATTTAAGAATTTAAGAATTTAAGAATTTAAGAATTTAAGAATTTAAGAATTTAAGAATTTAAGAATTTAAGAATTTAAGAATTTAAGAATTTAAGAATTTAAGAATTTAAGAATTTAAGAATTTAAGAATTTAAGAATTTAAGAATTTAAGAATTTAAGAATTTAAGAATTTAAGAATTTAAGAATTTAAGAATTTAAGAATTTAAGAATTTAAGAATTTAAGAATTTAAGAATTTAAGAATTTAAGAATTTAAGAATTTAAGAATTTAAGAATTTAAGAATTTAAGAATTTAAGAATTTAAGAATTTAAGAATTTAAGAATTTAAGAATTTAAGAATTTAAGAATTTAAGAATTTAAGAATTTAAGAATTTAAGAATTTAAGAATTTAAGAATTTAAGAATTTAAGAATTTAAGAATTTAAGAATTTAAGAATTTAAGAATTTAAGAATTTAAGAATTTAAGAATTTAAGAATTTAAGAATTTAAGAATTTAAGAATTTAAGAATTTAAGAATTTAAGAATTTAAGAATTTAAGAATTTAAGAATTTAAGAATTTAAGAATTTAAGAATTTAAGAATTTAAGAATTTAAGAATTTAAGAATTTAAAATTTAAGAATTTAAGAATTTAAGAATTTAAGAATTTAAGAATTTAAGAATTTAAGAATTTAAGAATTTAAGAATTTAAGAATTTAAGAATTTAAGAATTTAAGAATTTAAGAATTTAAGAATTTAAGAATTTAAGAATTTAAGTATTTAAGAATTTAAGAATTTAAGAAAAATGTTTAAATTTAGAAAAAAAAACATTACTCAAAACTCAAAAGAAATTACATATTCAGAGGCAGACATATTAAGAAATGAGTTAAGTGTAGTACTAATTTTATTTGAGAAATTCTCAACCATACATTTAAAAAATAATCTCTACATAATCTTCATCTTAATTTTTCGACGGTTCGTATTAAGAAAATACAAACATTTTCAGAAAAAAAATCTATTAATGAGAAATTTACATTGCAATCAATAGAAAAACAAATTCGCGTAATTCTTGATAATATTTTTCATAATATCTTGAAAGTAATTCTATATATTAAATTAATAAACATTGTGACCAGTTAGAACAGGATCTCGTTGGCTACTTAGCAACATTTTTAATTCTGATTTCGAATATGTTCTGAATTTTAACAGGAATTTTAAAATTTCATTAATCAAAATATGTTTTTTGAAAACTTGATAGTAATTTCAGATGATAACTGGTTCCCAATCCAGAAGATTTAAAACGGGTTCCTGTTGGTCACCTGGCCACATTTATGATTCTGATTTCAAATAAATTGTGATTTTTTTGCAAAAATTAATAAAAAAAAAATCAGTTTTTTTTAAATTTATAAAAAATGTGACCAGTCAGAACAGGTTTTCGTTGGCCCCTTGACAACATTTATATTTCTAATTTTAAATAAATTTAGATTTTCCAGCAATTAAAAAAAATAAAATATGCTTTATTAAAATTAATAAAAAAAAAACAAATGTTCTGGGACTGGTTCCCTAATCCGGATTATTTAAAGCGGGTTCCTGGCCACATTTCTGATTCTGATTTTGAATAAATTCAGATTTTTCTAGACAACTAGAAAATTTCCTTATTAAAATATGCTTTTTTAATTAATAAACATTTCAAGTAACCACTGGTTCCCTGAACCGGAACATTCAGAATGGGTTTCCGTTGGCCACTTGGCTATATTTTCAAATCTGATTTTAAATAAACTGTGATTTTTTCCAAATCTTTAAAAAAAATCAGTAAAATAAATATATATTTTTAAATTAATAAAAATTGTGACCAGTCAGAACAGGTTCTCGTTGGCCACTTGACAACATTTTCAATTCTGATTTCAAATTAATTCAGATTTTTCTAGAAATCTAGAAAATTCCTAATTAAAATATGCCAAGTGACCACTGGCTCCTGATCCGGAACAGTCGGCCTCTTGGCAACATTTTTATTTCTTATTTTAAATACATTCAGATTTTTCCAGGGATTTAAAAATTTCATTAATTAAAATATGCAATTTTAAAATAAATTAAAAATTCAAGTTTCCTCTGGTAACATGATCCGAAACATTCAGAACGAGTTCCCGTAGGCCACTTGGCAATATTTCTAATTCTGATATCGAATATGTTCTTAATTTTACAGGAATTTTTAAATTTAATTAATCTAAATATGTTTTTTGAAAACTTGATAAAAACTTCAAATGTTCACTGGTTCCCTAATCCAGAACATTTAAAACGGGTTCCTGTTGGTTACCTGGCCATATTTCTGATTCTGATTTTTCTAGAAAACTAGAAAATTTCCTAATTAAATTATGCTATTTTAAATTAATACACATATCAAGTGACCATTGGTTCTCTGATCTGGAATATTCAGAACGAGTTCCCGTTGGCCACTTGGCCACATTTCTGATTCTGATTTCGGATTAATTCATATTTTTCCAGAAACCTTGAAAATTTCTTAATAAAAATCTGCCTTTAAAATTAAAAATGTCAAGTGTCCACTGGTTCCATGATCCGGAACATTCAGAGCAGGTTCCCGTTGGCCACTTGGCCATGTTTTTGTGGTAATATGAATATGAAGTAGCAAAGAATGCTTCAACAACACTTTTATTTATATCTGTCTGACACATTGGAATTGTGAAAATATTGCTTAATTTTTTCCGGAGTTTCCGGATCCGGATTGACCGGAACCGGTTCTCAATGGCCACCTTTTCAATTAAACACCTTCAAACATGCTGGGACCAACATTTTTTTAGTTTGTATGGATTGTTTCATGCTATAGTGCGTTCACTTCGCATTAAGAGCAAAAAACTTCAAATTTTTGAAGTTTTTTCACAGTTTTGGTCAATATTCCGGATTTCCTCCGGAACCGGTTACGGGAACCGGCCAATGGGACCAAATCTTGAGTTTTTCTAACAATTTACCGTCGAATGACACCGGAAGCGTCCAAAAGACCTAATTGATCAGAAGTTACAGAGAAAACAAAATTAAAAATATATTCCGACGGGGGTGATTCATATGCAAAACTTCTGCATTGAATATCTCGAGTTAGGATAACAATAAAAATATGCGCCAGGTTGCATTTTGTTCAGGAAGCCGATCCCTAGAGGAGCATTTTTTTTCGTGCTGCCAAAAAATAAAAAAAATATTTTGTTACGCTGTGTAATCCGCACACACACATAAATTGACCTTCCACTTTGAGAGGCCCACCCTGGAAGGGTCACTAATTCGACGCCATTCGCATATTTTAAGCGCCTTAATAGCGAAAAATTTGCACCAATTTCTTTGCCCCCCCTCTCTGCCCGTGAATATTTTCATATTCATCATGTTGCTGCTGATGACGATCATCAAGTTGAACGATCCCGGCGGGCACGATTCAGGATCAACACATTTTCGTAATGGTTTTTTGTGTCTTTTTTTTTGTCTTTTTTTGCAGATGGACCTCTAACGGGTTCTACGTGTCACTGAAGTTCGTCCTGCTGCTGCACTTGGTGGTACTGGCCGTACTGGGGCTGCTGTGTCTGCCAAGATCGGAACAGAAACAGACTTCGACGACGGAGTCGCAGATGCAAATCATTAGCTCGAAGAGTATCGAAGTGTAACGGGACATGTTGAATATCAACTGGTTCAACAAGGTGTTTTGTTAGAATTTTAATTTCTGTAAAATATGAGCTCTTATATTTTAAGGTTTGAGAAAGAAACACCAAGCCTAAAAAAAAGCAAAAAATCGATCTCTTTCTGAAAAATTTCAATCCGTTACGATACAATCTCCAACATGCAATTCCACTATCAATTTCCAGCTCTAAAACAAAACGTCCTCTCCCGAAGCAAACAAACAACCAAAATCGCAAGGTGGATTTTGCTTGCAAATGATTTGTGGTTATGGCGGCAGATGGCATCGCGCCGCCAGGTTCTGTCACGATTAGTTTCGATGTCCGGAGAGCGCCGGACCCACGTCGCCCAACCATTAGAATTATTATTCAATTTCAACGATAAGCGCATCGGCGGCGTCGTCTTCGAGATAGGAGTTGTTGACCACCAAACGGGAGGCCGTTAGTGGTGCCAAAGGTGCAACCTGCCAAGGAAGCGTTCGTTGAACTTCCAGCCTGTCCGAGGAGAATCTAATGAGCTTTGCGGCGTTGATCGCACACGCCTTGGAGGTAGTCAGCAAACTCAGCTGCGATTCACCCCGGGAAGGAAGACCACGCTGACTGCTTGCCCTTTTTGGCAACATTTTATTCCAAATTGCAAATTAATGTACACTTCAAGAACGAAGCGAGAGAGCTATTACCGGAGGTGTGTCTGGGAGGTGACGTGATAGGGTAGCCTGTTCACAATTTTTCACACCAGAAGTTAAATAAAAGAGATTTGGAAGACGGAAGTGCTTGATATGTTCCACTTTTTCAGTGGATAAGGGAAATTCTCCAAGGTATTCTCAAGTAAGTTTCGCTTGTTGTTTGTCGTTTTGTTGACTGTTTTCATTGAAGCTCAAAGTTGTGATGCAATTTTGTTATTTCTTGCAATTACAATACACTTTCATCATTATCATCTGGTTCCTGGATTTTCTACCAATCCATTCCTTGAAATTACAAAAAAAAATAAGATCCTGTTTGGAAACCCTATCCTGAACCTCTAAACACGCCACCGTCCTGGGCTTGCAAGCGCCTTCAGCCTGTCATCATTTCGTGGGGTTTAATTGTTTATTTGTCTTGTATATCAAGTTCGTACTTGGCGGTCCCGACGTGTCGTCGTGCCGCCTGGGTCTTCCCGGGAAGACCACAACCATGACGAACCGACACCGGGTTTTGGCCGGAGGTTGGCCCCAATGGCTGTCAAACTGTTGCTCGGCAGCCTTCTTGTAGCCCATACAATGTATTCCGATCGAATCGTCCTCCTGCCAAAGTCACGCAATATTCCGGACCGGATATCGATCAAACATCTTAATTTTTTCCAATTTCCAGTTGGAGGGTGTGACAAGGCAGCCGAACCGGATAGGTGTCATGATTGCAAACCGCGAACCTTCATGGGCTGGACGTGGACAAATGAGCAGCAATTGATCGATTTGCATGCAACTTTGTTGCATGAGCGACAGGATATGCACGGGTGTCATGTTCTAATTATTGCATGTTAGAATGGTATTAAGTTTCGAGAACGTTGTCATCGAAATAAAAATAATTGTGCTTTTTATTGCATAATTAATTAGCGTTTTGAACGGGCAACAGTTTGCATAAATTTAAACCAAATCACCTGCATTTGGCTGTCGCAAGCATGTCCGTTTTAAATTTGACTCTCCATTTTGAGAAGACAAAAATGTGCAGCTTTCAGCAGGTTTTATTTGAGTTAATTAAACGTTATATTTTACAAAATAGTCCAAGAAATTCAAATAAAAGCTAGAGGAAATTCTCGTATGTTTGGCAGGTTAAGCAACCATTCCTAACTCCATCCAATTTGCTGATTTACACTTAAAAAAAAATGCAAAACTTTGGATAGAAATTTGCTTGCTCACTTCTTATTGAGCTATTTATCACTAGAGCAATTCTGTGAGATTTCGGCAATTCAATTTTTTTTTATAAATTTCAATCCGGCTGAAACTTTTTAGGTGCCTTCAGTATGCCCAAAGAAGCCATTTTGCATCATTAGTTTGTCCATATAATTTTCCATACAAATTAAGCAGCTCTCCATACAAAAATGATGTATAAAAATTCAAAAATCTGTATCTTTTGAAGGAATTTTTTGATCGATTCGGTGTCTTCGGCAAAGTTGTAGGTATGGATATGGACTACACTAAAAAAAATGATACACGGTAAAATAAATTTGAAGATTTTAAATTTCATTTTTTGGTACTAAAATTTTATTTGCCAAATAACACAATTTTATTTTGTTTATTTCTGATATGTTTTAGGATACACATCAATTGCCAAATTTTCAGAAATTTCCAGAATCGGCAAAAAATCTTTGACCGGGTTATGAATTTTTGAATGAATACAGTTTTTTTCAAAAATCGAAACATTGCTTGCAAAAATGTTTCAACTTCAGTTTTCGATGTTAAATCGAATTTGCAATCAAAAAGTACTTAAGTGAAATTTTGATAAAGTGCCACGTTTTCAAGTTATAGCCATTTTTTGGAAACTTTTTGAAAATTGTCGAAGTCATTAATTTTTTAAATTAGTGCCGATGTTTACCCACCTTTGAATCTTTTTTTTTTTTTGAGAAGCTGAGAAAATTCTCTATACTTTGCTTTTTGAACTTTGTTGAAACGACCTTTAGTTGCTGAGATATTGCCATGCAAAGGTTTAGGAACAGGAAAATTGATGCTTTCTAAGTCCCACCCAAACAACCCACCATTTTCTAACGTCGATATCTCAGCAACGAATGGTCCGATTCACAAAGTTAAAAATGTGAAGCATTCGTGAAATTTTCGGATCCTTTCGAAAAAAATATTTAAAGTAATTTCAAATCAAGACTAGGATTTCAAAAGGGCCAAACATTCAATATAAAGGTTTTTTTTATAATGTTGGTCCTTATTTAATTTTTTTTAAATATTGTTTTCGAAAAGGTCGAACAATTTCACCAATGTTTCATGATTTACATTAAAAATCGGACCATTAGTGGCTGAGATATCGACATTAGAAAATGGTAGGTTGTTTGGGTGAGACTTAGAAAACATCAATTTTCCTGTTTCTAAATCTTTGCATGGCAATATCTCAGCAACTAAGGGTCGTATCAACAAAGTCCGAAAAAGCAAAATATAGAGAATTTTCTCAGCTCTTCAAAAATATTTTTTCAAAAGTAGGCAAACATGCGCACTAATTAAAAAAAATGAAAAACTGCGACATTTTTCTAAAAAGTTTCCTAAAATGGCTTTAACTTGACAACTGTGCACTTTCTCAAAATTTCACTAGGGTACTTTTTGATCGCAAATTTGATTTTACATCGAAAAATTGAGTTGAAATTTTTTTTCGACCAATATTTTGATTTTAAAAAAAATCTGTATTGATTAAAAAATTCTTAACTCGGTCAAAGATTTTTTTGCACAACCTGGAAATTTTTGAAAAGTTGGCATTTGATGTCCTCTAAAACATATCAAAAAATACAAAAATTCCAAGTAGTATTTTTTGCAAATCAAGTTTTAGGGACAAAAAGTTAAATCAAAAATCAACTTTGTCCAAGACACCAAATCGATCAAAGAATTCCTTCGAAAGAAACAAATTTTTGAATTTTCATACATCATTTTTGTATGAGCAGCAATGGCTTCTTTGAGCATAACAAAGGCACCAAAAAAGTTTCAGCTGGATTAATAAAGACAGAAATCAAAATTAAGAAAAAAAGGCCGATTTCGTAGAGAGCTGCTCAATTGCCAAAAAACCATCACAAAAGCATTTTTTGCAATTCTGTCGTGAAATTACTCACTTTTCCGGTCATTCTTGAACGACGAAATAGCCTACTTTTCTGTACCAAATATAACAGAATCGAATAGCAACACTTTTCAAAATAAATGCTGAAAAGTTCTACTTTTCAGCACTCAAATGGGTGCTGAAAAGTTGAACTCTTCAGCACTTGTTCCGAAAAGTAACACTTTTCAACATTTTTTTTTTGATCTAAACGATTTATTAACAAAATACATGAAAATTTGACTTAAAATTTCACTCAGTATGTGGTTTTTTGGAATTGCAAAACATGTTGTATGGAACTAGTTACAGCAGCTTTAAAAATAAAAATGTTGGAAAATAGTAGTTTATGCTACAAGTTGCAAAACTTGATTTTTTCAGCACTCTTCGTATTTATCCAACTCGGTGAACCTCGTTGGATAAATGTACGACTCGTGCTGAAAAAATCCTCTGTAACTTCAAAAGGATTGGACTTAGGACAATGGTCAATACCCGGGCAGACGGTAATAATAAAATTCATGCCATTTCAATAACAAATACTGTTAAAATAACAGAAAGTGTTATGGAATCTTCTTGAATAATACATTTTTGCATAGGGGTTGAATAAGAGTTTATGTTATGATAACAAAATTTGTTATTGGTCTGATATTGGTTGAAAGCCAAAACAACTTTGGAATAACATTTTTTGTTATGGAAGAATAACTCCAACTGTTATTGGGATGATCGGATTAGTTGTTAAAATAACAAAAAATAATAACAAAGATTTGTTCGAAGAATAACTAAAAATGTTTGTAGTCTGTTATTACAATAACAATCCAATAACAAAAAAAAAAAAACAAAACGACGAATAACAAATTTTGTTATAAATAACAAAAAATGTTTTTGGCCTAGTATTTTAAAATATCAAAAAATGTTATTCCCAAGTTATTTCCGTCTGCTCGGGTATGGAGACTTTTACGTAAAATTGTCTGAAGAATCGACTCCCATATTCGGTTTTTGAAAATTTTGAAGTTTTTGTAATTTTGTTTAGGGCCATCTTGCATTTTTTGTGATTCTTTTTTACATCTTGGGCTACTTTCACAAAAATTTTGAACGAAAAAAAAATCGTGGACTCACCTTCAAATTTCATTTTTCAGTGTATTTTTTCGGAAAGCCTGTCAAACTTCTTACAAGTTTGTTTTTGACCACTTTTTGATATGACGCAACGGCTTCGAGATACAGCAAGATTTAAATGACGAAATACAAAAATATTTAAAACACTTACGCCCTTCTCAAATGTCATTATCGAGTGAAACTGGCGTCTACAAAGTTTCATTGAATTCGGAGAGGGTCAAGAAAAAAGTTTTTTTTTTGTTTTGAGCTGGAATTGCTCTAAGTTTGAAAAAAGAGTAACAAATGTGTACAAATGAAGAATCAATAACTCTTAAGACTTGCAGAATTTCTCCGTGATTTCTTAAAATAATGTTTTTTTTTTGCGTTTCATTTTTGAATGGAAAAATCCAAAATGCCTCGAATTATGACCCGTCACAACTTCACAATGCAATAATGTTTTAAGCTTAAGCCCGGCAGAAGGGTGGTGGCACAAAACAATATTTATGTGACTGCAAACTGGTATCAGCGTGTGTTTGTGTGTTTATAAATAAGGCAAGAAACGCGATCATAAATTTGCAGTTTATAAATTGCTAATGCACGCTTAATATAATCAACCATATTTTGCGTGTGTGTGTTTAAGGAAAGGGAACCTCCTCCGGACGACCGCACACGATTTCGAGGGCCTCGTACATCCAGGGGTCCGTAAGATGGCTTAAGAAACAGATTAGCAGACCCCCAAATGGCAGCTGTTTGTGGCGCCTTTTAAGGGGGGTCATTAGGAAGATCTTCTCTGGGGGAAAAACCTGAACTCTCGTGTCGAGAATAATTTGACACTCTCCAGAAGGCTCAATCAACGGGTGTACAGGATAATTTCGAGGTACAGATCCCGCTACACAAAAGCTGTCAGCAACTGGTTAAATTGTTTGAACAGTTCATCTCCTGGGGAAACCGTTACAACCTGCGGTAATCAAGCACAAGCGAGTTTAAAGTTGATTCTCGTACCTTGATCGTGCTATCTCTTCGATCTTTTTTTGTTATCATAATTAAAGGACATTTTTCATAAGCAAAATGTATTCCTTCCTCTAAGACATGTTTCAAGATATATGTTTTGAAGGAAGACACCGTGAATAAAATCATACCCTGCAATAAAATCGAATCAAAACAAAAGAAAATGCAGTCATTAAATGACACACATGGCTCACTTGTAATAATAATGTGGGAATCCTGTCGAGTGAGAAATATTTTAATGAAAATAATGACTCCAATCGTCGTACCAAAATTCGTACAACTTCACGAGGCATCCCCCTAAAATTAGTTTCAAATCATACGAATCTTCAACACTTCACCGAAAATCTGCAACTCGTTGAAAAACTCCAATTGACCTTCCAACCGACCGCAGCGGGATCATAAATTTGGGGCAAAAACTTCCGAACCCGAACCTGCGCCGCGACCTGCCCTGCGGCGGTGGGTCAGTTTTATTGGTAGAGTGTCATAAATTTGACCAGCCCTGAGGGCCCCGGCATATTTACGCGTTTGCTACCGAAATTCCGTGTGTCGTTTTTTTTTTCATTCTCGAACTTATTTTTATATGATGATGATTCCAATGAACAGCAATTTCGACGTGATACGCAGTTCGCGATAAAATGCGATGAATTCGGTAGCTACCGGCACGGGAAGGTGTTGTGTTTGTTGGTCGAGTTAATAAGTTAAATAAATATTGTAAATCAGATGGAATGGCATGATTATTTTTTAATCTAGAGGGGAGCAAGAAAGGGTGCGTTCGGCAAATATTTAGTAGAACTTCAGAAATGATTGCGAAACTCCCTTCTAAATGATGATCCTTCATATTTTTTTTTTTTCGTTCAAAGGAACAAACATGCCACGCTTTTTTGAAATGTTAGTCTTGATTCCAAAATTTCCCAAATATTTTTTTGGTTCATAAAATTTCACAATTGTTTCATTTTTCAACATTCAAAATTGGATCATTATTTGCTAAGATATTGGCATTAGAAAATGTGGGAATGTTTGGATAAGACTTAAAAAAACTTAAATTTTGTTGTTGATTTGTCTTTTCTTCGCTGTATTTCAGCAACCAGAGCTCTAATTTTCAATGTCTCTTAGGCAATTTTATTGAAAATTTTCTGAACCTTTCGAAAAAAAAGTTTGAAGTTTTTTTCCGTTCTGCTCCTGTTTACAGCCTGCCGAACGATCGTCTTCCGTAGCGCTATTGTTTGAGCGAGACAGTATTGACGAATTATTCGAGCAGTTGCCCCCTCTCCTTCCCTAGACCAATCCCCCAATGCCATGCCACACGAGCACGCAAGACCGATCCGGGGACGTGGAGATGAGCGAGATTGGGGTTCAAGCCATCGACCTTCTGCTTACAAAGCGAAACCCGTACCACTAGGCCACGGGAGCTCGGCAAAAAAAATGATTTTACATTAATAACTATTTTTTTTAAACAGTGATTTGGGGAAAGTTTAATTTTTATCATAAAAAGTTGAAGACACCAAATCTATCAGAAAATTCCTTTAAAATTTACGTACCACCTTATAAAATTAACGTACCATTTTTGTATGACCAGCACACAAAAATGTATGGGGACTTGTATGTGTAATGACACAAAATGGCTCCATAAAGTTTGAGCCAAATAAAATACAAAAATACAACATGGGTTATTCTCCGCCAACTCACACAGCAGTTGCCCCGACCCCTCTTTGATTTGCGTGAAACTTTGTCCTAAGGGGTAACTTTTGTCCCTGATCACGAATCCGAGGTCCGTTTTTTGATATCTCGTGACGGAGGGGCGGTACAACCCCTTCCATTTTTGAACATGTGAAAAAAGAGGTGTTTGAAAATTGACCCAATCTCACCCCTTATAGGGGGTGACATTCTGAGTACTTTATTATTTATTTCATCTTTGGCACTCGCCGCACAGACTACACCTTATGTCCTATTTTTAATCCTAGTTTTAAATACACATTTTGACATTCCAAACACAAACACATCTGCTACATCATTAAACACTCGACAGCAAGCACTAAGGGGACTATAATAACCGTAGTTCGTACGATGGCCAGGAACTTCAAGAAACGGAGCAGGGTTGCGCAGATTACGAGCTGGGATGTGTAGGGTGATTTTATCGCGAAGAGTAGGGCAGTCAATATTGCACGACAACAAGTCGAATACATAAATTCGCTGTAGTAGAACCCGTCGTGATGCCAGCGCAGGAGTTTAAGCCGCTCACAGTTGTCATCGTACGAGGAGAGTCCTTGAGGCCGCACCCATGGCAGGCGTCGCACAGCAAATCTGGTGAAAGCTCGCTGAATCCGCTCGATCCTTTCAGCTTGCACGGCGTAGTAAGGTGCCCATACTTGGACGGCGTACTCTAGTTGACTCCGAACTAGCGAACAATAGATTGTTTTAAGCGCGAACAGATCCACAAAGTCAGCTGCATTTCGACGAAGAAATCCGAGGGTGGCAAAAGCTTTCGCTGTTGTCAGTGCAATATGTTCGTTGAAGCACGCTTTGCTGTCGATCGTCACACCCAGGTCCTTGATAGTGTTCACCCGTTCAAGTTCGTTTTGGCCCATCCTGTAGCTACTCAAGAGAGGTGTTCGTTTGCGCGTGAAGCTTATGATTTTGCATTTTTGTACGTTGACCTCCATTCCGTTGGCAGTGCACCAGCGTAACAGGCGATCGATGTCTTGCTGGAGTGCACAGCTGTCGAGAGGCGAGCTAACTGATCGGAACACTTTATAATAATTTGCAGCCTGAAACGGTGATGAGATAGAAATTTTGTGTTAAAGGGACTTTTGTGTAAAATTAGACGCCCGATTTGATGGCGTACTCAGAATTTCGAATAAACGTGTTTTTCATCGAAAAAACACTAAAAAAGTTTTAAAAATTCTCCCATTTTCCGTTACTCGACTGTAAAATTTTTTGGAACATGTCATTTTATGGGAAATTTAATGTACTTTTCGAATCTACATTGTCCCAGAAGGGTCATTTTTTCATTTAGAACAAAATTTTTCATTTTAAAATTTCGTGTTTTTCTAACTTTGCAGGGTTATTTTTTAGAGTGTAACAATGTTGTACAAAGTTGTAGAGCAGACAATTACAAAAAATTTGAAGTATAGACATAAGGGGTTTGCTTATAAACATCACGAGTTATCGCGATTTTACGAAAAAAAGTTTTGAAAAAGTTGGTCGTCATCGATCATGGCCATTCATGGTCACCCGCGACAGACACGGACGACGAAACAAAGAGAAACGCAAAAAGTAACTTTTTCAAAACTTTTTTTTTCGTAAAATCGCGATAACTTGTGATGTTTTAAGCAAACCCCTTATGTCTATACTTCAAATTTTTTGTAATTGTCTGCTCTACAACTTTGTAGAACATTGTTACACTCTAAAAAATAACCCTGCAAAGTTAGAAAAAACACGAAATTTTAAAATGAAAAATTTTGTTCTAAATGAAAAAATGACCCTTCTGGGACAATGTAGATTCGAAAAGTACATTAAATTTCCCATAAAATGACATGTTCCAAAAAATTTTACAGTCGAGTAACGGAAAATGTATATATCAAAATTTTTGTAATTGTCTGCTCTACAACTTTGTAGAACATTGTTACACTTTAAAAAACAACCCTGCAAAGTTAGAAAAAACACGAAATTTTAAAATGAAAAATTTTGTTCTAAATGAAAAAATGACCCTTCTGGGACAATGTAGATTCGAAAAGTACATTAAATTTCCCATAAAATGACATGTTCCAAAAATTTTTACAGTCAAGTAACGGAAAATGGGAGAATTTTCAAAACTTTTTTAGTGTTTTTTTCGATGAAAAATACGTTTATTCGGAATTCTGAGTACGCCATCAAATCGGGCGTCTAATTTTACATAAAAGTCCCTTTAACACCAAATTTCTATCTCATCACCGTTTCAGGCTGCAAATTGTTGAAAACACCTCTTTTTTCGCATGTTCAAAAATGGAAGAGGTCGTACCGCCCCTCCGTCACGAGATATCCAAAAACGGACCTCGGTTTCGTGATCAGGGACAAAAGTTACCCCTTAGGACAAAGTTTCACGCAAATCGAAGAGGGGTCGGGGCAACTTTTCCCGATTTCGTGTGAGTTGGTAGAGAATTACCCACATATAAAAATGTAAGAAATCGGCTTTCTTTTGCAATGTGGCAAGCTAAAATTGGATCAGCAGTTCCAGAGATATGTTTTTATAAAAAAGTTTTTTTTTGCGAAATTGTAAAAAAACATCAAAAATGGACCACCCTAATGACCAACAAAAAAAATTAAACCAGTTGGTCTAATAAATATTTTGGCCAAGGAGCTTCCATGCCAAATTTGAACCTTTTGATTATAATCCGGCTGGTTTGACCCAAACATTGTAAAAGCATTACAGAGTTGGGTCTAGCTCATTTCCCCGAATGACATTTCCCCGAATGCCATTTCCCCGAAAATCATTTCCCCTAATTGGTCACATCCCCGAATACCACTTCCCCTAATCAGCCACATCCCCGAATGCCATTTCCCCGGATATCATTTCCCCTAATCGGCTATATCCCCGAATGCCATTTCCCCTAATCGGCCATTTCCCCGAATGCCATTTCCCCGAAGTGACACTTACGCCAATTGTCGTTTATTTAAATTTAAAATTACCCGGATTTGCATATCCTCTAATCATCATTTTCGCTAAAGCCTTTTTCCATGACTAACAGTTATTTTCTTTCTCAATTTTACCGAACAAACAGCTTTTTCGGGTATGCTGTTGATTAAATGTTGTAAATTGGGTAGTAAAGCCCTTTGTAAATTTTTATGAACAACGGTAAGAAACACGATTAAGATCATTGGTGCGCTGGAAGTGGGGACGCGAAATCGTGATTATTCAGGTTAATTTTTTGGTGTGCTTTTGTGTCGCTGTTCGTATGGGATGAGTGATTGTGCTAATCGAATAATAGCATGACTTACTGAATTATTTGTGTCTTGAGCGTAATTTTCGTTGAGTAATTGGTGTTTTTTTGTGATTTTTTTTTGAGATCTTAATTAATTGTTTTGTGATTTTCAAAGCCCTTCCTATATCATCGTTGATCGGAAGGCACGGCGTCGGGTAAATTGTGTATAATGTTTTGAATAAGGTTTTATTTTTAATGGTGAAAAAACCATTTCTATATAATGATCGAAAGACGCACTGACATTTTGGATTAATTAATAGTGGAGTGAAATAATTGTGTGTGAGTGATTTTGTGTGTTAACCAAAAAGACCTTCCCATAGCATCGTTGCTCGGAAGGCTCGCCGACGGGTCTGTTATGAAAGTCCTCCCCATAGCATCGTAGCTCGGGAGGCATCGAAAAGCCAATACCTTATCCTACTAACCCAAAAATAATAATCACGTGATGCTTGAAGGAGATGCTGTGGATTCAACGGTCTCAAGCGGTATCAACAAGTATATAGCGAAAAACTGTGTGCTTGATGAGTCTGCAACTTCAACTATCGGACTAACATTCCTCCCTTTCGTTGAACTGCAGGCTTCTTGGGAGGGCGCCGGTATTGACTAATAAAGTAGGGATCTTCAGGGTTAAACAGTGAACGGATGGTTGGCTCCCACTGATCATTTTTGATTCATTGTTTAACTTCAGCTGATCTGTCAATAACGGAGTAGCAGCTCATTGGCAGTCAACCATGCTCATGCTCATGCTCATGCTCACAACGGTAAGAAACACGATTAAAAACCATTTCTGATAACTTTTTTCATTTTTATGCAAAAAAGTTATTGACAAGACAACATTTTTCGATGGATCAACTATGGCCCCCTGGATCGAGCTGTCAAGTAGGAGCTTTTCTGCCAAGAAGGGCCGTGAAGTGAATTTTTAGAAATTGAAATAAAAATCCATTTTAAATCCGACCGCAAAGGGTCATTGTACTTAGAAAAGCTTATTTTTCTTGTGAACAATAATATCACAAATTTAAGCTTAATTTTAGGACCCAATTCCTAATTTTTTGTTGTTCAATTAACATTTGTGTTCAACCGCATGATTAGATGTTGTTTTTGAGAAATTTGCAAGGAATTTTTTCGAATTTTGTTCAAAAATGCAAAAATCGAACAAATAGGTACATAAGGCTGGTACAATTTTTGTTGATTATACTTTTCGCCAAATCCCAAACCAGCAATGTGAATAAAATTATCAGTGTGAACGGGGTTCTACTGATACGGGGTACTACGAAAATCGCACGGTATGTTTTGAATCATAAAAAATAACAAAACTTCTATTGCATTATTATTATCATGTCTATAAGAAAAGGTATTTGTTTTGAGAAAACAACAATCTGTAACAATATTCATTGTATTTGAATGAATAGTACCAAACCTTCCAACACCCCTTCCCCTAAAATGCTACGTCTGTTCTGAGTGAAGCCAAAAGAAAGTTGATCATTCAAGGCCAATACGAACCTTTCAAGAAATATTTTGCCATCATTTTTTTCTTATAGAGTCGACACTCTGGCTGTCGATCTTCTCGATATCAATAATTCTCCATCTATCGATGAATTCTTCAGTCCCTGTTTGCTTTAAAAATCTCTTCCGGTTGTCAATAATTTCAGTTTTCATGGCTTGTACAGACATTTTGCTTGGCGAAACGAAGCTTCAAAGGGTGTTTGAAATTTGTGTGTTTTTGTTTGATGGACGTTGCCATGATTCTCTCTCATAGCTGGGTATCAAGAAAAAATATTTTCAATCGAGTCTTCATTTTGCATCGTTCTGTAATCTGATGATTCTCTTCCTCGACGGTCCCTTGGATATTGACAAGCAGAGAGTCGACTGTAAAATGCTATTTCCCCGAACGCGGTCAAGCCGAAATGCCCGGTGCCCAGGAGAGCGCGCGCTCCGGGGCACCGGGCATTTCGGCTTGACCGCGTTCGGGGAAATGGCGTTCAGGGAAATGACTATTCAGGGATATGACTAATCGGGTAAGTGGCATTCGGGATTGTGGCCCATTCGGGAAAATGGCATTCGGGGATGTGGACGATTAGGGGAAATGGGAAATTCGGGTAAATGGAATTCGGGGAAATGACTATTAGGGGAAGTGTCTTTTCGGGGAAGTGGCATTCGGGGAAATGTCCTTTCGGTAATATGGGTTTCGGGGAAATGTCATAGATTCTACAGAGTTACACTCAATAAAATGTTAGAGTCCTTCATCAAGTAATAAAAAAATGTTTGAAAAGATCCCGAATTCACTTAAACTAAACCCATAATTTTTTCACGAACAAATTGATAAAATAATGAAACCAACATAGATCTCAGTACTTCTAGTTCGGTAGGAATAAGACAAATATACATATGTGCTGAGTAGTTCTCTTGAATTCAGCATTTTTTACAAGATTTTTTGTTTAATTTTTGAAGCTGCTCTGAATTTATATCTTGAGAAGGGATTTTTTGATCGATATGTTGTGTTCGTTAAATTTGTAGGATATGATTAGGAATGTGTGTTAGGGGACTGACATATTTTGCGCTTACACAGAAAAAAATCAATTCTCGTAATCGTGAATTAAGTTCACGAATGTGAGAACCACGAAGGAATTTATTCATGAGTATGGTGCATTTGCACTATAAACATGCATATATTCCTTCGTGGTTCTCGTATTCGTGAATTTAATTCACGATTTCGAGAAATGATTTTTTTCTGTGTATGTCTATAATGATGCAAAATTCAAAAAATCTAAATATTGCTGAATAAAATTATAGATCATTTCATTTTAATAAGATGCAAGATCTTATTTGCAAACGAAAGTGATTTATTTTTATTTTTAAGGGCAACTTTTGCGGAAAAAAATAAAAGCACTTTATGAATTACAGCAAAGAAAATTACTTTTTGACACCTTTTTGAAAAACATTTTGACATTGTTAACTGGAATTCTGGTTAATTTCGAAATTTAGATAGGTTACACTTTTTAGCATATCAAATATTGAGCTGGATTTTTAAACATTAAAATTATTTTCTACAAAAAAAAGCAGAAAACTTCACAAAAAGCTTGATTTTTAACATTAAAAATATAACCAATAGTTTCCAAAATTAAGATTTACAAGGCTTTAGGCTGTATATTAGCATTCAGCAGTCAGACCAACATACACCGAAAAAAACCAATTCTCGAAATCGTGAATTAAATTCACGAATGCAAGAACCACGAAGGAATATATTCACGTTTATAGTGCAAATGCACCATACTCATGAATAAATTCCTTCGTGGTTCTCACATTCGTGAACTTAATTCATGATTACGAGAATTGATTTTTTTCTGTGTAGTCAAACAATGAAGGATAATCTAGAAAATTTTCTCAACTTTTCAAAAATATATTTTGGCTAGTTGGTTTTTCTTAACAAAGTTTGTTTTACAATTGCAAAAAGTCATTCTTGCAAAAACATTTTTTTTTGACAATATTTTTCAAAAGTTTGTCACCTTGTAGGCAGCAATTTCCTGGAAAATTTTGCTTTTTAACAGTTAGTTTTTGTCATTTCAGTTCCAAGATACAGCCATTTTAGTGAAATAAAAATGGCGAATTTCCAAAAATCCCTGATGAAAACTCAATTTTATCACTTACACTACTGTTTCAGCTACTGCCAGCATTTTATATGTTTCCAAACCTTTTGCATTGATTATAACATCAATTTACAAGCAAAACTATAGTTTTCATGGATTTGACTATTTGACGTAAGCGCCATTACGAAGAAATGTATTTTAAATTAACCGCCTTTAGTAAAACAAAGTAACATTTTTTAAAGATTTTGATGAAAATTGCTTTTAATGAAAAAAATATCTTACATTAATACATATGTTTAATTTCATCAAAATCTTGAAGAAAACGTGATTATTTAGTACTAAAGGTGGTAAATTGAAAATACACTGCTTCGTCATGGCGCTTACGTCAAATAGTCAAATCAATAAAAACTATAGTTTTGCTTGTAAGTTTATGTTATAATAAATGCAAAAGGTTTGGAAACATATAAAATGCTGCCAGTAGCTGAACAAGTAGTGTAAGTGATAAAATTGAGTTTTCATAGAGAATTTTGAAAATTCGCTATTTTTATTTTACTAAAACGGCTGTATCTTGGCACTGAAGTGACTTTAAAAATTGTTAAAGAGTACAAGATGACGAACTTTTTTAGATGGTTTTTTTTTGAGAGAAATTCGAAAAAATTTAAGGCAAAAACATATGTTTTCAGCTTTAACATGCTGCCAATGAAAAACGACGACTTCCTTGATCAATATGAATACAGAACATTATTGATAGGACTCCTAAATATAATTTAAAGTGAAATATGGGGCAATTCGAACGCATTTTTCTAGGTTTTAGACCAAAACATGATATTTTTTTGAAAACACAATTTTTCAGTAAGTCTTAAATCGCGAGTTCTATACGCGACACTACTGCACATACATAACGTCATGATTCGAATTCCCGGACGCTTCGAAACCCGGACACTTCATCTTGTTTTATCAATTATTTGGATATAAGTTCGCATTATGAATGTCAAACTGTGTTATTTGATGAATTCCAACATCAACTTTCATTTAAAGTTTGTTTGAACGCTGTAGTTAATGCCAAAACAATTCAATACAATAAAATTATAAGTTTACAAAAAATGCGAAACATTTCACTTGAAATATTTCATAGGCGTTCGAAGCACCGGGAAGGCAAAGTAGAAATTTATGGTTTTGATTTCCTCAAATTCTAGCAAATTTTTATATAAACTATCGATTGTTTTGATGTTAACAGCTTATTTGAGACCTAAAGAATGTCATTCACTAACATTTCAGTCCAATTTTGTGCGATTCATAAGTAAAATCGAGCGTCCGGAATTCGAAGCAAAAGTGTCCGGATTTCGAATCAGCTTTTATCAGTGTCCGGGATTCGAAGCACAACAAGTCATTTTAATTTTAAAATTCTGATGAAAAATTGTTGGAAAAGACACATTTTGCATGGATTTTCTTGAAACAGACTGTTTATAATACATCCTGATGATGTTTCTACATTTCCAACTTACTACATGATTTTTTGTCAGCTATAACGAAAATGATATGCTACTAAGTGTCCGGATTTCGAATCATGACGTTAACCCCTAAACAATAAACGTGGTCATAAATCCTCATGGAGGGCACCCTTGAGTCGGATTCCACCCCTGGATTTGATGAGCCAATCGTTGTCCGTCAAGTCAAAATCTTCAAACTCCAGCCGGTCACTTGGCGATTAGAGGAGACCCTCACTTCTAAACCAACTCTCACAAACAAATACACAAATACACAGGATAAGTGAAGGTATCGGTTTCGAAAATCGAAATTTTGAAAAAAAAAAATAAATGCTTCGATCACGAGGGTTAAAGGAAAAAGGGAATAAAAATGCTGCCAAAAATTACCCACCTGCTTCTTGAGTATAATGTGTTTACCCTTCCAGTACTTCATCATTCCGAGGGCCTGGAGTGTGCTGACGATATCGTAGGAATTGATAGCCATTTCCTGAAATCATAAAAAAGAACAAGAGTAAGTTGTAGTGAGTTAAACTGCAAAGAGCAAAGTTGCAAGATGTGCCTGCAAGGGAGGATCGAAGATCCTGCGTCGTTTTTCCTTTTTTTTTGGGTTTCCTCTGAAAAATGTTCGAAAATTGATCGTTATTATTTATTAGCCATATTACGTGTTTGGTTGGTTCTCCTTCGGGGGGGATCCTACCGTGTGGGGTCAACAGAATCGATCGAATCGGTACGATGTTGCTTTCAAATGCTGATTTGTTATATGCAATTTTTTGAAAAGACATTTTTCTGAGGGAAATTTTCTACACTTTAAATTGTTAAGTAAGATGATTCTGACCGAGAAAAGATTAATACAATGAGCAGGTGAGTTTCCCTAAAATTAATATTCCATAATAACACTAATTCACCATGCCGAGTGCGCTATCTAAACATATGTTTTAGCAACAGTAGGTCATAAACCGAGTCGCCAAAAAAGATCACTTGACTTGTGCACAACCACCCATGTCTGCCAGCAATATCGAAAATGATAGCTTCGGCCACTCTTTACCATCATTCGGTGATGGATCCTCGCACCGAGGACGCAAACTGTTTAAATATTCCATCGATCGATCGATAATTACCACCCTATCGCGACACAGGTCTTGCCACTTACGGCTATCATCATCATTAGCGTATTATTTTTTTGAAGAATCAACTTGCGCACGTGGGGTTCTAATTTTTTTCCAGGCCGCGTGGGCAATATTTTGTTTAAGCAAAAATTATAGTCCTGCCCATGGCCAAAATTGAGACTTTGGTGCGAGCCTTCCTCCGTGATAAATGAGACGTTCATTGACGGACCCGCGTCATGTTTTAGAAAGTATAATATTTTAGCAGAAAGTTACGAGCGCGGCTCGTAAAAAGTAATTTTTAAATTATTGTGTTGGCAAATGTAGATCGAAGGGGGGCTGTATCCCGAAGGCTGGTGGAAAATATAGGGGTAATTGAATGTTTCGGAAGGTTTTGAACGATGTGCTCGGATATTTACACTTTTTTTAAGTCTGAAATTTGAAATGCTAAAATATGACTTTATTCACCTTTAGTGATGGTGATGTATTCGTCATAGTTTTCTTATCAAAATAACACAAAATGTTAAACAAATTTTAATAGGATATGGTTTAAGGCTGGTACAAATTGCATTTAAAGTTTTTGTCACCCCACTACTTTAAAGTAAACCCGAAAAAATGATATTTTAATTTTATTTTTTTTCCCCAAAACTGTAATTTTGAGTTATGGAAAAGTCTGGGCAAAAAAATTGCCGCAGAGTTATGATGATTTTTTAAGAAACAAGAAAATTGTTTTTTAGGTCTGGTTAAGCAGTCTATAATTTTCTAGTACCAATTGTCTTATTTGATAAATTGTTCAGATCACTCGAAAAAAATATTTATTTGAATTTTAATATTACGCAAAATTCAGAGTCGCGAGAATCGTTCTCTCAAAATTTATTAAGAGCTCAGTTCCAAAGTCGAAAGAATAATGCTTCCAACCAATGCTTGAAAAGGGATCGATCACTGAACGGGATTGCTCGATATTCGATAGAGCTTTCTGTCAGCGATCATTTCCCAAAACGATATTTGATCGCTGACACACAACGCCTATCATGACCGTCATTGCTTGGCAACGGTCGGTGAACGTAAAACCGAAGACGAAACGAACGAAAAATGAGCACCACTCAAGCAGCCGCCCGAACGAGACAACGTGCTCTTTCTCTTTCTCTCGTTTTTGTCTCTCTCTTCCTAGTGTATGCTGCGTGGTGACAGAAATCATATGATTGCTATCATTGGAGAGATGATCGGAATCTCGGTAGAATGTCAAACGACCGTTCTCTAGTCGTTTTTTCTCCTGGAGGGAAGTCAATGATTGTGTGAGTGTCTTTGCGTAGCACTCATTCCTTTGTGTGTGAAACGAACGAAAGCAGAATGTAGAAATCAGGTTGTCGTGGTGAAGACGATTGGAGTGCTCTGTCAGCTATCACAAAAAAAGTCGAAATTTCGCAAGCCCTGCTTCCAACACACACCATCAAAACAAATTTATTCATTCGTTAATTGAAGCATTCAATCTTCAACAAGTGTAACACAACGACTTCTGACCACTCCTTGGTCATCAAGCTGTGGTGGCCGAGACAGTTGAGTCTTTAGTTAGTATGTCAAAGATCTTTGATTCGATTTCCGTTGATGACACTTTTTCTTTTTTTTTTTTTGGGTTTTGATGAACCTCGAAGAGATTATTCTCTCAGCAATCTTGAGCTGTATTCTCTGTGTCCGTAAATTGTATCACTTTTCTCTCGGCTTGAGGCCATTATTCTCTCGAAGGCCCCAAAAAGTTTGAACCAAATACAAAATACTTACAGTTTCACAATAGGACTAAAATAGGCCGGCAACTTAATAATAATAAAAAAAAAACAACAACAATAGGACTAAAACATTTTTAACAAGAAACAGAAAAGTAGTAAGTACACAAAAACACAACCAAAACACACACATTGTAAAAGCTTGACATTTTTAGTAAACCCCTGAAGAAGGCCTCAAAATAAAGGCCGAAACGTCAGTGAAGTAGAGAAAAAAATCTGTTTTTCTTTTTCGACAAGACTGCTCGCCAAAACCAGAAAGATTCAAAATAATCAGTCGTTGCGAACCCGGATCAAAACAAAATGGCTACATTTGCACATCAAAGCTTATATTTAATAAAATTGCCGGTCGGTCGATTTTGTTGAGCATTGCTCATGTTCAAAGCCCCTTTATAGCCATCAAAAAACAATAATTTTCGTTCTGGTATGATGGATTTTAAGTTTATTGACAACAAATGACAGCTTTTTGAGGTGCAATTTTAACACAGAAATGTCTCGAAATAGCACAAACCAAACGCTGGAAAAACACTCTTGAATATTTTATTTGAAAATGAAATTTTTATTTGAAAATGCCATATTTTCAAAGGTTTGGTATCATCCTAACGAAACTCGAAAATTTTCTGGACCAATGTATTGCTGCCTTCCTCGCCTCACTGAGAAAAGGCTATAAAATTTCTCGGAAAATGAACTCCTTAAATTGACCTCGTAGACCCACCATCGCCAATATATTAGAGTGTAACAAAAAATACTTTTTGGTGGGCATTCAGGGGTTTGTTCTGGTGGGCATACTGAACTCAAATCCCAAATATGAGCTTGATTGGACTTAACAGGAGCTGGAATTTTGAAAAAATCTTTTTATTACGGGTCAAATCCCATTTAAAATTCAAATACAAAGCGCCAGCTTCTGTTACGTCCAACCAAGCTCACACAGAAAAAAAGTTGATTTTTGAAATGTTGAAAATGTGGTAGGTTGAATATTACCTCTTTTTTAAGTAATATTACATAAAAATGTGAACCTGATGAATATTCATCAAAAACTGATGAAAATTCATCATTTTCTGGGGGTAAAATAAATCATTTTTTGCCACAAAATCTGTCACCATTTCCTGATGAATATTACCATCATTTTTTTTTCTGTGCATATTTGGGATTTGGGCTCAGTGGGCACACTGGAACGAATCCCTGAATGCCCGCCAGAAGTAATTTTTGTTACATCCTAATGCAGGGGTGCCCAACCTTTTGGCCCTGCGGGCCAGATTAGAGTTTTCTGAAGCTGTGGCGGGCCGGAACTATGTTTAATAAAAGTTGGAAAAAATCAACAATTCTTTTTTCATCAAACAATTTTATCAAGTTATTTTAAAGTAAAAAAAAAATAAACAAGTATTGCAAATAAGATTCATAAATCTTGATTCAAAAAAAAAAATCAAATCAAATTATTCGCTCTACAGCATTGCCTTGGCGTTCTCGATTGCAAAATTCCTATTCGAAACTAGGTGTCCGAAGGCTTGATTGTTGAGGCAATTGCAAACCTCTTTTTACACCTTAGCTTCCATCCACCCCGGGATTCGAACTGACGACCTTTGGATTGTTAGTCCAACTGCCTACCAGCGACTCCACCGAGACAGGACCCAGGGAGACGACTTCTACACCTGGACTGAGCTAACGACCTAACCTTTTTTTTTTAGGTTAGTCCGGGTCCAACATTTACTTCCCGTCCGACGGAAGGCGTGATCAGACAAATCTCGTCTCGAAAAATGCCACCGGGACCGTCTGGGATCGAACCCAATCCGACTGGGTGATAGGCAATCACGCTTGCCCCTAAACCACGGTCACGGATAAATCTTGATTATAAGAAAGATAAACAAAGATATCTTTAAAAAAAAAAAATATATATATATATATATTATATTTTTTATATTTGTTTTTGTTTAAAATTGTATTGTAATTATAGTTCAACTTCCTCAACACATTAATATATAAAAAAATCAATAAGACATGAAAAAAATTATTTAATTAAAATGTGTATCCAAATCTTCTTTACAAAAAAATACCTTTTAGGCAGTGATTTTTATTTTCACTTTAAATAATTCGCGTTTTCAAGCATTTATTTTAACCAAAACTTTAACAATGTAAAGTTGTTCTGAAAAATACACTATTTTTTGCTTATTCATTTATTCAAAAATAAATTTTAAACAAGTTCTTAAAAAAATAAAATTTCAATTCGAAGTAAGCTCAGAAAAAAATATTTAGTGTCTTTTTGTAAATTTTCAGACAACAATCTAATTTTTCATATATTTTACAAAATGGATAATTTTGTTTTCTTGCTCAGTTTATCAGTTTGATAATTGATTCTGAAAATATCAATAAAAAAATAAAAAGAATTAAATTACAACAAATTTTTTTTTTGAATTTCAAACCAAAATTGAAAAAGTAAAAAGGCAAAATTTAAAAAAAAAAGTTGAAATAGCAACATTTTATTGCAAAAACAACAAAAAGTTCCTGTTTAATTTTTTTTAATGTGCAAAAATTTTATGTGAATCTTATTTTTTTATTTTGAAAAAATAATTAATTAATATAATATTTTGTTGAAAAGCCGCGGGCCGGACGTTGGGCAGGCCTGTCCTAATGGGTAACTTTCTTTACCGAAATGTCAAGCTCATATATACGTTCCATTCCTCACCGGTCTGATGGCCGAGTGGGCTAAGGCGTCAGTCCTTTACTGTTGGTGCTGGGTTTTAATCCCGTTAGTTGAATTTTTTTTGTGTTTACAAAAATTGTACAGGCAGTGTGTAATATTAAGCGTCTCTTTTGACGAAGGTGCAGTTGATTTGGTGTAATATAATCTTTGAAATGAATACTTTGAGTAGAAATAGAATTCGAAGATAAAAACATGTTTTTAATTTCTTTGCATTTTTTCATGTTCAACAACAACCATTTTTCATCTCTGTCAATATCTGAACCACTTCCAATAGCTGGATCGGACATCTTTTTTTAATGACCCATGTTACAGCTGTGGTTCCTTATCTGCCTATTATCACCTTATGTCCCACCGCCTGAAGCAACCGATAATATTGCCATTAAAATTAGAGCAAAAGCCCCCTTTCCTTCTGCAGCAGCCCCTTCAACTGCACCTATCTACATAATGAGTATCATCATCCGCGCCAGCAGTCCAGTCCGGGGAGGATGAAAAAAACCGGATCATGTCTTGCCTGCAATCCTCTTCGCGGCGAGCAAATACCGGTAATCATCGCCATTTATGCGAATACGCTTGGACGGCTGGAAAGTGGAACGCTCTCATTACTCGGGAGGATGATGTTTTTTTTCGGTAGATTATGTTTCTGTTTATTTGAGTTTTTTCGTTGAAAATCATGACAGATGTCGATGGGCACTGCCCAACAAGTGCTGACCGGTTAAACGAACTCGTGATGAGCATGGCTGGCCTCACGAGGACGGATCTTGAAGTGAAGCTCATTAAAAATCCTTTTTTAGAAGATTAGAAATATATTAACATTATTTTGACCAGGAAACTAAGAGTCTTCGCTGCAATTTACTATTTGATCAATTTATCAATTTATCAATTTATCAATTTATCAATTTATCAATTTATCAATTTATCAATTTATCAATTTATCAATTTATCAATTAATCAATTTATCAATTTTTCAATTTATCAATTTATCAATTTATCAATTTATCAGTTTATCAGTTTATCAATTTATCAATTTATCAATTTATCAATTTATCAATTTATCAATTTATTAATTTATCAGTTTATCAATTTATCAGTTTATCAATTTATCAATTTACCAATTTATCAATTTACCAATTTATCAATTTATCAATTTATCAATTTATCAATTTATCAATTAATCAATTTATCAATTTATCAATTTATCAATTTATCAATTTATCAATTTATCAATTTATCAATTTATCAATATATCAATTTATCAATTTATCAATTTATCAATTTATCAATTTATCAATTTATCAATTTATCAATTTATCAATTTATCAATTTATCAATTTATCAATTTATCAATTTATCAATTTATCAATTTATCAATTTATCAATTTATCAATTTATCAATTTATCAATTTATCAATTTATCAATTTATCAATTTATCAATTTATCAATTTATCAATTTATCAATTTTTCAATTTATCAATTTATCAATTTATCAATTTATCAATTTATCAATTTATCAATTTATCAATTTATCAATTTATCAATTTATCAATTTATCAATTTATCAATTTATCAATTTATTAATTTATCAATTTACCAGTTTATCAATTTATCAGTTTATCAATTTATCAATTTACCAATTAATCAATTTATCAATTTATCAATTTATCAATTTATCAATTTATCAATTTATCAATTTATCAATTTATCAATTTATCAATTTATCAATTTATCAATTTATCAATTTATCAATTTATCAATTTATCAATTTATCAATTTATCAATTTATCAATTTATCAATTTATCAATTTATCAATTTATCAATTTATCAATTTATCAATTTATCTATTTATCAATTTATCAATTTATCAATTTATCAATTTATCAATTTATCAATTTATCAATTTATCAATTTATCAATTTATCAATTTATCAATTTATCAATTTATCAATTTATCAATTTATCAATTTATTAATTTATCAATTTATTAATTTATCAATTTACCAGTTTATCAATTTATCAATTTATCAATTTATCAATTTATCAATTTATCAATTTATCAATTTATCAATTTATCAATTTATCAATTTATCAATTTATCAATTTATCAATTTTTCAATTTATCAATTTATCAATTTATCAATTTATCAATTTATCAATTTATCAGTTTATCAATTTATCAGTTTATCAATTTATTAATTTATCAATTTATCAGTTTATCAATTTATCAGTTTATCAATTTATCAATTTACCAATTTATCAATTTATCAATTTATCAATTTATCAATTTATCAATTTATCAATTTATCAATTTATCAATTTATCAATTTATCAATTTATCAATTTATCAATTTATCAATTTATCAATTTATCAATTTATCAATTTATCAATTTATCAATTTATCAATTTATCAATTTATCAAATTATTTTGGTTTAAACTCAATTATTTAGGGGAAGTCTTACCTGAGAGATATCCTTGATGCTCAGCGTCGTCCCAGGTCGTGAGCACAGGTACGCCAGCAGGACGTCCTTCCAGTAGGACCGGTACGAGATCAGACCCAGATCGGACAGCGGCTTCTCGGGAGATCCAATTTTACCCTCGACTCGCGTCAACAGGTAACCTGTAGAACAAAAAAAATGTTGTGGTTTGGTTGAGCGTTTTAGCAGAATGCATTACTGTGAATACAAAGAGACGAGAAACTCGTCTCTTTATATTCACAAAAAAAAAATGTAACGAATTGTTAGTAAGAAATAATTTGTTGCAATTTGATAGAAATGATGTCACTTAATCAGCCAACATTAACCCAGTTTCACAAACGGACGACGCGATTTGAGACGCTCGTAGACGCTGGGAAACCGAACATAAATACATTAGACGACAGAGATTGTATAAACATTCGCGCGACCAGGCCGTGAAGCCAAAGGAGTGTGTGGTGAAAGTTATTTTTGGCGCTAAACGGCTGCAAATGTTTCAAAGCCATCAAGAAAACCCATAGAACAACATCCAACCCGTGGGATTTGTCATTGGATTTGGTGTCTGGTGTCCGACTTCAGCTTAGAAAATGTAACGAATTTGAAGACACAGACGACGTCCCAAGGCACGTGATGGTCGGTGACGCGACTTGACTTGATGCTGGTGAGATATGGTGGGTTCATTTTTGAAATTCTTTGTCGTATTGTAGCAGACTGTTGATGAGCAAAATAAATTTAAAAAAAATGTGATAAGAGCTAGGATTAGTTTTTCCTCGTTTTCATAATAATAAGTACAACAAGTTCAACTCCAAACCTCATGTACAGTTTTAAATTGAACCCCAAGTTGCTTGTTCCAGCTTGTGTCCCTTGAACCGCTTCATAATGCCGACCGCTCCAAATTGGAAACCATAATTCACGCTGGATTAAGTGCAACTGCATTACCGCCACCACAAATGGTACGGATCTTGGAGAGTTATTAAACTCCGAAATGTTAAGGGGAGGGGGGTTGGTGTCTGACCTGAGTAAGTGTGTCGTCCGCCCATAAAATGAAACAAAAAAAAGCAGAAAACGGCGGCGTCGACGGCGGCGAAGCTGAAAAGAATGTTAATTTCGTGAAATATATGTATCTTTTGCCCATATTCGTACAACCCGAGATATTGCAGCGCAGCCTTTGCTGAGAGATGCGTGCGAGCTGCTGGGACCAAGGGCAATAAATTTACGAAATGCGCGCGCGCGCGCCCGAGCTCAGCATGCACTCTGGCTGATGTGACCATAACCGTCATCCGAGGTTAAGCACCGGAGAAAGAACGACGCGATGCACTCCGCGGGATGACGTCAGAACTTTGAAGTTTTGGGGCGGAAGATTCTTGGAGACACTGAACTGAACTGAACTGAACTGAACTGAACTGAACTGAACTGAACTGAACTGAACTGAACTGAACTGAACTGAACTGAACTGAACTCAACTCAACTCAAATCAAATCCGTGAATCTCCACCAAACAGTCATCAAAACGATGCACCTAGGGGCCAACCAAATACAAAGGTGGGGTAGATTCTTGCGGTGAGTGACTCTGTTCCGGTGTAACCATTTTCCCCAAACCTTTATTGAATATGTGAACTCAGTCGTCGCCACTCACCAATACTTCCTAGCAGTGGCGTGGCGCTTCCGCGGGGTGCAACTAATGCGTCGAGGGTTCAAAAAACTCCTGAATCATCCGACCTCTCCCCCCTAGTAGAAGGACATTTGGCTGGACTGCCTCAAGGGAGGACGAGGTCCCGACGTGACCGTGGTTTTTCCCTCGACCTCGCGAGAGCTTGGTCGGATCGGAAGTAAAACATTTTTTTCTTGGGCTTTTTTGTTGAAAAGTAGACACCATGTTCAGTAGTATGTATTAGTAGTAGTTACTACTCAAGTCTACTCCCATGAGTCAACCCGTTGCATTTTCCGCCTTGGCGTGCCCTGCGGGGGGTAAATGGACGAGGTCACGTCACGTTCCCTGTAACCTGACTCTCACTCTCGCGCGGAGTTTGAGTCCGACGCAAAACTGTCTACCAGACAAAGTTCAACCGTGGAAAGGTGAATGTCGACCGGTGAATAACAACAGCTCGAAATTGGAAAAAGTTGGAAATTTCGTTCCCGTGCAATCTTCGATTAATGTAACAAATAAACCTATTTAGCACGGGCTGGTTGCACCTTTTACGACTTAAGTAGCCCCCCCGCCGTAAACACCTTGGTTGGGAAATTGCTTCATTTTTTACGTTTCAGAGTTTCATCATTTTTTAACCCTTTTCACTCTCGGGTATTATTTCACTTGCCGGTGTGAGTGCGCGTTTCGTGGCGAGTCAAGGAGGCGATTGAGTGATTAATTAGTCCGATTTTAATCAGCTCTTAAAAGAAGCCTGCAATTTGCATACCATTTTCGTTCCGAGAGCAGCGCGGGAGACCGGGACCGGAGGTTCCCATTTTGTCTTTTTTTTTGTTATTATAGGTTGGGTGGTACGAATTGCTTCACTTTTTATTGATTTTTTTTGTTTTTTTTTTCTTTTTTCACATTTTTGGTTAAATATTACCAGTAACTTAATACTTTATGATTAAAAAAAGTGATGTTTCTTATTTATTTATTTTTTATTTTGGTTTTAATTTTTGCCATTTTTGTTTTCTTTTTATTTGGCATGCGATTAACTCAACTCTGGTTCAGTTTTTATAAATTTTGTTTAAATTCAGTTTTTTTTTTAATTCAGGTAAGCTTAAATGTTTTGATTGCTTTAATATTGCCTTTAAATATATTTTTTTATTCTGGCTTATTAAAAAAAAAATGCCATTTATAACCCTAACTACAAAAACTGTCGGCTAACTACAATAAGTCGGCTTATTTAAAGTTTTCAATTTGGTTTTTTTGCATATATTTTTTTCATTTTGCTTAAATTTGGTGTTTTGTTTTGCTTACAGTTACCTTTCGTTGTGATTTTGTAAAACCTTTTATTTTTCCAAATTTGCTTTCATTTTGTAGCTTTAAAATGTTAGTTTGTTTTCAGTTTGCTATTGCTTTTGATTTGTATAGGTTGAGCTTAAAATTTAATGTTAATTTTATTTCTCTTTTTTGCATTTAACCATCTGTGTTGCTTTTGTTTTCAAAATGTTTATGAAGTTTTTATGTGATAATCTCGTTTTATTGATTTTTTTTTACTGTTCTTTACTAAAAGCATGTTTTTTGTTCATTTATTTTTCGTGTATTTTTTTCTTGAATGTAGTATTATTCAGATGTTTTTTTTTATTTTTGGTTTATTTTTGGATTGTGCTATAAATTTGCTTCCGCTTGATTTGTTTTCAATTTTTTGCTTTTTATTTGACATTAATTTGTTTATTTTTTGTTGCACTTTTGGTATGTTTCTGTTATGTTATCGGGTTTCTATGATGAAATTTAAAGTTTGCGCTATTTCTGCTTAATTTCATTTGTTTTTTTTTCAATTATTTTGCTTCATTTCGAAAGCTTTGAGTTTGCTCTAATTTTTCATTTACTACTATTTTGCTTCTGTTTCTCTATTAAAGTTTTTTTTTATGTTTTGGATTTTTGTTCTATTCGCCAATTTTTGCTCGTAGTTTATTAATTTTATTCTTTGATTTGATTTTTTTGCATATTTCTTTTTTTAATTGTGATTTTATTCGTTCTTAATAAATTCAAATATTTTTTTCAATGTTTTTTTTTGCATTTGCTTTTTTAATTAATTTTTCTTCGTACAGTTTTTTTTTTCAATTTTAGCAATTAGGCTGGAACAAATTTTATTTAAAGATTTTGTCTCCCCCCCTTCAAAATTGGCTCGAAAAATCAGAAGGCAAAAAAATAGTTTTTTTTTTTTAACTGGGTAATTCTCTACCAACTCACACGAAATCGGGAAAAGTTGCCCCGACCCCTCTTAGATTTGCGTGAAACTTTGTCCTAAGGGGTAACTTTTGTCCCTGATCACGAATCCGAGGTCAGTTTTTTGATATCTCGTGGCGGAGGGGCGGTACGACCCCTTCCATTTTTGAACATGCGAAAAAAGAGGTGTTTTTCAATAATTTGCAGCCTGAAAGGGTGATGAGATAGAAATTTGGTTTCCAAGGGGCTTTTATGTAAAATTAGATGCCCGATTTGATGGCGTACTCAGAATTCCGAAAAAATGTATTTTTCATCGAAAAAAACACTAAAAAAGTTTTAAAAACTCTCCCATTTTCCGTTACTCGACTGTAAAAATTTTGGAACATGTCATTTTATGGAAAATTTAATGTACTTTTCGAATCTACATTGTCCCAGAAGGGTCATTTTTTCATTTAGAACAAAATTTTTCATTTTAAAATTTCGTGTTTTCTAACTTTGCAGGGTTATTTTTTAGAGTGTAACAATGTTCTACAAAGTTGTAGAGCAGACAATTACAAAAATTTTGATATATAGACATAAGGGGTTTGCTTATAAACATCACGAGTTATCGCGATTTTACGAAAAAAAGTTTTAAAAAAGTTACTTTTTGCGTTTCTCTTTGTTTCGTCGTCCGTGTCTGTCGCGGGTGACCATGTATGGCGTCATCCATAAAGTATGTCACGCTAAATCGGCCAAAATCAACCCCCAATCCCCCCTATGTCACACTTTGTCACGCTGGTTCCAACCCCCCTTCGAAAAGTACGTCACATTCTGTAGACACCACCCCCCACCCCCATATTGATTTTTTAATAATTATTACATGATTTATTTTTTTTTCATAAAAACCTATTACATGATTTACACAAAAAAAAAATTGTGTAAATTTTGAAGCTTTAATTTTGGATGGTTGAATATTACCTCTTACATGATGTAATTTTACCACAATTTAGACTGAAAAAGCGACATTACACCAGAAAAGATGTAAAATTACACATTTTTAGAGGTAAAATTACACATTTTTTCGGACATAAAAAATGACCACTTCCCAGATGTAATATTACACGGAGAAAAAAGAGTTCCCAAAATCGTGAACAAGCGTTCATGAAAAAGAGAACCACGAACAAAGTGTTCAAATTTCATGGTACGTTTTCCAAAATCGTACCATGGAATTTGAACACTTTGTTCGAGGTTCCCATTTTCATGAACGCTTGTTCACGATTTTGGGAACTCTTTTTTCTCCGTATACCATGATTTTTTTTCTGTGTATAAATAGGGTTATTTATAAATTCGGAGTTCAATCGAAAAAGTTTTTAATTTTACAGGTTGTGTTTAGATTTTTATTTTTATTTTGTTGAACGTGTAGTGATAGAAATCACCATCAACAGTTTTTTGAAAATCTAATGATTTAAGCATATTAAATCTATCATCGAAAACTCTGTTTCTTAAAGCCTTGTGTCGTGTTTAAATTATGAGTAAATTTTATTTAAAAAAAACTTTTTTTAGACATATTCTTTGACTGAATTTTCAGTATTCAGGAAAAAGTCTAGCGTGACGTCACGGTCTCACGGACCCCCCCTCTCCCCCTTGTCACACTTTGTCACGCTTGCGACCACCCACCCTCCCCCCCTAGAGCGTGACGTACTTTATGGATGACGCCTATGGCCATGATCGATGACGACCAACTTTTTCAAAACTTTTTTTCGTAAAATCGCGATAACTCGTGATGTTTATAAGCAAACCCCTTATGTCTATATATCAAAATTTTTGTAATTGTCTGCTCTACAACTTTGTAGAACATTGTTACACTCTAAAAAATAACCCTGCAAAGTTAGAAAAAAACACGAAATTTCAAAATGAAAAATTTTGTTCTAAATGAAAAAATGACCCTTCTGGGACAATGTAGATTCGAAAAGTACATTGAATTTTCCATAAAATGACATGTTCCAAAATTTTTACAGTCGAGTAACGGAAAATGGGAGAGTTTTTAAAACTTTTTTAGTGTTTTTTTCGATGAAAAATACGTTTTTTCGGAATTCTGAGTACGCCATCAAATCGGGCGTCTAATTTTACATAAAAGTCCCTTTGACACCAAATTTCTATCTCATCACCGTTTCAGGCTGCAAATTATTGAAAAACACCTCTTTTTTCGCATGTTCAAAAATGGAAGGGGTCGTACCGCCCCTCCGTCACGAGATATCAAAAAACGGACCTCGGATTCGTGATCAGGGACAAAAGTTACCCCTTAGGACAAAGTTTCACGCAAATCGAAGAGGGGTCGGGGCAACTGCTGTGTGAGTTGGCGGAGAATTACCCAACTTAAAAATTTCTGTGTAAATTTAAGCTGAAATCAATTAAAAAAGCATTCCGCTGCATTTAGAATCATTTAGCATGTTTGGATTCACTTGAAAATGTCTTGATTTTTTGTAAATTTTCGATGTTTGGTATCGCAAAAAGTTTTAAATCGCTAATTTTATTGTTTTCGTCAAATCTTCCATTTTTTAATAACTAATGATAGCAAAACAACTGAACTAGTGTAAAATGCATTTTAAAACACTTTTTCAATGTAAATGTCAAAACAATGGCTTGTTATTTTAATATTTATTTTTCCGCCCCCCTCGACCCCGACCAGAGCCGAGGGACAAAAACTGTAAAAAAAATGGCCTTATTATGTCTGTTTGGATTTTTTTGTTCTTCTTTTGCTTTGTTTTTACTATTTTTTTTATATTTTTACTCTTCTGTGGTCAATCCTCCTATAATTTTTTTTACGTTTTATGTTTGCTTTTGTTTTAATTTTTCTTTTATATCGCAACTATTCAGTATTTCTTTTTGTATATTTGTATCTGATGTTGCGTCTCGTTTGCATTTGCTTCATTTTATATGGTTTTTTTTTATTAAGGTATTATTTATTAATTGAGATAAATTTTTTTTTGCTTTTATGAACTTTGTTTTGCTAATATTGCTTCATTTAGTTTTTTTCAAATTCAGCTTATATTTTGTTTTGTTATTCTTTACCTGCTTATGTTTTACTATTGTTTAGTTTTAGTTTTATTTTTATTTTGTTTTACTTTGTGGTCAATCTTCTTTTATTTTGTGTAAATTCTGCTGATTTTTTTTAACTTAGTTTTAGTTTGAAAGTTTATAGTTTTATCATTTTTTTTTTCTTTTGAATTCACTTTGCTTTTGTTTTAGGGTTCGGTTTTTTGTAAAAAAAGCTAATGTTTTGATTGTTTTAATTTTTGTTTTGTTGTACAGTTTAGAATCGATTTTCTGAAGGCCGCAGAAAAATTTCACTCAGGATAATCACGAAACACATTTTTTTAGCTATCGAATTTTTAATTGTTGAGCTTAAGTATGACCTCAAAACTACTCTAATGTGATTTTGAATTTTTAAGCAAAATAATGGAAGCCGAAATGGCGGTGATGAAATATTAAAAAAATGCATTCTATTATTTATTAAGCATTCAGCTATTCAAATTTGACTTGAATGGGGTCGCATAACTCGAATTTGATATTAAAACAAAAAAAAAAAAAAACAAGAATGGTTTTTTTCGTGTTCATTGATTCTGGGCTGTTTTGTTCATATTTTGATTTATTGGACACTTTAAAAAAATCTAGCTTTTTTTTACTAAATTTTCAGTTATTCGTACTTTATTACTATTTATTTAATTTTGATTCGGTTTAATTTCGTGCTATTCTCAATTTTCTTTGTATTTTTCTTGTATAATTTATTTCACTGTTGTTTCAGTTACTTTTATTATTAGACTGTTAATTGTTTGTTTAAATGATTCCTTTTAATAATTTTATTTTCTTAACGTTTATCTCGCTTCAATTATACTTAGATCGTTTTAAACCCGATTTAATCAAAATTTATAGTGCAAACACCACTGCTTGGCGGACAGTCCGTGTGCACCATTTCTTCTTCCCCGAAACAGCTGTGAGTTGTGACTTGTGGCCAATGTGTATGAAGCGATTAAAACGCAACGAGTCCAAGCCCAAATGCCATGCCGTCCTCCGTGACCAGAAAGAAATCAACTTTCCCAAAGAAGTTCAACCTCATTTGAATAATACAATTTAAGCGTGGCGCCTCGCCTTCAATTGCACCCCAGCAACTTTTAAGCAACCAAATTTGGAAGGACGGTCATTGGCTTTCCCCTCGAGGGGAGAGCGGAGGGTTTGAGCTGCTTAAGAATGATTTCACATGACTTAAAAAAAACGTTGCTTCCTATGTGCAGCAACGGTTTTTGGAAACCAAACGTCACTTTCCAATTAAGGAGGTTGCGCAAAATATATTGGATGCGCGTCAACTTCATTAAGACGAATTTGCGAAATGTGAAAATTTATGGAACTTTTCTGCGTTCTGCCAGGAAGGGTGAGGGGAAAATTTACGAGCGGGTGTCACCTTGTGTTTTCTTTTGCGACTTCGTCAAAGATTGTAATTACTTGATTGCCGGTTGTTAGTTGTTACTTTGAAGTCAGGTACTTTTTGCTTAATGTAATTATGCAAACGATATGACAGTCATTTGAGCAGGACTCAGGTGCACAATTTGTGACGTTTTTTGTTTGGATAATTTAGTGATCAATTAAAACTGGTTTAAACTTTCAAACAGTTTTTGCACAATTGTCGTACTTGTATTCAATAGAATATCAGTATTATATTTTTTAATTACCTAAATAAATATACCATCAAAAAATTAGAAAATCGAACCCGCAAGAAACTGTCTACTAGAATCCAAATTTCCAGACCCATTCATCACAAAACTCAAACTCCCAAACCCCAACTCACACCCACACAGGAATCGATTTTCCCTCTCGTGGCATCGCAGAATTTTCCATCCCCTAAATCACAGCATCGCAGCCCAGACCAGACATCTCTGGAGTGGGTGGGTGGCTGGCTGGTGCGTGGTGCGTATCGCGCGTCATCATCAGCAGCGTCATGCCATTGTTGTGACGTTTGTTTAACATTTTCGCCAGTTCGGTTTTGCTTCCCAACAACGCCAACGGCACCGAATGTCATTGTTGTTTTGGCTGGGGATATTTTCCAATATGTGCGCTTTTTGTTGTTGTTTTAAAGGACGCATATGAAGTGACGTGAGGTTTATAATTCAGACTTGAGTCCATCTTCTTTGGTTTTGTTTCAAAATAGGTGCATTCACTCTACCTCATAAGATCTTTGTTGATATGCAAAATAAACGCAGTATTGATGCCTGAACTGTACATTTCTACCATCGAAAAGATTTCGTCACAGTCGTCCCTGCCAACAATAACAATTATGTGCATAAATTATGCAGCCATTTTGCTTACAGCTTCAAGTGTTTGAACAGAGTGGTAAACTTTGCATTTCTTTCAGATTTTGAATTAAATAATATTTGTGAGAAGTTTCAGGGGTGTGGGGATTTCTAGTACAATTTTCAAAGAAATTTAACAAGTAGTACATATCACAACCTATTTCATACAATAAAACAGAAATTTTACTTTCGGAAACAGCAAAATTTCAGTGTTTTCACAAAAAATAATTATTTAATATAACTGTACTCAAATATTTTGGGAAAGTTTTGAAGGAGGAAAGAAAAAGCATGAACTAAAATTTTCTTTGGTAAAAAATGAAGTCCTTTTGAAATCAACACCAAAGTTTGTTATGTGGAATTATGCTGAAAATATTCATCAACGAAAGAAACTGCATTTTAAATTGTTTTTAGTTGATTGCACGTCTTATTGCATTGAAATTTTCAAGTTTCCTTAAAAACAATTCGGGCTAATATTGAACTTTGAAAAGTATTTGCAACGACCTAAGCCAAAAGGGTCATATTCATATTTGTGGCACCTTTTGTTATTTTTTTGTGTGATTATTTTATTTTTATCAATTTTGTGATTTTTCGTAAATTTTTGTCACCTAGGTAAATTCAGTTTTTATCAGTTTTTTTTACATTTATCACTTTAATTTTTTTTGAATTGTTTGTCATTTTTGTAATTTTTCGTAATTTTGTATTTTTATGTAATTTTTATAAATATTTGGGTAATTCTCCGCCAACTCACACAGCAGTTGCCCCGACCCCTCTTCGATTTGCGTGAAACTTTGTCCTAAGGGGTAACTTTTGTCCCTCATCACGAATCCGAGGTCCGTTTTTTGATATCTCGTGACGGAGGGGCGGTACGACCCCTTCCATTTTTGAACATGCGAAAAAAGAGGTGTTTTTCAATAATTTGCAGCCTGAAACGGTGATGAGATAGAAATTTGGTGTCAAAGGGACTTTTATGTAAAATTAGACGCCCGATTTGATGGCGTACTCAGAATTTCGAATAAACGTATTTTTCATCGAAAAACACAATAAAAAAGTTTTAAAAATTCTCCCATTTTCCGTTACTCGACTGTAAAAAATTTTGGAACGTGACATTTTATGGGAAATTTAATGTTCTTTTCGAATCTACATTGTCCCAGAAGGGTCATTTTTTCATTTAGAACAAAATTTTTCATTTTAAAATTTCGTGTTTTTTCTAACTTTGCAGGGTTATTTTTTAGAGTGTAACAATGTTCTACAAAGTTGTAGAGCAGACAATTACAAAAATTTTGATATATAGACATAAGGGGTTTGCTTATAAACATCACGAGTTATCGCGATTTTACGAAAAAAAGTTTTGAAAAAGTTGGTCGTCATCGATCATGGCCATTCATGGTCACCCGCAACAGACACGGACGACGAAACAAAGAGAAACGCAAAAAGTAACTTTTTCAAAACTTTTTTTCTTAAAATCTCAATAACTCGTGATGTTTATAAACAAACCCCTAATGTCTATATATCAAAATTTTTGTAATTGTCTGCTCTAAAAATTTGTAGAACATTGTTACACTCTAAAAAATAACCCTGCAAAGTTAGAAAAAACACGAAATTTTAAAATTAAAAATTTTGTTCTAAATGAAAAAAATGACCCTTCTGGGACAATGTAGATTCGAAAAGTACATTAAATTTTCCATAAAATGACATGTTCCAAAATTTTTTACAGTCGAGTAACGGAAAATGGGAGAATTTTTAAAACTTTTTTATTGTGTTTTTCGATGAAAAATACGTTTATTCGGAATTCTGAGTACGCCATCAAATCGGGCGTCTAATTTTACATAAAAGTCCCTTTGACACCAAATTTCTATCTCATCACCGTTTCAGGCTGCAAATTGTTGAAAAACACCTCTTTTTTCGCATGTTCAAAAATGGAAGGGGTCGTACCGCCCCTCCGTCACGAGATATCAAAAAACGGACCTCGGATTCGTGATCAGGGACAAGAGTTACCCCTTAGGACAAAGTTTCACGCAAATCGAAGAGGGGTCGGGGCAACTTTTCCCGATTTCGTGTGAGTTGGTAGAGAATTACCCATTTGTAATTATTTACGTTTTTTTTTGGTTATTTTTATAAATTTTTGTCAACTTTATCAACATTCTTCTTTGATTAACTTGATAAATTTGATAAATTGGATAAATTTGATAAATTTGATAAATTTGATAAATTTGATAAATTTGATAAATTTGATAAATTTGATAAATTTGATAAATTTGATAAATTTGATAAATTTGATAAATTTGATAAATTTGATAAATTTGATAAATTTGATAAATTTGATAAATTTGATAAATTTGATAAATTTGATAAATTTGATAAATTTGATAAATTTGATAAATTTGATAAATTTGATAAATTTGATAAATTTGATAAATTTGATAAATTTGATAAATTTGATAAATTGGATAAATTTGATAAATTTGATAAATTTGATAAATTTGATAAATTTGATAAATTTGATAAATTTGATAAATTTGATAAATTTGATAAATTTGATAAATTTGATAAATTTGATAAATTTGATAAATTTGATAAATTTGATAAATTTGATAAATTTGATAAATTTGATAAATTTGATAAATTTGATAAATTTGATAATTTTGATAAATTTGATAAATTTGATAAATTTGATAAATTTGATAAATTTGATAAGTTTGATAAATTTGATAAATTTGATAAATTTGATAAATTTGATAAATTTGATAAATTTGATAAATTTGATAAATTTGATAAATTTGATAAATTTGATAAATTTGATAAATTTGATAACTTTGATAAATTTGATAAATTTGATAAATTTGATAAATTTGATAAATTGGATAAATTTGATAAATTTGATAAATTTGATAAATTTGAAAAATTTGAAAAATTTGAAAAATTTGAAAAATTTGATAAATTCGATAAATTTGATAACTTTGATAAATTTGATAAATTTGATAAATTTGATAAATTTGATAAATTTGATAAATTGGATAAATTTGATAAATTGGATAAATTTGATAAATTTGATAAATTGGATAAATTTGATAAATTTGATAAATTTGATAAATTGGATAAATTTGATAAATTTGATAAATTTGATAAATTTGATAAATTTGATAAATTTGATAAATTTGATAAATTTGATAAATTTGATAAATTTGATAAATTTGATAAATTTGATAAATTTGATAAATTTGATAAATTTGATAAATTTGATAAATTGGATAAATTTGATAAATTTGATAAATTTGATAAATTTGATAAATTTGATAAATTTGATAAATTTGATAAATTTGATAAATTTGATAAATTTGATAAATTTGATAAGTTTGATAAATTTGATAAATTTGATAAATTTGATAAATTTGATAAATTTGATAAATTTGATAAATTTGATAAATTTGATAAATTTGATAAATTTGATAAATTTGATAAATTTGATAAATTTGATAAATTTGATAAATTTGATAAATTTGATAAATTTGATAAATTTGATAAATTTGATAAATTTGATAAATTTCATATTTTTGGAAAATTTGATAAAATTGGTAAATAAGGTTAAATTTGAAAATTTGGTTGATGATGTAAATTTGGTAAATCTGGTACATTTGGTAAATTTGGTAAATTTGGTGCATTTCGTATATTTTGTAAATTTGGTACATTTGGTACATTTGGTAAATTTGGTAATTTCAGTATATTTGATAAATTTGGTCAATTTGGTAAATTTGGTAACATTGATAAATTAGGTTATTCTCGTAAATTTGGCAAAATTGTCGATATTGTAAATTTTTGTCGATTTTGCCAATCCTGTATTTTTTTTTACATTTTGCGTTTTTGTTTGTTTTTATTTAAGGGTAATTCTCTACCAACTCACACGAAATCGAGAAAAGTTGCCCCGACCCCTCTTAGATTTGCGTGAAACTTTGTCCTAAGGGGTAACTTTTGTCCCTGATTACGAATCCGAGGTCCGTTTTTTGATATCTCGTGACGGAGGGGTGGTACGACCCCTTCCATTTTTGAACATGCGAAAAAAGAGGTGTTTTTCAATAATTTGCAGCCTGAAACGGTGATGAGATAGAAATTTGGTGTCAAAGGGACTTTTATGTAAAATTAGACGCCCGATTTGATGGCGTACTCAGAATTCCGAAAAAACGTATTTTTCATCGAAAAAAACACTAAAAACGTTTTAAAAATTCTCCCATTTTCTGTTACTCGACTGTAAAAATTTTTGGAACATGTCATTTTATGGGAAATTTAATGTACTTTTCGAATCTACATTGACCCAGAAGGGTCATTTTTTCATTTAGAACAAAAATTTTCATTTTAAAATTTCGTGTTTTTTCTAACTTTGCAGGGTTATTTTTTAGAGTGTAACAATGTTCTACAAAGTTGTAGAGCAGACAATTACAAAAAATTTGATATATAGACATAAGGGGTTTGCTTATAAACATCACGAGTTATCGCGATTATACGAAAAAAAGTTTTGAAAAAGTTGGTCGTCACCGATCATGGCCGTTCATGGTCACCTGCGACAGACACGGACGACGAAACAAAGAGAAACGCAAAAAGTAACTTTTTCAAACGTTTTTAGTGTTTTTTTCGATGAAAAATACGTTTTTTCGGAATTCTGAGTACGCCATCAAATCGGGCGTCTAATTTTACATAAAAGTCCCTTTGACACCAAATTTCTATCTCATCACCGTTTCAGGCTGCAAATTATTGAAAAACACCTCTTTTTTCGCATGTTCAAAAATGGAAGGTCGTACCGCCCCTCCGTCACGAGATATCAAAAAATGGACCTCGGATTCGTGATCAGGGACAAAAGTTACCCCTTAGGACAAAGTTTCACGCAAATCGAAGAGGGGTCGGGGCAACTGCTGTGTGAGTTGGCGGAGAATTACCCTTAAGAGATATTCATGGCGGATTATTTTAAAACTTTTAAGAGTTTTTCAACTTTGAAAAAAAAAACGGAATTTTTATAAAAACCTGTGATTGAAAAAAAATAATAGAAACAAAATGTGCGTGCTGAGGATTAAAGGCCGTTTCTTCAACATTAGCATCATAAACGTGCACAGCCCGCACTCAGGAAGCGAAGATGACGACAAGGACGCATTTTACGAGCAGCTGAACTGGACGTACAACAGCTGCCCAAAACATGACGTCAAAATCGTCATCGGAGATTTTAACGCTCAGGTTGGCCAGGAGGAGGAATTCAGACCGGTGATAGGAAAGTTCAGCGCCCACGTACGCACGAACGAAAACGGCCTGCGACTGATCGACTTCGCCACCTCCAAAAACATGGCCGTACGAAGTACCTGCTTCCAGCACAACCTCCGAGACAAGTACACCTGGAGATCACCGCAAGGAACGGAATCACAAATCGACCACGTCGTAATCGACGGTAGACACTTTTCCGACATCATCGACGTCAGGACCTATCGCGGCGCCAACGTCGACTCGGACCACTATCTGGTGATGGTGAAAATGCGCCAACGACTTTCCCTGGCGAAAAGCGTTCGGTACCGCCGCCCTCCGCGGCTGGATCTGGAGCGGCTTAAGTTACCGGAAGTCGCATCCCGGTACGCGCATTCGCTGGAGGCTGCGTTGCCAGGGGAGGGTGAGCTGTTGGAAGCTCCCCTCGAGGACTGCTGGAGGAGCGTCAAGGCAGCCATCACCAACGCAGCGGAAAGCACCATCGGATTTGTGGAACGAGGACGACGGAACGATTGGTTCGGAGAGGAGTGTCGAGCGATTTTGGAGGAGAAGAATGCAGCACGGAGGGCAATGCTGCAGTACAATCTCCGTGATTACGAGGAGGCGTATGGACAGAAGCGAAGGCAGCAGCACCAGCTCTTCCGAGCAAAAGTGCGCCACCAGGAAGAGTTGGAGTTTGAGGACATGGAGCAGCTGCATCGCTCAAACGAAACGCGCAAGTTCTACAAGAAGCTCAACGGATCCCGAAACGGCTTCACGCCGCGAGTCGAAATGTGCCGGGATAAAAATGGAGCTATCTTGACGAACGAGCGTGAGGTGATTGACAGGTGGAAGCAGCACTTCGATGAACACCTGAATAGCGCAGAAGCAGAGGCAGGGGTCCAAGGCGGCAGGAGAGAGGACTTCATCGGTACAGCGGGAGAAGGAGAGGAGCCAGTTCCCACGATGAGGGAAGTTAAGGATGCCATCAAGAAGCTGAAGAACAACAAAGCAGCGGGTAAGGATGGTATCGGTGCTGAACTCATCAAGATGGGCCCGGAGAAGCTGGCGTCCTGTCTGCACCGACTGATAGTCAGGGTCTGGGAGTCAGAACAGCTACCGGAGGAGTGGAAAGAGGGAGTAATATGCCCGATCTACAAGAAGGGGGACAAGTTAGATTGTGAGAACTACCGTGCCATCACAATCCTCAACGCGGCCTACAAAGTGTTCTCCCAGATCCTCTTCAGCCGCCTATCGCCAATAGCGGAAGGTTTTGTTGGAAGTTATCAAGCCGGATTCGTCATGGGGAGATCAACAACCGACCAAATCTTCACTGTGCGACAAATCCTCCAAAAGTGTCGCGAGTACCAAGTCCCCACGCACCACCTTTTCATCGACTTCAAAGCCGCGTACGACTCAGTCGATCGCGAAGAGCTATGGAAAATTATGGACGAGAACGGTTTTCCCGGGAAGCTGATCAGACTGATCAAGATGACGATGGATGGGGCTAGGTGTTGTGTGAAGATATCGGGTGCGGAATCGGACTCGTTTACTTCACTTGGGGGGCTTCGGCAAGGCGATGGGATCTCTTGTCTTTGTTTCAATGTCGTGCTAGAAGGTGTTATGAGACGAGCGGGCTTCAATATGCGGGGCACGATCTTCAGCAAGTCCAACCAGTTCATCTGCTTCGCCGACGACATGGACATTGTTGGCAGAACGTTCAAGGCGGTTGCGGATGCGTACACCGACTTGAAGCGGGAAGCAGAGAAGGTTGGGCTAAGGGTGAATGTGGCGAAGACAAAGTACCTGCTGGCAGGAGGAACCGAGTCCCTTAGGGCTCGCATTGGACCAAGCGCTACAATCGACGGGGACGAATTCGAGGTAGTGGAGGAGTTTGTATACCTCGGATCGTTGGTAACGTCGGACAACAGCTGCAGCAGGGAAATTCGGAGGCGCATCATCGCTGGAAGTCGTGCCTATTTCGGTCTTCACAAGAGCCTAAGGTCCCGGAAATTCTCCTACATACGAAGTGTTCCATCTACAAGTCGCTGATAAGACCGGTCGTCCTCTACGGGCACGAGACGTGGACAATGCTCGAAGAGGACTTACGAGCGCTAAGCGTCTTCGAACGTCGAGTGCTAAGGACCATCTTTGGCGGCGTATATGAGAACGACGGATGGCGGCGGAGAATGAACCACGAACTTGCACAACTCTACAACGAACCAAGCATCCGGAAAGTCGCGAAGGCTGGACGGTTGCAGTGGGCGGGTCATGTTGCAAGGATGCCGGAACGAGCCGACCACTTGAGCCAACGGAACCAGAAGATCAATCCTGCGAAGTTGGTGTTTGTGTCGGAGCCGGTAGGAACAAGACGTAGGGGGCAACGTGCGAGGTGGGTGGACCAAGTGGAGAGCGATTTAGAAAGTGTGGGTGCGCCGCGAAATTGGAGAAATGCAGCCATGGACCGAGCTTGTTGGCGGAGAATCGTGCAGCAGGCCAAGCTAATGGTGTAGCGCCAATAAAAGTAAGTAAGTAAGTAAGAAACAAAATAACGAGTTTTTTTAAAAGTATTTTAATGCCTTCTGATTTTATTAGCCATATGAAAATCAATTGAAACGGTCTAAGTTCAATTAAAAAAACCATTTGTTTATTTTTTTAAACATTCCTTTAGATGTTTTTGTTGAAGCTTTAAGTCATTACAAACATTTTTAATATTGATTTGCTGAAATAAAAATGAAAAATCCTCCCTTTTTTAAGGCAATATTCCTCCACAAGGCAACATTTATCCCTGATCGAAAAAATTTCTCTGTACACAATAAATTCTAAAATTTTGTAACTATCATGATAAATTTCCAAAATTTACCTATCAACCAAAGATTTTAATTTCAAATCGGCAACCAGAAAATGTTATTATGATAAATGAAGCTCAAGAAAAAGGGAGAGTTTCAATGTGTATTCCCCCTTTTCCTCGAACTTAGAAGTTTGATGTTATATCAAAGAACATCTAATTTTTAATTTCATGAACAATGACAATTGTTTAACATTTGTTTTTCAAAACATATCCGCTTAGTTCACTATAATTTTTAAGAAAAAAACACACACACACACAAAATCAAAATATTCACCGATCATTTTCAAGGACCCAGCGGCGAGCGGCGAAGATCATTACACCGCCGCGGATATGGATTTTCCCGGTCGTCGACTGGTTGTCACTCTTGTGCCACCACAACACCAACCGTCACCATTCCGAGCAGCCAGACAGACAGAGACATTCCGAATCCTCCCAGGACCAGCCAGGCCGTCGCGACGCCAGCGGAGACAACCCGGCAACATGGCGCGACGCACGGCGGTGATGAACGACGCTAGGGATTCTTTTTTTTTTGTTGCTTGTGAGTGAACCCATTCCCAAGCCCCGACGGTGATTCCCGACTGTCCGCCCCGCGGGAGTCATGTGGGCCGGAGGGTGGAAAACCCGAACCTAGCCCAATAATGCGCAACGTCGGTGAGGCGCCCTTTACGCTTTTTCCTGGAAAAGCCGACCCAACGACTCGTACTCCTCGATTGTGGTGGTGGTGGTAGTGTAGCGTATGTACAACAGATTGTTGACGTCTGTGTTGCGGAAATATGTTCCGAACACATACAAACACATCCAACGAACGCACTCAGTGTCGTTATCCTGTCTGGGTGTATAATGGCCCGCCGCCATAAAAAAGGCCCATGACTCCGTCATTTGCAAGTATGTGTGAGAACCTCAACACTAGGAAAGCAGAAGTGAGAGTGCATTTTCCCGGTTTACACCACGCCATCAACCGGAGGAACTCTCACTTGGGAGGAAGTGAATTTTACAGGTTGCATACAAAACGCCAGCGGAACGATGCTAGTGTCAGTGAGTTCCGGTTTTCCCTGCTCGTGGTTTGTGCAAGGGAAAAGCCCATTCCTCTGAGGCAGCTGATTTTTGTCGTCATCGGTGGTCAACGGCCGGGATAGAAGAATTGATCGCAAATTTATAGATGGAAATAAAAATTAAGAATAGGATACGAACATTCCGAGCAATATCTGATCGCTGAACAAAGCATCTATCGACATTTTTTACATAAAAAGTAGAAAGAATTCTGTAAAGTTCAAAACAAAAATTTCTTTTTTTGATGGTATTATTTAAATTTTGCTTTTTTGTCAAAGCTAATCAATTCTTTCTCCTCCGGTATGCCAAAAGAAGTCATTTCGCATCATTAGATTGTTCATATAATTTTCCATGCAAATTTGGCAGCTGTCCATGTAAATTCAAAAAATTCAAAAATCTGAATCTTTTGAAGGAATTTTTTGATCGAATTGGTGTTATCGTAGTTATGGATAAAGACTACACTGAAAAAAAAGACACACGATAAATTTTATTTGTGACTTTTTAATTCACTTTTTGTCACTACAAAATGATTTGCAAAAAAACACAATTTTTATTTTTTTTATTTTTGCCTTTCTTACAAAAGAAAGGTTTAAGGTTTGCTTTTGGAAAAACACTGTTCTCAGAAATAATAAAAAATTCATGCGTGGCTAGGAGTCGTCCCAGAAAAAAGCCTATTACTGAATTGAAGGTTAAAATGCCCTCTTTCGATTGAATTTTGGCCCGAAACCCGGAACTCAAAGTCTGATTTTTGAGAGCTCTTTTTCTGAAATACTTGAACGATATCTGTATCCGCTCTTAAAAATTTGTGTCTTCCATCACTGGAAAACCGCTCGTGAAACCCACAATTTTTAAAAGCCAGATCTGTAGCCGTGGGGTCGGAGACGAACATTTTATTTTTCGATTCACAATTTTCGTCCAATAAATGTGGTCAAAGCCACTTTTAGAGCTATTTTTGGACTATTTTACAGATAACACTATCAAATTAAAAGAATTCAGTTTCAAACAAAAAAACATTCGAAAACATGCGCCATAAACTGCTTGGGCCCAAAATTTGAAGCTTTTCCAAAATTTATTTCCAGAGATATAGCCATGTTAGTGTTTTGCGTCTTATTTTTACCCTATTTTTTCCTATTAAATCTTTGGTTTTCTACAGAATCATATACTGAACATCAAATTGGATGTCCCGGCACGTTCTCGCTCGAAAGATTGACAAGTCGTCAAGTCGAAGCTTCAACGCCAGCGCTTTTACGCTTGCGCGTTTTACGCTGCGCGTGAAAGTGTTCTTTTTGGCTTCTGAGCAGTTCTCTACGGAATCGGTCTTTTTTCTTTAATTTTAATTTTTGTATTTTTTAATCCGGCTGAAATTTTTTTGGCGCCTTCGGTATGCCCAAAGAAGCCAGTTTGCATCATTTTTTTGTCCATATAATTTTCCATACAAATTTGGCAGCTGTTCATACAAAAATGATATGTGAAAATCCAAAAATCTGTATCTTTAGAAGGAATTTTTTGATCGAGTTGGTGTCTTCGACAAAGTTGTAGGTATGGATATGGACTACACTGAAAAAAAAATGCTACACGGTAAAAAAAATTTTGGTTATTTTTTATTTAACTTTTTGTCACTAAAACTTGATTTGCAAAAAAACACTATTTTTATTTTTTTTATTTTTTGATATGTTTTAGAGGACATAAAATGCCAACTTTTCAGAAATTTCCAGAATGGGCAAAAAATCTTTGACCGAGTTATGATTTTTTGAATCAATACTGATTTTTTAAAGAAATCGAAATATCGGTCGCAAAAATTTTTCAACTTCATTTTTTGATGTAAAATCGAATTTGCAATCAAAAAGTACTTCAGTGAATTTTTGATAAAGTGCACCGTTTTCAAGTTATAGCCATTTATAGGTAACTTTTTTGAAAATAGTCGCAGTTTTTTATTTTTTATAATTAGTGCCCATGTTTGCCCACCTTTGAAAAAAATATTTTTGAAAAGCTGAGAAAATTCTCTATATTTTGCTTTATTGAACTTTGTTGATGCGACCCATAGTTGCTGAGATATTGCTATGCAAAGGCTAAAAAACAGGAAATTTGATGTTTTCTAAGTCTCACCCAAACAACCCAACATTTTCTAATGTCGATATCTCAGCAAATATAGGTCCGATTTACAATGTTAAAACATGAAACATTCGTGAAATTTTCCGATCTTTTCGAGAAAAAATATCTAATCTAATCTAATCTAATCAGACCCTAGCGCAGCCAATCTTTCGAAGGGATCCTGGAAAGTGCCTTAGGTTAGATGACGCCTAGCACTCTTCTTGTCATTTATTAACATTTGTAGTGCGCCATTGCATCGGAATGCATTGAAACAACACAAGCGTTAAAGCGGCCAGGCCTACTGCGTAAAGCCGTATCGCAGAGATGACTCGTAATTGGGTTGAATTTGAGCACTGAGTGTTCGAACAACAACACAATTCTGAATCGACAGGGGAGGAAGAAGCGTGGGGACACACCACCATACGCTCCGAGATTTGGTTGTATTCGTTGGGAGCACCATGCTAAGATGGTTTGGTACTCCGGGACCCTCTGGGATGGGACATTGTATTTCCACGAATGCCCTGGACACTATTTGCCGTGGTTATAGCGCCACAACTCGCTCTCTGTAACAGTAGTCCTAATTCCAGTCCAAGCTTACCAAGTCGTCATGGCCTAGTGGTTAGCATTTTTGCTTACCAACCCAAAGGACGGAGGATCGAACCCCGCCTCGAGCGACTTTGATTTTTCGTTCATATTCTGTGTACTTAACTTTCTCGTTGGGAGCAGATGGGAATCGAACCCAGGACCATTCGCTTACAAAGCGAACACCGTAACCAGTCAGCCACGGCCGCTCCCTCCGATCTTTTCGAGAAAAAATATTTTCAAAAATTTAAAATCAAGACTAACATTTCAAATGGGCGTAATATTGAATGTTTGGCCACACATGGGCACTAATTTTGAAAAATGAAAAACTGCGACTATTTTCAAAAAAGTTACCTATAAATGGCTATAACTTGAAAACGGTGCACTTTATCAAAAATTCACTGAAGTACTTTTTGATTGCAAATTCGATTTTACATCGAAAAATGAAGTTGAAAAATTTTTGCGACCGATATTTCGATTTTTTGAAAAAATCAGTATTGATTCAAAAAATCATAACTCGGTCAAAGATTTTTTGCCCATTCTGGAAATTTCTGAAAAGTTGGCATTTTATGTCCTATAAAACATATCAAAAAATAAAAAAAATTAAAAATAGTGTTTTTTTTTTTGCAAATCAAGCTTTAGTGACAAAAAGTGAAATAAAAAATCACCAAAATTTTTTTTACCGTGTAGCATTTTTTTTCAGTGTAGTCCATATCCATACCTACAACTTTGTCGAAGACACCAACTCGATCAAAAAATTCCTTCTAAAGATACAGATTTTTGAATTTTCACATATCATTTTTGTATGGACAGCTGCCAAATTTGTATGGAAAATTATATGGACAAACTAATGATGCAAACTGGCTTCTTTGGGCATACCGAAGGCACCAAAAAAGTTTCAGCCGGATAAAAAAATACAAAAAAAAATCGAATGACCGAAAACTCAGAGAATTGCTCTTCTCATAATTGATCGACAAAGTGCAATAGCGATACATATTTTTTTAAGGTTAATCATAGACTAACATTAAAGACTGAGTACCCTTTATATTTTTCTAATAATGTCAATCCAATATGTTTTTCTTAATTAAATGTTAATACCTTGCGACCCATAAAGTACCTGGGTAATTCTCCGTCAACTCACACAGCAGTTGCCCCGACCCCTCTACGATTTGCGTGAAACTTTGTCCTAAGGGGTAACTTTTGTCCCTGATCACGAATCCGAAGTCCGTTTTTTGATATCTCGTGGCGGAGGGGCGGTACGACCCCTTCAATTTTTGAACATGCGAAAATAGAGGTATTTTTCAATAATTTGCAGCATGAAACGGTGATGAGATAGAAATTTGGTGTCAAAGGGACTTTTATGTAAAATTAGACGCCCGATTTGATGGCGTACTCAGAATTCCGAAAAAACGTTTTTTTCATCGAAAAAACACTAAAAAAGTTTTAAAAATTCTCCCATTTTCCGTTACTCGACTGTAAAAATTTTTGCAACATGTCATTTTATGGGAAATTTAATGTACTTTTCGAATCTACATTGACCCAGAAGGGTAATTTTTTCATTTAGAACAAAATATTTCATTTTAAAATTTCGTGATTTTTCTAACTTTGCAGGGTTATTTTTTAGAGTGTAACAATGTTCTACAAAGTTGTAGAGCAGACAATTACAAAAAAATATATAGACATAAGGGGTTTGCTTATAAACATCACGAGTTATCGCGATTTTACGAAAAAATGTTTTGAAAAAGTTAGTCGTCATCGATCATGGCCGTTCATGGTCACCCGCGACAGACACGGACGACGAAACAAAGAGAAACGCAAAAAGTTACTTTTTCAAAACTTTTTCCCCACATTTCAATTGGATGTATGGGCTTACAGATATAAGCTAATTACATTGCTCATAACTGAAAACATAATATTTTTCAGTGTAGTATAGTAACCTGGATAGTAAATTAGCTTATATCTGTAAGCCCATACATCCAATTGGAATGTGGTCAAAGACAAACTTATGGAAAATTGGACGAGCTTTCCGGTAAAAATATTCTCGAGACTGATAAATCAAGTCTGTCGTATAAAAATTGCCAAAAACGATCAAAAAACCAATTTTTTCAACATTTTTATTTTTAAAACCGCTTTAACTTCACAAGGCTTTGTCTTAGGACAATGGTTAATATGGAGACATTTATGTAAAATTGTCTGGAAAATTTACTCTTGTGATCGGTTTTTGAAAATTTTGACGTTTAGAGCACTTTTGAAAAAAAAAAACAGTTTCAGTAAATGATTTTTGTATTTTTTTTAGGTGAGTTGCTCCATCCTGCATTTTGCGTGAGTCTTTTTTTAACATCTTAGGCTATTTTCACAAAAATTTTGAACGAAAAAAAAATCATGGGCTCACCTTCAAATTTGACTTTTAAACTTAAAAATCAAAAAATCTCATAAAAGTGGTGTGTTTTTTTTCTTGCAGTGTATTTTTTTTCGGAAAGCCCGTCAAACTTCTTACAAGTTTGTTTTTGACCACTTTTTGATCCGATGCAACGGCTTGGAGATACAGCGATATTTAAATTACGAAATACAAAAATATTTAAAACACTTACGCCCTTCTCGAATGTCATTATCGAGTGTAACTGGCTCCATATACACAAAAAAGGCTTATATATGCCTAGGATAACATGTCTACAAAGTTTAATTGAAAATGGAGAGGGTCGAGAAAAAATTACCTAAAAAATTCCTGTTTTGGGCTGGATTTGCTCGGTCAGAAATTGATTCAAATACCATCATGTTACACATCGTTGGTTAGGTAATTGAAAGACCTTTCCAACAAGTCCAAAACATTGAAGATCTGGCTACTCTGTCTCAAGTTATGACACCACTTAAGTAAAATTTATGTATGTTTTAAAGCTGGATCTCCTTTATTTGTTTGCATACGATTTCCAGATCCATCAACCGACCTTTTGTTTAAGTTATGGCGTACTTTCCAAAGAATTAAGAATGCAGATGAAATATATTCCAGGATCATTTTTTTTATTTTTTTTAGGTAGTAGTGAGGAAGGCATCAACCACATAGGTGGATTAAGTTAGGTAGTTAATAATTTGTTTGAGTTAGTTCCTATGTTTGCCCACATTTGAAAAAAATATTTAAAAAAACTGAGAAAATTCTCTTTATTTTGCTATTTTTAACTTTGTTAATACGACCTTAAGTTGCTGAGATATGGCCATGTAAAGATTTAAAAATAGGAAAATTGAAGTTTTTCAAGTCCCACCCAAACAACCCACCTTTTTGTAATGTCGATATCTTAGCAACTACTGGTCCGATGTTCAATGTTAAAATATGAAACATTCGTAAAATTTTATGATCTTTTTAAAAAAAATTTTAAATTTGTTAAACATTTCAAAAGGGCCAAACATTCAATATTACGTTTTTTAATTATTTGAAATTTCTTGTCTGGGTCGAATTAAAGCTTCATAAAAAGCTTTATTTTAGGTAAATGAGTTTTTCCAAGTTCTGCTTTACATATAAGTATTAAACTTTTAAACTGATGACAGTTTTAAAAACATTTTGTGGCACGAAGTTCTTATCACCTTTTTCGAATAAAATGTCTATAACCATTTAGACACAATAATGCCTCAGAGATGCATAGAAATGTTGGATAATTGTCTCATTTTATGCAAGGGATTCAATTTTATCTTTTGATTGTAAATACTTTTGGAAAACATCTTAATTTAATATTGTAATACAACATTTGTACTCCAGACTGAGTCTGAAGGAAATATTTTCCGACAAATGCCCAAACCCTGACCAGCAACCCAACAAAATAGTTGCGTGTGTTTGAGTAAGCGTGTTCATTGCAATGTCTACGACCACATCGCATGTGCAATTGTATGAGTCCCCCAGCCCCGGGACCCGCTTCCTGATACAACCAGAGAACTAGATTTTATTACATTCCGCGAAATAGTCTCCCGGATCAACGCGCGCGCCAAGACTGTTGCCGTGTTTTGAGCAAGTTCAGGAAAACTATGGAGTACATAGGAAGCTGCGCAGAGCAAGAGTATTACATGGTGTTACATTCTGCAGAGCACCGGTCCCGGGACAACCAGAACCGGGACCATGACGACGCCGGCGATGATGAACTATGGGAGCACCGTGCCGCGCGCCACTTCCTATGTTCCGGTCTGGCCGGCAAAACTGCAGCAGCATCCGAGTTCAATGAACTGCACCACCCACCCCGAAAGGGTGGCCCTAACCTCACCCTTCTGTTGTCTGGTTGACTTTTTGCCTTACCTCTCAGTCTGGGGAAGGTTGTTTGTTTGATTCAATTTTAGACTCTTGTGGGGGGGAGGCCCTTTTTGGGTGGGGGAGCCCATTTCCGGACTTGGCGAGGTCGTTGCATAGGAAGTGTTCACACCGAGCAATGACAATGGTCTCCTTCTCTGGTTGTAGCAGAAGCAGAGGCGTACGGCCTTGTCGTTACGTGTTCAGTGCTGGAGTGTTTTCAAATCTTTGTCACAGCTTCAAAACATTAATTTTCCTTGAAATCGTATTGCGTCTTCAAAAAAAAAAAAAAATCTTCAATTTAAATATAACTGAAAATTGAGTTTAATGATGTTTAGTTCTACTACCAGGCTGGCAGACACCATAACAAGAGGAGACACATTTGGGGGTAAAAGCATCCCCAAAAATATCCAACGACGATGCCGAACACAGATTCGGAACAACGCCACAGATGGGATGGTGCCAGACAGAGAGAAAGAGCTTATCGATCAATAAAAGAGGGCTCCACCAGCTTCGGCAGCATCCGTCGCAGCCCAAAACATAAGCCCTCCAAATGCGAGAGGGCATTGACCTCGACGACGATGGCGTCGTCCTGGGCGTCGAAGCCTGCGGGCCGTTGAATCTATTGGTGATGAATTTGGCTACCGGAACGGAACGGAACATTGTTGTTTGAAAACCTGCTGGAGTGAGGTGAAATTGCTTTGAAATGCTATAGTTGGCCAAAGGTAGCAACTTATAAGGTTTACCAATATTGGTGTACAATTAAATACGACCCAGAATCTTCACGATTCTGTGTAACTGGAACTTCAATAATTTATTTAATTTCAGGAAACTGAAAATAAATTGTTGCAATAAAAAAAATACTCTATAATAATTTGACAAATTTAATGTTCTCAACAGGTGTTTCATTTTTTTTTGAATGGGTAAAGATGAGTTAATTTAGCATCGTAGTTTATATTAAAAAAAAGGTAAATTGTTCGCTCTACAGCATTGCTTTGGCGTTCTCGATTGTGAGATTTCTACTCGAAACTAGGTGTCCGAAGGCTTGATTGTTGGGAAATTGCAAACCTCTTTTTACAACTAAGCTTCCATCCACCCGGGATTCGAACTGATGACCAGCGTCTCCACCGAGACAGGACCCAGGGAAACGACTCCTACACCTGGATTGAGCTAACGACCTAACCTCTACACTAAAATTAAAAAAAAAGTACTAAATTCCTTTATTGTAGGAATTTTGACTCCTTTTCTTATAAAGCAATCGGGTTTTTCGAATTACTAAATAAGAAAAAGAGGCAAAATCCCTACACAGCAAAAAATCCGATGGTAAAATCGCATGCAAAAGCATGCACATCACCTTCGTCAAAAAAGACACATAATATTACACACTGCATGTACAATTTTTGTTAACACAAAGAAAACTTGAGCAATCCTCTACCAAAACCGGAAATGGATTTTATTTGTATTTTTTTATTTGACTCAAACTATGTGGGGGCCATCCATATGACCAAACAAGCTATGTTGCATCATTGGTTCACCATACAATTTTAACTGCTGTCCATAGAAAAATTGTATGTAAATATTCAAACAACTGTAACTTTTGAGTGAATTTTCTGATCAATTTGGTGTTTTCGGCAAAGTTGAAGGTATTGTTGAGGACTTTTGTGAAAAAAATAGGTACAAGGAAAAAAAATTTGAAGATTTTTTAATCAACTTTTTTTCACTAAAACTCAATTTCCCAAAATACGTATTTTTTGATTTTCTAGATTTCTTTATGTGTTTTAGGGGACAAAAATTGGCATCTTTTGAGCCATAGAGAAACATGGTCAAAAAATCTGCCACCGAGTTATGATTTTTTTTAAATTGTGATTTTTGGAAAAAATCGAAGTTTCATGCAAAAACAAATTTGATATTATTTTTTAATGCAAAATTGAATTTGCAATCCAAAAGTACTGAGCAAGGGCTCCGTTTTCAAGATATAGCCACCGAAAGTTTGATTTTAGCAAAATATTTGCTGTTTTTTGATTTTTTAAATAGTGACCATGAGTTACCATTTCTAAAAATATTTTTTTCAAGTTCAGAAAATTTGCTATAAAATTGTCTAAGAGACATTGAAGATTGGAACTCGGGTTGCTGAGATAGAGCCGCTTTAAGTAAAAGAAACACGAAAATTGAAGTTTTATAAATCTCACCAAAACAACCAACCATTTTCTAAAGACGATTTCTCAGCAACTAATGGTCGGATTTTCAATGTTAATACATGAAACATTCGTAAAATTTTCCGATCTTTTCGAAAAAAATATTTTGATTTTTTTAAAATCACGACTGACATTTTAAATGGGCGTGATAATAAATGTTTGGCTCTTTTGAAATGTTTGTCTTGATTAAAAGAAATAAGATATTTTTTTCAAAAAGATCGGAAAATTTCCCAAATGCTTCATGTATTAACATTGAAAATCGGACCATTAGTTGCTGAGATATCGTCATTAAAAAATGGTGGGTTGTTTTGGTGAGATTTAGAAAACTTCAATTTTCGTGTTTCTTTTTCATAAAGCGGCTCTATCTCAGCTACCCGAGGTCCAATCTTCAATGTCTCTTAGACAATTTTATAGCAAATTTTCTGAACTTTTCAAAAAAAATATTTTAAGAAATGGTCACTTTAAATTTGTTTTGCATAAAAGTTCGATTTTTTCCAAAAATCTTTTTTTTTTCAAAAATTTATAACTCGGCGGAAGATTTTTTGACTATGTTTCTCTATGGCTCAAAAGTTGCGGATTTTTGTCCCCTAAAACATATCAAAAAATCTCGAAAATAAAAAAAATACGTATTTTGGAAAATTGAGTTTTAGTGAAAAAAAGTTGATTAAAAAATCTGCAATTTTTTTCCATGTATCTATTTTTCTCAAAAATCCTCAACAATACCTACAACTTTGCCGAAGACACCAAATTGATCCGAAAATTCACTCAAAAGTTACAGTTGTTTGAATATTTACATACCATTTTTGTATGGACAGCAGCCAGAATTGTATGGAGGCTTGTATGGGTGAACCAATGACGCAAAATAGCTATTGGGAAGGCCCTCACAAAGTTTAAGTCAAATAAAAAAATACAAAAAATGAAAATGGTCGAAATCGGCCGATTTCGTAGAGAGTTGCTCACTTGCAACCGACGGGATTCAAACCCAGCAGCATCAGTAAGGACTGGCGCCTTAGCCCGCTCGGCCATCAGACCGATGAAGGGTGGAAAGAATAAATGTCACGATCGTATATACCTTTATTAAAGGTTTATATGATCGTGACATTTCGTTCAAGTAGGTTTCCCATACTGATGAGCTACATATTTCATGGTGTAATATTACACATAATTTCATAAAATAAAGCAAAATTTATTTTACACCCAGGCCTTTTACACGCTGCTGGATTACTACTTTTTTAGATGTGTAGAATATAGGAATTTCGTACATTTGTTTTTTATTTCTGTGTAGGTTAGACCGGGGCCAACATATACTTCCCCGTCCGAAGAAAGGCGTGATCAGACAAATCTTGTCTTATATATAATTTCAAACCAGTTCACAGGGTGTTTTCCGGAATTACAAAAAAAATGTAGTCAGATCGTTGTAAAACTTGAATGTTCCAGCACTCGCCTTATTTACTGAACTCGGCAAACCTCGATAAATAAATGTTCAACTCGTGCTGAAAAAAACTTCTATTTGCCACTTGTTGCATAAACTATTTCCTTCTAATGTTTACATTTTCTTGTAGCGTAACCAAACGATAATATCATGTTGAGCTTACGATTTCCTCCAGATGATATTTGAGGGTATGATTGTTGCTTTCAGTATTTCTTCTGTCAATAAAATAATCCACTCCAGAACCTTAATCGCCCTATCCCACCACTTCAAAATCTAATGAGTGCCCTCGTCGATTTCTTCCCCACATTTTCTAATAATGCTAGAGGGAAAGAGCGAGTAGCTTCTGTGACTTTCGTCGGGCTCGAACCATTTCATTAATACTTAATGTATGCCATTTCGGTTTTGTGTTTCACCATCAAAATTGTCTAATTGGCTGCTAACGGTGCCTTTCTAACTTGCTCCCCAACCGTTTCGGAGTTGGCATTTATTTGAAATTCTTTTTAACTGAAGCATAACCGCAGCAGCAGCAGCAGGACATCATAATGGAAGTTATGCGAATTTGGTGCCGAGCGAGCGCGCGCCCTCTGGCGCCAAAACATCGCGTAACGTCTAGTCGTAGGCGACGGTCTACGTGCGTTGTTACTGTTAATTGTCTAATAAATTATTTGGCAACTGCCGGCCGCGGAACAAAGGCCAACAGCAAACCGTCGACCGTTTTTCCGACTTCTTTTATTTTGGCTCAAACTCTAGATTAGACGAATTAGCGTGCGGAAAATCTTGCGCCGGAGGTAAATTTTTCATCACAAAACAAACGTTGTGAAATGCGGCGTATTAATTGAATAACTGCGTCTTGGAAGGGCCAAAAGTTCTTCCCCCACTTGGCGATTTGATTGGATTAAAAATTTGCGTGCAGCCCTCTTTTTGTCCCCTGGACATCGCAAAACAAAATTGAATTCAAATTTGTCAATCCAACCGTTACGAACAATGCCAATATCCCGGGACCAATCGTTGCTTTGCCATCGACGTACCTGTCGAAAGCAGTCGCAGCATCCCCTTTTTCCTCGTTTGACCATTCCCAAGTTTTCACCTGCCACAGAATAGTCAGTCCTCGAACCCCCCCCCCCCCCCCTCCCCAGCCAGGGATATTGACAACCTATGTGTGCGTCGTTCACATATGGGGAGAATCCTCACGCAGGCACGTACCGGGGTGGGTTTTTGGTGAGAGCATTTACGGTAGCAAATTGTTTGGGAATGTTGCTGAAGATGATCAATCTACCTAAAATTGTAGTTTTTGCAACAAGATTTTTTCACCACGAGTCATTTAAATCCAATGAGGTTTACTCTAAAACAGAATCGAAAAGTATTACTTTTCGATACCAGAGCCGAAAAGTTAAACTTTTCAGCACCTAAAAGAGTTCTGAAAAGAACTTTTTGTAATTCTATCGTGAAACTACTTACTTTTCCTTTCTTACCTTACTTATTTACAAAGCATATGGATGTTTGACATAAAATTCCATTCAAAAAGCGGTTTTTGGAATTGCAAAAAAAAAAAAATGATGTTAGCAACTCGTTGCAAAACTTGATTCTTTCAGCACTCGTCGATAATTGTACGACTCGTGCTGAAAAAATCTTCTTTATGCAACTTGTTGCATAATAGTAGTTTATGGAACAAGTTGCAAAAAGAGGATTTTTTCAGCACGAGTCGTACATTTATCCAACGAGGTTCACCGAGTTGGATAAATACGAAGAATGCTGAAAAAATCAAGTTTTGCAACGAGTTCCATACAACATTTTTTGCAATTCCAAAAAACACACACTGAGTGAAATTTTGAGTCAAATTTTCATGTATTTTGTCAAGAAATCGTTAAAATCAAAAAATGTTGAAAAGTGTTACTTATCGAAACAAGTGCTAAAAAGTTCAACTTTTCAGCACCCATTTGAGTGCTGATAAGTAAAACTTTTCAGCATTTATTTTGAAAAGTGTTGCTATTCAATTCTGTTATTGGTACAGAAAAGTAGGCTATTTCGTCGTTCAAGAATGACAGGAAAAGTAAGTAGTTTCACGACGGAATCGCAAAAAAAAAAATTTTACAGCTTGATCTTAAATTCATATAGCCAAAAATAATTGCCTGAATTATAAAATTTAACAAACATGACGGAATTAAGGCCGAATTCGTAATATGTCAAACATATGAGAAACGCTCCAATTTTACAAAAAGTAGCTTGCTTTAAAAATAAATGCACTCGAAAATTAAATTTGAAATTTCAACAAAACATTGATTCACGATTCATAGTGAAATATTCAAGTTGCTAATTATTTTATTATGAAGAAAAGGCCACGAAAATCCCGACTTTTCCGACTATTTTTCTAGAGCACAACTAATGAGCATTTCTTGCCCAAAGAATGATTGCAAATCAAAAAATGTCTATAAATGTCAAAATCAATTATCGAAAAAAAATAAAAAGATTTTAAAAAATCAAACTACCAAAAAATTCAAAGCAACTAGAACGTTAACAAAAAAGGTAAGAAAAAATACTTAAAGAATAAAAGTTCTCATGATTCCGATTGAGAGGGATCTTAAACATTCAGTGTTTAAGAAAATATCAACTGATTTAAAATACATTCAATATAGTGTTTCATTTTGAAAAATTACCAAAAAATAAACGTGCATCTTCACCGTACATCTTTGTTTGAGAAGGTATTAGCAGCCAAATTATTTTAATAACTTAATTTTATATTTAATTATTATTTGATGCAATGTTGAAAATCTTAAAACATGATACAAACATTCTTTCAAAAGATCATAATAATCAAGAAATTATAAAAGCATGTTTTTATCTGGTTTCCTTGCCATTTTCAAAGATTTCGATGTTTTATTGACAGCCAATGTTGATTTATCATGTTGTCAGTATTTATTTATTGTTGTTTTTATTTTAGAGCAAAAGCAAGTTAAATAACAATGCATGATTTACAACTAATTTTATGCAAAAAAAAAAAAAAAAATGAAAATGCATATGGGACTTTAGGGTGACAAGAAAACTTGTTTTTTTTGTTGAAAATCTGAAGAGCTACACAGAAAAAAAAAAATCATAGTAATATTACATCTGGGAAGGGGTACATCTTTTATGTCAGAAAAAGGTGTAATTTTTCCTCTGGAAATGTGTAATTTTACCACTTTTCTGGTGTAATGTCACTTTTTCAGTCTAAATTGAGGTAAAATTACATCATAAAAGAGGTAATATTCAACCTTCCAAAACTACAGCTTCCAAATTTACATTATTTTTTTCTGTGTACTTGATTCTTTTGCAATAATATGTAACTGTGCCAATTTCGAGCCAAATCGGTTAAGGTTAAGGGGTCACTTTTTATCGTTGAAGTTTATATGGGAAAAATCGCTAAAATGTATGGGGAAAAACATCGCTTCAGGATTTTGCCGGCAGGTGGCGCAGGTCACGCTGAAAATTGTGTGTGAGATTCTCGTAGGAAATTTAATTTACTACAACTTTGTCCAAGGGTGCAAGAAGATCTGAGTTGATCCTGATGAGTTATTAGCAATGCGATGAAAAGATATTGGCTTATATTCTTGAAAGTATACAAGAAGTATTTAAGAAAATACTTTTTACTAAAAAAATCACCAGAAATCAGGATCAACTCGGATCGTTTTGCACCCTTCAACAAAGTTGTAGGAAATTAAATTTCCTACAAGAATCTTACAATTGGGCAACCTTACAGAAAAATACTGAAAAAATTAATTCAAATATTGTTTTAAATGGTTAGTGAAATTTCACGATTTCGCGGATAGCGTGAAATCCGCGAAATTTGGCATTTTCCGCGAAATCCCGTGAAATTTTATGTTTTGTGAAACTGTAAGGATTTTTCTCAAAATAATTTATCAAACTCAAATAGGAATAAAAATAATCTTATGAACTACTGTTGATTCAAGGGAGTGAATACCCTGGTTGAATTATTAATATAGGATTAGTGATTTTTGACGATTTCTTGGATGGCGTGAAATTCGTGAAATTTATCAATTTCTCAAATCATTTTTTCAATATCAACACAAAAAATATTTCATGAATAAAGACTATTTAAGTAAATTTTATTAGTTTTCAATCAAAAAGCTTGATATGAACCATTTGAAGAATAGCTAAGATTTTTCAGGATTTATTAGAAACTAACTAAATTTAGTAATATTTTTATTCGCAGTTATATAAATTTTACTGCTAGTAAAATGTAATCAAGCTTTGTTTTATTCAGAATAAAATGAAGAGTATTTCTTGTCTATGAAATCACCTACCAAAAACACTTAAATTTTTTTTCTGAGTCCTGTTTAAATTTGATTATTTGTGTAAATGATTCCCGTGAAAGTAAAAAAACTATTTTTTTTGTTTTATGTTCACATTTTGAATACAAATTTCGATTTCGCTACAAATTAAATTACTTTTGCCTATTGATTGTACATTTAGTTTTTGAAATGTGTGATGAAAACCTTGAAAATTATTTTAAATGGGCCAAAAGTCGCAGAAAGTTCAAATTATTTAACTCATTTTGGCTTTGCAAAATTGTTTAATCTTGTTCTGATATGAAATTCAATCAAATGTAAAATGATGTATTAGAAGCAAATCAGCGAAAACTTTTTAGCTTTATTAGTCGAATATTAAAAAAAAAAAAAAAAAACAGTTCAGTAAATGAGAATACGTATGCCCTACATTTTGTTTCAAAATATATATTTTTATAGCCCATCCTTAAAACAGATGGAAACTTTTTTGAAAATCAGGAGATTTTTTTATGTCACGTTCAAATCAAGTGAAGATTTTTTTAGTTTATTGAAGAATAATATATAATGAAGCATGAGATTAGTGCGGTGCCTGTGGGGACGCGCAGTCCTGTTTTTTCGTGTTATTTTCCGTCTCTTTTGTGTCGCTGTTCGTGTGCATGGGGTGATTGGTTTTCTTCTTCTTCTTTTTTTTCTTTTACTAGTTCGCTCGTTCGTTGACCGATGAGTTTTTTTGTTCTCTTTATATAGTTTTCGATAGAAACGATCCGATTTTTTTTGAGACAAGCAAGTCGTATTGCTGGATTAAGTCCTTTCCATATCATCGAGGATCGGAAGGCACGTCGACGAATATGTTTTAAGGTTTATGATATAAAATCATTTTAATGAATGAAGCCCTTCCTACATCACCGTTGATCGGGAGGCGCCCCGACGAAGAATTTCTGGAGAATCGCGGTCGAATTAATACCATATTTAAATCCCTAGATAGCTATCTTTCCGCAGCCGTCTGCCTAAGATTTTTAAAATTTCAACCGATAAACAAATTTCTTATGGTCGCATCACCTACCACAGTGAATCCTGACCTCATACCCATCTTACTAACCCCTTAAAACTCATGTGATACTTTGTCGGAGACGCAGCTGATTTAGCGGTCCCATCACTCAAGTATCGGACTAACATTCCCACCCACTTCCCCGTGTCTTACCACTGGTCGTGGCCGGCGTCGGTATTGATCAGCACGATAGGGACCTTTGAAAATTGCGAAGGGGTGATGATTGGTTCTAAGTTTTCATCTGTGGTCCACGGAGCAATGTTTGGGGGTCCTGGTCAATAACGAATTAGCAGCTACGGGTAGACACCAATGCTATGCTATGCTATGAATAATATATAATGAAGCATGAAAAGTAGTTTCTGTTATTTAAACACAAGATTATCAGAGTTATTTTAACATTCTTCACGTTCGGCGAAATTTTCGTGAAATTTAGTGTTTTGAAATAGAGGTCCCCGTGAAATTAGCAATTTTCGAGCGTGAAAAATCACTAAGCCTACTTATTTGAATCGAAAAAGAGTGTCGGCTAAATGTAATTATTGTTTGTGTTACCCTAGAGTTCTTTTCCAGAAAAAAAAGTTACTTTCCTCTTATTATCATCAAGCTCAGAACCTTCATCTCATCGCCCAAGAACAGCAACGGTCCCAAAAAGTAATGGCTTTCTCCTGACTTTGGGTGGGTTTATCGGCAAATACACGAGACCGTGAGACACCGACTCATCCAACCCAACCCGCAAACCCGTCCGGAAAAAAGAGAAAGAGAGCAGTCGAGACTTTCAGATTATAGATCTGCACACTGTCTAGACAGCTAAATTTATACTCCCCCCCCTGCTTACACGACATCATCCTAGAACCGGGCGGTGTGTCCCGAGACTTTGAAGAAGACCACTCGCGCGTCCCCGGCAAAAAGCCAACCCCTTTTTTCGATGGTGGCATTACACATGTCCACCCCCACCTTCTAAATGTCCCCCATGAGTCACGGGTGCTTGCTCATCTGGTAACTCACCCCCGCAGGTCAGCAGCAGCGTTTGTCACAAACCAATTTTGCTGGTCGAAAAGAAAGGGGGTCGCGATTGTCCGAAAATGAGCTCGCGAAAAGGGGCAGTTGAAGTGGGTCTTCTTTTATTTGTGAGTGGTTGATGGCTTTGAACTTCGAACTGGTTGCACCTGATTGGTGCGTAATTTGAGAAGTGCCTTAAGATGACGTCTCAGAAACAAATGTAATTTGGAGAAAATGGGGTGAAATCTTGCTACTTTAAAGTATTTAAATACTCTTAACCTTACTAACTTTATAAACATTTCAAAATATGTTGAAAATTAAATGTAGTGGTGCTTTGAACAATTCTTTCTCAAGCATAGTATGCATCAAAGTCATTCCATTCAAATTTAATTGGTATTTTTTAATTTTTCAAAAACTCAACAATCTATCAAGGTCACTCTGGCCATCAATTTATAGCAATACAAAGCTTATTCAATGTCAAAATCATCCAAACAACAATTGTCTCGTATAATTCAAATAAAAAACATATTCACAAACAATTTATCCTCCGCAAAAGCCCTTTGCGCTCGCATAAATCTCACCAGCAGCCGAATCATGTTTTCCCTATCGACAGACCATAAACCCCCCTCTCATAGAGCAGACAAATGGATCTTTTCAAAATTGCGAGAGAAAAAAATCCACCATCAGACTCTCATCACCCCAGTATAATGTTTTTTTTTTTTTCATTTTATTCCCGCCGACTTTTTTTTCCCAAAGGGGTCGCCCGACCAGCAGCAACCGCGCGTCTGTCTGTCTGTCTACGCCGAAGAATGTAATAAAATTGCGATCTTAATAATAACGATAATAACAATGCATAAATTTACTATATATTATTTTTGTTCTCACAAACACTCGATAGTCATTCAAATGGCGACCCCTTTTTTTCTCTTGCCTAGCTCCACTCGATTGCTTGTTCTCACTTAGGGCATGGTGGGTTTTCTGAGAACTTTTCTCAAAATTATTTTTGTTTTTGTCCGTCGAAAAAACGAATTGCTTTCTAATCCCACCGTGAAACAAAGAAATGGTTTAGCCCCAACTCAACCCCACCGTGCTACCGTCTGGGGAGGTCCACTGAATCGAGCAGAACCACCCCCGAGACGACGACGTGATGACTTGGGCTTTGGTGACTTTTCCGATATTGTGTTACTGTGCGGTGGAGGTCCTCCTCTCGTTTTGGAACAAAAAAAAAGCAGGAACGAGGGCGTCAAGTGGCACTGAACCCAGACTGTGCCGTGGTGTGGCTGATTGCGGCCTCGACCCTCCTTGGTCCATGCAAGATGATGGCTGGCTGGCTTGGGGAGGAGGATTGCTTCTCGGGCTGGAGACTTGTAATAACTTTTGTCTGGCCTGGTTTGATATGAAAGGAGTATTGTTTCTTGTAGAAAATAACACTGTTAATCAAACTCATTACAAATTTAATGTACCCAACGTTTTTAGTTTTTCTCGGAAAGGTGATTATAATTTTCAATGGAATTTTTTTTCTACAATTCAGAAAAAATACAAAATATTGTTTGCAAAAGGTAATCTCTGTATGCACAATTCAGGATAGCTATTGAAAGCAATTGAATCATTTTAAAACTTCAAAAAGTCTTAAAAACATTAAAACCAGAATCATAGTTTAGTTCAAACGATGCACACACCGCATCTCCGTAAAAAACAGTTTTTTGCACATTTTCAACAATTTTGATAAAAATTCGGGTTTTTTTTTATATACAATACCATCATTAGTTATGAGCCATTTAAATTTTAACCTGATAGTAGATGGCATCAGTGTGTCTGTCATGCTTACCTGTAAAGAAACAAAAAAAAACGAATTTAGTATTTTGTATAGGCTAATGCAAACATTTTGTGAAGCTTTTGCCTAAGGTGCAAAAGGAGGGTGGGGATGTAAATTTTCCACAGGGGTAGAGTATAAAAGACTTGTCCGCGTGGACAACAAAAAAAACTATACTTGTAAAAGTTTACATCATAATCGAAAAAAGAAATCACAGGAAACCAATTTGGAACAGTTCACAATCAAAAGATTGATTGGTAATATTGTTTATGAGGGACCAAAAATTTACCATTTTTGTTTTTTTTGCATCAGAAATTGAACGAATCGATACCCAAGTGGAAAATTAAGGGTCATTAGAAACACTCTGAACTTTTGACGGTTATTTGTTTTTTGCAAGACCATTTCTCAGCAGATTGTTGTCTGATTTTAAAATTTTGATCAAGTTTTAATCTCTAAACCAAATATGATATTTATAAAGGTTTTTGGCTTAAAAATTTTCTTGCAAAAAGTCTGTTGAACCTTTTGTTTTGTTAATTATGATTTTAATGCAAATAAACAATAACTGTTTAAAATACATTTGATGAAGACAACAAATCGACAAAATGAAGTATTTTTCAAGATTTAAAAATATTTTGCGAATCTAGTTTAGTGTTGAATGACAAAACTGTTTTGGAAATTTAATTTACGGAAAATGACTTCAAATTATTAAGATGTAGAGTCAATACAAAATCAACATGTTTTAAGAAAGTCGAACCAGGTATGACATTTATGTTGAAACGAAGATCAAAAAATAATGTATAAATGTTCATAAAAGTTCTCTTTTAGGATTTGCCTTCCTCATTGAGGAGAGGCTATAAAAGCACTCGGAAAATTAAGTTTTCAATTTGACCACCTAAACCCACCTTTATTTATACTTACACGCAGAAAAATAAGGCATATTTGAATCACCAAAACGTTTTGTTGATTTGAAAATCATTACTTTTGTTGAATCAACGCTAAACGTCAAAGCAGCTTTTTCGAAACAATAAAAGACTTTTTGTAGACTCGAGAAAATCAAGGTTTGTTTCAACGCAAAATCGGCGTTGATTATATTCAACAAAAAATTTGTTGATTCAAACCTCGTACAGGCTGATTCCACAAAACATTTTTCTGCGTGTATCGACTCAGAATCGAATTCTGAACAAATGTCAGTGCGTGTGTGGGGATGTTGATCAAAAATATGCACTTGATTTTCTCAGTTCTCGGTGGACGAATATTGTCCGGATGTGGTCTACTCGGTCCAGTTTTGGATTCTACGGCTTGGTATTGAAATGTTTCGATTACCTGGTTGTTTAAAAGTTATGGTGAAAAAACTATTTAAGCAACAAAAAATGGGGATCTCAACATAACTCAAATGGTCAGATCTGATCGCAACAAAAAAGCCCTGTAGAGGGTTGCCATAAGTTTGTTTATTGGAACAGATAATGTCCACATGAACACTTCAAGGGGGGGGGGGGTCTAATCACCCTTTTTTTCTTAGCTCTGGGGTATCGACATTGTATTTTTCTCAGAGAAAAAAGTTCTTGGTCAAATTTCCTGTCGTAAAGCAACATCATAATCTATCACTTACAGCACGAAATTCTAGAAGCATGAAATTCAATTGATATGCTTCATGGTTTCCTTGTAAAAACATCTTTGAAATACCATTGACTTAAAAAAAACTAGGTTCTGCTTAATTGTAATAATATTAAATTTAAAAAGTTGTCCTCAAAAATCAATTAAATTGTACACACTAATTATCTCACCAACAGTTTATTCCGTAATCTTATCGTAACAAATGCCATCCCATCTTACACAAAAACACCAAAGTCAAGTACCAAAGCAACAAGTGACGCGTCACCTTAACAGCGGCCTCACCCTTAATTCCCGTCGCGGCCATCGAAAGTCCATTAAGGGCGGCTAGACAAGGGCACCGCGAGCGCGCAGATACCTTTAAAAATTAATTGCAGACATCGTTAATATACCGAAGCATGAGAACAGATCATGTAATTAATTAATTACCCTTTTTGCCCGTTTTTTTCACGCGTATGCGCGCACGGGTCAGGTGGGTTTGTTTTTTCTACCTTCTTTTTCTTTGCTGCGTCGTCCCTTAACTGAGGAGGAAAAAAGAAGCTTGTAGAATTCCGTTCCTTTCCGTGCCTAGCACCTTGTCCAGCTTGTTCAACCGTTTTTTCTTGGGTTTTTTTTCCTGTACTTCCGATAATATTAACATAAAAAAACGGCTGAGCGTAGAACATAATTCTCCACGTTAATTAGGTTCAAATGTGATTTAAGGTGTTTGGAAACCGAACCAGCGACTCATACGCGGAGTTGTTCCGGTGGAGGCGGAGATGTTCAATGTACCCCGCAGAAGCCGTCCCGGGTGGGGGGCCGTCCCGGACTAACGATGGTCAATTTTCGCGCCATTAAACCGCGCTAGAAATTCTACCTGCCGGTGGGATGTGCTGGTTTTATTGAGTTTTAATGCTGCCTAACGTCCAATTAGAACCACATTTAGATCGCAGATGGATCTTGCGCTGATATCGGGCAGTTTGAGCGATATCGCGGTTTTCAATCTTGTTTTTCGGTTATGAAATCCACGTTTGTTAATTGAAGTATTTTTCCATATTTCACGCAGGTGCGTTGTGGGATTCCCAGGTTAATGGGTCATTAATTTAACACTTATAAAAGCGATAACTACATTGTGATATCAACATTTTATAAATAATCTTGAAATAAAAAATTGATTATTTTAAAAATTATTTCATGATTTTTTGAACAGTTCGTAATGTAAAACTGACATGTTCTAGTGCAATTGTATCCATTTTTATTAGAAACAAAGCACAAAATTGATTAGGGATAATAAGGGACCTGTAAGCATTTAGTAGTCAGCATAATGTTTAATTATAGAAAAAAAGGAAAACAACTAAAATGCCTAAACCGACTGAGCATTTCTTTCTCCAAAACATCAAAGTTGATCTTATTGATTAATTTTTCTTTTGGAAAAAAATCTTAAACAAAAAAATTTGTGAAATTTAAATTGAAAAAAAAAAACAATGCTAAGAAATAACAACATTGAGCATTACATTCTAAGTTCAGACTTTTTTTTTATGTGATATTAGTTTTTAATTGTAGAGCGTGATAAAAACTATTTGAAGAATTTAAAGGCATAAATACAATAAAACATTTTTGTTGACATTTACTAAGAACTTAAGGTGAAATTTTAAAGGATCAGAAAAATGGCCGAAAAGGCTGCCGTCTTTTGACCTTAATTTCAATCAATGATTACAAACATAACCTTAGCCTCGACTGCCTGAGAACAACCTTAGCCAGAATAATGGGTTTTTAAGCACTATTTTCCACCTACCTTTACCAAATGAAAACTCCAGGACCATATGTTCACCAATGATCCAATGCAGGATATTTTGTTAAGATTACTCACTTAAAAACGTTGGAAAGTCCTGAAATATTGGGCCAGTACAAATTTTCAATCGCTGGCTTCTTCTTCCCAAAAAAAATTGCCGTCTTCTTCACAAAAATTGGGCTCTTCATTATTTCACTGAAAACTCCGATAACCTCTCACTTAATGCACTTCATACCACTAAGCAAGTCCTATTTTGGCGAAAACTTGCAGGAACAGTAATTTTGGATACTTAAAAAACTTTATTTTCCTCGTAATTTGCCGAAACTTCCGAAACCCGAGCCTCCGAACCGAGCAAATTTTCGTTTTCTTCTTCTCTGTTCTTGCACAGCAAGCTGAAAATCATCATTTCTTTACAAATATTTTGAAAAGTCGTACCTAAAACCTAGTCAACTGCTTTAATTTCCTTTGTACAAGCCATTTCCAAACGTTCTTTGATCACGGCATAAAGGGTTGCCAGCAGCGTTCAGCTTTTAAATGTACAATAATACGAAAATTATTTAATTTGTTCTGTTAAAATCCACTGAAAAGCAGCAGAATTTATTTATTCAATAAAACACAGAATATATTGAGTAAAAAAGTCACTTGGAGCAAAAATTTCAACCAAATTCAGAACAATCTAATTTGATATAATTTTGTTCGCCCTTGACCTGGCATCACTGCTTATTTCAGCCAATCAGGAGTCGTGATCTTTCTGACAAGTTGTTGTTGTTGCTTTGTTTGTTGATTTTGTTGAAGTGGTTCTGGCGGAGCGAATTTTTCTGGGTTCTTTTCCGGAACACAAATTTGGCAAAATACCGGATCTGGCCAATCGGTGGTGGAGTTTTGGCCGAAGTCGGTGGTAGCCTCGGGGAAGCAGAATTGCATCGCACCAAGAGTGAGTATGGTGCGATTTTGATTCCGATTCGATTTTCATTATATTTTTTTCAGCAAATTACAATTGACGACTGGTGTCATTCCCGTATCAGTGCAGCCTGCCGGAACCGTTTCCGGGTCATCCGTGAAAAACGTCGCCTGCAGATTTGTAGTATGTGACCAAGAATGCGTTGGACGGAACGGACGGATCAGGATTCGGAGCGAGATGATAGTGGAGGGAAAAAGAGGTCCGGGAGAGGATCTTTGCCGACGGTCAGAGAAAGTGAATCTATAAGGAGTTCCAACCTACACCACCTGGCCTGGCCCGCGATCTACCCCAGGTGACCAAGTCAGACGGGTGTAAAAACGACGCCGGCGACTGCGGGTCGCAACGACCACGAACTCCCGCGCATCACCCACAACACCAGCCAACCCAAAGCAGCAACGAGAACAACAACAAGCGTTAGTAGAGTGAGAAAGAAAAGTGCGCGAATCTAAGCCACGAGGGCTCTGGTCGACGAGGCACTGCCCCGATCCTGGTCCGGCTTCCAGCGTAGCTCACGACCGTTCATCTGGTCCGTAGGGAACCCTGAACCCGGGTTCCTGAGCCACTGGACCCGGTTGTGGCCGTGATCGAGACAACTCGACCTGTGGCCGGTTTGTAGGAGGTCCATCAACCCTCCGAGCCAAGGAACCGCCACCCACAACTGCCACGAACGCACGTCTCTGCAAGCTTGCAAGCTGATTGACCCTGACGGGCCCCGCTGATGAAAACCGCCCGATCAACCGCTCGGAGGCTAGTTAGCCGCGGCCGTGTTCCGGTTCTAACCCCCCCCCCCCCTCACTTGGTTGTGCGTGAATTCTTTTAGCTGCGTGTGTCCAGCACCTCTCGGATCCGCCCTGCCAAACCTAAGGTTCACCCTACCCAGCTCGGTGACATCCGACGACGACGTCCCCTTTGAGCGCTGGCCTTGAGACGCAGGTCGACCTGGTTGGTCCCGCGTACGTGAGCGCGGACTGGGGATGGCTACCTCGGCAATCGGCCGCTCCCGCGAACCTGCCCTGCGATTTCCGGTTAGCCTGAATGCCCTCGACAACCCCTGAGCGCGATTCCTTAAACGCTGGTCGACCTGATTGGTCCCACATTCGAGCTCAGGTGAGTCGAGCGATCGACCCTGTCAGTCCCGTTGCACAGCCGTGCACCTCGCGTGTTCGTGATGGAAGCTGCGCAAACCGTCGGCGAACGGTCAAGAGTGAGGAGCTACTTTTAACTTAAAATTAGATGTAAAAACTCAATTACACTCTTATATAAACATACACCTAGACGTTAAAATGAAAATTAAAAGCGCTGCGGCGCATTGTAGAGATAGTTGCGACTTTTTAGATCGGTCCGCAAGTAGATTTAGTGCGTCGGAGGGTCGTTGTGGAAGCGGGAGAACTAAGAGGGTAACCCTTGTCGGGAATCCCGCATTTTAGCCTGTCCAGCTCGAAGTTTCTTGTTGTTGGGATCTGACGGTGACTCGGCCCTTCCGGCCTAGCGCAGAAGTGGAAGTTGTACCCCAAAATCTCCTATCCAATTTCCGCCCGTTACAGCCTTCTATCGGATGGAGAAGTAAAACGTCCCGGCCTTAGTTGTTGTTAGGTCGTTAAGTCATTTCAGGTGTAGGAGTCGTCTCCCCCGTATAAGGACAATCAACACACCAAACCTAGCCTGCTCCGGTGGAATCGCTGGCGGCGGTTGGACTCGCAATCCAATGGTTGTCAGTTAAACTCCGGGGTGGATGGTTCCTTGGAGTAGAAAGAGGTTTGGGTGCCCTCCCCAATCAAGCCTTCGGACTCCAAGGTTCGAGCAGAAACTTGCAATAGAGACCACCTGTGGGTCGTTAAAGTGGATGGTTTGTTTTTGTTAGTCGGGATTGCACCCCAACTGGGATTAAAATATTCTAACAAGTTGTATGTGCCATATTTAACGAATTATTTCCAGTAAAAATTTACAAGAAATTTTGACAATCAAAACTATGTTTGATTTCAGTTAGTAAAAAAACTCTGTTAGTAGTGGTGTGTGCTGGTTTTACCAACACAAATATATTGCAAATGATTAATGATTTCAATGATGGATGAGAAAAAGAAGAATAAGAATAAGAAGCCCAAAATAGATTTGGCCCGATTTCACCTTAATCTGATTTTTAACATGACTATCAAGGTCACCCCGGAATTCAAAATAAGAATTTTCAACGCAACTAATTTTTCAACACTATTGAAAAACTTTTTTTTAAATAGTACATGGAACCTGTGTGGCCTATTTCAGTACATGCTTTAAAAATAATAGTCTTGAGAAAAACCTTACCAGTTGGAAAATATTCCAAAAATAAATAGAAATCCCATCAATGTCACCCCGGTTTACTGTATTCTCCTTTTGATTATTTTTTTTTTTTTCTAGGAACAGGTCAATTAAAACGATTTTCGGGGATTATAGTACAACGCCATTTCTGTTCAGAATTGAATGTTTTTAGCTCTAAGAGGTAGGTACTCAAATTTTCAACATCTGAACCCACTATCACCTACCACTTACACGGCACCGGTTAGTGGCCACAACCTGCCAAAATCGGGTAGAGAGGTTCTATCACCTTTCCCCCCGCCGAACAAGTCGTGGTGGTTGGCCTCGGCCACTTCTTCCTCGTCCGTTGTTTACAGAACCACAAACTTGTGCCCTCGCTATGTGTGTGTATGCAACAAATTACTACACCATAACGACTTTTCTCCTTCTCTCTCTCTCTCTCTCTTTCTCGTTCACCCACACACACACGTAAACATAATGCACAATCGCGCAGGCAGTGCTCCCAGGCCGACCGTCTGTTGTGTTTGTGCTGGAATAACAAAATCCAATGTTCCGACTTTTGCGTGGTCAGGGGCCTTTGTCCTAGGGGGTTGGGTGGTCGTCGGTGGTGAAAAGTTGCCAGTCAGTGGCTTGCTTTTTTGCGTGATGCACTTCCTTTCCACCAACCTTCCCCCACCCCTCCTTCTTCCAAAACTATTTGCAGAATGTTGGTTTTGGTTTGTGCATCGAGACGATAATATCGATCCGAATTCGTACACCGGCGTGGCGGCCCTTTTAGGGGGCGATGTCCTGACTGTGACCTGGCGTGACCTCCGACGGTTATTTCCATGTGTTCTCTACACACAGAAGGAACGCACCCCGCGTTGAACCTCTCGACTCCCCACCAACCCACCAGCAAAAAAACACTTTCACACTCACACACCAGCCTCGTCGGAAAATGGTACGCAACGGTGGGGCCCAGACAATGAAAACATGGAAATTTTTGGCCAACCTCAACCCCGAAAAAAAAATGGAAACTGCCACGTGTGTGTGGAGGAGGTTAGGTTTGTTGTGAATGTGGCTATTGCTCTCTCGAACCCTGGCTGGAGGACACAGATTTTGGGGAATCCTCATCACTTTGTGCTAAGATAATGCGATAATGCGATTACGAGGCTTCGGATTTTGGTTTTTCGAAGGTAGAATTCAGTTTTTCCAAGCTTTTCGCAAATATTTTTACGAACAAATACCAAATTGAAAATTACTAAAATGGTTTAACTCTTCAACAAAAAAAGAGGATCATCCATCATACGAGCCTGCCTTATTATGTCTTTTTATGACGCGCTTTAAACTCAATTACCGGCACTTGGCGGGTAATATTTCTCCATTTCCCTATCACGGTTCGAGATCTTAATTAACTTTGAAATCTCCTAACAAGTGTTTGAACAGCCATTGTGCAGCCAGCCTGCTGTTGATGATTGCGCTCAAGTGCAATAAAACAGCTTAGCTCAGGCTCATCCAGGCACAGTGCTCCCTGTTATTACGCTATCGCACAAGGATCTGCCACCAGCTGCAGCAACCTTGTGCTTGTTTTTTTTTATTTTGTTCAGGATCTCCTCGGATGCAATAAACAGGGGCCCCGGCCTAAAGTGTCTCATCAATGGCACCCCGGCGGCGAGTTTCGGGGTTTGGGATCCGAGGGTTGGCCGTGAAATGAGCCGACTGCCACCCCCGGAAGGCATACAATGAGCAGCCATTAAATTTATTGCTCGTTCCAAAAAGGTACGTTTATTAGCTTATTTATATGGAGGCTTTTCATTCTCTCTCACAAAAAATAATTTCGCATCAAGTGCTCAGAAACTGCATCAGCAGCAGTCATCCCAAACGGCGATAATGGAGAGGTAACTGGAACACCTCAAGTACAACCGTCTTGAGAAGATGAGTGGTGAAAGGACATCATGCGTGCGAGGCAGGATCGGCGTCACACGTCAATCGTGAATCATCGTCCCTGCAATGGACATTAACAAATTATAAACGTCAAGTTGCAGCCATAAACAGCTCATCACATGCAACGCAACTGGGCCTTGACGACAAGTCGTTAATGGGGCCTTTTTAACTGGTATGTAACCTTTTAGGTTACTAAATTAAATGTTGTTTTTTTTTGTGCATGTTAGTTTTTAAAGTGTTTTTGCATTAATGTTTAATATCTGTTATTTATTATCTTATCTTCGCATGGTTTATTTATATTAATTATCATTATGTAATAATACCTTAATTCAAAAACAAAGTAGTCAACTCGAAGGATGATGGCTTATAAATTTGATCAATTTGTTGAACTGGTATAACGCCACCACTTTTGGGTGTACGCTAAACCCCAACGAACATCACATCCCATCCAGCTTAAGGAGAATGCAGACGGACGATAAGGTCGCGATAATTAAACCAATACAACCACCACTGATAACTGAGGCTGGATATCGAGAGAGGATGACTTCCCAAGAGAGACAGGTTTCGTGGATAACGATCTCCCCAACTCGGTCTCTTTCCATTTTGGGCGTTGAAGTGCGAAGATCGATCCTATAGGACGATCAGTTTGTAGATATTACAAGTGTTCGAAAACTACAGTGTAGACTTGTGAAACGATTCTAAATCGAGTTTGAACGAATCGTACGCTTCAGGTAAAGTGGGGTACGCCAAGAATTGTAATGGTCGGATGCGTAATTAGTGGAAATGACTACCCGTGGAAGTCGTTCCACGTGGGTTGTGGTCACCTGAAGCTTAGTGTGCTTTCACTTACTAGTCTTTCTCTACACGATCAATTCTAGGACCTTTAAGTGTCGAATAGGTGGAATTTCGGACCGATAGCCGGAGTTTCCCGCAAGCACCGATTCCGTGGCATCGCGGTGTCACGAGGTCGCACTTCCGGGTTCCTAGCTAATCGAGGGCCCAAGCTTCTCACCGTGCGCGGTGATCAACGCTAAGGAAGCTACACTCGGATCGTTGTATCCTAACTCGCCAAGGAGTGTTCCCTTCTGCCGGAAGTACCTTGGGTACGGCCGGTTCGACAATCAGAAGAAGACGCCCAGGGTGTGTTTGCCACATCCGAACCGCTTGCTGAAAGCCGCCATCTTGAGTACCTATATTGGGGCATCCCGGCCTGGACGGCTCAGCCGACGCTGCTGGACAGCGGCGCGCGTTCCTGTACAAGTTAGATTACAACCCTGCAACCCACTCGGCCGCGCGGCGTCGCGGTCGTGTGTTCTCCAGCTTCACAAGACGGTGAAGAACCCCACTTGGATACTCCTCGTGTCCTGCATGCACCAGCCACCACAATCTTTCATCAACCGCGCGGACGCAGTGTTCCTGTGCCACGTGTCGTCAAGCTGCACGTGCGCGAGAATCGAGATCTCGAGTCGGTGTTTACCGGGTAAGACAGTTGTGAAGACGAGTAAGTTCTGATTCCCCAAAGTTGATTTTTAAGTAGTTGTGGGTCAAATAAACCTGTGTCGATAATGATTAAATTGTGTTTACTTTCCTCACTGATCTGTGACTGACATTGCGAATGCCGACCCTTTGATTAGATTCCAGTTTGCTTATACTGAGCTAGGCCGCCGTTTTTGCCTTGTTACAATTGGCGCCCAACATAAAATAAGTCGGTCATAGATCAAAGGAAAATTAGCATAGTTTTTCGGTCAGGATTTATCCGGGTCCTAAAAGGGGGAGGGAAGTTCTCGTACCCTGTTAATTCCGGACGAGGGGGAGGGAAGTTCTCGCATCCTCAACTCGGCCAAAAAACTGTAGTTCCCTCACAAAGGAGGTGATTTAAACACTTTAAGAATTGAAGACGCAACTAACCACATTCGATTTCCATCCCACACGGTTCAACACGGTGCATCACAAATATTCATTCAATTTTCTTATCCGTGTTTTCATACCAATTAAAAAAAAAAAAATATTAAAATAAAATTGTTTTTTCACATTTAGTTTTGCTATTCAATATAAAGTTTTCAAGATGAATTTAAGTCCTGAATATCATTTTTTGTACAAATCTTTGCAAATTCATCACTTGGAAGAAGATGAGATCGATTACGAGTTGCTAATTCGTGCGATCCAAACAGAAGACAAAGAAGCGCGTAGTACGAAGCTAAGAAAGTTGAAACAATTTGTGAAAAATGAGAAAGTTCCGTTCGAAGGGGTTGATCTAGCGAGGTATGACGTCAGCATTGATCAAGAAATCAAATTGGTCGACAATCGAGTTGATGAGATTAGACAGTACTTGCAAAAAAACAAGAAATACAGTGGTGTAATTGATGCCCTCAGGTCACGTCTTATTCACTGCCTTTTCCGTTTAGTCAGATTAGAAGTGATTCCGAATTTATCGCGAGATGATAGTGTTGATATTTCGACGTTAATCGGTCTTATTAGGCGATTAATCAATGATTACTTTTCGATGTTTTCACCATTCCCTGAAATTCAGAAGAAGGTTATTGAAGAGTTAAACCGTTCGTTTTCTTCTGCTCGCGTATCAAACCCGAAACAGTCTTCTGAATCCGAAGAAGACGAATACAGTGAGAAAGAAAAAGGTTCTGGAGCTCAGTCCGAAGAAGGAGAGATAGCAGATGTGTCGGATAACAACAACGATAAGGCAGGGAAAACGAAAAAGAAGCACAAACAAAAAAATACAAAATCGTCAAAACCAAAAAGTAATACGCTCGCGAAAAGAAAGTTAAAATCAACAATTAATCAGCAGTTTAAGGATCAAATTAATCCCTTTGCCAACTCTCAGTTTACAAACCCGATGAATTCATTAATAAATCCCTTTATGAACCCTTACTTCCAGTCCTTTCTTCCAATGCAATTTTACAGTCACCAATCAGGGTTTCCCGACTTGTCCAGCTTTGGTTCTGGTCAGTTAAGACGTAGGAACAAATCGAAGAGTAAGAAGAAGCCTAACGCTCGCGTGGGCAGGACCCACGAAAGCGAGAGTTCTTCTGAAGTTGAAGTTGAATCCTTGAGTAGTGAATCCTCGTCGAGCGAGTCGTCAGGTGGCGCCCATAAAAGGAGAACAATCAAACGTTCTCACAACAAAACAAGCAAAACGATTAATGACTGGAAAATTAAGTACAGTGGGAGGGACAATGGGGAAAGATTGCTTGATTTCTTGAAAGAGGTTAAATTTCATGCGAAAAGTGATCACTTGGACGAAGATGATCTTTTTGACTCGGCCATTTACCTGTTCACGGATAAGGCCAAAACGTGGTACATGAATGGGGTGGATAATGAAGAGTTTCGCAGCTGGAAAGAACTGGTCAAGGAGCTAAAACGGGAATTTTGACTCACGATCACGATTATCAAAGCGAATTTAAAGCGATTACTCGTCGTCAAGGACCGAAAGAGAAATTTAAAGATTTCATGTACGAAATGCAGAAAATTTTTGATTCTCGCACTCAGCCGATGACTGAGAAAAAGAAATTTGAAATTGTGTTTCGAAATATGCGGTCGGACTACAAAAGTCATGCAGTTTCGTCGGAAATTGATAATTTGGTCGATTTGAAGAACATGGGGCGAAAGTTGGATGAAGTTTTCCGTTACAAGTACAACAATACTAGTGAAAATTATCAGAAACCTAAAAATTCACAAGTTAGCGAGCTAAAATCATTTTCTCGTCCCACAAATAACAAGTCTAAGTCAGAGAACAGTTCAAAATCAATTAAAACCAAAACTTTCTACAGTTCTAAAGAGTCTGAGAATACCAAACCTAAGGAAAAGGCGCACACTACATCCGACACGAACAAAACCAATACTCCAGAGAAACCTTTGTCCACAGCAGACCCAATGCAAGGGTCATGTGCGGGAACGTTAAACAAACTTCTTGACCAATACACTCCACCGAAACCTGGTGTGTGTTTCAATTGTAGAGTACGGACACCACTTCAACGATTGTGAGGAAGAATTTGAGAAATTTTGTAAACGTTGCGGATTTCACGATACAGATACTTTTAAGTGTCCGTATTGTGCAAAAAACGCACAATAGACGTTCTCGAGGGGAGAGTTCGTCTTTCTGATAGTAGTAGTGCCCATACCCCCAAACAAAATTCAATTTCTCTGGCCGAACTCGGTCTAGAACAAGTTCAAGATACAGAGTACAATCAGTCAAATTTAAGAAGTGAAGTAAGCGAGTTGTTTATCAACGTGGGAAACGACGATCGTCCCCACGCAAAAATCTATGTTTATGACATTCCTTTAGTCGGTCTTTTAGACAGTGGTGCTAGAGACACAGTACTGGGCAGTGGTAGTATGGCTTTGTTAAATTCCCTTAAATTGAAAATTTTCCCCTCAAACGTTAACTTGGTGAACGCCAGTGGTGCAAAAATAAGTGTTGAAGGCTTTGTCTACCTTCCGATAACCTTCAATGACAAAACAAAAATTATAGAAACCCTGGTGGCTCCAACACTCAAACGGAGACTTTTTCTGGGATCAACTTTTTGGAAAGCTTTCAACATTGAACCATCTATCAGAATGTCAGCGGTAGAAGAAATAAGTTTAAATTCTGAGGAAACCAGTTTAACCCTGGACCAAGAAAATGAAATTGAAAAGGTGAAACAATTGTTTAAAGCAGCGACTTCTGATAGATTGGATACAACCTCACTGATTAGTCACACTATTACTATTGCGGATGAAGCTAAAAAGCTTCCGCCGATAAGATTAAATCCATTTCCTACTTCACCAAAAATACAAAGTCAAATTAATTCAGAATTAGATTCTTTATTAGAACTGGGAATAATAGAAAGATCTAATAGCGATTGGGCTTTAAGACTTGTACCAGTTTCTAAACCAAATGGGAAAATTCGGTTGTGCTTAGATGCCAGGGGAGTGAACGAAAGAACAGTAAGAGACTCCTATCCCCTCCCACACTGTGACAGGATACTAAGTCGATTGGGGCCGTGTAAATACATTTCAACAATAGATTTAACACAAGCATTTTTGCAAGTACCACTACACCCCCGATCGAGGAAGTATACAGCGTTTTCAGTGTATGGGAGGGGATTGTTCCAGTTCACCCGTATGCCCTTTGGTCTGGTGAACAGTCCAGCAACGCAGTCACGGCTGATGGACCGAGTGCTGGGCGGGGGTGAGCTGGAACCGAAGGTTTTCGTATATCTTGACGATATTATCGTTGCAACCGATACCTTTGAGGAGCATCTTGCTATGTTGACTGAGGTGGCCATTCGCCTAACGGCGGCCAACCTTTCAATTAATCTGGCAAAATCAAAATTTTGTGTCGATGAAGTTCCGTATCTGGGTTATTTATTGTCCAAGAACGGCCTGAGACCGAATCCAGAACGGGTAGAAGCCATCGTTAATTATGAGCGCCCTCAATCACTTCGCGCTCTCCGCAGGTTTTTGGGGATGTGTAATTATTACCGGAGGTTTATACCACAGTTTAGTGAAATTACAGTGCCTTTAACTAACTTGTTGAAAAACAAACCTCGGTCGGTTAAGTGGAACGACGAGGCTGAAAAATCATTTTTTAGAATAAAGGAATCTCTTATCAGTGCACCAATACTGTGTAACCCTGATTACAACCACCCCTTTACTCTGCAGACGGATGCTAGTGATACGGCTATTGCAGCTGTACTCACACAAGTTCTAGATGGTCACGAAAGGGTTATTGCCTATTTTTCGCAAAAATTAAGTACACAACAACAACGTTATCACGCTGCAGAGAAAGAGGGTTGGCGGTTCTCAAGGCCATCGAAAAATTTAGGGGTTATATTGAGGGCTCGCGGTTCACTGTACTGACGGATGCGTCTGCCGTGACACACATACTACGAGGCAAGTGGCGTACTTCTTCTCGTCTTAGTCGTTGGGCTCTTGAACTTCAACAGCACGATATGGTAATTAGGCACCGAAAGGAAGTGAAAATGTGGTTGCCGATGCATTATCGCGCTCAGTTGAAGAGTTGGACGCCGACGACACGGACGAGTGGTATACGTCACTGCACGACAAAGTTCTGGCCGATCCAGACCAATTCATTGATTTCAAGGTCGAGGGTGATATTTTATGGAAATACATTTCTTCCCAGGGCGAGACGCTGGATTACCAATTTGATTGGAAAATCTGTGTCCCAAAATCGAAACGTGAAAAGGTTTTGGTAGAAAACCACGATGATGCGCTCCACTTAGGTGCTGAAAAAACTTATGCTAGAATCAAACGCCACCATTACTGGCCAAATATGTATCGAGTCATCAAAGATTATGTTAGCAAATGTTCTGTTTGTAAGCAATGCAAACCTAGTAATCGGTCTCAAATCCCTGAGCTAGGTCAACCTCGAATTACGACAAAACCGTTTCAAATAATTGCAATAGACTTTATACAATCTTTACCACGAAGCAAACACGGCAACACACACCTGTTTGTGATCATGGATTTGTTTTCGAAGTGGTCCATCATGGTACCCGTTCGGCGAATTTCAGCCTCGCAGGTGTGTGAATTACTAGAAAATTTGTGGTTTCGCCGCTATTCCGTCCCGGAATTTATAATTTCGGATAATGCGACCACATTTTACTCAAAAGAGTTTAAAACTTTGTTAGAACGTTTCAAAATACAGCACTGGGCTAACTCGCGACATTACAGTCAAGCGAACCCAGTTGAGCGACTTAATCGAACTATAAACGCGTGCATTAGAACGTACGCGAGGGATAATCAGAGGACTTGGGACGATAAAATTTCTGAGATTGAATTTGCTCTAAATACAACGCCCCACTCCTCGACTGGGTTTTCTCCGTACAGGATTCTTTTTGGACACGAAGTGGTATCGAGAGGGGACGAACACCGAGTAGATCGTGACGGTGACGTCATGACCGAAGAAGAACGCATAGCAAAGAAGAACTTGATCGATGTAAAAGTGTACCAAATAGTAAAGAAAAATTTAGAAAAAGCCCGCGAAAGAACCGCGAAAACGTACAATTTGAGATTTAGGAAACCAGCTCAATCGTACTCAGTAGGGCAAAAGGTCTTGAAGCGAAATTTTAAACAAAGCTCGGCGGCAGATTCGTACAACGCTAAGCTAGGTGCCTGTTACGTCCCATGTACGGTGATCGCTAGAATAGGTACTAGCTCATACGAACTAGCTGATGAAAAGGGTAAATCTTTAGGAGTTTTCTCGTCGGCATTCCTTAAGCCCGATATGTAACGCCAGAACCCCAAAGAAAATCTTGTACAATCGTTTTAATTTGTCGTGTGAAATTCGTGTGATTCGTGATTTCTGTTGTTTCGAAGGTTATCGAAACCAATCAGTCTGGTTCGACGTCGTTATGTTAGGTTCTAAAACTCTATATTTAATTCCAAATCTTACAATTGTTTTCAAGAAGTATTCGCTTAGACTGGTAAACCGACCGAAAGTAAACAAGACTGCAAAATGCTATTACATGATACAGCTCGAGCACGTTTAGAAGAATCTTCAAGAAGCAATGTGATTGCGGTGAAACCCTATCGAACAATAGTTTTCTCATCCAGATCAATAGCCAAAATTCAATTTCTCTCACACATTTGCAAGCAACCCCCTTTTTATAGTATACTCAAATCAAACCTGACAAAAACGATAAGAATTTAGACTGATAAGTATATCGTCACACTAACATATCTAGACTTTCACTTGGTGAAAGGGAAAAAGAAAAAAAGTTAGAGTAAAATTTCTAATTTCCGCCAATTTTAATTTGTTTGAAATTGATTTCACGGATGTAGAATAATTGTTGGAATATTTGTAGTTGTAATACGTATAGAAAAAAAATGAACATAAAACATTCATTTTTTTTCCGACCCGCGATGGGATAGTGTAACCTTTTAGGTTACTAAATTAAATGTTGTTTTTTTTGTGCATGTTAGTTTTTAAAGTGTTTTTGCATTAATGTTTAATATCTGTTATTTATTATCTTATCTTCGCATGGTTTATTTATATTAATTATCATTATGTAATAATACCTTAATTCAAAAACAAAGTAGTCAACTCGAAGGATGATGGCTTATAAATTTGATCAATTTGTTGAACTGGTATAACGCCACCACTTTTGGGTGTACGCTAAACCCCAACGAACATCACATCCCATCCAGCTTAAGGAGAATGCAGACGGACGATAAGGTCGCGATAATTAAACCAATACAACCACCACTGATAACTGAGGCTGGATATCGAGAGAGGATGACTTCCCAAGAGAGACAGGTTTCGTGGATAACGATCTCCCCAACTCGGTCTCTTTCCATTTTGGGCGTTGAAGTGCGAAGATCGATCCTATAGGACGATCAGTTTGTAGATATTACAAGTGTTCGAAAACTACAGTGTAGACTTGTGAAACGATTCTAAATCGAGTTTGAACGAATCGTACGCTTCAGGTAAAGTGGGGTACGCCAAGAATTGTAATGGTCGGATGCGTAATTAGTGGAAATGACTACCCGTGGAAGTCGTTCCACGTGGGTTGTGGTCACCTGAAGCTTAGTGTGCTTTCACTTACTAGTCTTTCTCTACACGATCAATTCTAGGACCTTTAAGTGTCGAATAGGTGGAATTTCGGACCGATAGCCGGAGTTTCCCGCAAGCACCGATTCCGTGGCATCGCGGTGTCACGAGGTCGCACTTCCGGGTTCCTAGCTAATCGAGGGCCCAAGCTTCTCACCGTGCGCGGTGATCAACGCTAAGGAAGCTACACTCGGATCGTTGTATCCTAACTCGCCAAGGAGTGTTCCCTTCTGCCGGAAGTACCTTGGGTACGGCCGGTTCGACAATCAGAAGAAGACGCCCAGGGTGTGTTTGCCACATCCGAACCGCTTGCTGAAAGCCGCCATCTTGAGTACCTATATTGGGGCATCCCGGCCTGGACGGCTCAGCCGACGCTGCTGGACAGCGGCGCGCGTTCCTGTACAAGTTAGATTACAACCCTGCAACCCACTCGGCCGCGCGGCGTCGCGGTCGTGTGTTCTCCAGCTTCACAAGACGGTGAAGAACCCCACTTGGATACTCCTCGTGTCCTGCATGCACCAGCCACCACAATCTTTCATCAACCGCGCGGACGCAGTGTTCCTGTGCCACGTGTCGTCAAGCTGCACGTGCGCGAGAATCGAGATCTCGAGTCGGTGTTTACCGGGTAAGACAGTTGTGAAGACGAGTAAGTTCTGATTCCCCAAAGTTGATTTTTAAGTAGTTGTGGGTCAAATAAACCTGTGTCGATAATGATTAAATTGTGTTTACTTTCCTCACTGATCTGTGACTGACATTGCGAATGCCGACCCTTTGATTAGATTCCAGTTTGCTTATACTGAGCTAGGCCGCCGTTTTTGCCTTGTTACAGGTATTAAGGTACAAGTGAGCTGCTTTTTCAATATTGCATTGCATACTTTTATCCATAATTTAAACCATATCAAACAAACCCATGGCTATTACATATTGATGAAGAAGAATCTTTAACTTTTAAGGGGTTACATACATGTAAATCGGCTTAAATGTCAGAGGTTGGTTTGAGCACACACTTAAACTTTTTTCAAAATCTGTTTTCAGGGCATTAAAATATACATTTTCATCTACTAACAAAACAAATTTGAAGCCATTTGGTTGTATCTTTGCCGAGATATAGCTATTTGAAGTTAGCAGTTTCAAAAAACGGGTGCCACGATATCTAAACATTGCTTCGACCAAATCGGCTCAAAATTTTGGTGATAACTCGTTAAACCGGTCCCGTGTGCATGACAAAGGTCGATTTTCAAAAAGTTTATTTTTAAAAAAGATAAAAATATTTTTCTGGTTTACATATAAAAAATCGCCAGTTTTTGATTTTTGTATTTTTTGATAATTCAAAATTTCAAAATCGGGCTTCGTCATGCACACGAGATATGTCTTGAGAGTCTTCACCCAAAATTTCAGCCAATTTGGTCAGTCCCAACTCGAGATATCGTGGCACCCGTAAATCAACTTGCTGTTCAGAGAAAAACGCTCAGAAGTTAGACAGTTGGCTTTGCGCATGGCAAAATTCTGAGCCAAAATCGGCTCTAACTCAGTTAAATCATGAAATATCTTCATGAAACTTTCAGGAGTGATTGAAAATCATCTTTTAAGTGGATTTAATAATTTTTTGTGATATGAAATTTTGTGATTTTCTACTTGTATGTAACCCCTTAAGGTAAAAATTGTCCATGGAATTGTGGTGTAAATTTATTTTATTCAAAAAATAATTGAAACAATGAGCAATTCTCTATGTTTTCACAAATAAAATTTTCAAAAATTTTTTTATTGGGATAAAACTTTGTCCATTAGCAGTTCTCTCAGATTTGAGTCATTCGATTTTTTTTTGTATTTTTTAATCCGACTGAAACTTTTTTGGTGCCTTCGGTATGCCCAAAGAAGCCATATTGCATCATTAGTTTGTCCATATCATTATCCATACAAATTTGACAGCTGTCCATACAAAAACGATGTATGAAAATTCAAAAATCTATAACTTTTGAAGGAATTTTTTGATCGATTTGGTGTCTTCGGCAAAGTTGTAGGTATGGATATGAACTACACTGAAAAAAATGATACACGGTAAAAAAAATTTGTGATTTTTTATTTAACTTATTGTCACTAAAACTTGATTTGCAAGAAAACACTATTTTTTTTATATGTTTTAGAGGACATTAAATGCCAACTTTTCTGAAATTTACAGGTTGTGCAAAAAATCTTTGACCGAGTTATGATTTTTTTAATCAATACTGATTTTTTCAAAAAATCGAAATATCGGTCGTAAAAATTTTTCAACTTCATTTTTCAATGTAAAATCAAATTTTCAATCAAAAAGTACCTCAGTGAAATTTTGATAAAGTGCACCGTTTTCAAGTAACTTTTTTGAAGAAAGTCGCAGTTTTTCATTTTTTTTAATAAGTGCACATGTTTGCTCACCTTTAAAAAAATATTAGAAAATTCTCTATATTTTGCGATTTTGAACTTTGTTAATACGACCCTTAGTTACTGAGATGTTGCCATGCAAGTGTTTTAAAACAGGAACATTGATGTTTTCTAAGTCTCACCCAAACAACCCACCGTTTTCTTATGTCGATATTTCAGCAACTAATGGTCCGATTTACAATGTAAAAATATGAAACAATCGTGAAATTTTCCGATCTTTTCAAAAAAAAATAATTTCAAAAAATTTGAACGAAGACTAACATTTTAAAAGGGCGTAATATTGAATAAGTACTTTTTGATTGCAAATTTCATTTTGCATCGAAAAATGAAGTTGAAGAATTTTTGCGACCGAAATTTACATTTTTTGAAAAAATCTGTATTGATTAAAAAAAAAAACATAACTCGGTCAAAAAATTTTTGCACAGCCTGAAAATTTCTGAAATGTTGGCATTTGATGTCCTCTAAAACATATAAAAAATAGTGTGTTTTTGCAAATCAAGTTTTAGTGACAAAAACTTAAATAAAAAATCACCAAACATTTTTTACCTTGCATTATTTTTTTTTCAGTGTAGTCCATATCCATACCTAAAACTTTGCCGAAGACACCAAATCGATCAAAAAAATCCTTCAAAAGTTATAGATTTTTTGAATTTTCATACATCGTTTTTGTATGGCCAGCTGCCAAATTTGTATGGAAAATTATATGGACAAACTAATGATGCAAAATGGCTTCTCTGGGCATACCGAAGGCACAAAAAAAGTTTCATTCGGATTAAAAAAAACAAAAATTAAAATTCTAAAAAAATACCGATTTTGTAGAGAATTGCTCCCATCGATTCGTTTATTTTCCAATAGGGCGATTGCAAATATTTTTCAAAGTTTGGTCCCCCCCCCCAACTCAAAATTTGTCCGAAAAATCATGGGCAAAACAATATTTCAAAAAACTTAAAAATTTTAGGTGGAAGGCTGATCAACTAAAACAGTCTAAAATGCATTTTTCTGCATTTTGAGTCATATTTAGCATGTTTGGGCTCGTTTAAAAATATGTTGGATTAAAGCAAAACAATGTATAATATTGTTTTGGATTGCCATTTCCGTAAAATAAATAACCGAATGCGATTCATTATTGCTGAAAAATCTAAACCGAAATGTCACCTGTGACTTATTTTTTGGATGCTGCCAAGAAAAAATCCTCATTCAAATGTGATCTGATTAGAAAATTGTAAATTACAAACGCCGCGATGCTAACCACCTGTTTTTTAGGTTGGAGGATTGATGAAATAAATGTATAAAATACAATACTGGAAACATTTTTTATGGCAAGCAAAATCTAATTTTGATAACCAAAATACCAGCAACGATTGCTGAATCTTCAGCAAAATGGTCAGTCAAACTAACACAAGAATATTACTGAATTTTCAGCAATATAATTTGACGTTTCTTTTGCTGGAATTTTAGTTGTTTTGACAACCATTTTCCTAAAATTTCAGTAAACCATTTGTCCAAGTGACAAATGTCAGTTTACTGAGAAATCAGTAAAATCTAAATTACTTAACTGTTTACGTCGAGAGACCAAACTGGATCAAAAGCCTTGTATTATTTCAACTAAGTTTTTGAGTCAGATTGAAATTTGAATTAAAGTATAGATGAACAGTTCAAAGCATTGAAGTATGCAAAGCACTTTACAGGAAAAATAAATTTGTTTCAAGAATTTTTGTAATTTGGTAACCAAAATATGGCCGTCAAAAGAATGAAAATGCGAGAATTTGGTATTTCTTAGTGCTTTTCAACTAGCTTTAATAAAAATTGTTTAAAAAAAAAACAAATTTTCGAAGAAAAAGCAAAAAGTACACACACAAAAGTACTGTCACACATTCAATGAATGAATCAATTAGTTACAAACATTTTTTTCAGTTGCTCTATATTGTTTTCTAAAACTTTTCCAAAGAGAGTATAAACTTGATCGTAAAAAAAAGAATCAGCATGTCCAAAACTCAAAAATAACGGTTTAGACCAATTTTTAGGACGCTGTATCTTCTTTAAGGGCAATTAAGTTAGTACATACTTGGATTTTTTGAAATAGAAAAACCCAAAAAAAATATTGTTTTCAATATATTGTTTGACAAGTGGAAACAATTAACTGAGGTTTTTTTGTTAGTTACCATAGATTTAAAACTGACATTTGAAGATGTTTAAAGATCATAACGTTACATATGGAAAGACGTACAAAATGGCTTTTTAACTAAATTTGACTTCCGCCTAAAAAGCGACGATTTGTCGTTTAAGGCTAAGCGTAGAGGAACCTGGTAATATTGAGATCCTTTTTCCTCCTTAAAATCTTTTACGATAGTGAAACCTGCTCTGTGCCACATTTTACTCGTTATCAATAACCTGCAATATTTATTCTGACCCTTCCTAGAAATGATGTGCCCAGCACAACAACCTCACCGGAAAGTAAGTTATCACAACGAAAGAGGAGGACAGGAGGATTGACATAATTTTGACGGAAAATGTGTCATTCATCAAACCAGCAGCAGGCAGACAGTGGGAAAAAAATGCAAAAAAAACCAAAACCAAAAAAAAATCCCTCAGACACTAATAAATGACTCCCAGACGGAACGATTTTTTTTTTTGTCAATTTTTGACGAACTGCAACTCCCTACGCCACCACCAACTGCAGCTCTTCGGTGTGACGATAAAACAGGGCGGAAATAATTACCCTCTTTCGTCATTACCGTCATCGCACACTGACTTACTGGATGCTTCTGGTTAATGTCGAGGGATTCTTCTTTTTTTACTTTGTTTTTTTTTTGGTGTCCTTTTCATATTATCCCTCTCCGCCATGCCTCTGATTACTGGCATTATTTATAACAACACCGTTGTGGATGATGCTCTTCGGGCTGTAAAATATGTGTCACTTGACGCCACGACCACGTGTGCGAGTAGGGAAACACGTGGAACTACAGCATGACGTGAAACCTGTTGAATGTCAATTGAGTGGTGATAGTGCAACGAAAAGGATCGGAAATAAATATTTTAAAAGCTGGTAATCGATTCCAGAGGATCAAGGTTTGTGGTGTACGTGTTTTATTAGGAATATTGCTGAATTTTTGCATGAATTTTCTGTCAGAAATGATGTGTAAAACTACGTAACTTGTGTAAATTTACATCTTTTTTGTGTAATTTTACTTATTCCACGCGAATTGAGGTAAAATTACATCGAAAATAGGTAATATTCAACAATCAAGTTTTGAAACCTGATAACCTAGTTTGAATTTATTAAGCCTTTTTCCAAAATCATCTCAAAAATTGTTTTTTTTTTTAATTTCAAATTCTCCTGGGTAATTCTCTACCAACTCACACGAAATCGGGAAAAGTTGCCCCGACCCCTCTTCGATTTATGTGAAACTTTGTCCTAAGGGGTAACTTTTGTCCCTGATCACGAATCCGAGATCTGTTTTTTGATATCTCGTGATGGAGGGGCGGTACGACCCCTTCCATTTTTGAACATGCGAAAAAAGAAAAAAAAACACTAAAAAAGTTTTAAAAATTCTCCCATTTTCCGTTACTCGACTATAAAAAATTTTGGAACATGTCATTTTATGGGAAATTTAATGTACTATTCGAATCTACATTGACTCAGGAGGGTCATTTTTTCATTTAGAACAAAATTTTTCATTTTAAAATTTCGTGTTTTTTCTAACTTTGCAGGGTTATTTTTAGAGTTTAACAATGTTCTACAAAGTTGTAGAGCAGACAATTACAAAAATTTTGATATACAGACATAAGGGGTTTGCTTATAAACATCACGAGTTATCGCGATTTTACGAAAAAAAGTTTTGAAAAAGTTGGTCGTCATCGATCATGGCCGTTCATGGTCACCCGCGACAGACACGGACGACGAAACAAAGAGAAACGCCAAAAGTAACTTTTTCAAAACTTTTTTTCGTAAAATCGCGATAACTCGTGATGTTTATAAGCAAACCCTTTATGTCTATATATCAAAATTTTTGTAATTGTCTGCTCTACAACTTTGTAGAACATTGTTACACTCTAAAAAATAACCCTGCAAAGTTAGAAAAAACACGAAATTGTAAAATGAAAAATTTTGTTCTAAATGACCCTTCTGGGTCAATGTAGATTCGAAAAGTACATTAAATTTCCCATAAAATGACATGTTCCAAATTTTTTTACAGTCGAGTAACGGAAAATGGGAGAATTTTTAAAACTGTTTTAATGTTTTTTTCGATGAAAAATACGTTTTTTCGGAACTCAGAGTACGCCATCAAATCGGGCGTCTAATTTTACATAAAAGTCCCTTTGACACCAAATTTCTATCTCATCACCGTTTCAGGCTGCAAATTATTGAAAAACACCTCTTTTTTCGCATGTTCAAAAATGGAAGGGGTCGTACCGCCCCTCCGTCACGAGATATCAAAAAACGGACCTCGGATTCGTGATCAAGGACAAAAGTTACCCCTTAGGACAAAGTTTCACGCAAATCGAAGAGGGGTCGGGGCAACTGCTGTGTGAGTTGGCGGAGAATTACCCTCCTTGCTTATTTGAGAGATAAAGTGAAAAAAAAACTTTCATAACCTTCAGCTCCTTCTCGATACCTTGTTAGCAAAATTCACTTCCCAACTTTGAAGGGATGATTGGCTTAATATTTATCATCGAATTCAATTACGCACGCAAAAGAAACCGGATCCCCAGATCGGACGCAATTCAACATTTTAGCACCATAATTATCAGCCATCCAGGGCCTTCAGACGAGAACTGCCTTCTCAATCATGTTTGACAACAAAATCGTTGTCATAATCGATCATAATTGCAGGCAGTTCCTCTTCAGAAGTGGTGCACCTTATCTTGGAGAAACGGTTTGAGGATGCCTTGAAGGAACCGTCACAACTACGGTCAAGATGATCGAATATTTGCATTTTTGTGTAACAAGTAGCGCTGTCCACTGTCAAAAACCCGTGACAGCACTTAATCAACCGAGCGTGTGTGTATGTGTGATAAGATCTGACCGTATCGTTAGAGCAAAGTTGCTTGTTTGACAGGTGTAATTTCGAGTTGAAGCGTCCAGAATGTTTAGCTACTGTTTGAAGTGAACACTTAATCTAAAGTTAAGCTCTCAAAAAGAACATGTTTTTTGGAAGTCCAAGTCTACAAAAATGAAGCCCAGAAATTCAGTTTCCATTCGTTCCCTCGGAATGCTAAATCTTTTTCACCAATTTTTGAGTCAAATTTGGCTACTCCTCAAGCTGTAGAGGTAGGTCAAACTGATCCTGATTACAAATGAATCTCAAATGAAAATTTTCTATTGCAGTCACAACTGAATACACTAAGTATAATCGAAGGGTTATATGCACCTGGATTACTCCCAAAAGATTGCTTCTCTAACTTCTGCCCGTTGATCTCATGCTAGTTTCAGATCTGTTTTCGGCGGTTTATTCGCAAGCTAGAGCGTGAAAATAGGGATTCATCAAGCGAGGGGGAACCAACTACCTATTCCCGTCACCATCATCGTCATCGCCAAGTTGAAATCATCGAAGTTAGAGTCATTCTTCAATCTGGTTCCCCAAGAAGGGTGGTTGAACGTGGTGGTGTGGCGTAGGTAATGGTAGATCTAATTGGCGAACTGGTTTGGAATTTCCTGCCAAAGGTCAACCTCCTCTCGCTGGGTGGAGTGATTTTTGCGAAAAATGACTACGATGATGGGAGTGGGGGGACGGGGGAGGAAGAGCATAATACTAGGGGGCAAGTTCGCAACTTTTGGCTGGCTATTTAAATTTCGGTGTTGCAGCAGCTCTCCGCTGACGTCAGCAGCTTTTGTGCTTTCAACGGCTTCTATTCGGCTTTTGGGATGATTGTTGGTTTTTGCGAGCTTTTTTGGGGTTTTGAGGTGAGCGAAAAGAGCGGGAGAAGGAGATCAGGAAACGTACTGTTTTTGCTTTGTACCTAAAAATCGAATATTTTTTTTACAATACAGTATTTAAATTTTGAGTTGAAAAAATTTAAATAAGAATGTTACGATCCATTTCAAACACCAATTACAGATATAAATGCAATTCCAGTTTTTTTTCCTCAAATCAAAAACAAAAACTTCTCTAAAACCATAACCATTAATTCGTGGGTAATGAAACCCAACGACCCGGGCGGCTGCCCCGCGTGAAAACATGTCGGGAAGCATCGCAAAAACTGTTGGGAAAGGGTAGTTTCAATCATAAAACCAAACGAGCATAAAGAAAGCACATACCTACGTACGTCGTACATAATGATGGGAACAACGAACCCCGTCCGGATTAGGAAGAGTCCGGATTCAGATTTCATTGTGGTTGTGCAGGGATGAGATGGGATAGAGCAGTCGAGTGTGAGTATGTGTGTTTCTTGCACATGAGCAAAAGGAACTGTAGAGGGACAATTTTGGGTGCGATGTGCATAATCAGTTGAAAAGATGTTTTGTGAGAAGCAAATTTGTAGTTCTAAATTTTGATATTTTCCGAAGAAAAAATTTCATTAGCTATTGACAATTTTCCATTTATAATATCATTTTATGCAAGAATGTCTTTCCAACTGTGATTTAATCTGCATAAAAAAGTAATAAAATATGATGTACTTTTTGGACAAATTAGCATGAAAACTTGACACAAAAAAATCAAACCATCTACTTTCACGACCCCCGGGTCTTTTGTGGTCTCTATTGCAAGTTTCTGCTCGAACCTAGGAGTCCAAAGGCTTGAATGGGGAGAGCACCCAAACCTATCTTTACTCCAAGGAACCTTCTACTTCAGGGTTCAAACTGATGACCTTTGGATTGCGAGTTCAACCGCCGCCTGCGATTCTACCGGAGCAAGCTTGGTTTGGTGTGTTGTATGTACTTATAGCGTGAAGACGAATCCTACACTTGGAATGATTCAACGACCTAACCGCCAGGCCGGGATCGACGTTTTACTTCCCCATCCGATGGAAGGTTGGAGCAGATGGGATTCAAACCCATAATATCTTCCGCTTACTAAGCGGACAGCTTAACCATTCGGCCAAGCCTGCTGCCTGTTGACCAAGCCTGCTGTCTAATGTAACATTAAAATCAAAAAACAACCATAGTAACATGGTAGGTTTTAAGTAGGCCATAACAGCCTATTTTGGTTGCTTGAAGTTTTTCAGAACCCCGATAAAACCTTTATGTTTAAAAATGTTACTAGGGAACCATTATGTTATTAAAATATTGATCGTAATCTGTGTATTGAGTTTAGATGTGTTGCCTGACTTGCCAACATTTTTATTCAAAAGCGCATAAATTTCCACAAAAATAGGGTTTCTCTACATTAAAAAACGATACGATATTTTCCAAGACATCGTCAATTCAAGTATTTAGGCTTATTGGTAAATACTTTGAAATTGTTTTTTTTTATAATGCTGTATCTCATATTATTAATTTCAACAGAAATTAACTTGTAAACAGCTATTCCTTATAAACGACACTATTGATCAAGTTTTTTTTATTATAAACTGTATTTTACCTTTAAGAATGAGTTTTTAATTTAATATTTTTTGTATTTCTTTGCCTCCCTTCGACTCTGGTCAGAGTCGAAAGACATAAACTTAAAAAAATATTTGCAACGGCTTTATAAATTTTTTTTTTGTTTAAAATTAAATCTTGCAGTTTTTTTAATTCCTTTCTGAAACAATATAAATCGTTTAGTTGTAAGGTGAATCATTTTTAAATTGTTAAAATGCTGAACGCAAAAGAATATTTTTTTCAGAAGCTATAATAATTTGTTATATTCATAAATATTATACATTTTTGTTTTATCTTTCACTGCTTGTACTTAAAAATAATGCTGAGACATTCCGCTCTAAAAAAAAATGTTTCAGAAAGCAGGCAAAAAATAATAAAAAATATAAAAATTTAAATTACAATCCTAGGGTTCAACATTTGAACGGAAAAAAGTGTTATAACATGCATTTACACGCTTCCAGTTGCTTTCCACTCATTAGTTTTCAAAATATCGAGGTATTGACGGATTTTTTTTTGCGAGAAAAAAAAACTTTCGTGAGACTGTACATTGCTATTTTATGAAAATTTTAAATGTTTTCAAACTAGTTGATCATGCTAATTAAGATTAAAAACGCAGAAAATGCTTTTTTACTGGTTTTCTGTTAGTTAAACTTAAATATTCATAAAATTGTTTAACGTTTTTCGAAAAAAAAATATTTGCCCCATGAATCAGAGGCCCTGAATTTTCAGGCCGATTTTGAAGGTGGCGGGGTTAACTTTGAAAAATATTTGTAACGGCTTCGAAAAAAAAAAACAGAAATCATTTCTATGAAAAAAAAAAGTTTTACACTGCATATAAAAAAAATAAAAATATTGAAATAACAAGCCATAGTTTGAACATTCGAATGGAAAAAGTGTTTAAAGTGCATTTTACACTAGTACAGTAATTTTGCAATCATTACTTTACAAAAAAATGTAAGATTTGAAGAAAAGAACAAATTCCGCGAAAACAAACTTTGTGCGATAATAAACATCGACAACTTTTTAAAAAATCAAGAGATTTTCAACTCAACCCAAACATGCTAAGATGACGAACGCAGGGGAATGCATTTTAAATTGATTTAGCTCAAATTTTGAAGTTTTTGAAAAAAAAATTGCCCCCTGATTTTTCGGCCCAATTTCGAAATATTTTTGAACGCAGAAAAATTTGACTTCTATTACATTTCCACAATATTTTGATTTTTTTGGCATCAAGACTAACATTTTAAAAGTGCCAAACATTCAATATTACGCCCTTTTGAAATTTTAATCTTGATTTAAAAAAAATCAAAATATTGCTTTTGAAAAGATCGGAAAATTTCACGAATGTTTCATATCTTAACATTGAAAATCGAACCATTAATTGCTGAGAAATCGACATTAGAAAATGGTGTGTTGTTTGGGTGAAACTTAGAAAACATCAATTTTCCTGTTTTTAAACTTTTGCATGGCAATATCTCAGCAACTAAGGGTCGTATCAACAAAGTTCAAAAATGCAAAATATAGAGAATTTTCTCAGCTTTTCAAAAATATTTTTTTCAAAAGGGGGGAAACATGTGCACTAATTTAAAAAAATGGAAAACTTCGACTATTTTCAAAAAAGTCACCTAAAAATGGAATAAACTTGAAAACGGTACACTTTATCAAAATTTCACTAAAGTAAGTTTTGATTGCAAATTTGATTTTACATCGAAAAATGGAGTTGAAAAAATAAAAAACTTAAATAAAAAACCACCAAATTATTTTTTACCGTGCATCATTTTTTTCCAGTGTAGTCCATATCCATACCTACAACTTTGCCGAAGACACCAAATCGATCAAAAAATTCCTTTAAAAGATACAGATTTTTGAATTTTCATACATCATTTTTGTATGGCCGGCTGCCAAATTTGTATGCAAATTTATATGGACAAACTAATGATGCAAAAAGGCTTCTTTGGGCATGCCGAAGGCACCAAAAAAGTTTCAGTCGGATTAAAAAATACAAAAATTAAAATTTAAGAAAAAAAGACCGACTTCGTAGAGAATTGCTCAGCTGTATCTCAGCAACCAGAGGTCCAATCTTCGATGTCTCTTTGACAATTTCATAGCAAATTTTCTGAACTTAAAAAAATATTTTTAGGAATGGTTACTCATGGTCACTATTTTTAAAGATCTAAAAACTCCAAATATTTCCGAAAAATTAAACTTTTCGACTGCAAATTCAATTTTACAAAATTGAGATAAATTTTTTTGTGTAAAATTCCGATTTTTCCCAAAAAATACTAGTTTTTCAAAAAATCGTAACTTGGCGGAAGATTTTTTGACCACCCTTCCCTAAAACATATAAAAAAAAACTTGAAAATCAAAAAATACATATTTTTGGAAATGGAGTTTTTTGTGAAAAAAATGATAATAAAAAAATTGGAAATTTTTTCGTGTACCTATTTTTTCTCAACAGTCCTCAACAATACCTACAACTTTGGCGAAGACTCCAAATTGACCAGAAAATTCACTCAAAAGTTATAGCTGTTTGAATATTTACGCACCATTTTTGTATCGACAGCTGCCAAAATTGTATGGAGACTTGTATGGGTGAACCAATGTCATAAAATAGCTTCTTTGGTCATAGGAAAGGCCCTTACAAAGCTTGAGGCAAATAAAAAAATACAAAAAATAAAAACGGTCGAAATTGGCCGATTTCGTAGAGAACTGCTCAGCTTACAATGTCTCACCTTTTGACCTTCACAGATTCCCAAAATTCGATTTCAATCCTGAGATATTAAATTAAAGTTGAAAAAATCCGTGCTTTGTTGTCACTTTTCATATGAAAGAAGTTTCAATCTTGTCGTGCTATCTTGACACAGCCAAAAAATTTAAAAATTGACATTTTCTTTCGAAATCTCACATTGAAATAATGCATATTTGGTTTATACCAGTTCATCCGGAATGCAACAAGTTGAGCTCATAACCTCATTACCGGCGCTGTTCAAGAGGTCTTCATCATAATCATTACTCTCTACCCAGTAGCCACCGACCGTCGCGTCCGACGAGTAATGGATTCCCAGATGGCGTCTGAGTTCATTACTGTTCCCAAATTTCTTAATTTTTTTTCAACAACAACAAAAAAGTGCAAACATTCACCAAAGACATTTGATTTTTGGTTTTTTGATCGATTGGTTTTCGGCGAAAAAAAAAAAAACAATTATTTGTTTGCCAGATTGTCCGAACGTTTCGGTCGCCTCACTGGCTTGCGACCATCTTCAGCGGACACTAAAAATTAATTTTATTATTAAAATACGTGCAAAAAAATACAAAAATGTTCAACTCTTACACTCTTCCTGCCGTTTCTTTTCTGGCTACGGCCACGTTTGTTTACAGTTTTCACTGTTGTGTTACCCTTGTGTCCCTTCTGGTAGATTTAAGCTTTGTTACAATAGAGTTGTACGTTGTTTTGAAATTTAGTGAGTCTCTTTGTTTGTTGACCACATTTTCATCCCCCTTCAGCTTAATGTTAAAAGTTTCGACAGTCAATCTTGTTTTATAGTTTGTAACTTTGTCAAGTATTTTCGTATTGTCAAAGTTAAAAATATGCCCCTCTTCTAGTGTGTGTTGTGAAAGGCCTGTTCCACCAATGTTTTTTGTTCTTACGTCTGATTTGTGTTTGTCTAAACGTGTTTTCAAAAACTGGCTTGTTTCCCCTATATACGTTTTAGGGCAAGCACCACATGGAACTTCGTACACCACATTTGTGTTCTTCATTTTTGGACATTTGAAACCACTCGCGGCGACCACAAAACCAAGCGTAATAATCAGTTTAAGGCAAACAGATTACACATTAACGGACCTCATTAGCGAGCAAGCGATCCTTGCGGTCATCGTAAGGTATTTGCAGCTGCCGCAATCAGAACTCGTTACGCGGAAGCAGCCCTTTTTGTTGTTGATGATGATGGGCTGTTTGGAGCCACCTGTGTTCCACCGGCGCGAGTGATGCACTTCAGGATTCATCAATCAACGTCCAGGCGGGGTGGAATGTGAAATGTGCTTCCGTGGGACAACCACGTGCACAGAAGATGAATCACATCAGTTTAAGGAAAATGAGTAAGTTTTTACTGTTAAGATTTTTTTCATTTTTTTTATTTAATATATTAATATTAATAATTGTAGAAAAACTGTTGATCCTTGTATTGAATAAAACATTTTGCCTTGATAACATTCAATATAATAAATTCCACGCTTGGAAAATGTTCCGGGGTGATTGATTATACCAAAGTGATAAATCAAATCCGATTGAATGATTGTGCAGCGAACCGTGGACTAGTCACCTTGGTGTCTTGAGGTTGACACTTGAAATTTCTGAAGCGTTCGAAAATGGATTTTTTTAAAATTTCAAGATTTGGACCACAAATCAGCCATAGAAAATATTTGATAAAATTGCGTCCTAAAATCGTGTTCAACCATCATCAGTTTATAAGACTCAACCGAATTAATGTGTTCAAATTCAATTAGGAAACACACGAAATTGCGGTGGTCACCGCCAAGCCTTAGAACACGAACCATGGGGAAAAGGTTCAATAACCTTCCGCTTGCTTTAGATATACTCATCAGTTAAGGCTGCACCCAAGTGGATAAGCAAGCCTTTGCTGGCCCAAAACTGAGCCAAGGAGCATGGTTTTGGCTAATGCCTAATACATATTCCAACCCCGGTTGTTGTCTTTTATTATACATGCCGCGCCCCAATATTGTCCGCATTTTCGAACAGGCAGTTCGGCCTCATGCACTTGCTTCCCACCAAGGCAAGACCATTAGGTGGCTCGGGCAATAAATTGAATTTTAATTATATATTTAATCGCTTCTGCCCACAAAAGCTGAACCGGAAGTGGGAATCTTCCCAAGCTGTTGGTGTGCGTGTGAGTGCAACTGTGTGTGATTATGCACGTGGGGGTGGTCTTCACCGGTTGAGAAGGTCTACCAACGTGAGGGGAAAGGAAGCGTTGGCCAACGGTCAACACACGGGACTCCTACGTCTCCACTGGAATCAATACTCTTCGGTGGGGGTTGGACTGTTGTTTCTCAACAAATACGCACACACAACACTCACATATTTTCACACACGTGGACCGACACTGACCTACGTCAGTGAGTAGTGGGTTGGATTACATCCGACTTGACGAGGTTTGTGTTTTTTGCTCATATAAATCTGCATTTATAAAAATGTGTTCAAACATATTTTAGTTAATTCTACTATTGCCACGATTCAAAGCCATTCAAAGAATGAAATCTTGGTTCGATGACAATATTTTAACTGCTAGAAAGTTGTTGAGAATTCTAATCTAAACATCGCGATTAATTTTAGTTTTGGATCGGAAACGTTCACGAATACTGCATATTTTAACATTAATATCGGAACTTTAGTTGCTGAGATATCGATATTAGAAAAAGGTGGGTTGTTCGGGTGAGACTAAGTAAACATCAATTTTCCTATTTTAAAATCTTTGCATGGCAATATCTCCGTATCAACAAAGTTCAAAAAAGCAAAATATAAAAAAATTTCTCAGCCTTTCAAAAAAAAAAATCAGGGCACAAATTTTAAAAAATGAATAACTGCGACTATTTTTAAAGAAGTCACCTAAAAAGTGTTATAACTTGAAAACGGTTCGCTTATCAAAATTTCACTCAAGTACTTTTTGTTTGCAAAGTCATTTTTACATAGAAAAATGAAGTTGAAAATTTTTTGCGACCAATATTTGTTTTTTTTTTTTTAAAAAGATCAGTATTGATTCGAAAATTATAACTCGGTCAAAGATTTTTTGCACATTCTGGAAATTTCTGAAAAGTTGGCATTTGATGTCCCCAAAACATATAAAAAAATAAAAAAAATAAAAATAAAAAAGTGGTTTTTTGCAAATCAAGTTTTAGTGAGAAAAAGTCAAATAAAAAATCACCAACTTTTTTTTACCGTGCATAATTTTCTTCAGTTTAGTTCTCATCCATACCTACAACTTTGACGAATACACCAAATCGATCAAAAAATGTCTTTATAAGACACAGATTTTTGAATTTTCACATATCATTTTTGTATGGACAGCCGCCAAATTTGTATGGAAATTTATATGGACTAACTAATGATGGAAAATGGCTTCTTTTGGCATACCGAAGGCACCATAATAGCTTCAGCCGGATCAAAAAATACAAAAATTAAGAAAAAAAACCTTTTTCGTAGAGAGTTGCTCAGTGCAATCCTTAAGAATTGTAAAATTCATAAACTATTTCCCCCTTGTGACGTAGTTCTGGTCTTCCACTATCGACATCCAGTCCATCCAATATCATGATTTTACTTTTAAATTCAAAAGAAAATTTACAATCGAAAATAAGTAGATTGTTTTTTTTTTTTTTGCAAAAGAGTACAAGTTGTGACCAAGCTTGAACATCTCAAAAAAAATCGTGAGGATCACAAAATTTTCTATAAATTTGCCTTAAAGACATTGAAGATTGGGCCAAAGGTTTTTTCAACACAGCAAAAAAATTAGATGGTAAAATCGCATGCAAAAGCATGCACATCCACCTTCGTCAAAAAGACACTTAATATTACACACTGCATGTACAATTTTTGTAAACACAAAAAAAAAGTTGCAACCAACTGAATTCAAACCCAGCACCATCAGTAATGTCTGGCAGCTTAACCCGCTCGGCCGTTAAACCAATGAAGGGTGGAAAGGATAAACGCATATATGAGCTTCACACTTTCCATTTTTCAGGGTGTAATATTACACCGAATTTTTTAAAGTAATGCCAAATTAAATTTACACCCTGGGCATTTTACACGCAGCTGGATAACCACTTTTTTTGCTGTGTACATCATCAAAATATCGCCAAATTTATAATAGACAAGACAGAAAAATGTTCCTCCGACTTTAAATGTCTAAAATTGAAAGTAGGTATCTTGAAACATTCAGATCTAAACAGTAGAAAGTTGTGTAAATTTGGAAGGTGTGATTTTGGAAGGTTGAATATCAACTCTTTTATGGTGTAATTTTGTCACAACTTAGACCGAATAAATGACATAACAACAGAAAAATGGTAAAATTACACATTTTTCTGACATCAAGGATTTACTCCTTCTCAGATGTTATATTACCATGATTTTTTTTAACTGTGTATGAAATAAAAATACTCTCTAACTTTTAGAATCAACCTCAGCATTGGAAAAGATCTGAAAACCCTTATTTTCGACCAAATCAAATGCAGGGCTAAAACATTTGTATGGTGCAAAGTTGGATATTTTAATATTACCTCTTTCTGATGTAATATTACATAAATTTAGTCTGAAAGTGGAAAAGTGCAGCAAGATACTGAAAAAGTGGTGATTTTACAGAGATAAAATTCAACATTTTTTTCCCAAATGTCATTTTAATATGTTTTTTTACCTGTGTACTGTGTATTATATTAAATAAAATAAAATAAAATATGTGATGTTTTACATTTTTTTGTTGTGTATAACTTCAAACGAAAAATTGTTAACACTGGCAATTAATTTTGACAAACTCGTGCCATTGCTCAAGGGAAGAAATTAGTCATTTAATCAGTATCCAAAAATGAGATTTTTCAAACGCTCGGGTAGTCATTTAACCCCTATTTTTATTCTCAAAAATCTCATAACTTTTGATAGAATTGACCAATTTAGTGCTTCTGGTTGCAAAAGATCCAGATTTGTCTATATTTTCAACTGTCACATGGGGGACAAATATGGTCCACTTTTACCGGAGATATTCCGGATTCCGTTGGGGTACCTCGGCTCTCCTATATGGGTTATTGGTCCATATAACAAAAACTCTTTCACAAAACAATGCCGGAAATGATGCAAAACTTCAAGATATCATTCTAATACATCATCCTGCAAAAATAATTGACATGGTTAAGTCCTACGGGGTTTATTTCAATTTGTGAATAAATAGTTAACCTAATGCCTTAAAAATCAAATTTCTAGTGCCATTTAACTTGGATACACTATTTCACAAGTTTTAGAATATTTGAAGCGAATTTTAGAAATATGGTTTCATATTTTGGGTAAATTTCATATGACATGAAGTTGTTTTTTTAATGATTTTTCATGGTTCCCTTTATGATATGATTTTAGTTATATGGTTATATGGTCTGATAAATTAATTAGATTTAAAAATTCATAGCGTAAAAGTGGTTAAAATTAAGCGATATTTTTCATACGGGTAATTCTCTACCAACTCACACGAAATCGGGAAAAGTTGCCCCGACCCCTCTTCGATTTGCGTGAAATTTTGTCCTAAGGGGTAACTTTTGTCCCTGATCACGAATCCGAGGTCCGTATTTTGATATCTCGTGACGGAGGGGTAGTACGACCCCTTTCATTTTTGAACATGCGAAAAAAGAGGTGTTTTTCAATAATTTGCAGCCTGAAACGGTGATGAGATAGAAATTTGGTGTCAAAGGGACTTTTATGTAAAATTAGACGCCCGATTTTATTGCGTACTCTGAATTCCGAAAAAACGTATTTTTCATCGAAAAAAAACACCAAAAAAGTTTTAAAAATTCTACCATTTTCCGTTACTTGACTGTAAAAATTTTTGGAACATGTCATTTTATGGGAAATTTAATGTACTTTTCGAATCTACATTGACCCAGAAGGGTCATTTTTTCATTTAGAACAAAATTTTTCATTTTAAAATTTCGTGTTTTTTCTTACTTTGCAGGGTTATTTTTTAGAGTGTAACAATGTTCTACAAATTTGTAGAGCAGACAATTACAAAAATTTTGATGTATAGACATAAGGGATTTGCTCATAAACATCACGAGATATCGCGATTTTATCAAAAAAAAAGTTTTGAAAATGTTGGTCGTCGTTGATCATGGCCGTTCATTGTCACCCGCGACAGACACGGACGACGAAACAAAGAGAAACGCAAAAAGTAACTTTTTCAAAACTTTTTTTCGTAAAATCGCGATAACTCGTGATGTTTATCAACAAACCCCTTATGTCTATATATCAAAATTTTTGTAATTGTCTGCTCTACAACTTTGTAGAACATTGTTACACTCTGAAAAATAATCCTGCAAAGTTAGAAAAAAACACGTAATTTTAAAATGAAAATTTTGTTCTTAATGAAAAAATGACCCTTCTGGGTCAATGTAGATTCGAAAAGAACATTAAATTTCCCATAAAATGACATGTTCCAAAAATTTTTACAGTCGAGTAACGAAAAATGGGAGAATTTTTTAAACATTTTAAGTGTTTTTTTCGATGGAAAATACGTTTTTTTCGGAACTCTGAGTACGCCATAAAATCGGGCGTCTTACACCCAAAATTCAGAATCGAGATAATCGTTCTCTCAAAATTTATTGAGGGCTCAGTGCCAAAATCGATAGAATAATGGTACCAACTCACACCATCATAACAAATGAGTTCATTCGTTAGTTGAATCAATAAATCTCCAACAAGTGTCATACATCGACTTCTGACTTCTCCATGGTCACCAAGCTGTGGTGGCCGAGGCAGCTAAGTCATTGGATTGGTTTGTCAAAGGTCTCGGGTTCGATTCCCGTTGTTGACACTTTTGGTTTTTTGTTTGACGGATGAACTTTTTTTTGCAAATGAACCTCGAAAGAATAGTTCTATCGCCCATCTCGAGCTGTGTTCTCTTCGTCCATAAATGGTACCACTATTCTCTCGACTCGAGACCATCATTCTCTCGGACTAGCGCTGCCAGTTTTGGGTGTATTTTACATAAAAGTCCCTTTGACACCAAATTTCTATCTCTTCACCGTTTTAGGCTGCATTTTTTTTGAAAAACACCTCATATTTCGCATGTTCAAAATGGAAGTGGTCGTACCGCCCTCCGTCACGAGATATCAAAAAACGGACCTCAGATTCGTGATCAGGGACAAAAGTTACCCCTTAGGACAAAGTTTCACGCAAATCGAAGAGGGGTCGGGGCAACTGCTGTGTGAGTTGGCGGAGAATTACCCAATATGCATATTTAACCCTCTTACGCTCTTGGTAGCTCAGGTGTTTCATAAATTAATAACTTCGAACAGTAATTACTCGAATACTTTTGAACTAATTCTTCTCCAACAACCCTTTTTGAAACATTTAATTATATCAATTCAATTTTCAACCTATTTGGTCAAGGTGAACAAAAATGTTAAACAAATCTCAGTTTTGATCTTGGCCGGATATTTTCAAATGATATAACAAAAAAAAATCGTTAAAATGGATTGTCAAAAATAAAATAATAAATATTCATTACATAATAGCGTGTAATTTTTGTTGCTTTATGTTAAGCAAACAATATTCCTAGTTGTGAATGCTTCAGAAACAAATATTACCTAAATTAAACCTTGTCATGAAATTTACAGGCAAGCTGATTTGTTCAATATGAATAGTAGATTGAGATGAATCAAATCAAATCAGGTTCTCTACTTATTATTTTTTGTAAAATTTCAAAATATTGGTACCAAAAAGGCGGGAAAATGTATACTTTCGCTAGTATTTCGGGAATTAACGGGAAATTGGACACTTTAGACACTTGCTCATACACTAAAGGTGTCACGTATATTTTTTATATCTTTTTTTATTTTGAAAACGCTTCTTGTGCATTGGTTTTGAAAAATCATGAAGTTTGGCACGCATTTTGCTCTTTTTACTGGACCGAAGTGGCCAATTCTTCCCCTGGGGCACCTGGAACCGGTCACAGTAGGTCAAAATTGCTGTTTTACTAATTGGACACTAGTAGTAGGCTGCTCTGTTGAAATCATGACACTCGAAATGTAACATGCCAAAATTCCTGGTCAATCTTCCATCGGGGTCCCGGAACATGGTTCCTGTGGCCAATGCTGTACACCTAAAACTGGCAGCGCTAGTCCGAGAGAATGATGGTCTCGAGTCGAGAGAATAGTGGTACCATTCACGGACGCAGAGAACACAGCTCGAGATGGGCGATAGAACTATTCTCTCGAGGTTCATTTGCAAAAAAGTTCATCCGTCAAACAAAAAACCAAAAGTGTCGACAACGGGAATCGAACCAGAGACCTTTGACAAACCAAACCAATGACTTAGCTGCCTCGGCCACCATAGCTTGGTGACCAAGGAGAAGTCAGAAGTCGATGTATGACACTTGTTGGAGATTTATTGATTCAACTAACGAATGAACTCATTTGTTATGATGGTGTGAGTTGGTACCATTATTCTATCGATTTTGGCACTGAGCCCTCAATAAATTTTGAGAGAACGATTATCTCGACTCTGCATTTTGGGTGTACTGTTTTATCTCTTTATACGTCATATCTTGTCAATAACGACATTTTTCGTTGATATTTTACCACAAGGGAATTTTTTAAAATCGTTAGAATAAAAGTTACGGTGGAAATCCGGCCATATCTCGGATCCCCGTGGTCCACCCAGGATGAATTTGGGGAACCAACCGCGTTCCAAGATGTGGACGTAATCGCCTTTTTCCCAATTTTATCCCACTGTGCACTGTGGCGAGGAATTCTTAATTTTTGAGTTGATTTTTTTTCACTGGAATCGTAAAAAATGCGTTATAACCCTCCATCACACAGTGTTACAACCTCCACAAACATCCAGATGCCATTAACCTAGGTTGAGTTCGAGAAAAGAAAAAGGGTTGAAACCACCCCCAATTTCCAGTGACCTCCGTGAGTCACCCCAGAGAGTGCTCGATTCCACACACTTGATATGCAGATTCTGCAGCTGGACGACCGGGGAGGGATGTTTTCTTTGAACCCTTTTCGACGAGTTCAATTGTACGGAATGTGCGCGTTATCATTCGTCGTTCGCGTGTGGGATTGAAGGCACCTTCGTCGAGATGCCCCCGAGGCAGTCGGTGTTTCGGGGGTGGGGCATGTACTGGGAAAACTAGTTCAACGAATACGTAAAGTTAACCGAGCGTGAACGCAGCGAATTGCGTCGTTGATTTGGTTTGGTTCGAGAAGGAATAAATTGAGCATTTGTTTGTAGAAATTGAAAAAAAAAAATCCTCGTAATCCTTTTAAAAACTTTGGCTTCCTTCAAAAAACGTTTGTTACATAACTGTTGAAGTACTTTATTTACCTCTTATCATTTTAAAATACATTTCTTTACAAGAAAATCCTAAAAATAAATCGAAGAATGGTAGAGGTAATCCCTCATAACCGGTAACGTGTTCAAATCGTCGATGATGAGCGAAGCCGCAAATAACGATGATTTCATAATTCATTTAACAGGGTTGAGCGCAACAGCACACGCACCAAGAGTAAGTGAGGGCTGCTGGCATTAAAATAGTTAATTAGATAAATAAACACTAGAGCACGCAAATCGCAACTTCCCAACAAAATGAGAGAGAGAGAGGGGGCTCGAGAAGCAGCAGCAACTTCGCCGAGGCTTGTTGGCTTGTTGATGATGGGCTCTGCTCCTCTTCACCACTTTGAAGTGGGCGGCAGTGTGCAGCATATTGGATTCTGATGTCCAGACTGATGGGCTCATAAGTGCGCCCTGGTGAGTGGTTGCCTACCCCAGCGCCAGAAGCCAACCGTGAAGCACCGTGCAAAGTCCTCGACGATATACACCCGCACCTCGCAGAATCGTGGGGGCAGGGTTGCCAACTATTGTGTTCAATTTTTTTTTGCTTTTAAATTTCAAATTAAAATCATTCTTAAAATTGTATTTTTCATTATTTTAAATTTAAAACTTTTAATCATTTTCGAAGACTGTTTCATTCAACCGATATTCAGCAGTTTTGGGTGCAACACCCAACAAATTACCCTCAAAACCATTGCTCTAAAACTCAAACGGAATGACTGAGTGGCTAAATGGGTTGTTGCCAATATGAGCAAATGTGTGTGTGTGTGTGTTTGTTCAAAAGCAAGCCCAGATTGCATGCATGAGAAAAGGCAAACAATTTGAAGACGCGCCCAGACTGGAGCCCCTCGAGCGGTCATTGACTGCCACTGGCCGCGCTGTAGAAGTAGCCTTATTAGCCACTATCACTGCTGTCAGAAGGTTTACCACGAGCACTGGGATTTAAATCTGGTGCTGGTTAAAAGGAAATGTTAGAAAATCGGAATAGGTCGAACTTTTACATGGAAAGTTTGAAATAAAACTCAAAATCATTGTTAAGTTTTTTTTTTGCAAACTTCTGAAAAGTAAAATTTTTAAACAAAAATGTTTCTATGTGAAACTGTAATTAAAAAGTTTCTCTTCCAGTTGTTTTTAAAATAATGAAAAAAGACATTTTTCAAATAAAAAAAAAAGTAATTTTTGAAAAACTAACCACAAAAAAGCGACTTGATTATATTTATATTCAGATCATTAGCTTTCCATATACATATGTCTTTAGTTTTGCGAGATGTTTATACAGAATGGGCAAAAGTATATTTAAATATCTGTATCTTGGAAAGGGATTTCTGATAGATTTGGAGTTTTCCGAAAAGTTGTAGGTTATAATGTGAACTATTCAGAAAAAAAAGGTTGATGTAAAAAATCACGATTTATTTTTTTGGGCTGTTTTATATTGTAAAGATGAATTTCTACATTTCGCTTTTTTATTTTTTTTTTATATATGATTTAGAGAACTGAAAATGGTATCTTTTGCGCTAGAGTTAAGGATGGTGCAAAATCTGGGACTAAAGCTACAGAATTAAAATATAAACATTGCACTGTTGAACAATCTGCTAGTTGCTGAGATACAGCCTCTTATAGCGTAAACTATGTGAAAAATTATTTTCTCAGTGTAATCTGATGATCCTTATTTTTTTTTAAATCGTAATAACTCGGAAAATTTGATTCAATTTCCAGTATTAAAGAAGGAAACTTTTGTGAATTTTTCTGCCCTTAAAATTAAAATTGATAAAATTAAAATAAATACAATCAATAAAACTTATAAAATCAACATAATTAATTATATTACAATCGACTCTCTGGCTGTCAATCTTCTCGATATCGATAATTCTCCATCTATCGATGAATTCTTTAGTCCCTTCAATCTGCATGCTTCAATTATCTTCATTCCTCGATATTTTCCCTTGCTTGAAGGATCTCTTCCTCGACGGTCCCTTGGATTCTGTTTGCTTTAAAAATCTCTTTTGGTTGTCAATAATTTCACTTTCTCATGGCTTGCATAGAAGGGTGTTTGACATTAGTTTGTTTATGTTTGATGCACGTTGCCATGATTCTCTCCCATAGCTGGGTCTTTATTTTGCATCGTTCTGTAAACTGATGATTCTCTTCCTCGACGGTCCCTTGGATATTGACAACCAGAGAGTCAACTGTAATAAAATTAAAAAGATTTTGAAATTTTATAAATTTTATAAAATTTTATGAATATTATAAAATTTTATAAATTTTATGAATTTTATAAATTTTATAAATTTCATAAATTACATAATTTACATAAATTTTAAAAATTTAGGAAATTTATAAAATTTATAAAATTTATAAAATTTATAAAATTTATAAAATTTATAAAATTTATAAAATTTATAAAATTTATAAAATTTATAAAATTTATAAAATTTATAAAATTTATAAAATTTATAAAATTTATAAAATTTATAAAATTTATAAAATTTATAAAATTTATAAAATTTATAAAATTTATAAAATTTTTAAAATTTTTAAAATTTTTAAAATTTTTAAAATTTTTAAAATTTTTAAAATTTATAAAATTTATAAAGTTGGCCTGAGTAATCAGGGGGCAAATTTTTTTTTCAAAAAACTAAAAAAAATTAATGAAAATTTAAGTTTAATCAACCGAAAACCAGTTAATATACATTTTCCTGCATTTATAATAATATTTAGCATGTTTGAACTCCTTTAAAGACATTTTAAATTTTCATGAAATACTAATCTACAGTCCCACAAAAAGTTTTTTTTCGCAAAAAAAATCGTCATTACATTGATATTTTGAAAACTAATGATCGGAAAGCAACTGGACGCGTGTAAAATCCATTTTAAAACACTTTTTTCATCCAAATGTTGAAACCAAGGCTTGTTATTTCAATTTTTTGCCCCCTCCTCGACTTTGGTCAAACCGAGGGACATAAACTTCAAAAAATATTTGCAACGGCCTAACAAAATTTAAAAAAATACAAAATTAATGACATTAATAAAATTTATAATATAAATAAAATTAATTAAATAAATAAAACTAATAAGATTACTAAAACAATAATAATAATAAAAAATGACTTAAACATCTTAAAAAATGCAGAAAAGAATCATACAGAGATGATTTTTTTCAATTTGTGAAGCAAAAAACTTAAAAAAATATTTTTGATAAAAAATTTGACAGACAGTTCAAAAAAAAGTTTTCCTAATTAATATCTGCAATCTGGATTTTCTACCGAGTTAAACTATAGAGCAAAATATGCCTTATTTATGAAAATGTTTTTCCCCTAAAGTTTCACGTCTTTTTCCGAACTGTGGACCCAAAATTTATAACTTGATGAAGGATTAAAAGCATAAATAAGTGTTATACGACGTATTCTTAACAGTTATCAATCTATTTTACAAGTTTTCAAAATGAAAATGATGTTACAAATGTAATGATGATACAAAAGAAATTGAAAAACGTTTTGACTGATTCAATGTATTTTATAAGAAAACAGATTTTAGGAGATGATTAACACCTTCAATCTGTTTTTGATGAAGGCAATCCGGTTTGATTGTAAAAATACGTAGTTTTTCCACCCCGAAAAACCAAATTACAAAAAAAAAAAGTGTAATTTGTTGGAATTTCCCTCCAACAACCCCAATCAGAGGATTTGATTGCCAGGGAGGTGAAGGACCTGGCCGAATCGGACACCGTGTCCTGCAAAAGGCCCCCTTAGTTTTCCAATTGCCACCGCCTTCTTACTCTTACCCCGTGCCAAAAGTTGGTGCTGTTATTTTAGATCCCTGGCGTTAGATAACTATTTGTTTTCCATTTTTCACAAGTTGTTTTATTTTGGGTCATTAACCCCCCAAGGGTTTTTCTTTCCATTTTTTTTGCTTAATTTTTGGCCAGGAAAGGTTTCCTTAGGGCCCTCTGGGCCGTGCGGAGGATGATTAGTTCTTGGCATGTATGTTTTACATTTGAATAAATTATCCTCACACGAGAAACGAGGCTCGGGGGTCGCTGGAACATGTTCATTAATTCTAGTTTTTCTCCACACGACAAATAACCCTTTTTTATGACAGGCAGGACCCTTACCCTCCGACAGGGTTTGCTTTTTTATCGTCGATACTTTTTTTTTTGGCAAACGATACACTCCTTGTCGTTTCGCAGATTTTTCCCCCCGGTGCAGGTGTCTTGGGCCTTCCCTTAACCCTCTACTGTCTAAGATATGTCTTTTTTTTAAACGTTAATATTTTCATAATTGCAAAGGGACTGAAAAATGTGTTATTAAAATATTTTTTAAATATACTTGAAACCTGGAACCATTATGTTAAAATTTAAAAAAAAAGTTTTTTTTAACCTATTTTCATTCTTAAGCACAGAAAAAAAACAATTCCCGTAATCGTGAATTGTTTTCATGATTTTTTTTTTAATTTGAAAACCACGGAGGAATTTATTCAAGGGTATGGTGCATTTGCACTATAATCGTGAATATATTTCAACGTGGTTCTCAAATTTATGAACACAATTAATGATTTTCAGAATTGATTTTTTTCCGTGAACTTTGAAAATCAAACAAAAATTTGCTTAAAAACTCGAGCTTGCCAAGGGTTAACACCAAAATTTCAGTCTTTTTTTCTGTTTTTGACTGCGAAACGCACTTTGGCCGCGGGGACCTTTTTTGTGCAGAAAAAAAAGAACTACTCCTTATCGCAAGGATCTGCCGGGTCCACAAATGATCACTTAAGTAGGGTTATCAAAATATCGCGACGTGATCGCTATCGGGCGCTGCAAATCAGCTCCAGCTAATTAGCATTGTACAAGGAGGAAAAAAGTACCCACGTGGACACACCAGCTCGGGACGGTAATTTGATACATTAAAATGACACGTTGGAGAGAGAGAGTGATGTAGTTTCGCGGCCTGATATGGTTAAGGCACGGTAGGGGTATTGGTACTTACTGAAATCTATTAGCAGCCGACCGTAACCCTTGCGCTGGTACGGGGGTAACGTCAGAATGCAGGACACGTTGTAGTTGAGGAAGGAGTTCTTTTCCTGTGAGGGGGAGAGGGCGAGAGGGAGAAAATATGGGGTTGTTTAATAAATGTGGTACAAGTGAATACTTAGCGGAGGAATTGGCAATTATTATGAGTCACACTTTTGGGGTGAAGTTTTGGCAACAAAAAGCGATATTTGAGTGAATGTTTATTATTAATGTTTAACATTAATAGTTCTATTACATCAACATCATTCATAACTATTTTGCAAAATATTATTTTTTCAAATGAATTTAGCATTTAATGAAAAAAAAAGTCAACGTCCTAGAAGAGTATCGAGGCCAGTATTAACAAAGCAAATTCAGCGCAAATTGCAAGATAGTTTGTAAATTTAATTAATGCTATTATTCCAATGGTCGCCTTCCCTAAGGTGTCCAGATATGATTAAGAGAATCGAATCCAGAGGTTGTGCTTTTGTACCATTATTTTTATTTGATTTGAATTTTCATACCATTTGGGATAACGTCGAACTATTCCCGACCGTGAGAAAATACCTGAAAGTCGAACTACCAACGTCGTCTACAAAATTTGAGAGTAACACACAATTTTGGCTGCTGTCCATACAAAAATGGTATGTGAGCAATTCTCGCTGAAACCGTCCCACTAGATGCACATGTTCTCAAATCGTTACGGCAATGTTCTCATTCGATTCAGCGCCCCAAAAAAACATTAAAACAACCTTCGAACCAATGAAAATGTCAGCCGTTAGCCACCTGTAAATAAAAACTTGTATCGAACTATGGATTTTTTTCGAAAAAATGCCCTAATTTGGAGAAATGATATCTCCCAAAATACATTACCAAGCATCAAAAAGTTATATATCGTTGGAAAGGCAATCGCGAGGGCTTTCTATCGCACTTTGAAAAACTCTTCAAAAATTATTTTTTCAAGGGTAATTTTAAGGGTTTTTGAGAAACTTACTCTTAATTTTGAATTTTGACCGTGTTCGCAACCACTTATCATTACGCAACCATTTTCATTAAAAAGATTGGAAGATTTTGCATAAAATCAACTTGAGAAAAGTAGTGCTTTGAAATAGTTTTCGTATAGTTATTAACGGATGAAAGAAATTGGTAAAATTTCAGTTAAAAATAACCAAAGCTCAGACTTCAGAAATGAGGCTTATTTACAGGCAAAACAAAGCAGGATTGTATTTGAGCCGAATATATAGTCATCTGAGGCAAATCTGGACATATAGGATGAATAGGGACAGCTATATCAACTATACTTTCACTCATCAGATCATATTTTTAAATTGTTTATGTAAAAACATACATAAACAAACAAGTTTCTAAATTTTATGCAATTAGGTACTCGGAAAACTAATGTCCTTACTTAGACTGTAGTCTTGATTTGCCACATTTCACTGAAGTAATATTTTATGTACAGAATTTGTTTTGGGAAGATCTGCTTTATTAGTATAACCTAAATCGTGCACAAAAAGTCCAACGATATATAACTTTTTGATGTTTGGTAATGTATTTTGGGAGATATAATTTCTCCAAATTAGGACATTTTTTCGAAAAAATCGATAGTTCAATACAAGTTTTTATTTACAGGTGGCTAACGGCTGACATTTTCATTGGTTCGAAGGTTGTTATAATGGTTTTTTGGTGCGCTGAATCGAATGAGAACATTGCCGTAACGATTTGAGAACATGTGCATCTAGTGGGACGGTTTCAGCGAGAATTGCTCATGTAAATATTCAATCAACTTTTTTTTCACTGAAACTCAATTTCCCAAAATACGTGTTTTTTGATTTTCGAGATTTTTTGATATCTTTTAGAGGACAAAAATCCGCAACTTTTGAGCTATAGAGAAACATGGTCAAAAAATCTGCCGCTGAGTTATGAATTTTTGAAAAAAATAGTGATTTTTGAAAATTCAATTAAAAAAAATAGTGACCATAATGACCATTTCTAAAAATATTTTTTTTTAGAAGTTCAGAAAATTTGCTATAAAATTGTCTAAGAGTCATTGAAGATTGGACTTTGGGTAGCTGAGATAGAGCCGCTTGAAGAAAAAGAAACTCGAAAATTGAAGTTTTCTTAATCTCACCAAAACAACCCACCATCTTCTAATGACCATATCTCAGCAAATAATGGTCCGATTTTCAATTTTTATACATGTTTAATACATCTTTTCGAAAAAATATTTTGAAATTTTTTAAATCAAGACTAGCATTTTTAGTGGGCGTAATATTCAATGTTTGGTATACCATCTGATTTAGACAGACAAGAAATAAGGCGGTTGTAAATATTTTTCAAAGCTTTTTTTATTTAAGTGCAATCAGCTCAAATCCATCTAAAATGCATTCGTCTGCGTTTAAAATCATTTTGGGCATGCTCGTGTTTATTCAAAAATAATTTTAATTTTAGTAAACTTTCGACTAACATCAAAAAGTGTTTTTCGCAAAAATGTATTTTTTTCGTGTGTTTTTCTAACATTTTCCAACAATTTTTTAATTCCTTTCAAATGTTGAATATTCTGGCTTGTAGGTATTTTCAATTTTTATAATCCTTTTAATTTTTTTATCGCCTCCCCTTGACCATGGCCACCAGAGTTGAGGGACAAAACCTTTTTTAAATATTTGCATCGGCCTTATTGTTGGAAAAAAATTTGAAACATTTTTCATGAGTGTAACAATTCAAAGATAAAATTATGCCGTAGAATAAATCAATCTGATTTTTTGTCATCATTTTCAAAATAAAGACAATACTTAAAATTCAAATGAAAACACAAGCACCTACATACATTCAACTAAATACGTTTTTTCAAATACACAAAACAATTATATCAACAAAACTGATGGAAAACTGTCATTTTCCGTTTTCTATTGCTTTTAAATAACGAAAATGTAAAGAAAAGAAATTTAAAGAAAACCTTCAAGTAATTAGATGTATTTTTTAGTCTTTTACATTTATGTAACGTAATTTCATTATGTAAATTACCAATTTTATACATATGGCCCGCAAGCTCATTTGAGCTTCAAAATTGGCCCGGCATCCAAAAACTTTGAGCACCCCTGGCCTACTATGATACTTTTAAGGATGAAAACATTTTGCTGAAACATAAACTTATATTAAATTTTGATGAAATTTATTGAAATTATTTTATTAGAATCATAAAAACTCAGTAGGCAGTGTTCATCGTTTAAATGGGAATTAAATCCACAAATTTTGGAGAAAGTTTCTGCTGGGGTATATCTCTGCTTATGTTGAGCAGAGAAATGGATACTTTTTAAGGAAATTGTTCAGAAAACTGTTCACTACCATGTGATTGATTCGAAAATGTTATAAAATATTATAGTGCTGAATGGCAGAGGATTAAAAGATAATGTTGGGAACCTTTTGAGTAATAAATAGCTTTTAAATTAAATACTCTAATTGTGGTTTGGTTGAGCGTTTTAGCAGAATGCATTACTGTGAATACAAAGAGACGAGTTGTTCCTTTTAATTCCGCTATATATTTTAATATCTTGACAGATACGTATTTCGTCTACTACTTGCAGACTTCATCAGTGTTCTGTTCTCGACTGAAGGTTCATCGCTGGTGTATCCATATTTGTAGTTACTGTAGGTACTACCTCCTCGTTCTTCTTTTGTGCCTGTATAGGTAACAGCTTAAACAGCCACGTTGAGCCGTTACCTGAATCCTTGTTGAGTAAACGTTTGTTGCCTGCCTTGAAGATTTCCAAACTTTCAGCGACAGCCAGCTTCGATGAGTTAGTGATGTGTCTTAAGATGACCGCGTCGCTAGCTGTGATGTTATGTTTTTCCTCGATGATGTGTTCGGTTACTGCTGACTTGAAATGGGGACAAATCCTTTCCGTTTTTCCTCCATGGCAATTTTGACATATGTGTGTATATGCTCATCCAACCTGGTTTGCAGCAATCTCTTAGTTTGTCCAATGTAGCTCATATCACAGTGGCCGCAGGATACCTCGTAGATGCCGGGTTTGCCTAAAGTCGGTATGGGGTCTTTCGTTGAACCTAAGATGGATTCCAACTGGCTGTTTCTACTGCTGAACACTAAATCGATGCCAAATTTAGCCAGTTTTTGTCGTAATGGGCGTGTTATCCTGTAGTCGAATTCTACTGCTGCTCTTCGCAGTGGCTCTGCTGATGGCGTAAGGGTTGTGAGTGAAGTTCTGTGCAGTTTTCTTTCCTTCTTATCGATGATTGCTTGGATAGTTGTTCTGCTGTAACCGTTGATTTCCGCTGTTTCAAATATGTACTCCAATTCTTTCTGTTTTCCTGCTTCGCTGAGGGTAAAGTTGTCATCCTATGTATAAAATAATGATATGCTGCCATCTTATGTTGGAATGAATGGTTTGACGTGGCTGGGATTGTTCTTCTGGTGTTTGTTGGCTTCCTGTAGATCTCGAAAGAAAACGAAGATGGGCAACCTGGTTCTCTTAGGATCAGGATGTCTAAGAAAGGTAACTTTCCTTCGACTTCCATTTCGTAAGTGAATTTGATGCTCCTGCGTGCACTGTTTATGGTGTCCAGTACCGTTGTTAGTGAGTCCCTTTTGATGATGCAGAAGATGTCATCTACGTATCTCCACCAACGTTCTGGTAGTAGGTTTTTGGTTTGTAGTTCGTGTTCCAAAGCTGCCATATAAACATCGCTCATGAACGGTGACAGTGGGTTACCCATCGATGCTCCCATCCTCTGTTGGTAGATGCAATCCCTGAACTGGAAGTAGCTCTGTTCCATGCATAATTTGACGAATGTTATATACTGGATCGTTTTTTGTCTCCATGGTTCTCCCTCGTATTGTGATTGCAGCCAATCCCGTAGAGTTCCTATTGCGTTTTTTACTGGTATGCTTGGGAACAGTGCTGTTACGTCGAAGGAAACCATTATTTCATCCTCAGCTAACCCTTACGCCATCAGCAGAGCCACTGCGAAGAGCAGCAGTAGAATTCGACTACAGGATAACACGCCCATTACGACAAAAACTGGCTAAATTTGGCATCGATTTAGTGTTCAGCAGTAGAAACAGCCAGTTGGAATCCATCTTAGGTTCAACGAAAGACCCCATACCGACTTTAGGCAAACCCGGCATCTACGAGGTATCCTGCGGCCACTGTGATATGAGCTACATTGGACAAACTAAGAGATTGCTGCAAACCAGGTTGGATGAGCATATACACACATATGTCAAAATTGCCATGGAGGAAAAACGGGAAGGATTTGTCCCCCATTTCAAGTCAGCAGTAACCGAACACATCATCGAGGAAAAACATAACATCACAGCTAGCGACGCGGTCATCTTAAGACACATCACTAACCCATCGAAGCTGGCTGTCGCTGAAAGTTTGGAAATCTTCAAGGCAGGCAACAAACGTTTACTCAACAAGGATTCAGGTAACGGCTCAACGTGGCTGTTTAAGCTGTTACCTATACAGGCACAAAAGAAGAACGAGGAGGTAGTACCTACAGTAACTACAAATATGGATACACCAGCGATGAACCTTCAGTCGAGAACAGAACACTGATGAAGTCTGCAAGTAGTAGACGAAATACGTATCTGTCAAGATATTAAAATATATAGCGGAATTAAAAGGAAATACTCTAAGTTTAGCAATGGTTGAAGCTCGAATTTGTATCCGGGAAATCAGTTGCTGTATTTTTATGACAAATTGTACAAAGAAAAGATTTTTATTCAGTCGTTTTGAGATTTCCAGCTAGAAATCTGGTAAATTTGGGTTCGATAATTTTGATTTCAGGTCAAATACGTAATTTAGAGTCGCTTGAGGCACAATCATGAGAACTTTGATGGATATGAACAAGAAGCCATCGATTTCCATCGACTTTTCTGAAGAAAAGTCCTATAAAATCGAAAAAAAACTTAAAAAAAAGTTGCTCTAGAACCCCCGACGAAATGTTTCGCTGGACCCCTCAAAATGTCGGGAAAGAGCCCTTCTTTAATGGTGCCAAATATCGGACTTGCTGAATTTTTTATCTTAAGTTTGTTCTAGGAAACACACCGTGTGCATCTAAAAATAATTTTAAAAGTTTGTTTGACAATATTTTCAATTTTTTTGAAGCAAAAAAATCTCAGCTTTGGTACAAAATATTTCGGGAATTCAATTTTTAATGAAAAAAGTCCAATAAGAAATCCATTGATTTTCCTTATAAGAAACGTATGGACATAGTTTCATCTAAATAAAATTAATAAATGCGAAAAATTTGTAAACCTAAATTGGAAAATATTTCGATTTTAACGCTGATTTGAATTCAAGCTTCTGAATATTAACCGATTCTAATTGCAAACTCAAAGGAATAGAAATATTTTCAAAAATAGAAATTTAAAAAAAAAAAAAAACGTTTCTGAAGTAATTTTATAGCATATGGATTGATTAAAAATGATATAATTATATCCAAACGTAGCAAATTTCAATAATTATTGACTTTAATTGTCTCCAAATGTGATGTGATGTCACATATAATTAAGTACATTACAAATTACAAAAACAAATTTTGATCATGAAAAAAACGCTTGCTGAACATTTCTGAAACTTTCAGATTTCTTATATCTTTTTTCATATCACCGAAAAATATTTTCAATCGCATTTGAAGATTTAGAAAAAAAGTTTTTTATTTAGTAATTTATTGAGTCATTAGGTTTATCAAATCGAAAACAGCATGCCAAAAAAAAGGTAAATCTATTTACACACTTTGTGACGATAAAATAGACAGTTTGACAAAAACCTAGTACTACGTTTTGTTCAGAAAATAATGTCAAACATTTTGCCACAATAAAGCTTTTGAAAAGATGGTTTCTTAAAAAAAATCCATAACAAATACTTTGAAAAAATGTAAAAAGCAGTTTGTATACCTTTCGCAATATTTAAAAAAAATAAAGTTATTTGTTCATAAATAATGCCTACACCTACACACACGTAATGTATAACATAGCACAACTTTGCTTTAGTTATATTCAGTTGATATGTTAAAAACATTTTTCCTTGACTAATAATAATCTAATCTAATCTAATCTAATCTAATCTAACCCTATCGCAGTCAGTCTTTCGAGGGCATCCTGGAGAATGCCTTAGGTTGATTAACGCCTAGCATCTTCTTGTCATTATTAACATTTGCAGTGCCCCATTGCATTATATTGCATTGAAACATCGTAAACGTTAAAGCGGCCAGGCCAACTGCGTAAAGTTTACCGCAAAGATGATTCGTTGAATTGGATTGAATTTAAGCATCAATGATCAAACAACAACACAGTTCTGAATCTACAGGGGAGGAAGAAACGTGGGGATCTCCCGCTCACGTTCCCGTTTGTTTAGGCAATGAATCGTTGGGAGCACCATGCTAAGAAGTTTTGGTGCTCCGGGACCCTCATGGATGGGACATCGTATTTCCACGAATGCCCTGGACACTATATGCCGTAGTTATAGCGCCACAACTCGCTCACTGTTGGTAGATTAGATAATATTAATTAAAAAGTAATGACATAGATCACCAATATCTGGTGAGTATATAAAATTAAAAAGCTAAACTTTTTTTGCTCAATTGTATGCACGTGTAATCATTCTATATTGCAAAAAAATAATCAGACTCACCTTTAAGAAAACTGCTGAGTTTAAACATCTGAAAAGGAAAGGCATACCTGAGGAGGAACACAACCCTCTTGAACCCCTACCGTTCAGATTCCAGTGTAGAAGAGACACTGTCGCAATCTCTCCCTCCAGTGCCAGCAGGCACCTACTGTCGTGTAAGTCTTGTGGTCCAGGGGATGGCACGCCTTCAAGTTCCGGAGGTCATTCAGCAGGGCCTGCAGCTCGGTCAACTTGGTGCCATTCTCCATCACTTCCAGATGGGCGTAAAACTCTTCCGCGTTGACGATGGTCGTCGGATTCGTGTGCACCACGCAACCAACTTTGGGCTCGTTCCTAGTGAAGCGTCTGGTCGCGGGTTCACTCGTCCGGATCTTTGGCCACGAGCAGGAGCTTGCCGCGCGAAACCTTAAAGCAACCCTCTAGCGCCGATTCGTAGTGCGAACAAATCTGGAACGCAACCCATCGTGGCCTTCATGGCGTTCGTCATGCCAGCGGTTCCTCGTACAGCACGTCCAACTGCTCCTGAGTCAGTGTTTTCACCAAGATCCTATACTCATCATTCACTTCTCCGTGCCTTTTTCACGCCACTGACCTGCCCACTGGGCCACTGGCCTAATCAAAAATGTTCGCGTTGGTCCAAAAACTTGAGAAAACCTTTTTTCCTTAAAACACATCGTAGAAAGAAAAAACGACAGCAGAAAAAACACGTCTGCCAACACGCCCGGCTTACTGCGATCCCAATCCACATTTTTCCTTGACTAATAATAACATAGAAATTTAGATAAAATTGAAGAAATTGGTGAAGAAAATTTTCAGCAAACTGAAAAATAATACAAATTAAAGTATAAAAAATTCTGATGGTTTCCATGAAAAATCACTTAATCTAGTTATTATTCAACTTGCGTTAAACCTTTGAATGGCGGTTTGGCCGGTAATAATTTTTTTTTCAAAAAATTGACTACACTCACATTTTCATTTTCGCAAAAAAAAAATTCTTGTTGTTACAGGAGAAATAAAACATATTTTTAGAGATTTACTTTTTTCTAAAGATTTGTTCTTACATTTGTTTTGATTTTGATTCATTGAATTGATCAGAAATTCAGTTCTCAGATTTTTGAACAATTCGATACCGTTTTTATATGGGCAGCTTTCCAATTTGTGGATTTTTGGAAATTTGTGCACGAACCAATATGATTTTAAATGGCTTTTGTGGTTATGGCGAAGGGCCTTACAATGTTCCAGTAATTGGAAAATACAAAACTTAGCCAATGGAAATTGCTTTGAGTTAATTTTATCAAAAATGATTTTTTTTGTTCAACTCTGATTACAGGCTACAAAAAAAAAAAAATCTTAACTTTAACTTAACTTAAAAGTCCTAGTTTAAGTTTCATTATTTTAAAAATAATTCAAGCAAACCTGCAACAATAAATCAACCAATTTGAGAAGAGGGGTCTACCCCTTGGAACACCATCAAGCTAGTAGGCAGGTGCTAGCGGCAGTCGAACCAAGGTAGGTTTCATTCATAAAAATGGAAATTTTGTGCCTCCAGGCCTAGCCACACTACACGGTTCGCGGCCATTTGGTGAAACATTGAGGCCCATTTGTAACGCCAGGTTTCATTCATAAATATTTACCACTCACTACTAAGTGTCTTGTGTGTGTGAGTCAGTACAAGTTGATTTCTATAAGTTTAGGTTTTTTGTTATTTTTTCAAACTTTGACTTGTTTTAGAAGGAACTTAAAAAAATCAGGCGAAATATCAATTTCCAACCAGGGATCGTTGGCCTTGGTTCCCTACACCAAAAACCGCAGCATCCTCTCTCAACTCCACATTCAAGCAAAAAATCTCCGCTGATTAAACTCGTCTGACCTCTTGAGATAAATACAAACAGTCATCTGCGAGAACAATAATCGTCATCATCAGGGCCCGGACCAGCCACCAACCTCTCAGCTCGGAGGGACAGGGATTGCTTTTGTCTCGAGATACACTGAAAGAATGACGCATAGCAACATCACATGTTTTACACATGAATCCGCCCCATACGACTAAGCATGCGAATATCATGGGCAAATCACATCAAAAAAGTTCAATCTGCGAAGTAGTAAATTCAAGTGAAATTCCCATCAAACTGAAATGAAAAACACTGCACCTTCACATGACATCACACATGACTAACACGTGGATTTTTTATAAGAATAAAATGGATTGCACGTATGATTTCAATGAAAAACTTTCTTTCATTCTTTTGAAAAATATTATTCAAAAAATCTCTTTAAAATAAAATTTATTTTGCACTATTTTTTTTTTTAAATCACAATAAAACACTTTTTGAACCGAGGTTTTCGGCAATGGCGATGAGTTCTGACTGACAATCCTCAAAATTCCACCGCGAACGCCTCCGGCACCGCTCCAACTGTCGGGTTATTCGCATATATTCCTGGTCACTGGACAGCTTTGTGCCTCCAAAGGCCGGTGATATTTTACGCCGGCACATTTTCGTCCAAAGGTCATGCACCCGATTTTAATTTGCTAGAAAAGTGACAAAAAGCATGTTTTTAATTGATTGCCTTTAGTTAATATATTTATTCTACTATACTTACATTTTTTAAGCTACTTGCTGCTCAAAATAAAAACTTTTAATGACCCTAATTCATTTTTAAAAGAACGAGCACACAAACTCGACATTCTGCAACTCGCCATTTTGATTTCTGACCAGTTCTCTTCATTCGCCATCACAGAACAAAACATGCGAGTCTAACGTGGTTTTCACTTGAAAAGCAACAGAAAAGACGAATGGGGCCAATCCAAGTGTAATTCATATGAATCAAGCATGAATATCACATGAAAGCATAATGGTGTAACTATGGCTGGTATTCAAGTGATGGTCACATACATTTGAGATACAAAACATATTGAAGTCATGAGAAATTCACGTTAGTTTAACGTGATGATTTTCAGATATGCTCACGTGAAAAAGCACATGAATTTTCTGTGTTGGTTTCTTTCAGTGTAGGGATTTCTGCGTCTTCTTCTTCAGCACTTTCCTCCGCTCATTTCAATTCCAGCTGGAAAACTCAACCCCGAATAATGGCAGCAAATCTGCTTCGTTTTCTTAATCTTTTCGCCGCAGGATTTGTTTCTATTTATTTATCTATATTTTTTCGTTTTTTGCAACAACAAAAAAAGCGAAACTCTGCCAGCGCTTGATGGCGATGGAGATTCGTTTTTTTTGCATCACGGTTGGTTCCAGTTTGATTACAATTTTGTCTGTTGGGTTCGGTTTTTTTGTTCTTCATTCTAAACCCGAGTATTTTGTTTTTATTTGAAATTAATTTTAAGTCGAAATTGTAATGATGATGAGATAGGTAAATGAAATTTTGCATCAAAAGATAACTTGATTTTCCGCTATAAACACTCTATTTAGCTATCTCCAAAAACGCATGTATCAAATGTGTTAATTATAAAACTTTATGAACGGATAAAAATCCACCTAAAAGCACTCATCGCACCGTTACCCGGTGCCATCAGTTTATTTATATCTAAACTGCATTAATCGGCTTAGCTGCTGTAAAATGTTGTGACCCGATAGTAACAGACCCCAAACTCGTCTCGTCCCCGCCACTTGCGACGGAGTGAACATCACTTTAACACGATCGCATTTCGTTAATTTTATGACTAAACATAACTATTACTTTCGTTTCATTCAAATTCACTAGATGACTTAATTGACGCTGATTGAATGGGGGGAAGGCTACATTCATTTGGCGCCTCAGCTTTTACGACTGCATTTCAAAACTGAGTTTCGCATTTTTTAGTCTTTGAAGGTGGTATTTTTAAAATATATTATGGGTGGGCGCGTTAGGGAATTGGAAATTGCGTTACGACACCGATGTTCGGCAAACCGGAAAGAAGCGAACGTTGAAGACTTGGTCAAATATTTGATCAGAATTGGTGTTATATAAAAAGAAGAGCAAAAACCTGGCCAAAGTTAGTTAATATTCGTGTGATTTTATTACCTGAGCTATTTTTAGTGTAAATAATGTTAAATTATCAAAAACGATATGGGTAATTTCAAGTCAACTGGGTACACTTTTGGACTCAACCTTCACCGATTTGAACCAAACTTGGAGGAAACATACATCTATCGATTCGATAGTAAACAGAAATCTCAAGTATAGTGCCAATTGGACCATTCCTCTATATTTGGCACCGATATCTTTTTTGACGATTTTCCAGATTTTTTTTATTCTTTTACTCTTAACTTTCCAACTTTTGGACCAAAAGATTTTCTTCTGATTGCATTTTATAGGAAATTGTCCAAGGAATGCATTAATAAAATAAAATTTCAACCCTTAAATGCCTTCCAATATTGTTTCAATACAGTTAATATATTAAGTGTAAATATGGGTATCCGGCGCCGTCGCTCCGTGCCGTACTCAAACACTTAGGAGCCCAGGGCGGCGAACACCCATACTCCCATAGGTCAAAAGATAGGTAATTTCATGGACTAAAACCCTATGGTATTAACTTTTTGGCCAATCGCAGTTTTTCTCATGGTTTTTTGATTTTTCTATAACAAACATTTTACAACGTTAGTTTCTGCCCTGTAGGCCGCCATAGCGACATTTTTTGGTCTCAATTTTGTCATATTCGGAATCCTCAGACAATTTCACGTAAATTTGAAGTATTGGAGTGGTAAATTTGATTGGAAAAATTGCCATTTAGAATGAATTAAAATATTTTTTTTATAATTTGTTGGATTAGGGATAAAACAGGTTTTCGCCTACTTGATACAGCATTTGACGTATTGATCATAGGGTTAATAAAATCTATTTCTTTTTTCAAAAATGTTTTATTCAATTATTTTGACGTAGACTTACGTCTTTGTCGAAGGTACTGGGGTGTCATTCCAAAAAACCCGGGCCGAAGGCCCTGGATTACTGCGTCATCCGTCAAACGCTTATATCTTCCTTCCCTCTAATCGAATCGACACGATTTATGTGCCATTCGATTCGAAAATTATTCAGCAATTTGCTATAAAACTTTCATTGTTGGCAAAATAGTTTAACTATTGAAACAATTGAATGTTTTAAAATGTTTTCAAAATGCAGAGATTTTGCAAGCAAAATGAGCGCTTCCCACTCACGGACGGGAATGTCAAGTACCTATTTTGAGGGGAAAATCATCCGAGCAACGCGACCGAGTGTCGGTCGCGAAAAAGGAGGGGAAGTAGCGGGCCGAAATCATACATAAGAACGCGCGCCAGAGCCCATTCTATCATTCACGTCTCAGACGTCGGACCGGCAGCAGCAGCAGCAGCAGGAAAGCTCAGCCCAGAGCAGCAGCAGCAGGAGAGAGGGACCAGAACTGGAAAAGAAGTGCGCATCGCCTTCTCGTCGTCACCGTCAGCCAGTTGCCTCTCGATGGCCGGACCGTTAGGATCTTTCGTGGTTGCTGTGGTTCGGAGGTGCTTCAATCCCCATCCCTCGTCCCACCCGGGACGAGGCATCAACAAGATGAGGCGCGCGCCTGCTGCCTTCCGCCGAAAAGCCTCTCGTGGGTCAAGCCTTGGTTGTTAAACAATCGGGACATCCAACTAGCTCGTCGCATTCGCGGCGAGCGCTTCTGAAAGATTTACGTCTCATCAAATTCTAGTGTTGAAAGAGTTGCCCTCGTCCCACCCGGGACGAGGCAGCGAGCTAATTTGAATTTAAATTTCAGGAACAAATTTTGGTCTTCGGGGGCGACGGATTGCACAGCTTTCTGAGGCTGCTCTCGCCCCCAACCCCTATGCCCCCTCTCCCCCTCGGCTCGCTAAAATTCCTTCGTCTCTTTCTTTCCTCTCTTTGCCGTTCGTTCGTCTTCTTCGACGGCCATGCCTCACGATCTTGAGCAGTTAAGTGAGGAACATGATCCAATTTTACTCGAGGCTGATTCGTTTGGGGATATTTGTGCCACAAAAGTTTCAGAAAATGGGATTCAAACATTGTTTGTTGTTGTGTATATTTCGCCAAGTGCAACATACAAACAGAAAATTTCTTTCTTGATCCGGAATTTGTTCTGGTATACAAAGCAGGACATCCGCATTGTTGTGTCTGGGGATTTTAACATTGATATCCTCAAACCGGAAAATTTGAAATTTGTTGATTTTATGAATTATGAAAGAGTACCTCAAGCTTGATCTGCTTTCCAATCCTTTGGGCGCACATGCCTTGACCTTGTTTTTGGTAGAAATGTTCTGACACAGTCACGAAGGTATGTTTCGTATTTTAGTTATCATCGGCCGATTTTGACTTTGGTTGATACACCAGCCCAATATAAATTTCGCACCACAATCATTTGCAAATACTACACGCTTTCCTAAACAACTTTGTCGGTTTCGCATCCATCAACAACGCCAGCACCTGCAGCATCCACCGCGGCCTATCACCCATCTGGACAGAACATCTCCCGGCTGCAGCCTTGCGACCAACGCCACCATCCAACTCTAATCGGTCCTTTTTAGGGCCACCAATTTTCTCACGAAAGAGTTCTTCTTGTTCATCTTTCCCACCAAACACTACCACCCCGAAATAACGCCCTTAGCTGAATTCCATCTCCCATTCATGATCATATTCCGTAAATCTATTTAAAGAATATAGCTAATTCTTCAAATTAATATATGGAAAACCCACATGTCCACATATCTAAATTTTACGTAAGTCTACGCCATTCCGGTTATGTCTGTGACATAACTACTTTGACTTTTTTTAATCAAAATTACAATTCCAATACTTCTAACTTACGTGAAATTGTCCGAGGATTCCGAACATGACAAAATTGAGATCAAAAAGTGCCGCTATGGCGGCCTACAGGGCAAAAACTAACATTGTAAATTGTTTGTTCTAGAAAAATTGAAAAACCATGAGAAAAACTGCGATTGGCCAAAAAGTTAATACCATAGGCTTATAGTGCATGAAATTCCCTAACTTTTGACCTATAGGAGTATGGGTGTTGGAGGCTGTTGGTAAAAGACATTAAGGTTTTAAAAAAATCCATTTTTGACAGTTACTTGCAAAAGCTAAGAGAAAAAGTCAAACCAATCCTAGATGTCTATGGCACATTTTAAGTGCTTCAAAAGACCTGTAGAATGCATCTAAGAGAGTTGGAATTGATGAAGTTTTACGGAAATGCGAGCAATTTTAAGATTTTTAATGTTTTTTCGACCTCAAACATCGAAGCCCGTTTTACCCCACTTCCCTTTGTCGTAGAGAGCTCATATTTGGCATGAGTTCATCTCATGCATAGACAAACAAACGCTGAAAGTTGCATCCAAATCGGAGCACCTCGATACGACCTCTAGAACAAACCGAGCAAAATTTACAAATACTGCCTCTTAAAATAACAGAATCGAATAGCAACACTTTTCAAAATAAAAGCTGAAAAGTTCTACTTTTCAGCACTGAAATGGGTGTTGAAAAGTTGAACTTTTCAGCTCTTGTTTCGAAAAGTAACACTTTTCAAAAAAAAATTAATTTAAACGATTTATTGACAAAATACATGAAAATTTGACTTCAAATTTCACTTAATGGGTGTTTTTCGGAATTGCAAAAAATGTTGTATGGAACTCGTTGCAAAACTTAATTTTTTCAGCACTCTTCTTACTTATCCAACTCGGTGAATCTCGTTGGATAAATGTACGACTCGTGCTGGAAAAATCCTCTTTTTGCAACTTATTGCATAAACTACTATTTTATCACCATCGTGTTCCACGGACAATTTTACATTTACATAAACCACGTGAACACTTTTTTTAATATCTCAGACCCCTTTCCCCTCCCCTCCTCCTGGATAATTTCCATACAATTTTTTTTGTATGGAGCGTAGACTATCGCTGAATCCTCCCCCCCCCCTCTTAAAATTGAATGTTTGGCCATTTTGAAATGTTAGTCTTGATTTGAACATTTTGAAATTTTTGTTTTCGGAAAGATCGAAAAAATTCGCGAATGTTTCATATTTTAAAATTTTAAATCGAACCATTAGATGCTGAGAAATCGACGTTACAAAATGGTGGGTTGTTTGGGTGAGACTAAAAAAACATAAATTTTCCTGTTTTTTGCCACCAGCAGCAACCTTTAGGTCCTATCAACAAAGTTCAAAAAAGCAAAATATAGAAAATTTTCTCAGCTTTTCAAAAGTAGGCAAACATGTGCACTAATTTAAAAAAATCCAAAACTGCGACTTTTTTCAAAAGTAACCTAAAAATGGCTGTAACTTGAAAACGGAACACTTTATAAAAAAATTACTATAGTATTTTTTTATTGCAAATTTGATTTTACATCGAAAAATGAAGTAAAAAAAAATTTGCCACCAATATCTGGATTTTTTCAAAAAATCTGTAATAATTCAAAAATTCTTAACTCGTTCAATGATTTTTTGCACAACCTGGAAATTTCTGAAAAGTTGGCATGTAGATTTCCCTAAAACATGTATAAAAAGTTTTTTTTTTTGCAAATCAAGTTTCAGTGACAAAAAATTCAATAAAAAATCAACATTTTTTACCGTGTATCATTTATTTTTCAGTGTAGTCCTTATCCATATCTAGATATTTGCTGAAGACGCCAAATCGATAAAAAAATACCTTCAAAAGATACAGATTTTTGAATTTTCATACATCACTTTTGTATGGACAGCTGCCAAGTTTGTATGGAAAATTATATGGACAAACTAGTGATGCAAAATGGCTTCTATGGGCATACCTAAAGCACAACAGTTTCAGCCAGATTAAAAAATACAAGCCTTTTGAATTGTTTTATAACAACAACTTACAAGAAAAATCAATAGTTTTCATTGATTTGACTATGTGACGTAAGCGCCCTTAGGAAGAATTGCATTATAAATTAACGGCCTTTAGTGCAACAAAATGATATTTTTTTCATAATTCTGATGAAAATTGCATTTTTATTTATAAAATATACATTTCTAGAGTTTTGCTTTTAAATGATCCTATAAGCTATTGTGTTTCAAATGTTTAAAGGACCTATAACAAAAAAAAAAACTCTTGATTTGTGTTGATGTAAGTAATATTTTTTCATTACAAATCTATTTAAAAAAAAATCTTGAAAAAAAAAGATTTTTTTTGTACTAAAGGTTCTTAATTTAAAATGCATTTCTTCGTAAGGGCGCTTACGTCACATATTCAAATTAATGAAAACTATTGATTTTTCTTGTAAATTGCTGTTATACAACAATGCAAAAGGTTTGAAGACATATAAAATGCTTCCGGTAACTGAAACAGTGATGGAGTTTTGATAGGAAATTTTGATATTTGGCCATTTTTATTTTGCTTAAAGCCTAATTGTTAAAAAGCAAAATTTGAACATGCTGCCAATTAAAAATTACGACTTCCTAGATCAATATGAATACAAAGCATTATTGTAAGGACTTTGAACTTAGATCCAAAATGAAATACAGGGCAATTTTACCATTTTTTTTTGTATTTTTTGATTTGGCTCAAACTTTGTGGGGGCCTTCCCTATGACCAAATAAACTATTTTGTGTGATTGGTTCATCCATACAAGTCTCCATGCAATTTTGGCTGCTGTTCATACATAAATGGTATGTAAATATTCAAACAGCTGTAACTTTTGAGTGAATTTTCTGATCAATGTGGTGTCTTCGGCAAAGTTGTAGATATTGTTGAAGACTTTTGAGAAAAAAAAAATAGGTACATGGAAAAAAATTGCAGATTTTTTATCAATTTTTTTTCACTAAAACTCAATTTCCCAAAATACGTATTTTTTGATTTTCGAGATTTTTTGATATGTTTTAGGGGACAAAAATCCGCAACTTTTGAGCTATAGAGAAACATGGTCAAAAAATCTGCCCCCGAGTCATGATTTTTTGAAAAAATAGAGAATTTTGGGAAAAAAATCGAAGTGTCATGCAAAAACAAGTTTGACACTATTTTTTAATGCAAAATTGAATTTGCAATCGAAAAGTACTCTACAGATTTTTTAATAAAGGGCTCTGTTTTCAAGATATAGCCACCGAAAGTTTGATTTTAGCGAAATATTTGCAGTTTTTCAATTTTTAAACGTAGTGACCATAAGTGACCATTTATAAAAATATTTTTTTTGTAGAGTTCAGAAAATTTGCTATAAAATTGTCTAAGAGACATTGAAGATTGGACCTCGGGTTGCTGAGATAGAGCCGCTTTAAGAAAAAGAAACACGAAAATTGAAGTTTTCTTAATCTCACCAAAATAACCCACAATTTTCTAATGACGATATCTCAGCCACTTATGGTCCGATTATCAATGTTAATACATGAAACATTCGTGAAATTTTCTGATCTTTTCGAAAAAAATATTTTGAAAATTTTTTAAATCAAGACTTACATTTTAAAAGCGACAAACATTGAATATTAAAATGCTAGTCTTGATTTAAAAAAATTCAAAATATTTTTTTCGAAAAGATCGGAAAATTTTACGAACGTTTCATGAATTAACATTGATAATCGGACCATTAGTGGCTGAGATATCGTCATTAGAAAATTGTGGGTTATTTTGGTGAGATTAAGAAAACTTCAATTTTCGTGTTTCTTTTTCTTAAAGCGGCTCTATCTCAGCAACCCGAGGTCCAATCTTCAATGTCTCTTAGACAATTTTATAGCAAATTTTCTGAACTCTTCAAAAAAAATATTTTTATAAATGGTCACTTATGGTCACTACTTTAAAAAAATGAAAAACTGCAAATATTTCGCTAAAATCAAACTTTCAGTGGCTATATCTTGAAAACGGAGCCCTTTATCAAAAAATCTGTAAAGTACTTTTCGATTGCAAATTCAATTTTGAATTAAAAAAAATGTTAAATTTGTTTATGCATAAAACTTCGATTTTTTTTCCAAAAATCACTTTTTTTCCAAAATTCGTAACTCGGCGGCAGATTTTTTGACCATGTTTCTCTATAGCTCAAAAGTTGCGGTTTTTTGTCCCCTAAAACATATCAAAAAATCTCGCAAATCAAAAAATACGTATTTTGGGAAATTGAGTTTTAGTGAAAAAAAGTTGATAAAAAAATCTGAAATTTTATTTTCCGTGTACCTATTTTTTTATCAAAAGTCCTCAACAATACCTACAACTTTGCCGAAGACACCAAATTGATCAGAAAATTCACTCAAAAGTTTAGTTTTTGAATCAAGACTATCATCAGAAAAGGGTCAAAATTTAATGTTTTGCCTTTTAAATTACTTTTCAAATTAATAAAAAATGAGGAGGTCACAAAATTTTACGAATGTTGCATTTTTACATAAAAAAAATCCGAAGAGAATATAATTTTAATCCGTTTTAAATATTTTTAAAATATCACAATTCTCAAACATTGGCAGACAAAACTTTAAATAAAACTTGTTCCAGCCTTATTTAGGGTAATAAATTGCATTTCATTTTTTTTTACCAAAATTGGATGCAAACGCTTGTTTGAATGTTTTGAAACTTTCAGGTTTTCAAACAGCTTTTCAGTGTTTTAAATTCAATTGAGGTACTTATAAGCTTTTTTATTCGTCTTTTTTTAAGAATATATTCCAAGTTTTTTTTAATTCCTATTGTGCTTAAGACCAAAGCAAAAAAAATACAATTGAAATTTGTCTCTCAAAAGTCACGTGTCATTTCTTTTCTTTTTTTTAATTCAGTGACTTCCTACACACAATAATGGTTTGATTTACGTATGCAAGCTCCGCTTGTGGTCTCCGGGTGGTGGAGGTGGTTGACACTTTTTCGGTGAGACTCCCTTTGGCACCGTTGGTTGGTCGGTTAATGGATCATTTTACGGTTGTCCACGAATTGTTAACAAGCACCAGCACTACCGCGAAGAGCCATAAGCCATGAGCATAAATTGTGAGCTGCCACGCAAGCCACCCACGACTTCTTTTGGTTTATTGCTTGATTATGTGGCCGGTATTTGGCGCAGAAAATATGGATAAATTTACAGTTTTTTTTGGGAATTTATACATTTACAATATTTTATAATTTATTTGTGGTTTGTAAGATAAGAGAAAATTTTAAAATGGACAATCTCAAATTAAAAAAGAAAGAAACAGTGCATTTTTTGGACCTGCTAAGTACTTTACCGAATTTTCGAGCAACGCAAATGATCCGAACAACAAAAGCAAATAAATTTTGCTTCATAATTAACCTGACAACGTCTGCCTTCCTCCCATTCACTGACACAAGCCCCGTGAATGCGCAGTGTTCCCGGTATTATTGTCACTCTCTTTCTTACAAGTTCGACCAATGTCGTCGCACGGACGGCGGATTGCTTCGGGCCACCTGAAGCCGAGGACCTTCTCCGCAAGTCAGGGCGAGCAGGTGGGTCGATGTGCGGTTCCTTCGCGATAAACCACGTGTTTCGCCCTGGGACGATTTGAGTGCACACTTCTTGGCGGGAGAGATGTTGCGTAGGATGTTTGACCTGGCAAAGATTGCGCTTCGGCAAATGTCATGAGCACACATTTTCGTTTTGGGGGTGAATAGGGGTACGGACCTTTTCGTAACATTACCAGTATAAAGTTCTGCACATTGGTAAGCAAATTGAAAAAAAAAATGAATCCATAAAAATCTGCGAGGAAGGCAAAAAGTTATAAGTTACCCTGAAGAGATTCTTAATCAGTCAGTTTTCTAATAAAAAAACTGTAATAAAATTTCCATACAGATTATAAAAAAAATCGTAATCGTACCGCGTTACACGGCCTCCGATACCACCACCCCCCGCCCTCTCCCACAACTGCGTTACGTAATAAAAGAACAAAAGAAGACATTTTGAATCATACGTTTTACTGTAAAGGTCTCCATACCATTTTGTGAGCTGGTCAAACAAAATGGGCATATGAATACTCGATAATCTGTATTTTAAGAAGCGATTTTTCATCGATTTTGATTGTTTTTCGCGAAAGTTGTGATTGTGATTCAAAATTTTTAGATTTTTTATAGTCACTTCAACAGCAAAGTTTAAACCTCCAAAATAATACATGTAATTTACTTTCGTGAATCGCCCTAGAGTTTAAGATGATGGAATATTTTATGCCGGAGGTAGGTTAGTACAAATCTTGTTTAAATGTTTCTGTTCCTCTCCGATTTTAATGAAACTTTGTAGACTTTGTATATGATGCAAGTTTCACTCGATTGAGAAAAGCGTTAGTGTTTTAAATATTTTTGTAATTCGGAATTTAAATATCGCTGTATCACAAGCCGTTCATTTGTATCCAAAAGTGGTCAAAGACAAACTTATAGGAAATTTGACGGGCTTTCTGAAAAAATTTAACTGAGACAATCTTATGAGAAATTGGGCGAACTTTCCAATAAAAATATTTACGAGACTGAAAAATCGAGTCGGTCCCATGGAAATTGTCAAAAACAAACCTAATTTTTCAACATTTTTATTTTTAAAACCACTGTAACTTCACAAGGATTGGACTTAGGGCAGTGGTCATTATGGAGACTTTTATGTAAAATTGTCTGGAGAATCAATTTCCGTATTCTGTTATTCAAAATGTTGAGGTTTAGAGCACTTTTCAGAAAAAAAAATAGTTTCAGTAAATGATTTTTGTGTTTTTATAGGTAAATTGCTCCATCCTGCATTTTTCGTGAGTCAGTTTGTAACATAAGGGGCTATTTTCACAAAAAAAATTAAAGAAAAAAAGTCGTGAGCTCACCTCTAAATTTGACTTTTAAACTAAAAAATCAAATTCAATTTCAATTCAATTCGGTTTTATTAGTGAATAATCATGTAACAATCAGTTCATTCGCAGTACATAACAGAGTTTTGGAGTTCCTTTCAGCTGTGTGTTAAATCTCAATCCATTTTGGCACGATTATTGCTTATCACTTAGAGATTACCAAGAGTAAGAAAAATTTAGAAAAAACTTACTGAAATTGCAAAGGAAAGGGGATAGAAATAGAAAAAGCTAAAAAATCAAATAATTTCATAAAAGATGCGTATTTTTTTTCTTTCAGTTCCATTTTTTTTTGTAGAATGAACCGTTTTAATTTAAGGTTGAAATTTACGAAAGTGGTAATATTTTTTAAACAAAAAATCAAGCAAAATATTTACAAAGAGACTAAAAAAAGTCCACAATTATGTATATTGAAAAAGTACAAAAAAATAGTTTACAATAGTTTAATTTGAAAACCATGAAAATCTAAACAATCGTTTCCAATTGATCGTCAGTAGAAAAGCGACGGCTTAACAGATGACACTGAGAAAAAACATTTTTAAACTTCTTCTCTAAACAGTATTTCTATAAACAAAGTTCAATAGGTGAAAAAACGTTATTCAACATTTTTTTTCGCAGATAAAACAAAATCAAATATTTATGAAGCAAAATTGTGTTTATTTTTTGAAAAAGAATCACAAATTACTTTGAAGTTAAAAACAGTCATACTTGCCATTAAAAATTATCCAAAATAAATAAGGAAATATTATTTGTTTTTCGTTATTTTTTTGCGTTTTCAAAAATATAAATTTGTTTAAAGTTTATTCCCTGAAAACAAAAACTTGACTTTAATTTAGCATTAACCAAACCTGAAGAACTTAACTTTATCAAAAGAATAGAAAGGGAAAGGCATTATGGATTGAATTTTATTCTCCTTTTGAAAAACCAATTACCGAGTATCCAATTTTTGTCAAATTTGTGTCAATTTTGTCTGGAAACAAAATGGCTAATTTTGACATAAATTGCGTCCAAGTAAAACTGCTACCAAAATTATCTACGAAAATTTTAATTTTTCCTGTGTTAAGGAGGTCATTTTGAGGAACTTTTGTTCTACGAAAAATTTAACGTTTCTTGTTTTATATTTTTCGTGTTTCATTTTTGGTATTTTAATTTGTATTTATCATATTTTGCTCAAGTTTGTTTTCAATAGTATTTGGCTTACTCTTCCACCAACTAAACGTTTTGCCTATCTGGTTTTATCATGGTGTTACAGTAACTTTTTCAATTGTTTGTTTGTTTTTTTTTTACATTTTCAACTGTTTATTATACGGACCCAATCCTGCATCAACGGGATTGTAAAATTAGTCAAACTTTGTTGTAAATTACTTAGTGGACAGTACTTTAGGGAATGAATAAAAAACTATTTTGAAAGTACCCGTAGTTTTGAAGATACTAAAATGTCTGTAACAAAAATTTGGGTGCAAAAGCTCTGGTTGATGTGTACCGTTAAATTGTTAAAAAAAAATGCTTAGAGGCATAGTCTGAAACGCTACTAAAATTACTGCATACTTGTTTTCACATAATAAAGAGGAAATGTTAGTAAGAAACACAGCCAAAGTTGATCTCAGATAGAAATACATTTTAAAAAAAATAAAAATAAAAAAACATTCTTAAAGTTTAGGAGTTCTTCTTTTCAATGCTTGTATAGTTGCAAAATTGGTTGAAAATGGATGTTTACGATTATTTTGTAGAGGTTTAAAACTTGAAATTGCAAAATAATCACAATTTTTATATTTCAATCGATAAAATATTTTTTTATTATTATACTTTTTAAAATGTTTCAATGTATGGAAATTGTCCATACAAAAAAAAATCTTTTTGTATGGATTAGGGACAATCGACAAACCCCGCCCCTTAAAGTGTCCACGTGGTTTATGGATGGCCGCAATCGAATTCAAAATATTTTAAATGATTCTAGGAAATGTTTTACAATTTGGTCGAACTCAATTTTCTACGCCTCTTATTCATGTTTTTATTCATACCTCTCCTAAATTTTATTTGTTAGAAGATCAGCAAAAAGCTTACAAAAGGTTATATCATCCATAATTGTGAAAATAGTGTGTTATTACTATAGGAGGCTTCAAGCTCTGTATTTCAGGACATTTTGTACAACCTAGAATAACTGTTATCTAAAAAGGTTTTTTGTTAGAAATGGAAAAACAAACTGCTGAAAATAATTCACCCCCTTTGACGGAACATTAAACGTAAAAATATAAAATGAAAATAAAAACACAAGTAGGTAGGGTTAACGACATGTTCCCAACCCATTACAACCCCCCGCCAAATAGCCGTAGATACTATCTCGCAATCAATTACGACGCTCCGAAGTAGCCATTACCAAATGAGATACTTGAGACTTCTTCCGTTGGCCCCGCTGAACCCAGACACCGGAGAGGGGACAGACCTGGACAAATCTTCCGTCGTCGTCGTCGTCGTCGCACCCCGGCCAGACAACAACGCCTCATACTTGGTGCCATTTTCAGGGGGGTGAAAATGTGAAGTTTCAGCTTCGATTCGAACTTGGGCGGGAGGGGGGAAGGTTGGATGCGATTGCAATTTCCCAGCGACGGGCCGAAAAAAGGCCCAACACGCGCGGCCAGACAATCGCGGAGTGGGATTCCGTACCTACGCTGGATTCTGGGGGGGGGGGGGAAGGTTTGGCGATGAGAGGACCACACAATAAAGAAGGACTCTCCGGCATTTCCGTCATCAAGCAACGCCACCATCTAGCGTTGGCGTTGCTTAGGATGGTCGGGAGGGGTCAGGGGTTCCAACAATTTATTGTTGAATTTGTCGTGGTCGCCAACGACATTTTGTGCAGCTTTCAATGGCTTATCTTTTGACCTTCACAGATCGTAAAAAGTTGATTTTTCCTAACTTAAAGATATTCAAAAAAAACCAAGTCTTGCATTTTCTACTATAAATAACTCGGGACTCGAGAACCTCTGCCCCATAACTGGGATGAACACACTCTCCCGGAAGAAGTGCAAAAAACCAGCATCAAATTTTATTATTCTGTTCCTGTTTTCCTTGTCGCGCGTTTCCCCCGGCGTGGTGCCCCCTTCCAGAACCGGTTCCTCACTCGGCTAGCATCCTGGCAATCCGTCCATGTAGTCAACCACGCCACGCCACGACCATCAACCGTTTATTAAATATATGTATTTATAACAATATATATAATCGTGTCTAGATTTCCTGGTTCATAGACACATGCGTACGCGCGTTCGCCGCCGTTCTAGCTGCTGCTCTCCTGGAGAATCCATAGAAACCCGCCGGTAGGCCGCGGGTTCCGAGTTCCCCGGGAATCACCGAAAAACTCCCCTCAAACTCCAGCCGTCTGGGCGCTCCAGACAGCCGCCGCCAACACATTAAAAGGGCAATGACCGAATTTCAAACAGCCAGCCAGCCAGCCGTCATCTGCCATCATCATACGGCCACTTCAGGGCATCATCCTGTCGTGTCCTTTGGCCAACCACCTCAACCCGCTCCTTGGACGGCATACACACACACACACACACCCAAGTCTGGCAGCGCAGAGAGCAACCAACCTAGGGCGACCCATCAGACGATGCCCGGGGATCACACACCATCCAGCCAGCGGTGACGGTTCCAGCTAGGAAAAGACTGCATGGTGTCGACTTGAGCTAAATTTTAAAATTTAAATTTTCAGTGTTACCTGCCAATGCGTTCTTTTATACAATATACAAATTATTAAAAAAATCGAGCGTAACACTGCCTTCGCTACCCCCACAAATTCATTAATGGAGGAAATTTAAAAAAAACATCACTATTTCAGAAAAAATCTCTACTCACTTTAAAAATATCAACTAAAATAAGCGATATTTTATCTATTTGTAAAAACTAAATTTGTATATAATTTGAATTTTGTAAAATACGTTTCGTTCCCAATCATCAAAATATGGTTTTTTTATTTGGAAAAGTTTTGAAGATAAATGTAAGATTTATTTAATTATTTGTAAATAAAATTCATAATTCAAATTTTGATAAAGGTGTTTTGACAAAGATTAATTTTTGTGTCAGTACAAATCGTTTTCTCAGTTGGTGTTAAATAAGTTTACATAATTTTATTTGCAGATAATCTTCGCCAAATTTGAGAACACATTTGATCAAAACTTACAAATAATTCAAACAAAATTCTATGAAGCATAAAAAAACACGGTTTACGCTCAAATCATTAAGTTCACTGAAAATAAATTTAAATATTTAGGAAAATTCATAAAAAAAAACCAAATGGTAATAACGCCGTTGCAAATATTTATCAAAGTTTATGTCGCCCCCTTCAAAATTGGTCCGAAAAATCAGGGGGCAAAAAAAATATTTTTTTCAAAAAAATATCAAAATGTCAATGGAAATAGAAGCCTAATCAACTGAGAACAATCTTAAATGCCTTTTTCTGCATTGATAATCATGTTTAATGTGTTTGGACTCGTTTAAAAATATTTTGAACTTTTATGAAATTACATAGTACAGCACCACAATTTTTTTTTCTCGCAAAAATAAAATTTTCGTCAGTATTTAGAAATTTTGGAAATCAATAATTGCAAAACAACAGGACAGGTGTATGATTAAGGCTACCAACTCTTTCTGAGCAAAAATCCGTATACTTTACCGACATGACACCATGGTATAACAAAAAATGTCAAGGAATTATTTAGATAATTTTGGAATTTGGGAATTAGACATATTTTTGTTAAACGTTTAAAAGTTTACGAAATATCAAGTTTTTCTAGAGCTTTTATTGGAAAGGTCCTATAAATACAAGCACATCACAAGGTTTTCACAAGCTTTAGAAAGCCTTTTGATCTTTTATTTGATAAATATGTTTAGTAAGGAATTTGAAAAGAACAATTATTGACAATCAAGTTTGAACTGAGGAAAACCCCAAACTGACAGTTAAATAAAAATATCTAATTAGCAAAAGCTTTGACCCAATCAAAAAAGCAATGGATTTTTTAAAAAGTTGTTAAAATTCCGTACAAATCCGTACTATGCGAAAAATTCCGTACAAAAATTCCGGCCTGTTTAAAATCCGTGGAGAGGGTCGAAAATCCGTACGGTAAGGAAAAAATCCGTACAGTTGGTAGCCTTATGTATGATGCATTTTAAAACACATTTTTTGCAATTCCGTCGTGAAACTATTTACTTTTCCTGTCATTCTTGAACGACGAAATAGCCTACTTTTCTGTACCAAAAATAACAGAATCGAATAGCAATACTTTTCAAAATAAATGCTGAAAAGTTCTACTTTTCAGCACTCAAATGGGTGCTGAAAAGTTTAACTTTAAAGCACTTGTTTCGATAAGTAACACTTTTCAACATTTTTTTTGATTTAAACGATTTATTGACAAAATACATGAAAATTTGACATAAAATTTCACTCAGTGTGTATTTTTTGGAATTGCAAAAAATGTTGCATGGAACTCGTTGCAAAACTTGATTTTTTCAGCACTCTTCGTATTTATCCAACTCGGTGAACCTCCCCCCCCCCTTGGCTTTGATCAGAGTCGAGGGACATAAACTTCAAAAAATATTTGCATCGGCCTAAACAAATAAACCAAATGATCATATTTTGATACAATTTGGGTTTTTGTTGGGTAAACAGTTAAAAAGAAATTTAACCCTTTACAACATACGGGCTTTGATTTGTAAAATCGCCAAAAATCATTTTTTCAAACAAATTTTGATTTTTAAAAGCATTGGAAATAAGAACTCCAAAAAATTTAGAAAATTTTAGGGTTGGAAGTTTGAGCTTTTTTATGTGACTTTGCCAATGTTTTAAAATATGTGACATTTTTTAAGGGGTCTACTTTGGCTGTGTTTTTTACTAATATTACCTATATTTTAAGGAAAAAGAAGTATGCAGTTTTTTTTCTAGTGTCCCAGACTATGACTCTACGCATTTTTTAACAATTGAAATAATATGCCATTCTTTAGCAGAAAATCTGAAAAACAAATAAAAATGAAAAAATTGACTGTAAAAACATGAAAAAATAAGATAGGCAAAATGTAATGATAGGAGGTGGAAGAATAGGCCAAATACTAGCAAAAAATAAAATAAACTAAACAAGATATATGCAAATTAAAATACTAAAGAAAAGGCAAAAAACAAGAGAAGTGAAGTTTTCGTAGAACAAAAGTTGCCCAAAATGACCTCCTGAACACGGCAAAATAAAAATCTTCGAAAAAAATTGAACGGTAGAGGGTTGAAGTTGCTTTTCTTCATATTATCTTCTTGGACATATTGGTGTTTAAAATGAGAAAATTGTGATGGACATTTTATTCAAGATTTAAAATATTTTTTTATCTCGGTAAAGTTTGCATCAAAAACAAAAATCAATGTTTCAAGTCAGCTGAAAAATTATTCATAATTTTCACCAAGAAAAGTTAAATCTTCATAAAAACATGAAAAGTGATAAAAAATTGTAAATATTAAAAATAACACTAGTATCAGTACCAACGTTTATGTTAAGAAAAAAACAGAAGACAAACTTTTAAGATATTTTTTTAAAAATGCTATGAAATAGGAACGAAATCAACTAAAAAAATAAAAGGTATTTTTCAGCGATGATATCAGGTCAAGAATCGTTATAAAATGATTTAAATATCATCGCAATATATATTTTCGTCCTAAATTATATTTTTTTGAAAACTGATGCTTGTTTTACATAAATGCTGGTGGACCAGTGGTGGTTAATATGATACATTTAAACCTCACTTATATAATTAAACATCTTCTTGTTTTAAGCCGGACAATTGCATTTATGTGAAATTTTTATATTTAATAATTTTTGATTTGGGTGAAAATTTGTCCATCCATTCCTTTTATCCAAATTAGTCATTTTGCAGAACGGCCAAAACATGCGTTCCAAGCTTATCCAAAATTTTAGTCATGATTTTGAGATTCCGAAAATAAAAACGTGAGAAAATTTCACCAATGTTTCACTTCGTTTCTTTGAAGATTGCTTCAATAGTTTCAAAAATATCTCCGAGTGAGGCACTGATGAGAAACATGTTTTATACTGCTGTTTCTCAACAACATAAGTCGAACAATGTTTAAAATTATGTTTTAGAGGGTTTGATCAACTTTTTTTAAAGATTATTGATAATTATTTTAGAAAATTGAAAAAAATATCTAAAAAAAATAGTTTTAATATGGATCAATAGAGGATTTTGCGAACTTTATCTAAATATCACAAAAGAACTTCGCTAGAAATTAAAATTTTAAATCCGAATAATATTTTTGAAAAAATCGAGTGCTATTTACGTTTCCTCTTTTTGAACAAGGGCCGTTACAAATATTTTTCATGATTTATGTCACGCCCCTATTGCAAAATGGTTGGAAAATGAGGGAACAGATAGCTTTTTTTCCAACATAATTATGAAATTTCAATGAAAATAAACGTGAAATGAATTGTTTTTAGTTACTAAAAACAATTCAAAATGCATTTTCCTGAATTGTAATATTTTTTTTTTGCATGATTCAACCCGTTTTAGAATGTTATATTTTTTGTGTAATCACAATGTATACACCCAAAATTCCGAGTCGAGAGAATCGTTACCTCAAAATTTATTGAGGGCTCAGAGCCAAAATCGAGAGAATAATTTTATCAACTCACACCACCATAACAAATGAGTTCATTCGTTAATTGATGCAATAAATCTCCAACAAGTGTCATACATCGACATCTGACCACTCCTTAGCCACCAAGCTGTGGTGGCCGAGGCAGTAAAGACCATGGGTTAGTATGTCAAAGGTCTACGGTTCGGTTCCCGTAGTCGACACTTTTGGTTTTTTGTTTTGACGGTTGAACTTTTTTTGCAAATGAACCTCGAGAGGATAATTCTTTCACCCATCTCGAGCTGTGTTCTCTGTGTCCGTAAATGGTAACCCTATTCTTTCGTCTCGATGCCATTATTCTCTCGGACAACCGCTGCCCAGTTTTGGGTGTAGTACCGCATAAAGTTTTCTTCGGATTAAAAATGTGTTAAGACCACATTTAAAAAAAAAAATGAATTGATTTAATGTTGGTTTGTGTGCAAAATTTTAAAGGTAAAAAAATAACACCTTTTAAAAAAGAATTCTTTGTCTTGTCTTCAAAAAATCTATGTTTCAAAGATGAGTTATGAAAACGTTTTGAGGAGGGAAGAAAAAAAAAAGTTTTAAGATATCTGGTATGACAAATTGTCATTGAAATGAAATGCAAACGTCTGATTTTAAGAGTGTCTAAACTTGAAAGGATTATAAGAAGATAAAAACAACTCAGAAAATTATTCAAGTTTCATAACCACAGAAACTGCATTTTCGTTCATCTTATAATTTAAAAGGCTATCTTTTAGAAATGGGAACAAAAAGTAAAGATTGAAGTAAAACTACTTATGAAACCGAGTAATTTTTATTTAACTAAGTAAAAACTAAATCATTTTAAATCATCTTTTTTTCATTATAAATGTTAAAACCACAGCATGTTAATTATTTTTTTATATGTTTTACTCTATTGTTTCCCCCTTAAATTTTGTCAGAGTCAATTAGCATAAACTTGCAAAAAAAAAAAAACAGCGGGCTAACATGAAGAATATGTTTCAATCGAGTTGAATCAAAATTGGAATGTCTTAAACTTTTAAATATATTATTTTTCAATCTTTTTTCAGGGTCATCATAAGAGTACCTACAAGAGAAATTTACATTTCCATCAATATTTTTTTTCTTCAGAATTCGTCACCCTGCTATGGTCCTAGTCAGCAGTCGTTTTTCAAGCGGTGGGGTGAAAAGATAGATAACTCTTCCGCGTGACTCCAGGGGGGGCGCCAGCCGGTGGAACCTGGTGCGGTGGAGGTCGTCGTCTAGCGTACGATGGCTTCGCCCAGAACCTACCCGACACCTACTCTACTACTACTACAGCGTGCAACGCCGGCTGGTTCTGGTGGCGGAAGAACGTCAGAGGGTGTCTATGTGTTTTGTGTTCTCTCTTTCTCTGTCTCGTTTTCGGGGTAGACAGATAAATACACACGCAATACATGCAAGCCGGGCCAAGGACCGCAGGATGTTGCACCAATACTAAGGGTGGTGGATGCAGCATCAGTAAGGACATAGAAGAGGATGTTATTTACAATGAGGAGGGAACTCAGATTCCCCACTTTGGGATGGGTTAAAAGGTTGATGGTTGTTTTGGGAACTCCTGAGATACTGAATTTTTGAGTTCTGGTTGTAAAATGAATGGAGAAACAAAGAAGTAACAAGTGTAATCAGTTTGATATTTATTTGAAAGTTATTTTTAATTTTGTAGTAATAAAGTCTAAACAAATGATCACTTTCAATCCGCGATTTGAAAATTGGTAACATGGATTGCTCAGAACATACAAACTGTTAGGCAATCAAAAAAAATTAACAAATGAAAATTGTATCTTTTGATTATTTTTTAATTTTTTGTTCAAGATCAAACATTGAAAGTAAACACAAAAGTTGAACTTTTCAGCACTAGTATTGCAAAGAAACATTTTTCAATATTTTTTTGTTTTGAATGATGAATTCACTTGGTACATGGATGTTTGAAAACAAAAATCCATTAAAAAGCGTTTTACGGAATTGCAAAAATTGGTGTAAGCAACTCGTTGAAAAAAGAAGTTATTTTTCTTTTACTCAACAACAAGTTTCGCTAATTATACGAAAAATTCTTAAAATTCCGAAAATTTCAAAATTTTAATTTCTGAAATTTATGTAAATTCATCATTTTTTGATATCTTATTCCATGATTTGTGACAAGAAAATGGAAAAATAATCGTTGAAATTAAATTTAAATAGTTTCTAAACGACTTCAAGCTATTTTGATAAAATGACATTTTCTAAGTTTTTGAAAAAAAAAATCAAGAAAGATCAGAATTTTTACTTTTTTTATATTATTTCAAAAGGGATATTTATTTTTTTTTTCTTATTCAAAATTGTAAATGATTCGCAAATTATTTTCAACAATCCAAAATTAAACCAATAAAATTAATCAACAATTATTAAATTCTAACAGATTTTGATTCTAAAATATTGTTTCAATTTTAAATGAAAATAAAAACATGTATTAGTTATTTTCTTTGTAACTTTATATTTTAGGAGCTAATTATTATCGTATTTATTGATTAGAGTTAATCTTATGATGTCGATGTATTTTTAACAGTTTTGAAATTTAACCGAAATGTTGTCCTTAATTTTTTCGAATCTTCTTGAATATGTTGATACATTTTGCAGAAGATATAAATAAATTATTAATATTCCAAAAAGGTATCTTCTTGGAAATACAAATAACCTTAAAATAAAATCAACCTCCAACAATCAACCACGACAGCACTATTTCGATCGCACTTTGTAACTCACTCACGCAAAACCCTGCCCTACGACGACGTCGGGAGTAATGCCCTCTTTCCAACCCAATGCACTCCTGAAGTAGGGGGTGAGTTCCACGTGCCTCTAACCCCAAACCCCCTGCCCACGAAAAAGGACGACGACGACGTCAACGACACCATTTGGCGCTCTGATGCTGTAGCCGTGGTCTGTCCGACCGGTCTGTCTGGCCGTCTGCTCTCATTCTCACCCGAAAAATCTCCCGAAACTTGGATCGCAAAAAGCCACTCACACCTTATGTACTTCTAGGAATTCTCATTCTGGTGGTGTGCGTGGCCAGGACCTGCAGCCTTCCCGCCAGGAGAACACCATCTGATTCCACAACACTCTCATCTGGTTGGGCTGCCCCTCTCCGCGGACTCCTGACCTCCTCTCCGACACCCCCGGAGACCTGTCTGGCGGATCTACGCCAGCCACGCCAGCCAGACTCATCCTTGCCGAAACGTCCTTGCCAGACTGCAGTAGTAGTGTAAAGAGTAACGAACGAAGGGCGCGCAATTCGCGCCGAATCAAGAAAGGGTCTTTGGCTTTGGCTGTCTGCTCTCGATTTTTTTTGATGGCTCTTGGTGAGAAAATCTCCACAGTTGCCTTAATTTGTTTTTTTAGATATTATTTGAGCATTTTTGTTCAACCAAAAAATTAATTTTCTTATTTTATATTTCTTATAGTAGTAGACCTGTTCTACAACCTCTAACCATTCTCGGGTTAGTTTTCAAAACGTCCTTAGAGCCAAATCCCTCAAGTGGAGGAAAACGATGAACAAGATTTTGACCATTATTTTAATTCTTATTAATATGTAAGAGGGTTTTAAAGGCATATTTTTAGTCAAAATGATTGCTTTGACTTTAAGCTATGGTAGCCATATCAAGTGAATGAAAAAAATAGCAATTTATGTGTGTTTTAGCCTTGTTTTATAACACCAGGTTGATTCGACCTTTTACATGAGCAAATTGTTTCATACATCCCTGTACTTGGGACTTTTTTTAGTAAGAATGACAATACGACCATTGGCAAAATTTATTTGTTTTGTGATTAAAACACATTTAAATCAAACATTCTTATTTTAAACATCGTTTCAACACCCCCGCAAAAGAGCAGTCGATGTTTTGTGTTGATTGGGAGAAAACATCGCAGAGGAGAAAAGTCCAACTGACAGATTTTATTCTCTCTCTCTCTCGCGTTGGTTCATACGCCAGCTGAGAGCACGAACAAAACGACGAATTACCACTGATTTGTTTATCTTAGAGATGGGCTTTTTTGAGCGAACCGTTCTTATGAACCGGCTCAAGCTAAAGAACGAATGAGCGACCGCTCAGAAAAAATGAGCGGCGGTTCATTTTGTGAACCGGTTCTTTTCAAAGAACCGTCAAATCAAAGAGCGAGTCGAAGAACGAACCGAACGAGAGCGAATGAACGAGAGCGAATGAACGGAAAGAACGAACGGAGCGCTTGATAAGCGTCGCTCGCGCCGTCGTCGACGTCGTCGAACGGCGTCGTTTTCGCTCACTCTTTCGTTATTTCGCTCTCGCTCATTCGCTCTCGTTCGGTTCGTTCTTCCACGCGCTGGTGGTGACGGTGCTGTGGAGAAAAGAGGGGAAACTAGGTTCTCACCGGTCGCCTCATATTCCAACATTTTGGCGCACTTTATAGGGGGATGGCGTCGCTATTTTTAGACCACGTTTTCCACTTTTTCTCATCGAAACAGACTACTTTATCGACTTCATTTTGCTGGGTGATATAGGACACCGTCTATTTTTAGACGATGACTAAGCACTTTTCCACTCTTGCGCTTAAAAAAACCAGGTGGCAGCACGATGTAACGCCACGTCCTGCATCTTAATTTTGTGTTGATTCAGGCTGCCACACAAAATGATGATTGTGGGGGAAGCTAGCCGCCTCTGCCGGAATAAACGACTGAAACTTCGTTTTGCTGGCTGGCAATTTGGAAAATATTCTTCGCGCATCATTTAGGTCATATAATCAGCGCAATGTATTTAACGGGATAACAAATATTCATTTTTTTTTCGTAAAAACTCATGTGCCTATAATAATTAAGCAATTATTATGGAACTTACGTCCTTTTCCTATGAGCGTAAGTACATTTTTCAATTCAATTCAATTCGGTTTTATTTGTGAATAATCAAATTACAATTTGTACATATTATGAACCTAACAGAGTTTTTGTGTTCATTTCAGCTGTGTGTTACGTCTTAATTCGGTTTAGAGCAATTATTACTGTTAATTAAATGCACAAACAAGAGTAAGAAAAAAGTTTTCAAAAAACTTACGCAATTGCTAATGATAGGGGATAGGAATAGAAAAAGCTTACAACTAGATCACAGCAAAATTTAATCAATTATAGATGTGCTTGATCATCAGCTCCCCAAGGGCCAGGAATTGCTCCGCTTTGTTACGGCAGGTCCGGAACCGCGTCATCATCTCCCCCGCGAGAGCAAAGAACTCCGGCAGGGTAAAGAGATCTTCCCCGGTGACTTCTTGCTGGGCCGCATTGCCGCTACCGGCAGCGACCACGCTGGCGAACGATCGACCCCATCCAGGAGGGAACGCTGGGTTGTCCGCTGGAACTGTACGATGACCAGCAGCCGGCACGGTTACGCTCGTACTTCGCTGAGGAGGGTGGGACGCTGCTGCTTGCTTTTTCCTCTTTACCTGCTCCTCGATGTAGGTTTTCCGTGCGCTGCATCCACGGTAGTTGCTGGTATGGTTACCTCCACAGTTGGCGCACTTGATGCGCGCCTTGGTTTGCTCTGCCTTGTCCCCCAAGTCCGCCTTGCACGGCAGTGCGCACGCCTCCGAGAGGTGTGTTTCACCGCACTTCACGCAGCGGGGCGGAGGTTGCAGTTCCGCGAGCCGTGGCCAAATTTCTGGCAACGGTGGCATTGCGCTGCGTCCGTCGGGTTCTTTGAGTAAAACCGCCAGTTTACCCAAAAACCGTCCAACGCCTTAGTTTTCCGCAGGTCTTGAATTTTGACGGTGCCGCGGTCGAAGTACAACAGGTACAGTGTGTGTGTACCTGTGACCGTTGTCTTCCGCGAGAGGACTTTTATGTCCCGCGGCGTAATTCCAGCACCCGAGAGGTCCTTCTTTAGGTCGGAGATCGGGCGGTCTTGGTACCCCTGCAAGACGACCTTCACGGCAGTCTTCTGCACGGGATCGAATGTGTAGAACTTGAAGTTTTTATTCTTCAATTTCTCCACAACCAGGTCGAAGTTCTTGCTGTCAAATGTGTAGACTTGCACTGACGACTTACCGATTTTCAGACAATATCCGAGGCCTTCCAGCAACTCGTCAACATCGTCCGCTAACGTGTCCAAAACATAGATTGGAGGTGGTCTACGTTCCTTTGGAGAATTATTCGTTTTTGACGTCAACACTTTCTTCCGTGCACGTTCATCGTATTCGTCGTCGTCGGTAGTGCTGCTACCGTCGGTGTTGTTGTTGTTTTCTTCGTCGTCGCTCAGCATCTGGAACTCGTTCCTGATGGGAATGTTGGCGGATGTCGACGTGTTGGTCGTGGCACCGGAAGTACCGGAACGGGTTCGCACTGGTGATCTTGGAACATATCCGGGATGTAGTAACTTTTTATCGATGCCTTCTGCGCTCACGCTCCCCTGCGCGATGGCGGTCGACACGGCGTTGGCTTGTTTACCTTTTTGCACACGGCCGGTAGACGAACTTCGCGGGTTTTTCGAGGCCGCACTCGAACTGCCACGGCCACGGCCGGCCTTCGGCATGCTGCAGGAGCAAACTCGCGGGTAATCACGGTAGACTACGGCGAAAAATTTCGAAAAAACTATAGAGCACTGAGCACTTGACTGCTGCTTGCTCTCGTGCGTACACGGAGGTGTAAGTACATTTTTGAAATCACCAGTACATACGACCTTGCATCACCAAGGACGTATGTGACTTCTCCGTATGAAAAGCACATTCGACCTTTTATATGCGGGCAATATTTTTGTTCAAATTATTTTTTTTTTTGAAATTCTGCTCGAGTAGATCGTTAGTAGTGCTTTAGAAGAGTGCAACCGTGCCAAAAACTAAATTTTGAACAACTGGCGCTTACGACCTTTTGAAAACTAACCCGAGCATTATACTTTGCATATTTGCTGTTTACTTAAGATTTCAGTCACTTTCTCAATGTTTTGAACATTTTTTTTTATAAATCAGTGAAATAGTAAAAACCATACAATAAATAAAAAATAAAATTTAAAAAAAAAACAAATAAAAAATGTTAGAGTTTTTCTTGATGATAGAGTTAAATTTGATTGGTGAGATATGAACGGGCATTTCAATAAACTCTCTGCAAAACAAACCTGCATCTACGCGGGCTTCAATTAAAATATTCGCCAAAAAACAATTTTTCAATCAATTTTCATTCTTTAGAAATCATTGGAAAGAAAAACTCTTGAAATATGAAAATTTTAGGGTTGAAAGCGTGACTTTTTTCTTGTGACTTTTACAGTGTTTATAAAATGATTATAAAATGATTTTTGTATTTTTTTAGGAGAGACATACCATCTTGCATTTTTAGTCAGTCTTTTGGTAACATTTTAGGCTATTTCCTCAAAAATTATGAACGAAAAAAAATCGTGACGTCACCTTTAAATTTAAGTTTTAGATTTAAAAATCAAAAAATCTCATAGATGTGGCGTGTATTTTTGTTTCAGTGTATTTTTTTTTCAGAAAGCCCGTCCAATTTCCTACAAGTTTGTCTTTGACCACTTTTTGATACGACGCAACGGCTTCGAGACACAGTTATTTTTAAATTACAAAAATATTAAAATACCTTACACCCTTCTCAAATGTTATTTTCGAGTACTATTGGCTCCATATAAGCAAAAATGGCTTATATAGGCATAGGATAACATGTCTACAAAGTTTCATTGAAATTGGTGAGAGTCGGGTACAAAAGTACCAGAAATATTCCTGATTTGAGCTGGAATTGTTCAAAGGACATTTTTCTGGGGTCGCTTTGGCTGTGTTTTACACTAATATTTTCTTTTCATATGTAAGTAAGTATGAAGTAATATTTGTTCTGACCTATACTATGTTTTTAAGCATTTTAAAACAATTTAAATGATAATGGTTTTATTCCAAAGACAAAAGACGTGAAAAACACGCAAAAAAAATAATTAAAAGTGACTATAAAAACATGAAATAACTAGACGGAACCCGGGCAGACGGTAATAACTAAATTAATTATATTTGAATAACAAATCCTGTTAAAATAACAAAAAGTGTTATTATTTTATCCTGAACTTTAACTTCAAGAAGAAAAAATAATAACAGTTTCTGATAAAATAACAAGATCTGGTATTGAAGTTATATTATACTGAAAATGTTTAATAACACGCTAATACGGAATATGTTAAACATTTCAAAAACTTTCCTAGTAACAGTTTTTAAGTGTCCATAACATAATCTGTTATTATTTTTTCTTTTGTTAAAGATGTTTACAAAACTTTTTTCAAAAACTCGCTCTACAAGCTGGTCACATCGGTCAACATTGTCTCATTAATACTCAAGGGCATAGAAAAAAATAAAATAAAAAAATGTATGGGGAAACTGATTTTCTTGCAATTTTATCAACTGGTGGCTCCAAATATCCTCAAAAATTGCATATGAAACTGAATGCTCTACGAATGTCAACATGAAATATTACATAGAACTTCATGAAATAATGAAAAATTATGTACATCCTAGAACATTAAGAACTCGATCTGGTAGAATAAACGTACAAAAAAGAAAGGAACAAAATAGAGGAGGAATCCCAAGATTGTCGAGAGCGTTATTCTCATGGGTTCATTTTCAACATATGTATTAAACAAATATGAAATTACAAACTGAAGCAATTTGGTACGGTATGTCCACGCATCCCTCCTTTCCTGAGGATTCTGTAAAATCCGTTCTCATAATCCTCTCTGCGATTAACACAACGCAGTAGTGCTGGCCACTTAAATTATTAAAATAAAGTATTAAAAATTCCGATATTCTTGAATGTACTGCCATTGTTCATAAACATACGTGAGCAAAAAGTACTAAAATACTAAACCACTAGTCAGCCCGAGATTGTTATTTAAAATCAAATTTAAAAAAAAGATCACAATTTCACAGAGAATTTCTCTAACTGGGGATGGGTCTTGTCTGCTGCGAGTGTATGTGCGAGACACGCGTCCTTGTTCTCACACTCTCTCACGCTCGCCGTATGACGTCGTCTAGCCGATATCCCCCTCCCTCCCTTCCCTTCTTCCACCCTCCTCCAACCCAGATTACCAAATCGTCGACACCTTTTTTGCGACAACAACAAAAAAAGGCAAGCAGTCAACAATTTGTTATCGAAATACACGTCGCCATTTTCGGCGCTGCTGTTGGTGTTGGTGTATCGAAGCACATAGATTTGGGGTCATTGAAATTTTCATTTCGGCGAGACGCGCCGAATGGACCATAAATTTTGCGTCGTCGTCGTTGTCCCCCACCGAAAACATATAAATATGTCCTTTTGGCGCGATGATGCCCCGACAGGGCGCTAGAAACGTGTGTCCTCGTCGGTTGATCGTCCTTCATTCAGTTTATTGGTGGTGGGACATGGTGACTGGCTGAACAGCATCCATGAGGTATTGATGACTTATTGTGGTGTGAGTACAAGGGTTTTGGGAAATGGTCTGTAAATTTGAATAATTTTAGACGTTAAACAAAAGTACTTCAAAAGCAGAAATTAAAATAACTTTAAAGAAATGCTTTTTATCGTCAAATTCAAAAAAAAAAAAAAAACAAAAAACATCAAGCTCAAAACCCACTGGCCGGCAGCGAAATTATGAAAAAGTATAGTTTGTATAAGATTTTTAAGCCGGTTTGAGCAACAAGAAATTTAGAATGTCAATGAAAATTCATGACGTTTTGGGACGACACCCCGTAAAGGTAAGCAGATTTAGTTAGTTCGAGAACACAAAAACAAACCGATTTCCCCTCTTTCTTCTCCTAGCAACTTTTTCCCAACAGCATCAGTCAGCATCCAGCATCAGCGATGGTGGAAAAATTTCCACGGTAGTAAATTTTTTACCCAAACAACCCATTTCCACCTCAAACTCACCAAAACCAGCTGGATGTTGGTGGGGTTCTCCTGCTCTCACTGTCTGGCAGCCAGCATCCGAAATCCGCAGACAGCGCCCCACCAGACGGAGGGAACGAGAGACCAGACCCCAGACCTAGAAAGGACGCCGCCAGGGTTCAATGACCAATGCTGGCTAGGGCGCACACATACAGATAGGGTGGCACTGGCCGGGAACAGTTCTGGCCAGTGATGGAGGAATTAAGCTGGTTTATTCGTCAAAACAATCGAATTTTGAGTTTTTGACGTTTCGGCAAAGCTAGGATCTTCTTTAGTGAAAAGAACTCTTCATTCAAAACAAGAAATTTTTAACGATCAAAAATTTGCAAAATAAAATCCAGGAAATCTTCTTCACTGCTTGAAATGACGGGGTTGCCATGGTGGGTGATCCCGGGATAACTGGCAAGGGCCAGCCAGTCACAAGTCGGCAGTAGACGGAGGTGTCACAGGTGGAAGGGGTCTGGAAAACCACGTCGTTCACCTGTGCCGAGTTCTGCGTTGCTAGTACAGTTCTGGGAAAACGTCGACGCATTGCAAGAATGTTAAGAATGTAACCGCGATTGTAATTTGCAATTTTAAACATTATATTTGGCTTGAACAACAATTCGGCCTCTAAAAATCAAATAAACTGTATTAATATTTCCGTCTATTTTTCTTTTTTTACAAATCGAAAACTCCTAGATTTTTTGAAATTGCTGCCTTTCTTACTAAAGAAAGGTACAGGTTTTACTTAATAGCTGGACATCATTTTCATTTTCGTAAATATGACGATTCAGCATGAATTTTAATCGGAAAAATCGCTGAAAGAATCACACTGCATTGATTTTCGACGCACTATCGATTCATCTTGACAGAGCTCATCTATCTCCAACCCTCGAATTTTGAGAAAATAAATTCCGTGGAGATCGAGTGATGTTCGTGTGTGGTAAAATTTTGCCAAATTTTGTGTCGCGTCGTTCTCAGCTCCCCTGAATCCGATTTTGATTCTTCTGAATGCAGATGAAAGCTAGGGAGCTGAACCTGGGCGAGTTGTCGCTCAAATTTCGAAATATCCATCTGTTTTCGGATCTGGACAGACTTTTCAACAAAATACACAGTTTCCAAATGAAAATATGGTCAAATTTTTTAATTTTCATATCTTTTATTTATCTCAAAAATTGCATTTTTTGAGCTCTACAACCTTCCAAATTTTCATCCCGATTCATAATTTGGTTCTGGAGTTAGAGCCGTTTGATTAACCTACCATAAGAAAACAAAAACCGTAAAAAAAAGCTAAAAGCCCACTTGGTGACCTTCGACAACATTTTTCGTTTCTAATTTTATCTGAAATTTCTTCCTACATTCATAGTACAGACCATGAGTGAGAATCTGAAACAAATTTGACATCGATCGGCAATCGGCAATGATTTTTTCTCAGTGTTATCAAATTAGTTTTCCTTTGTTTGTTTGTGTGTTCCTATTTGTTTGAAAAAGATAAAAACCTAAATTCAAAGACATTAATGCTATTATTTTTTTAGAAGCCATATTTATGCACAGCTAAAAAAGTAGTAATCCAGCTGCGTGTAAATGGCATGGGTGTAAAATAAATATTGCATTATTTTATGCAATTTTATGTGATTTTACACCCTGAAATATGTAGCCCATCAGTATGGGAAACCTACTTGACCGGAATGTCAATCTCATATATGCGTTTATCCTTACAGCTTTTTATCGGTCTGATGGCCGAGCGGGCTAAGGCGCCAGTCCTTACTGTTGTTGCTGGGTTTGAATCCCGTCGGTTGCAACTTTTTTTTGTGTTTGCAAAAATTGTACATGCAGTGTGTAATATTAAGTGTTTATTTTGACGAAGGTGATGTGCAGGCTTTTGCATGCGATTTTACCATCAGATTTTTTGCTGTGTGTAGCAACAAATGTTTTTGGAATATAAAAGGCATCATTTTCTAACACTTCTGTTTCAAGTACATTTAAAATGGTATAATATAATTCAAGTACTTAAAAAATGCTATAATTAATTGTATCTTACTCCCTGGAATGCGCGAATTGGTAAACATAAAATGATGGCAGCGTTTGTGCTTCACTTATTTTCATCATTCTCATTCTCTAACAATTACAAAAAATCAATAAAAATGTGTAAATCAGTATAAACACAAAATTTTCAAAAGCAATAGTCAGGGGGGCAAAAAAAATTAAATAACAAACTATAGCCAACTGGTGCATTTTACACCTGCCCAGTTATTTTGCAATCATTAGTTTTCAAAATATCCAATTTTCCGCAAACATTGAAAATATTTTTGATCGATCCCAGACATGCTAAATATGATTTTAAACGCAGGAAAATGCATTTCTTATTGTTTTAACCCTCTACTGCCCAAATTTTGTTTTTCGAAAATATGTATTTTTCCCGTGTTTAGGAGGTCATTTTGAGCAACATTTGTTCTACGAAAAACTTTACGTCTCTTGTTTTATGTTTTTCTTGTTTTATTTTTAGTATTTTAATTTGCATTTATCTTGTTCAGTTTATGTTTAATTTTGGTAGTATTTGGCCTATTCTACCACCTAATACAATTACATTTTGCCTATCTAATTTTTTCACGTTTTTACAATTACTTTTTCAATTTTTTGCATTTTTTCACATTTTCTCCTATAGAATGGCACCATCATCATTTAAATAGCAAAAAAATGCGTAGAGGCATAGTCTGGGGCACTACAAAAATTACTACATACTTCTTTTTACTGAGAAAAAAGTTCTGTCCTAGGTTAGCTTAATATTTTTCGCCACAAATTGCCAATATAAGCAAATAATTATTATTACTGAGAATATAGGAAATGTTAGTAAAAAACACAGCCAAAGTTGACCCCTAAAAAAATGACATTTTTAAAAACATTGGCAAAGTCACATAAAACAGGTTAAATTCCAACCCTGAAATTTTCAAAAAATTTAAGAGTTCTTCTTTCCAATGCTTTTTTAAAGATCAAAAATCGGTTGGAAAATTTATTTTTTTGCGATTTTTTAGATCGAAGCCCGTCTAAAGGCGGGGTTAGGTTGTTGAGGGTTAAGTTGGTTAGATTTAAATTTTTTTCAAAAAAAAAAAAAAAATTGCCGCTTGATTAGGACATCCAATTTTCCCGGGTCTTGAAATTCCCAGGAAACGGGAAAAATATTTTTGAAATCCCGGGAAATTTTTGAAAATGTCATAAAATCTATGTTTTTATTATGTCTGTTATGGTTTTCAAGCAATTAATTATGGAATTTAATCAATAATATTTATTGGTGATAATGAATATTGTTGTTCTTTGGATTTCAAATGAATAAAAAAAATTAATCAAATGTGATTTAAATGGAAGTCTTATATGAATATAAACTCCTTTATATACATTTTTATATGACATGACTAAAAAAGCTTGAAAAATTTCATTAAAAAGACTTTAAAAACAAGAAGCTACAACAAATTAAATGAAACCAGTCAATGTAAAATTAAAGATAAGTTTTAAATATCATGTTTTACATAAACATATTTTACAAATTATCTTCAAGTAATTACCGCCAACTGGGGAAAATCGGGAATAAAGTCTCAATAGATACAGGAGATTTTAGAGCAATTAATTTGGAAACCGGTTTGCTAATTGTTTTGGTCTGTTTTTGTTTTAACTGAAGTTGTTTAAAACATTATGCAAAAAAATGGTTTAAAAAGCTGTCTTAATTCGTTACATTTGTCATGATTTACCCTAGATGCAGGTGAGTGACGAAAAATCATTTAATATGATATTTTTTTCAAATTTAAAATCATAAATAGACGTAAATATAATATCCAATCATTTCAAAATAATAAAAAAAAACATATTTAAAGTGGCGTAAAGGCATTTTGCAGATTCGTAAACTAAAAGTTAAAAATTTTCCCTAAATACTAGGGTGCCCAGAAAAAATGACCCTAAGCTCCACAAACCGAAAACTGATCCCTAGGGTATTCTAAGCCTCTGTGCAAAGTTTGAGCGAAATCGGTCAACATTAACCCATTGATACTCGGGCATGAAGTTTGTATGGGAAAAATCGTCAAAATGTATGGAGAAACGGCACAGTTTCGTAATTCTCCCTGTAGGTGGCGTTGCGAGTGTCCAAAGTTTGCCAAACGTGAGATTCTTATGTGAAATTTAATGCCCAACAACTTTGTAGAAGAGTGCATGACGATCCGAGTCAACCCCAAAAAGTTATTAGCATTTTAGTGAAGTGGTCTCCAAACGAAATGGCCAAAGGGCCTAATCCGGTATTGCCACTAAGGAAAGCAAGCAAAAATTGTAATTTTGGGATATTTTTTGTCAAACAAAGAAAACAAAATCAACAAAGTATGAATTATACTAAATCGATCCAGCTGAATCCGAATTTAAAGGTTGATAGGCGGAATTTTCAAAGAGACGCAAGACATTCAAGATGGCGGCTGTATAGAAAACCCTAAACACAAAGGGTATTATGCGACCTGCGAACGACTACTCAAATTTAACTAATCTTGGGGCTCTGAACACGATTAAGACCACACACTTCCAAACAGACAAGGTTATCCCTCTACAACCCAACCCCGCCTTTAGACGGGCTTCGATTTAAAAAATCGCCAAAAATCCATTGTTCAACAAATTTTTGATCTTTAAAAAGCATTGGAAAGAAGAGCCCTTAAATTTTAAATACTGTGTGGGTTGGAAGTACTTGATTATTGTGAGTGACTTCGTCAATGTTTTTAAAAATGTACTTTTTCGATTGACACTTTTTAAGTTTTTACCCCGTTGGTTTGACAAAGTCGAACTAAAAAGTGACGAACGGTCACTTTTTTCACGGGACTCACACATACTATCAAACAAAATGGTAGTAATTGTAAGCACTGTGTGAAGAGCGTGACAAACTAAAAAGTGACCCCTTTCGTTTGACAACAGTTGGTTTCAAACCATCGGGATTTCAGTGTGTTATAGTGTTATAGTATTTTAGTATTTTCGTATTTTCGTATTTTAGTATTTTAGTATTTTAGTATTTTAGTATTTTAGTATTTTAGTATTTTAGTATTTTAGCAATTAAGTATTTTAGTATTTTAGTATTTTAGTATTTTAGCATTTAAGTATTTAAGTATTTCAGTATTTTAGTATTTTAGTATTTTAGTATTTTAGTATTTTAGTATTTTAGTATTTTAGTATTTTAGTATTTTAGTATTTTAGTATTTTAGTATTTTAGTATTTTAGTATTTTAGTATTTTAGTATTTTAGTATTTTTGTATTTTAGTATTTTAGTATTTTAGTATTTTAGTATTTTAGTATTTTAGTATTTTAGTATTTTAGTATTTTAGTATTTTAGTATTTTAGTATTTTAGTATTTTAGTATTTTAGTATTTTAGTATTTTAGTATTTTAGTATTTTAGTATTTTAGTATTTTAGTATTTTAGTATTTTAGTATTTTAGTATTTTAGTATTTTAGTATTTTAGTATTTTAGTATTTTAGTATTTTAGTATTTTAGTATTTTAGTATTTTAGTATTTTAGTATTTTAGTATTTTAGTATTTTAGTATTTTAGTATTTTAGTATTTTAGTATTTTAGTATTTTAGTATTTTAGTATTTTAGTATTTTAGTATTTTAGTATTTTAGTATTTTAGTATTTTAGTATTTTAGTATTTTAGTATTTTAGTATTTTAGTATTTTAGTATTTTAGTATTTTAGTATTTTAGTATTTTAGTATTTTAGTATTTTAGTATTTTAGTATTTTAGTATTTTAGTATTTTAGTATTTTAGTATTTTAGTATTTTAGTATTTTAGTATTTTAGTATTTTAGTATTTTAGTATTTTAGTATTTTAGTATTTTAGTATTTTAGTATTTTAGTATTTTAGTATTTTAGTATTTTAGTATTTTAGTATTTTAGTATTTTAGTATTTTAGTATTTTAGTATTTTTGTATTTTAGTATTTTAGGTATTTTAGTATTTTAGTATTTTAGTATTTTAGTATTTTAGTATTTCATTATCTATAGGATTTTCTATACAGCCACCATCTTGGCCACCATCTTAGTTTGAATAACATTGTCTGTTTGGAAGTCTGTAGTGGTCTTAATCGTGTTTAGAGCCCCAAGATTAGTTAAATTTGAGTAGTCGATTGCAGGTCGCATAATACCCTTTGTGTTTAGGGTTTTCTATACAGCCGCCATCTTGAATGTCTTGCGTCTCTTTGAAAATTTAAATTCGGATTCAGCTGGATCGATTTAGTCTAATTCATACTTTGTTGATTTTGTTTTCTTTGTTTGACAAAAAATATCCCAAAATTACAATTTTATGCTTGCTTTCCTTAGTGGCAATACCGGATTAGGCCCTTTGGCCATGTCGGTTGGAGACCACTTCACTAAAATGCTAATAACTTTTTGGGGTTAACTCGGATCGTCTTGCACTCTTCTACAAAGTTGTTGGGCATTAAATTTCACATAAGAATCTCACGTTTGGCAAACTTTGAACACTCGCAACGCCACCTACAGGGAGTATTACGAAACTGTGCCGTTTCTCCATACATTTTGACGATTTTTCCCATACAAACTTCATGCCCGAGCTGAAGTTATCTTGTAAAAAAATACCATACAAAAAATAAGCTGATGCTAACGAGTTGAAGTTGAACCTTTTCAACGTTTATTTCAATATCCCAATTTGGAATAATTTAAGGCTCGTTGACCATTTCGATGCTAGATTTTCATTAGTTCATCCACTTTTGAATCGAATATTGTTGAATAAAATAGGAAAGGTAGATTGATTTGACAGAAGCAGAAAAATATAAATGAAATCAATAATGCTTAATTTAAACAAAAAAATGTGTAAATTTGGAAGGTGTGAATTTAGAAGGTTGAATATCATCTTTTTTTTTGTTTTTTACGGAATATTACATACAATATCACATTACATTACATATTGGAAACTGATGTACATACATCTTAATAGGCAAAATCTTAACCTATAAATTTCAAAATTTTAAATCATATCGCCGAGGTCAACGACCTCTTTCCATTTAATACTCGCATGTAACCCGTTGCATAAAACTTTCATGAAAAGCCTCGCCGAAAATATCTCCTCGAGGCATCCGGCCAGCAGCATAGTGATGTTCTCGTTGTCGTCTGCTCTGCAGCATAGTTACCATATTTTGGGTGCCAAAAAGTACAATGCTCCAACCGTACATGTGTGTGCTTGGGGTGGAGAACAAACTATTGCCGCGGCGACATTCCGTCCTTCTCACCACCAGACTGGAGAGCTGGTGAGGCAAAGGCCACCACCAAACTCCCAAATTACCCCACTGGGAAATCAACGATTTGTCTGGGCGAGTTCGAAGCTCAAGTCTTTGAGAAAAATCAAAAATTAATAATGCGAATTGAAATGCGTCTTTGAAGACGGCGCAGACAAAAGCCATTTCAGCCCGTTTAATTACATGATGCCAGCCCCTGAATGTATGCAGCCCAGACAGTCGAACGTTCTGTTGACTTTGTGCCAAACTTTAGCGCCCGACGACGACGTCCCTTCGACATCGGCAAAAGACAGATGGCAAATACATGCTCACCTTGCTTCGTCCCTCAAACACACGAGCGAACGAAAAGTACTTACAAAGATATAATCTCCTTCCGAAAGTCGACGAAATTACATCAACCAACGCCAGCCAGCCAGCCAGACGAGGTCAATGACAAAAGCCAGCCAGCCAGCATCCCGACAAAGTTGGAGAAGCAGTGGAGGAGCTCTGCCCGGAACCAGGAAATCAGGCTCGTTACTTCCTGGTGAAAGCTTTTGCCCGGGAAAAATCGAGCCTTGGTGGTGAGACTTCCGCGTTCGCAGCCGGAGCTTGGACGGGGTTCGTCGTCTCGGGCGTTTCTGCGGGAAGAAGGGATCTTTCCGGGGAAGATGAGGGATGCGATAATGTGTGGCTGTTTTATGTGTTCATTGAACGAGCTCTGATGGCAGCGTGAGATGAGTGTTTTGGGAGCGAATTTTCCATCGAAGCGTTTACGCTGGCTGGTGGGATGGATGGTTGCTGTCTAAAGCTTGGATTTTGAGGAGAATTTTTCAATATTTCTATGCGTTTTATCACTCGTTTATTTCTCCATTAAACAAACAATACAAATTAGCCTACCGATATTTTTTTGTGTTGCTAAAAGGTGAATACCTCAAAATATTTATTGTAATAGTCTATTTTTTCAATAGTGTGGTTAAGTGACGAAAAAAGGTGTGGATTTTTTAAAAAGTGTTGTTTTGAAAACAATGATTGAGAAGCTGAGCAGTTTTCTAGGATTTCGGTCATTCGATTTTTGCCTTCCTCACTGAGGTAAGGCTATAATCCTGCTCTAAAATTGAACTTTTTATTAAAAGCTCGAAAACCCACCTTGATGTATACATATTGACTCAGAATCGAAAACTGAACAAATGTCTGTGTGTGTGTATGTGTGTGTGTATGTGTGTGTGTATGTGTGTGTGTATGTGTGTGTGTGTATGTGACCAATAATGTCACTCAGTTTTCTCAGCACTGGCTGAACCGATTTTGACCAAACCAGTCGCATTCGACTTGGTTTAGGGTCCCATACGGTGCTATTGAATTGTTTGAAGTTTCGATAAGTAGTTCAAAAGTTATGTATAAAAATGTGTTTTCGCATATTTTCGGAAGATGAATAAATGGCAGTAAACTGAACCAAACATCATAATGTTATACATCGTTATTTAGGTAATTGGAAGACCTTTCCAACGAGTCCACAACATTGAAGATCTGGCAACCCTGTTTCGAGTTATAACCACTTAAGTGATATTTATGTACTTTTTTGTAGCCGGATCTCATTTCAATGTATGTAAACAATGTCCGGATCCATCATCCGACCCATCGTTGATGAGGGTAATCAAAAGACCTTTCCAACGAATCTACAACATTGAAGATCTGGCAACCCTGTCTCGAGTTATAACCACTAAAGTGATATTTATGTACTTTTTTGTAGCCGGATCTCACTTAAATGAATGTAAACAATGTCCGGATCCATCATCCGACCCATCGTTGGTTAGGTAATCAAAAGACCTTTCCAACGAATCTACAACATTGAAGATCTGGCAACCCTGTCTCGAGTTATAACCACTTAAGTGATATTTATGTACTTTTTTGTAGCCGGATCTCACTTAAATGAATGTAAACAATGTCCGGATCCATCATCCGACCCATCGTTGATTAGGTAATCGAAAGACCTTTCCAACGAGTCCAAAACATTCAAGATCTGGCAACCCTGTCTCGAGTTCTGACCACTTAAGTGATATTTATGTACTTTTTTGTAGCCGGATCTCACTTAAATGAATGTAAACAATGTCCGGATCCATCATCCGACCCATCGTTGGTTAGGTAATCGAAAGACCTTTCCAACGAATCCAAAACATTTAAGATCTGGCAACCCTGTCTCGAGTTCTGACCACTTAAGTGATATTTATGTACTTTTTTGTAGCCGGATCTCACTTAAATGAATGTAAACAATGTCCGGATCCATCATCCGACCCATCGTTGGTTAGGTAATCAAAAGACCTTTCCAACGAATCCACAACATTGAAGATCTGGCAACCCTGCTTCGAGTTATAACCACTTAAGTGATATTTATGTACTTTTTTGTAGCCGGATCTCATTTCAATGTATGTAAACAATGTCCGGATCCATCATCCGACCCATCGTTGGTTAGGTAATCAAAAGACCTTTCCAACGAGTCCTAAACATTGAAGATCTGGCAACCCTGTCTCGAGTTATAACCACTTAAGTGATATTTATGTACTTTTTTTGTAGCCGGATCTCATTTAAATGTATGTAAACAATGTCCGTATCCATCATCCGACCCATCGTTGATTAGGTAATCGAGAGACCTTTCCAACGAGTCCACAACATTGAAGATCTGGCAACCCTGTCTCGAGTTCTGACCACTTAAGTGATATTTATGTACTTTTTAGAAGCCGGATCTCACTTAAATGTATGTAAACTATGTCCGGATCCATCATCCGACCCATCGTTGGTTAGGTAATCGAAAGACCTTTCCAACGAGTCCAAAACATTCAAGATCTGGCAACCCTGTCTCGAGTTCTGACCACTTAAGTGATATTTATGTACTTTTTTGTAGCCGGATCTCACTTAAATGAATGTAAACAATGTCCGGATCCATCATCCGACCCATCGTTGGTTAGGTAATCGAAAGACCTTTCCAACGAGTCCAAAACATTTAAGATCTGGCAACCCTGTCTCGAGTTCTGACCACTTAAGTGATATTTATGTACTTTTTTGTAGCCGGATCTCACTTAAATGAATGTAAACAATGTCCGGATCCATCATCCGACCCATCGTTGGTTAGGTAATCGAAAGACCTTTCCAACGAGTCCACAACATTGAAGATCTGGCAACCCTGTCTCGAGTTATGACCACTTAAGTGATATATATGTACTTTTTTGTAGCCGGATCTCACTTAAATGTATGTAAACAATATCCGGATCCATCATCCGACCCATCGTTGGTTAGGTAATTAAAAGACCTTTCCAACGAGTCCTAAACATTGAAGATCTGGCAACCCTGTCTCGAGTTCTGACCACTTAAGTGATATTTATGTACTTTTTTTGTAGCCGGATCTAACTTAAATGTATGTAAACAATGTCCGGATCCATCATCCGACCCATCGTTGATTAGGTTTCCGAGATACCTTTCCAACGAGTCCACAACATTGAAGATCTGGCAACCCTGCCTCGAGTTCTGACCACTTATGAGCCCTTGAGTGATATGTGTGTTTTTTTGGATCAAATTTGTGTCCAAATCCATCATATTACATATCACCCATTGTTGGAAAAGAGTGAGGAAGGCACCAACCACATAGGTGGATTAAGTTAGTTTTTTTGTAATTTTTAATCCGAATGAAACTTTTTTGGTGCCTCCGGTATGCCCAAAGAAGCCATTTTGCATCATTAGTTTGTCCATATAATTTTCCATACAAATTTCGCAGCTGTCCATATAAAAATGATGTATGAAAATTCAAAAATCTTTATCTTTTGAAGGAATTTTTTGATCGATTTGGTGTCTTCGGCAAAGTTGTAGGTATGGATACCGACTACACTGGAAAAAAATGATACACGGTAAATAAATGGTGATTTTTTTATTTAACTTTATATCACTAAAATTTGATTTGCAAAAAAAACACTATTTTTAATTTTTTTCATATTTTGATATGTTTTAGAGGACATAAAATGCCAACTTTTCAGAAATTTCCAGGTTGTGCAAAAAATCATTGGCCGAGTTATGAATTTTTTAATCAATACTGTTTTTTTCAAAAAAAATCGAAATATTGGTCGCAAAATTTTTTCAACTTCATTTTTCGATGTAAATTTAAATTTGCAATCAAAAAGTACTTTAGTAAAATTTTGATAAAGTGCACCATTTTCAAGTTAAATCCATGTCTAGGTGACTTTTTTGAAAATAATCGCAGTTTTTCATTTTTTTAAATTAGTGCACATGTTTGCACCCTTTTGGAAAAAATATTTTTGAAAAGCTGAGAAAATTCTCTATATTTTGCTTCTAAGGACTTTGTTGATACGACCTTTAGTTGCTGAGATATTGCAATGCAAAGGTTTAAAAACAGGAAAATTGATGTTTTCTAAGTCTCACCTAAACAGCCCACCATTTTTTAATGTCGATATCTCAGCAACTAATGGTCTGATTTTCAATGTTAATATATGAAACATTTGTAAAATTTTCCGATCTTTTCGAAAAAAATATTTTCAAAATTTTCAAATCAAGACTAACATTTCAAAAGGGCCAAACATTCAATAATACGCCCTTTTAAAATGTTAGTCTTGATTTGAAAATTTTGAAAATAATGTTTTCGAAAAGATCGGAAAATTTCACAAATGTTTCATATATTAACATTGAAAATCAGACCATTAGTTGCTGAGATATCGACATTAAAAAATGGTGGGCTGTTTAGGTGAGACTTAGAAAACATCAATTTTCCTGTTTTTAAACCTTTGCATTGCAATATCTCAGCAACTAAAGGTCGTATCAACAAAGTCCTTAGAAGCAAAATATAGAGAATTTTCTCAGCTTTTCAAAAATATTTTTTCCAAAAGTGTGCAAACATGTGCACTAATTTAAAAAATGAAAAACTGCGACTATTTTCAAAAAAGTCACCTAAACATGGATATTTAACTTGAAAACGGTACACTTTATCAAAATTTTACTAAAGTACTTTTTGATTGCAAATTTGATTTTACATCGAAAAATGAAGTTGAAAAAATTTTGCGACCAATATTTCGATTTTTGAAAAAATCAGTATTGATTAAAAATCATAACTCGGTCAATGATTTTGCACAACCTGAAATTTCTGAAAAGTTGGCATTTTATGTCCTCTAAAACATATCAAAAAATAAAAAAAATAAAAATAGTGTTTTTTGCAAATCAAATTTTAGTGATAAAAAGTTAAATTAAAAAATCACCAATTTTTTTTTACCGTGTATCATTTTTTTCCAGTGTAGTCCGTATCCATACCTACAACTTTGCCGAAGACACCAAATCGATCAAAAAATTCCTTCAAAAGATACAGATTTTTAAATTTTCATACATCATTTTTGTATGGCCAGCTGCCAAATTTGTATGGAAAATTATATGGACAAACTAATGATGCAAAATGGCTTATTTGGGCATACCGAAAGCACCAAAAAAGTTTCAGTCAGATTAAAAAATACAAAAATTAAAATTGAAGAAAAAAGACCGATTTCGTAGAGAATTGCTCAGCTAATGTTTAGAAGCAAAATCAAACTTGGAATTGTAAAAAACAATTAAATTTCTAATGATGAGTTATTCTCAAATTATTGCTTCGTTGAGGTTGAAGGATCAACCTTTTATTGTTTTGATCTCCAAGGAAAATCAGAAAAAAAATGTTTTTTTCATGATCAAATCAGTTTTTCCTATATGTTACCTAGGGGAAATATACCCATTTTAAGCCTAATAAGCGGTCGTGTTTGAATGATGCTGGATAATCTGGAGTGTTCCTTGAAATTTACTAAAACCGAGTACACCAACGAGTAGAGCAACTTTTTGTGAACATTTCTGATTATTTTCACTTTAATTAAAAGTTATGCTATTCCTTTTGCAAGCATTTCATAAGATATTTTTTTTTTCAATTTAAATATTCATGAAACTCCAGTGTTTAAAACAGGCTTTGAGCATAATCACATTAATGGCTCCTAGATAAACTTTCAATATTATGTTCATTTAACACTTTACATTTTAACTAAAAAAAGTTTCATTTTATCAACATCGGTACTTTTTGATTCCAAATTCAATTTTACACCCAAAAATGATTTTTCTACTATGTATTTTTCGGGGAGTTTTCAGTACACCATATGAGCAACTCTCTATGAAATCGGCCGATATCAACCATTTTTTTGTATCATTGGTTCACCCATACAAGTCTCCATAAAATTTTGGCTGCTGTCCATACATAAATGGTACGTAAATATTCAACAACTGTAACTTTTGAGTGAATTTTCTGATCTATTTTGTGTCTTCGGCAAAGTTGTAGGTATTGTTGAGGACTATTGAGAAAAAAATTTGTACATGGAAAAACAAATTTGCAGATCTTTTTATCAACTTTTTTTTTACAAAAACTCAATTTCCCAAAATACGTATTTTTTTTGATTTTCGAGATTTTTTGATATAATTTAGGGGACAAAAATCCGCAACTTTTGAGCCATAGAGAAACATGGTCAAAAAATCTGCCGCCGAGTTATACATTTTTGAAAAAATAGTGATTTTTGGAAAAAAAATCCAAATTTAATGCAAAAACAAATTTGACGTAATATTTTAATGTAAAATTGAATTTCCAATCGAAAAGTACTTTACAGATTTTATGATAAAGAGTTCGTTTTCAAGATAAAGCCACCGAAAGTTTGATTTTAGCGAAATGTTTAAAGTTTTTCGATTTTTTAAAATAGTGATCATAAGTGACCATTTCTAAAAATATTTTTTTGAAAAGTTCAATTTTACATTAAAATTAATGGAGTCAAATTTGTTTTTGCATTAAATTTCGTTTTTTTCCAAAAATCACTATTTTTCCAAAAAATCATAACTCAGCGGCAGATTTTTTGACCATGTTTTTCTATGGCTAAAAAGTTGTGGGGTTTTGTCCCCTAAAACATATCAAAAAATCTCGAAAATAAAAAAAACGGGAAATTTAGTTTTTGTTTAAAATTTAGTTTTTGTTGAAAAAATCCGATTTAATATCACTAGAGGTGAAATAGAGCCTTTCTTACAAAATTATGAAACTCCGACAAATATATTGGTGCAATTCATTTTTCAGAAACATGATGATACCACCCAGTGATAATTTGAAATAAAATTTCGAATCTTTTTATGCTAAACCTCGACTGCCATTTTTTTAATTTCAGATTTACAGGTACATTATGGGTCGCAAGATAATTATATTCAAAAAAATAAAAAAAAGGCTAAAAATTGAAATAGGCCACGGTGTCAACATTTGAAAGAAAAAAGTGTTTTAAAATGCATCATACCCCTGTCCAGTTGTTTTGTAATCATTAATTTCCAGAATTTCTAAATACTGACGGAAATTTTATTTTTGCGAGAAAAAAAAAAAGAAAGGAAATAAAAGTTTTTGCGATGCTGTACATTGTAATTTCATAAAAGTTCAAAATATTTTTAAACGAGTCCAAACATGTTAAATATGATTATCAATGCAGAAAAAGGCATTTAAAATTGTTCTCAGTTGATAAGACTTTTATTTCCATTAAAATTTTGATATTTATTTGAAAAAAAATTTTTTTGCCCCCTGATTTTTCAAACCAATTTTGAAAAGGGGGGCGACATAAACTTGAAAAATATTAGCAACGGCCTAATGTTACAATAGTAGTTTATGCAACAAGTTGCAAAAAGAGGATTTTTTCAGCGCGAGTCGTACATTTATCCAACGAGGTTCACCGAGTTGGATAAATACGAAGAGTGCTGAAAAAATCAAGTTTTGCAACGAGTTCCATACAACATTTTTTGCAATTCCGAAAAACACCTATTGAGTGAAATTTTATGTCAAATTTTCATGTATTTTGTGAATAAATCGTTTGAATCAAAAAAATGTTGAAAAGTGTTAATTTTCAGCATTTATTTTGAAAAGTGTTACTATTCGATTCTGTTATTTTTGGTACAGAAAAGAAGGCTATTTCGTCGTTCAAGAATGACAGGAAAAGTAAGTAGTTTCACGACGGAATTGCAAAAAAACATTTTACGATGGTTTTGGAACACCTGGGACCAGCGATTCTTAACGGGGGTACCGGGCCTACTTGATTTACATGGCAGGGAGTACCAGCCTAGAAGAAGGTTGAAAATCGCTGCCTGGGATGTTCTAGTCCATCTGAAACTTCCGGAAATGTTGTGCAACAAGCATACCAAAGCAACAAGTCGAAACTTCAAAATTTTGACAACGGATCCTACCCCGACTGCTTCAGTGAGTTTGGTAAGCTACAGCTCATTGTTGTAATAACTTATTGGGATGAGCTGGGCCGTCCAAGAACTCCCTGAAGTCAAGACCGGTGAGTCTACCGCCGTAACAAGCAAGAGGTCAACGGTTTTGGACTTTGGGACAAACCAGCATAGCTTCAGTGAGTACAGTTAACTACTTTGCTAATGTATTGGGCTGTCTTGGGTCATCCAAGATTAATAATGGTTCTACTATTTGGGACTCTACAAACTTCCTCAGCATGTTTATAATTGATAATGGCAATAAATAATGATAATGATAACAAATCAATGATCAAAAATTTAAAAAATATTAGCCAAATTTCTCGTTTGTACTCAAAGTTTGAAGAATTTGCCACCTACCTTGCTGAAGTACCCCACCGTGTGGCACCCGTCGCTATCCGCCAACGTCATCACGTAGAACAGAAACGGCTCCACGTCGTAGTACAGCGTCTTATGGTCTAGGAAGAACTTGGCCAGCAGGCACAGATGCTGACAGTACTGCTTGTGCCGCTTCCCGTCCACCTGCCACACACCCAGCTTACCCTTCCGGTAGATCTGCAAGTAAAATTACAAAAAAAAACGTTTAATTTTAAAATGGAAAGCTTCAAAGTGTCATAGTTACCTCATCGCCCGGCGGGTGCCGCCACACGCACTTGGCCGCGTGCCGCTTCATGCCGACCTCGGACTTTTGGTACCGCAAACAAAACTCGCACAGGTACAGCTTCGGCAGCCGGGCCACATCGTCCGGGTACGGACTCTGGTACCAGACCTGCATGATGTGCCGTCCCATCGAGATGAACCGCGTTCCCTTGCCCGTGACCAACTCGCGCAGTTCGTTCTCCATGCACTCGCTGGCGGCGGCTTGCGCCTCCCGGAACAGCTGCAGATCGTAGTCGGGGACGATTCCCTCCAGCTTGGGTTCCAAATCGATTTCATTCTCGTCCCGCTCGGACATGGGTCGGGGCTTCTCCATCGGGGGTGGGTTCGGTTTGAACTTAAGCCGGATGTCTCGGATCTTCTGGAGGTAGGCCTTCTGGTCCGGCGTTTGGATCTTCTTGGAGCCCTCGTAGACCGGGGTGCACTTTTTGCGTTCCTCTTCGCGACGTTTGCGCTCCTGGAGGGCATCCTTGGTGTGCTGGGAGGACATGTTGTGGAACATTGGGCACGCTTCCAGCGTGTAGTGCCGCTCGAACTGACCACCGAGGTGGCCTAGCGTGTCGCAGGCTACGAGAGGGCAGCGGTTTTCCACCGGTTCGGGTTCTTCGACCTGGAAGAATTGAAGAATTAAGAGAAATAATTTGCACTTTCGATATTGTGAAACGTGGTTTGCTTTTTTTTTGTATTTTTAGAATTTGCAAAATTTGTAGAATTTTCAGAATTTGTAAAATTTGCAGATTTTTTAAGATTTTGTGAAGTTTAAAAAAATTGCAAAATTTGTAGAATTTGAAAAAAAAAATGAAAAACTTGTAGGATTTGAAGAATTTGTCGTGTTTGAAGAATTTGTAGATTTTGTAAAATTTAATGAATTTGTAAAATATGCAAGAACTGTAGAACTTGAAAAAAAATTTAGGATTTGAAGAATTTGTAGTATTTGAAGTAATTTGATTTTGTAGAAATTTATTAATTTTCTTTGTGTTTGTAGAATTTGTAGAATTTGCAATTTTTGTAGAATTTGTTAAAATTTGAAAGATTTGTAGAATTATTAAAATTTGCACAATTTTATGGATTTTTAGAATTTGTAAAATTTTAGATTTTTTTTTGAAATTGTAAATTTGCAAAATTTGTTGCAAAATGTAAAAATTCTAGGATTTTTTTTTAATTTGTAGTGTTTGAAGGAATTTGAATTTTGTTAAAATTTTAGAATTAATAATTTGTAAAATTATTAAAATTTGTGGAGTTTGTTAAATTTTTCTAAGTTTGTAAAATTTGTAAATTTTTTAAATTCTTAGAGTTTGAAAGATTTGTAATTTTTTTTAAAAATTGCAAAATCAGTTGGATTTTCAAAATTTGTAGAATTTGTAGATTTTGTAAAATTTTAAGAAATTGTGAATTTACTAACTTAGAACTTAAAAAAACAAATGTTAAAATTGTAGGATTTACTTTTTTTGAGAATTTGTAGTGTTTAAAAGAATTTGATTTTTTAAAAATTTGTAAAATTTGTTAAATTTTTAAAATTTGCAAAATTTGTAATTTTTTTAAAATTTCTAGATTAAATTTTGCAAAGGTTCAGATGCAGATAGGAAACCCATGAAGGATAGGTTGTTTTGAAAATTTAATCTAGATTGTAAAATTTGTAAAATTTGTATAATTTGTAAAATTTGTAAAACTTGTAAAACTTGTTAAATTTGTAAAATTTGCAAAATTTGTAAAATTTGTAAATTTTGTAAATTTTGTAAAATTTGTAAAATTTGTAAAATTTGTAAAATTTGTAAAATTTGTAAAATTTGTAAAATTTGTAAAATTTGTAAAATTTGTAAAATTTGTAAAATTTGTAAAATTTGTAAAATTTGTAAAATTTGTAAAATTTGTAAAATTTGTAAAATTTGTAAAATTTGTAAAATTTGTAAAATTTGTAAAATTTGTAAAATTTGTAAAATTTGTAAAATTTGTAAAATTTGTAAAATTTCTCAAATTTGTAAAATTTCTCAAATTTGTAAATTTTTTAATCTAAGTAAAATAAGTAAAATTTGAAAAAAAATAATTTTGTAAAACAATTGTAAAATTTGTATAATTTGTAAATTTTTTAAAATTTTGAATTTGTAAATTTGTTAATTTGTAAATTTGTGAAATTTGTAAAATTTGTAAAAATGGCAAAATTTGTAAAATTTATAAAATTCGTAAAATTTAAATTTGTAAAATTTATAAAATTTGTAAAATTAATAAAATTTGTAAAATTAATAAAATTTGTAAAATTAATAAAATTTGTAAAATTAATAAAATTAATAAAAATTGTAAAATTTGTATAGTTTGCAGAATTTTAAGGATTGGTAGAATTGGCACGATAATTCAAAAAAAAAATCAAATTTGTAGAGTTTGTAGAACTAGAAAATTTGTAGCATTTGCAAAATTTGTAGAATTTATTTTTTTAATATGTAGAGTTTGTAGAATTATAGATTTTGTAGGATTGAAATTGTAGTTTTTTTCAATCAACTCACCTGCATCAACTCCTTCACCACAGCGTCCTTCTTCTTGCTACTGTTCTTCGCCTTGCCCTTGGTCGGCACAATCGGCGCCTTCTTCACCGGACTCTTGGACGCCGACCTCTTCACACTGTCCCCGTCCGATTCCGTCTCCGAAGCATTCTTCCCCAGCAGATGCTTCGACTTGCGCGTACTCGACGACCTCGTCAACTTGCGCGTCTGCTTCGTCCCTTCGCCCTCACTGTCACTTCCGCCACCGTCCTTCCCGTCTCCGCTCCCTTTCTGCGGAGTCCTCTCCAGCGGACGCTTCATGTTGGCGTTGCTCTTCTTGAGCTCTTGTGCGGCTGCGGACGTCGCGGCCGTGTTGGCCGAGTTCGATGGAGTCGAGTCTTCTGAGGAATCGGAATCGCTGTCCGAAGAGCCGGATCCGGAAGAGGAATCCGTCGAAGTGGAGGTGGCGGAAGAAATGTCCTCTTCCGGCGGTTTTTGTGCCGATTGAGTGGAAGTTTGGCGTTGGGTTGATGAGGTTGTAGAGCTTGATTTGGAACCAGTTGCAGGGGTGGATGACACCACGTGCGGTTTGACCAGGGCTACTGGTTTGGTAACCGGACCGGTTGTGCTCGTAGTCGTGGTGGTGGTAGTTGTGCTGGTGCTAGTGCTGCTGCTTCCGGTACTGCCACCAGTAGCAGGGGTTTTGCGAGGGCGACCACGACCTGTTGGTGCAGAATGGGTTTAAATTACGTTATCCAATGCCTTATTAATTTTACTCACCCCTCTGTTGATTCTGTTGCTGCTGACTTGCGGCACTTTCCATGCTCGTCTCCTTCCCAGTCGCAGCGGTAGATTCCTTGCCAGATTTCTGCGCGGTCGCAACCTTTCCTCCCGCCGTTGCCTTTCCCTCCGTCGCAGAACTCATCGGCGCCACACTGGCCGTGGCTCCTCCGGCCGATGGCCTCCGGTCCTTCTGCGGTTGCTTTTCCTTCTCATCTTCCGACTCGGAAGAATTGACCGGCGAAAAAATGCTCTTTTTCTTCGCCTTTGTTGACGGTGCTGAAGAGGCCGCAGGATTTGGACCGCCACCCTTTTTCGCTATCGGAGGGGTAATTTTGGGCGGTTCTTTGGCGCCAACGCCGGCGGATTTGGCCGCTCCCTTGGTAATAGGGGCGGATTTCGGTTGAGATTGCTGCTGGTGATGGTGAGCTTGCTGTTGCTGTTTGATCACGGAGGGAGGGACCTTTCCGCCGGTTATTGGGGGAGCGACCGGTGCTTGTTGGGCAGGTTGCTTTTCCTGGGCCTTCTTTTTGGCGGCTTCCGCTTGCTGAACCTTCTTCTGGACGACCGGTTTGCTTTCCGGCGAGGAATCTTCATCGCTGGAGGAAACGGAACTTTTCGAGAGTTTCTGCTGCTTTTGGGCGATCACTTTGGCGGTTGCGCTGGCCTTGTCCACCTCCTTGACGGTTCCGGATGAGACTGATGTTTTGGATGCGGCTCCGGATGCATTGTTGGCCATTTCCGAGCTGCGACGGCGAACAACCTTTTCATTGGTTTTGGGAGCTGAAATTAAGATAACTAATTGAAACCGGTTCCATAACTAATACCCCTCAAAATCCTCGTACTATTGGCGCTGGAGTTGGTGTTGCTAGTTCTTGCCGTAGTCGTTTCTTGCGAGCTGGATGAGTCGCTCTCACTGCTGGAACTTCCAGAATCGCTTCCGCTTGAGCTGCTATCACTGGAACTGGAATCCGAAGAGCTTCCGCTGCTCGATTCCGTGCTGCTCGTTGACTGCAAATCTCAAACACGTTAGTTAAGTCATCATATTTCTTGAATGCCAAGAATTTGTACCTTTTTTCTTGGCGGCATTTTGAATCAAAAAATTCGTAACACGATTAAATTCCCCCTTAAATTTACAAACAAAATTAAAATCGATCGGAATACCGAAACGCGACGACGCAAATTTGACCGACGAACGAAAACATCAACAAACGAGAAAAAAAAACACTTTAAAACCGACCGAAAATCACTTAAAACTCAACCGAAATTGCGCGATACCCAGCGAAATACCGTTACGACCAAGAAATTACACTAAATTACGCGAAATACAACGATTTTCTACAATTTTTATGAGAAATATCTTCACCAAACATCGAAAAAACAGTTTTCTGTTTACGCGTCCCGAAAACACTGATCTGTCAGAAGAAGAAAAGTGAAGCCGTCACTTGACAGCGCAGCGCCAGGCAGATGGGTGTAAACAAATCCCCGGCACTGAAAATAAACATGGTTGAGAGGACGGGAAGGTTTGCACTGTGAAAGGGGAATAATCATTTTGAGAGGATATGTTACACAGATTCGCATTTTAATTATTTTTTTTTATTTATGTATTGCAATAAAGCTATTAGATATAGGATACAACAGCACAATGTTCATTTTTTATGAACAACGGTTAAACACGTCTGGAGTTTTCTTTTTGAAAAGGTCCATAAACCAAATTTTTAGTTTTTGCTTGTTGGGTGTTTTTTAATGCGTGTCATGTGTCAGACAAGACGGTTTCAAAAACACCCAAAAAGCAAAAACTGGAAATTTGGTTTATTGGACCTTTTTTTTAAAAAAAAACTCTAGACGTCTTTTTGATTAAACAAAAATTTGCTAAATTTCAATATTTCAAAATTTACAAGACGACATTTTCTACATTAAATAATATATAATGCCCTTAGAACAAGCTGAAAAAGATGAAACTTTCTGTCACAAATGGTCTCGAAGCCAATTGTCAAAATTAATTTGAAAATCCATTTTGAACATGATGTCATCGTACGAAATGTCATTCGGTCCAGACTCGAAGTATCCAAAGGCCTCGAAAAAAAAAATACTTTGGATCTAGTTTCGGATATTCGAATTTTCGAATAATTAAATCATGAATACATTTTTTTGCTGTCTTATTTTGTACATTCGAGCTTTAGTTCAACCCCAAAACTACTCTTGAGTGATTTTGAATTTTTGTATCCAAGAAGACGGCCAAAAAGGCGGTGATTAAATATTGAGAAAACACATTTGTCATTTTTTAAGGTTATTTACAATTCAAATTTGACTAAAGTGGGGTTGCAAAATTTGAATTTAAAGATAACAATAAACAAAATAACCATACAAACCATCTTATAATCAATTGGGATAATCAAAAACTCGAATAATCGAGGCTATCTATCTATCTATCTATCTATCTATCTATTAGTTTTGGGCCAAATATTCATGGAATTTATAAAAAATATCTCGGAATAAAAGGCAATTTTAATTGAATTTCCATTTGTTTAAGTTTTATCAAAATACCTTTTCTTTAGAAATAAACAAAACTTGCCAGGAAAAAAATAACCCTATCAAGTTTGAATAACGTACTGTGATTAAAGCTAATATCACTTGATGTTTCAAACATAATATTGATTTTGTAATCGATATTTAAAGAAATTCATTGATGAATCCATTTCAAAAATAAATAGACACCTTCAGCTTCTGTTTCAGTGTTTAATGTTCGATAAAAATACGAATTAAATACTAACATGATTATTCTATTTTTTCTGAGCTTTATACAGAAGTGTTCAAAGAACCTTGACAAGTTACATTTAAATCATTTTGAAATGAAAAACAGGTTTAAGTTTTCTTTTATTTTAACTTAGGCTGGTACAAATATTTTTAAAAGTTTCCCCCCCCCCCCTCCTTCAAAATTGGCCCGAAAAATCAGGGGGCAAAAAAAATATTTTTACAATAAACTTCAAAATTTCAATGAAAATTCAAGTACAACCAGCTGAAATCAAATTAAAATACATTCTCCTGCGTTTAAAATCATTTTTAGCATGTTTGGGTTTATTAAAAAATCTTATGATTTTTTGAAAATTTTCGATGCAATATTTTTTTTCATTACAGTTTTTGTTTTTGTCAGATCTTAGATTTTTTGAAAACTAATGATTGCAAAACAACTGAACTAGTGTAAAATGCAATTTAAAACACTTTTTTTCGTTTAAATGTGAAGACTATGGCTTGTTATTTAAATTTTTATTTTTTTTTTTAAATTTTTGCCCCCCCCCCCTTGACCTCGGCCAGGGCCGAGGGACAAAAACTTTTTTAAATATTTGCATCGGCCTTAAAAATATATTTGTAAAGGAAAAAAAATCTTTTCAATAATTTCTTTTTAAATTTCAATGTATTTTCTTGAAGTTAAATACATAGTTCAATAAACTCATAAATTTCAACTAGATTCTACAAAGGGTTTAAAAGGAAAAAATAAGGAAAAATAAATAATGTCTTGAAAATCAACTTAACGACCTTTCATGACAGAAAATACCTGACAGCACGTTTCAAGAAAACCAAATTTGATCGAAGGTAAAATGTAGTTTAGTTTTTTTTTGCGTTGAAATTTAAAAAAAATGATTAGAAATGTTGTACATAAAAATCAACAGGACACTTTTGGAAAGACACCTCAGAATCCAAAACTGCAAAGTTCTGTAACTGAAACGAAAAAAGAAAAGTTCAGTACCTAACCGCATTTAAAATCGTAAAATTTTCAAAGTCAGAAAATTTAATTTATCAAAATTGTTGAAACATTTTGATATTTCAAAAAAATTTATTTGTCATTTTTAATATCAATTTAAATTTTTTAAAACGTCATAGAAAATAAAATTAGTTTCTTATATTTTATTGCGATTTTAACATTGAAATATTTCTTTAACAAGTATTAAAAATTTGTTAAAAATATGGGTTGTGCCTTTTATTAACGGAAGTTGTCAAACCAAAGTTGATTTTTTATTATTCAATATTTTGCATGTATTGCTGGCACTTTCGAGCACTTTTTGGGAGTTGAACATTAGGCTTGAAAGCTTCTAGAATGTTGTGTTTTTTTTTTTCAAATAATTGCATTTTTTGATATTGTTTTTAATTAAATAAAAAAAATGCTGACAGAATTCTTGATCAAATCAGTACCGTTATTTCCGACGATTATAAGTTGGAATGAAAGGAAAAGTAATTATTTAAAAAACGGAAGCACAAAGAAACGTTTTTATACTTTCACTTTACTTGAATTAATTAAGTATCATAAATTGTTGTGTATGCAGTACTCTTTACATTGTATTTTTCAAATAAACAATACATTAAACTTTGGTTTTCTGATGAAATTTCGATTTATTTTTTTCAAGGTAAATCAGTAAAAAGTAATCTTTAACACACAGTTCCCTGGCCTCCCTTTATCGTGCAAAGATTGACGGAGGTGGTAATGACTCGGGTGCATGTCTCGGCTAGAAAGGTGGTGCGAAGCCAGACTGAAGCTCACTAGCGCCACTAGCAAAGTGGCGGCTGCTAGCGGAACCATGTTGGAAAAATGTTAGGGTGGAGCGCCTGAAGTTTTTTCAAAATATTTATTTTTGATTACTTTTTCTTTGAGTACTTTCGAGTGTTATGAGACTTGTACATTTACTAAATAATATTTTTCATCAATATTGAATCCCTTCTGAATTTGTCTTATTCTGATTTTATCTTCATTTCATATTTTGTGATTTATCATCGAGAATAAATATTATCACAGATATAAGAAGACAGATTTTAGTTGTTCTGTTATAAATGCAAGTAAATCTCATATTTAACTTTAAAATATATTACCTGAGCTGTTTAAAATAATATGTCAAATTATTATTGATAACAGTACCTAAGCAAATCCACCACCATATAAACTCCCTTTTAATTAGTTCATTACCAATCCTCCCCTTCCTCCGGCCAGCACTGCAAGTTAGTAGTAGGAATTAGCCTAATCCTTCCTCCTACAACAGCCGGCAGTCGCGTCGAGTGGAAATAACTTTTCCACACACTCAACAATTACACACACACACACACGTTCATCGCAGCACAGGTTCGACGAATAGTTTTACGCGGAAATTTTCAACGCGCGTTTGTGAATCAAGCGAACCAAAGAGTGCTAATAAGCGGACGCCCTTTTCCGCGGATTTTCCATCATTTTCATGGTAGAGGGGGGGGTGTTGGGTGCTGCTGTTGGAAAAGTGGAGCTACAATATGGTACTGTGAAGTGGAGGAAGTTTGGAACATTAATTATTGTTTGAATAAAGTTATTCTTTCATAGAAATAGTGCATAACTTTAGGCTATTAAATTTTCGCCTGCAAATGAGTACTTCTTTCTCAAATCAACACTTTCCAACGGTTTCACCCACTCGAACAAAGTTACTAATCTAATTACAACAAATTGCGGCGCTCCTCACGGTATGCAAAATAATGAATTGCAATTTCGCTGGCCACAGTCCGGGTGCACCCTCGAAGAGGGGTTCTTCCGTCGGAATGTCTGTACCTTTGTTCGATCTGTCGCCGCGAATTTGTTTGACGAAATTCCTGATCCGTGCGCGTTCGAAAATTGTGCACGCGATTTCGTGGAATTTGTGTGGCTTGTGCGCCTAAAGTTATGCAGCCTTGGTGCACCGTGGTGAAGCAAATCGACTGTAATGTGCGATTGAATTGAGGGCTTTTCGATTGAGCTGTTTGATTGGATTTTGGAAAGGCAAGTTGGGTGATTAGCTGCGGGGGATTTCCATTGATCGCCGGGTGTAATTATCGACACTAGATTTGTGGGGTGGTGGGAGTGCGCGACGCGATTGGATTTATGTGACGAGCAGTGCAGAGCATTGAAAAGGATTTCCTGTTGTTGTGTTTGAGGAGTATAGAAATGTGAATTTTAATCAGGTAAATTATTTTTGTATTGAGTTATTGCTTTTTGAATTATATATTACAACAATTTGAAAAAAAATTGCAAAAATCTCGTGTTTTGGTATAATCTTAAGATTTAAAGTTTGTTAGAAGAAATTTCCAGAATGTGCAAAAAATCTTTGACCGAGTTATGAATTTTTGATCCAATGCTGATTGTTTTCAAAAAATCTAAATATTGGTCGCAAAATTGTTTCAACTTAATTTTTCGATGTAAAATCGGATTTGCTATCAAAAAGTACTTTAATTAAATTTTGATAAAGTGCACCGTTTTCAGGTTACAGCCATTTTAAGGTAACTTTTTTGAAAATAGTCGCAGTTATTCAGTTTTTTTAAACAAGTGCCCATGTTTGCCCTCCTTTAAATAAATATTTTTGAAAGGCTGAGACAATTTCCCTATTTTGCTTTTTTGAACTTTGTTGATACGAACCTTAGTTGCTGAGATTTTGCCATGCAAAGGTAAAAAAATAGGAAAATTAATGTTTTCTTAGTCTCACCCGAACAACCCACAATTTTCTAATGTCGATATCTCAGCAACTAATGCTCCGATTTTCAATGAAAATAATTGAAACGTTCGTCGAATTTTCCAATCGTTTTGAAATCAATATTTTATTTTTAATCAAGACTAAAATTTCAAAATGGCCAAACCAGTGCTGTAGAGTCGTCGGAGTCGTCAAAACTCAAATAGCCGGAGTCGGAGTCAAAATATACAATAAACAATATTGTATTCCAAAATATTCAATTAATTCTTGACTGCTTCCTTTTGCCTAGATTTAAGAAAGGGTTCAAATTTGACCAAATCTAATCCAAAAAAAAAAAAAAACCCAGCTCTTTCTGAAAAAGTACACACTAGGCCGTCCCAAAAAAAAATGAAAAGTTGTCAAATCTTTGGTGCTCACCCCAAGAATGATAGATTAGAATGTCCGGAGCAATGTTTTCATACAACAAAAAATTCCCAAAAATGGTTTACAACTCGCGCGCGGAGCTTGAATGAAAAAAGTGCATTTTTCGAATATTTTTCAGAAATGCGCGTAACAATCATACTAAAGTCATTCAAATTTGGTTGCCTTAGGCTTCAAGTCCCATCTGCTGCAACCTTCCATCGAATGAGGAAGTAAAATGTCGGCCCCGGTCTTGGTTGTTAGGCCGTTAAGTCATTCCAGGTGTAGGAGTCGTTTCCATGCCAAAGTACAAACAACACACCAAACCAAGCCTACTCCGGTGGAATCGCTGGCGGCGGTTGGACTCACAATCCAAAGGTCGTCAGTTCAAACACTGGGGTGGAAGGTTCCTTGGAGTAAAAGAGGTTTGGGTGCTCTCCCCATTCAAGCTTTCGGACTCCTAGGTTCGAGCAGTAACTTGCAATAGAGACCACAAAAGACCCGGATGGTTTGATTGAGGCTTCAAGTTATAGTTTAATGTCCCCTGAACATATTCCTGTACAGACATAGTCCTTAACAGCTTGTGTTTGGGCATAGCATTTTTTTTGCTTAATATTGAATGTTTAGCCCTTTTGAAATATTAGTCTTGATTTTTTTTAATATTGTTTTCGAAAAGATCGGAAAATTTTACAAATGTTTCATATATTAACATTGAAAATCGGACCATTAGTTGCTGAGATATCGACATTAAAAAATGGTGGGCTGTTTGGGTGAGACTTAGAAAACATCAATTCTCCTGTTTTTAAACCTTTGCATTGCAATATCTCAGATGGGTGTGGGCAATAATAGATGGGTGCTAGAAGTAATTTATTTAGTTTAATTTGTTGTGCCTTTGAAGAACAATATAACAAAAAATTATTGAAATCTTCTGAACTATCTAGAGTCAAATTTAATACAGAACCCGGTAGGCTTGTAGTCAAATATTTCCCCGCCACAGTCCGTAAGCTATATTTGAAAGACTCGCGCACCCAAATGATAGCCAGTTTTGGATTGATCTAATATGAATTTTCCGGATTCGTCACATGCATAACATTTCCACATGTTTTAAACCTATCACAGACGGTCGGAAAACATTTATCCTCGCACTCCTAGACTAAACTGGGCGGAAGCACAGACAGAGCTTCGAAATGCCCCAATCGTCATGAATATTCTAAAAAAAAAAACGGGATGAGAATCTTTATTCAGCTTTTAAAAGGGTGTATTGGGAAATAATTCTGAAGGTTCTCTCTCAGACTAATTATTTTTTTTAGGTGTTCAAAAACCCCTAATTAAAGAACACAACTTTTTGAAATGTTAACCTTTAAATCCTGTTGCGATTGCACCACCATATCCCAGGATCAGTTCCGAGTTGAAATAAAAACATATGCCGTGACAAACCCCTCAATGCTGATGCTACCAAATGAACCGATGATTCCACTGCGACAGAGAGACGGAATTAGATTAGCATAAATCTTTCCCCAAACGCCCCCGCCATAAGCTCCCCCTCTTTGCTTATCAAAAGCTCACTGCTCGCGCGCCAATAATCAGATTACATTCGAAAGCAATAAAGCTTCCGCTTAATGGATCACATGTGAGCCACGTTCGGTTGAGGGTTTGAGGCTTTAAGCTGATTTTTTGTGATTTTGCTGGTGTTGCATAGTTTCAGGATGAATCCTCCTTCATGTGAATGGTGGAAATTGAATTTGCATAAATCAGGGGGCTTTTGTTTGCTTTTTGTGGGTCGCTAATAAAGCTTTTTTTTGTTTGTGATTTGGCAAATGAAGTGTCAAACAAGGCACGAAAATTGGTATCGTATTTCATTAGTATGGTTGATTATATTTACCAGGAGAGGAAATCAAACGGATATTTGCTGTTTATTTTGCTGAGTCGATCATTGCCTCCTTCATTATTCAAGCACAGGTTTTTTTTATTTGATAGCTGTGCCAAGCAACAATGAGGTGTTCAAACAGAACGAGTTAAATTTTAAATTTCCATGATAAATCATAAATAAAGCATAAAAATGATAGAAAACCAATGTTAAAACAACCTAAACCCAGTTTACCAATATTTTGCCTACCGCAGAAAAAGTTCTCGATTGTCACTTTTCATAATTTAAAAACGGAAAATTTCCACACTAGCCAACTGCCAACACCATTAATCCATCTGCATAATTTGCGGGCTTCCTTCCGAACTGTGTGACCTGAAAAGCTCCCCCTTTGTCACCAACCTCAACCAACACCAGTCTCTGTCTGCAGATGTAAAGTTAAAAATTTAAATTCTGCCTGAATTTTGCATACCATTTTTTGTTGCCATCATGCGGTTACACACTGGCTGGCCACTTCTGTCGAAACACGCGCCACAAAAAAAAAGTGTGGAAAGCTTTACTCTGTTGCGCAATATAAATCAATATTTTATGGCACTTCCCCCCTTCCTTCTTTATCTTGTATTGACAGCGATGACAGTTACCATTTCCTCCTTTACCGTTTTGTTTGGAAAAGTGTCATTTTAAAGATTTGAGTTCAGTTCCTTAGAATTTGAATATTATTAGTGTAAAAATACAAATATTTTTATAATATCCAACAGTCATGAAATGTTAAACAAAAAACAAAAAACAAAAAACAAAAAACAAAAAACAAAAAACAAAAAACAAAAAACAAAAAACAAAAAACAAAAAACAAAAACAAAAACAAAAAACAAAAACAAAAACAAAAAACAAAACAAAAACAAAAACAAAAACAAAAACAAAAACAAAAAACAAAAAACAAAACAAAAAACAAAAACAAAAAACAAAAACAAAAAACAAACAAAAACAAAAACAAAAACAAAAACAAAAACAAAAAACAAAAACAAAAACAAAAACAAAAACAAAAAACAAAAACAAAAACAAAAACAAAAACAAAAACAAAAACAAAAACAAAAACAAAAACAAAAACAAAAAAAAAAACAAAAACAAAAACAAAAAACAAAACAAAAACAAAAACAAAAACAAAAACAAAAAAACAAAAACAAAAAACAAAAACAAAAAACAAAAACAAAAACAAAAACAAAAAACAAAAAACAAAAACAAAAACAAAAACAAAAACAAAAACAAAAACAAAAACAAAAACAAAAACAAAAAACAAAAAACAAAAAAAACAAAAACAAAAAACAAAAACAAAACAAAAAACAAAAAACAAAAAACAAAAAACAAAAAACAAAAAACAAAAAACAAAAAACAAAAAACAAAAAAACAAAAAACAAAAAACAAAAAACAAAAAACAAAAAAAATATTTGCAACGGCCTTATTGATGAATGAAAAATAACTTACATTTTTCTATCAACTACTCACTCTTTGACCTTTTCCGGCCCCAGCTATACACGCAACCGAGAAACCAGTGTGGGAGCCCCTCTCAATTTCAACCGGTGATTTTCCCAGAGAACTGTGCGTTTAACCCACCCGATCCAAAAAATACGTTTGAAATATTTCATTTCGTTCCGCAAACACTAATACATAATCACAAATTTATGTGTTTCGCTTGTAGCGTGTAAAAGATTGAACGTGTGTGCGTGCTGGCCAAGCTGACGGCGCCGACACTTTTCTGACAGGTCTGCCATTTCAAAATTAGCTGTTGCTGAGATAAGAGGTAAGTTTTTTTTGCAGAGATGGTTCCGCCGGAGCGGCCGAAGAGCTTTTTTGCCGCCGCGGAAGAGCCGGATTCTTTTCGCCAAACCTGCCGCTCTGAACTTTTAGATTAGAAGATTGTTTTTCTCCCGGACGGTTCCCGCCGGTTTTTGTTATGCTTCGATCTTTTGCCGTCGCCGAAAATTCCAGTTAGTTGCCTCCGGTTAGGCAGAAAACGTCCGGGAGAAAACCAATCAATTAATCGGAAAGTTCAGAGGGGCAGGTTTGGCGAAAAGAATCCGGCTCTTCCGCGGCGGCAAAAAAGTCCAGGAAGTGCTTCCTCCGATTTGTACTGACCGGGAAAAAATGAAATTTTCATTGTGTTGGACGCCATTTTGAACAATTTTACGGTGGGATTGTGGGGCGATGATTCAAAATGGCGTCCACCACGATATATTTTTTTCTCCCGGGCGGTTCCAATCCAAACTTAAATCAATTTGGCGGATTTTTGGAGGTTCACTGATGGCTTGCGTTCTTTCGGTCGTGTGTTATAATCGTTGGGAGTCCAGTTTCGGGATTCGTTGGCATCGGTTGGCGGTTAGATGATGACCACTTTGGTGTCCAAGACATCGTTCGCGGATGTGGGCTTGGATGGGCGGATTCAATTGATCTTCGGTGGCCTACGACTTCGCAAAGCCGTATCCGCTTCCAGGGTTTGGGACCTGGACCGGAATTCGGGTGGTAAGCTTTGGTACGTTGCGACGAAGATTGATTTCGCGAAACCACTTCCGCTTGCAGGTTTTCGGACCTAGATCGTTGGTTCGAGTTGGCGGTTTGTCCTGACAGCTCCGGTTGGGCGGACTCGAAGGTCATCATCCGGGTTGACCAGCTGCTGCTCCCGTAGAACGTCGGCGTTGACATCGTCCAGAGCTGGTGCTGGTGTGCAACGTAGTCCAGTAGTTTTCGTTCACTTCTTGCTGGGCGAGGCCGTCATCCGAAACATTGTTGACGATACAGTCTTTGCCTGACGAAACTTTCTCACGCGTCGGATCGGCTATTCCCGCTCGGGCGTCGACACAAAAATCGTGGTGTGGAGGAGTGGTTCTTTTTAGTGTCGTGCTGTTTTCCTTCCCGGACGGAACTTCCTCATCCTTTTGGTGCTACCGCTCTTTGAGCCCAATCTCTTGTGTCATTCGCCCACCAGCCCGCAATCATCCATATCAACTCGCCAATCAAATATATAAGGCTAATATTTTTTTTTTTTTTTTGCGGAATCACCAGTGGCCAGCGAAACGGATCAACAGCCGTGCGTCATCGAGACCTCCTCTGCCGTGACCAGAACTCCGAGCCCGTGCCGTGACCAGCTACGTCGAGACCGTGGGCTAAGGCAGACGTCTTGCCAGGTATGTTTGAACATTCATTCTTAATTTAATGCCACATCTCACACCACCCACACCTCCCAAGACCACCCAAAGTCCTCACACTACCCAAGACCACCCACTCTCCTCACACTACCCAAGACCACCCACTCTCCTCACACCACCCACACCTCCCAAGACCACCCACTCTCCTCACATCACCCACACCTCCCAAGACCACCCAAAGTCCTCACACCACCCAAGACCACCCACTCTCCTCACACCACCCACACCTCCCAAGACCACCCACTCTCCTCACACCACCCAAGACCACCCACTCTCCTCACACCACCCACACCTCCCAAGACCACCCACTCTCCTCACACCACCCACTCTCCTCACATCACCCATATCAGCTCACCAATCGAATATATGATACTAGTAATTTCTTTTTTATTTTCATTTATTTTTTTATTTATTTTTTTGCAGAATCACCAGTGGCCAGCAAAACGGATCAACAGCCGTGCGTCATCGAGACCTCCTCTGCCGTGACCAGAACTCCGAGCCCGTGCCGTGACCAGCTACGTCGAGACCGTGGGCTAAGGCAGACGTCTTGCCAGGTATGTTTGAACATTCATTCTTAATTTAATGCCACATCTCACACCACCCACACCTCCCAAGACCACCCAAAGTCCTCACACTACCCAAGACCACCCACTCTCCTCACACTACCCAAGACCACCCACTCTCCTCACACCACCCACACCTCCCAAGACCACCCACTCTCCTCACATCACCCACACCTCCCAAGACCACCCAAAGTCCTCACACCACCCAAGACCACCCACTCTCCTCACACCACCCACACCTCCCAAGACCACCCACTCTCCTCACATCACTCACACCTCCCAAGACCACCCACTCTCCTCACACCACCCAAGACCACCCACTCTCCTCACACCACCCACACCTCCCAAGACCACCCACTCTCCTCACATCACCCATATCAGCTCACCAATCAAATATATGATACTAGTAATTTCTTTTTTATTTTCATTTATTTTTTTATTTTTTTTTGCAGAATCACCAGTGGCCAGCAAAACGGATCAACAGCCGTGCGTCATCGAGACCTCCTCTGCCGTGACCAGAACTCCGAGCCCGTGCCGTGACCAGCTACGTCGAGACCGTGGGCTAAGGCAGACGTCTTGCCAGGTATGTTTGAACATTCATTCTTAATTTAATGCCACATCTCACACCACCCACACCTCCCAAGACCACCCAAAGTCCTCACACTACCCAAGACCACCCACTCTCCTCACACTACCCAAGACCACCCACTCTCCTCACACCACCCACACCTCCCAAGACCACCCACTCTCCTCACATCACCCACACCTCCCAAGACCACCCAAAGTCCTCACACCACCCAAGACCACCCACTCTCCTCACACCACCCACACCTCCCAAGACCACCCACTCTCCTCACATCACCCACACCTCCCAAGACCACCCAAAGTCCTCACACCACCCAAGACCACCCACTCTCCTCACACCACCCACACCTCCCAAGACCACCCACTCTCCTCACACCACCCAAGACCACCCACTCTCCTCACACCACCCACACCTCCCAAGACCACCCACTCTCCTCACACCACCCACACCTCCCAAGACCACCCACTCTCCTCACATCACCCATATCAGCTCACCAATCGAATATATGATACTAGTAATTTCTTTTTTATTTTCATTTATTTTTTTATTTATTTTTTTGCAGAATCACCAGTGGCCAGCAAAACGGATCAACAGCCGTGCGTCATCGAGACCTCCTCTGCCGTGACCAGAACTCCGAGCCCGTGCCGTGACCAGCTACGTCGAGACCGTGGGCTAAGGCAGACGTCTTGCCAGGTATGTTTGAACATTCATTCTTAATTTAATGCCACATCTCACACCACCCACACCTCCCAAGACCACCCAAAGTCCTCACACTACCCAAGACCACCCACTCTCCTCACACTACCCAAGACCACCCACTCTCCTCACACCACCCACACCTCCCAAGACCACCCACTCTCCTCACATCACCCACACCTCCCAAGACCACCCAAAGTCCTCACACCACCCAAGACCACCCACTCTCCTCACACCACCCACACCTCCCAAGACCACCCACTCTCCTCACACCACCCAAGACCACCCACTCTCCTCACACCACCCACACCTCCCAAGACCACCCACTCTCCTCACATCACCCACACCTCCCAAGACCACCCACTCTCCTCACATCACTCATATCAGCTCACCAATCGAATATATGATACTAGTAATTTCTTTTTTATTTTCATTTATTTTTTTATTTATTTTTTTGCAGAATCACCAGTGGCCAGCAAAACGGATCAACAGCCGTGCGTCATCGAGACCTCCTCTGCCGTGACCAGAACTCCGAGCCCGTGCCGTGACCAGCTACGTCGAGACCGTGGGCTAAGGCAGACGTCTTGCCAGGTATGTTTGAACATTCATTCTTAATTTAATGCCACATCTCACACCACCCACACCACCCAAGACCACCCACTCTCCTCATACCACCCACACCTCCCAAGACCACCCAAAGTCCTCACACTACCCAAGACCACCCACTCTCCTCACACCACCCACACCTCCCAAGACCACCCACTCTCCTCACATCACCCACACCTCCCAAGACCACCCAAAGTCCTCACACCACCCAAGACCACCCACTCTCCTCACACCACCCACACCTCCCAAGACCACCCACTCTCCTCACACCACCCAAGACCACCCACTCTCCTCACACCACCCACACCTCCCAAGACCACCCACTCTCCTCACACCACCCACACCTCCCAAGACCACCCACTCTCCTCACACCACCCAAGACCACCCACTCTCCTCACACCACCCACACCTCCCAAGACCACCCACTCTCCTCACATCACCCACACCTCCCAAGACCACCCAAAGTCCTCACACCACCCAAGACCACCCACTCTCCTCACACCACCCACACCTCCCAAGACCACCCACTCTCCTCACATCACCCACACCTCCCAAGACCACCCAAAGTCCTCACACCACCCAAGACCACCCACTCTCCTCACATCACCCATATCAGCTCACCAATCAAATATATGATACTAGTAATTTCTTTTTTATTTTCATTTATTTTTTTATTTTTTTTTTGCAGAATCACCAGTGGCCAGCAAAACGGATCAACAGCCGTGCGTCATCGAGACCTCCTCTGCCGTGACCAGAACTCCGAGCCCGTGCCGTGACCAGCTACGTCGAGACCGTGGGCTAAGGCAGACGTCTTGCCAGGTATGTTTGAACATTCATTCTTAATTTAATGCCACATCTCACACCACCCACACCACCCAAGACCACCCACTCTCCTCATACCACCCACACCTCCCAAGACCACCCAAAGTCCTCACACTACCCAAGACCACCCACTCTCCTCACACCACCCAAGACCACCCACTCTCCTCACACCACCCACACCTCCCAAGACCACCCACTCTCCTCACACCACCCACACCTCCCAAGACCACCCACTCTCCTCACACCACCCACACCTCCCAAGACCACCCACTCTCCTCACATCACCCACACCTCCCAAGACCACCCAAAGTCCTCACACCACCCAAGACCACCCACTCTCCTCACACCACCCACACCTCCCAAGACCACCCACTCTCCTCACACCACCCAAGACCACCCACTCTCCTCACACCACCCACACCTCCCAAGACCACCCACTCTCCTCACATCACCCACACCTCCCAAGACCACCCACTCTCCTCACATCACTCATATCAGCTCACCAATCGAATATATGATACTAGTAATTTCTTTTTTATTTTCATTTATTTTTTATTTATTTTTTGCAGAATCACCAGTGGCCAGCAAAACGGATCAACAGCCGTGCGTCATCGAGACCTCCTCTGCCGTGACCAGAACTCCGAGCCCGTGCCGTGACCAGCTACGTCGAGACCGTGGGCTAAGGCAGACGTCTTGCCAGGTATGTTTGAACATTCATTCTTAATTTAATGCCACATCTCACACCACCCACACCACCCAAGACCACCCACTCTCCTCATACCACCCACACCTCCCAAGACCACCCAAAGTCCTCACACTACCCAAGACCACCCACTCTCACACCACACCACCCACACCACCCACACCTCCCAAGACCACCCACTCTCCATCACCCACTCCCAAGACCACCCAAAGTCCTCACACCACCCAAGACCACCCACTCTCCTCACACCACCCACACCTCCCAAGACCACCCACTCTCCTCACACCACCCAAGACCACCCACTCTCCTCACACCACCCACACCTCCCAAGACCACCCACTCTCCTCACACCACCCACACCTCCCAAGACCACCCACTCTCCTCACACCACCCAAGACCACCCACTCTCCTCACACCACCCACACCTCCCAAGACCACCCACTCTCCTCACATCACCCACACCTCCCAAGACCACCCAAAGTCCTCACACCACCCAAGACCACCCACTCTCCTCACACCACCCACACCTCCCAAGACCACCCACTCTCCTCACATCACCCACACCTCCCAAGACCACCCAAAGTCCTCACACCACCCAAGACCACCCACTCTCCTCACATCACCCATATCAGCTCACCAATCAAATATATGATACTAGTAATTTCTTTTTATTTTCATTTATTTTTTTATTTTTTTGCAGAATCACCAGTGGCCAGCAAAACGGATCAACAGCCGTGCGTCATCGAGACCTCCTCTGCCGTGACCAGAACTCCGAGCCCGTGCCGTGACCAGCTACGTCGAGACCGTGGGCTAAGGCAGACGTCTTGCCAGGTATGTTTGAACATTCATTCTTAATTTAATGCCACATCTCACACCACCCACACCACCCAAGACCACCCACTCTCCTCATACCACCCACACCTCCCAAGACCACCCAAAGTCCTCACACTACCCAAGACCACCCACTCTCCTCACACCACCCACACCTCCCAAGACCACCCACTCTCCTCACATCACCCACACCTCCCAAGACCACCCACTCTCCTCACACCACCCAAGACCACCCACTCTCCTCACACCACCCACACCTCCCAAGACCACCCACTCTCCTCACATCACTCACACCTCCCAAGACCACCCACTCTCCTCACACCACCCAAGACCACCCACTCTCCTCACACCACCCACACCTCCCAAGACCACCCACTCTCCTCACATCACCCATATCAGCTCACCAATCAAATATATGATACTAGTAATTTCTTTTTATTTTCATTTATTTTTTTTTTTTTGCAGAATCACCAGTGGCCAGCAAAACGGATCAACAGCCGTGCGTCATCGAGACCTCCTCTGCCGTGACCACCCGAACCAGCTACCCAAGGTCTTGAGGTATGTTTGAACGCCACATCTCACACCACCCACACCTCCCAAGACCACCCAAAGTCCTCGACCACCCACTCTCCTCACACCACCCAAGACCACCCACTCTCCTCACACCACCCACATTCTCCTCACATCACCCACACCACCCAAGACCACCCACTCTACACCTCCAAGACTTCTTGAATACTCCACAGACTACACCCAACGCACCCAGGTGAATGCATGTTCGGCAGCTCTTGAGTCTTGAAATTAGGTTACATAGAATTTATAGTCTAATTAGGTACACATTTTACAAATATTACACTTGAAAAAAAGAATGGTTAACTTGAGTGTCTGGCGCAGAAAAGCGTTTGTCGTGCAGTTCCGACACACTTATTTTAGCCTGGTTTTGCGTACGCCAGACGAATCTGGTGAAAACCTGGCGGAATTACTGACAGCCAAAAAATTTTTTCAATCGGTTGAACCGTGAAGGACCGGTTTGTTGTATATTCGCCTGAAATCATGAAAGAAATCTTGGGAAAATCCGGGAAAAATTCTGCAAAGGTTACGTTAAAGGTACTGGGAACCTTCTCCACAAAGTTAAAAATTCGCCAAAATCCGGTTCCCTTGGTTTCAAATGAAAGCATAGGATGTCCTCTTGCCGAAACCGAACCCGGATTTGGCCTCTAGGAACAGCAACCAAGGAAGTTGTTGTCTTCTTATTCCAAAATTGACAAACATACGGACCCAACCCTGCAACAGTTTGATTGTAAAATATCTGTAACTAAAATCTTGGTGCAAAAGCTCTGGTTGATGTGCACCGAGAGCCACACAATTTCTCACGAAAGAGCTATACTACTTATTTTTTCATAAAATAATTAGGGTTGCCTTAAGGTCTCATTTGAATGAACGTCACTTTGAAATAACACTTGTCCTCGGTCCTAACCTGGTCGCAGCACCTAAGAGGACCTAATAAAAAAAAGTTATTTATAACAAAAAACTACTTGGTTTTTTTTGTGTACTAATTATTTTATTCCAGCAAAATCAATCATGGCTGACGAAGCTGCCGTAGAATTTCTACGAAAATATAACCTAGAACGTCTCGCAGAATGTTTTGCGAAGGTTGGAGCTAATCGAGATCATTTTCGCTATTTGCGGAACAACCTTGTGGAGCTGATGCTGATACTTCCGGTGCTGGATGATAGAGCAAAGTTTGTTGAGGCATTCGATTCTGAAGAGGCATCCGCATCAGATGCGATTGAGGCCCCATCACCCAGTGCTCCGTTGACAGTACGCGCTGTAAGGATACCTAATGAGTTTGTTTGGATATCTTAGGTTGAGTCAAAAAGTTGTGAAACAATCATCGCTTTAAATTTGTTAAAATAGAGTAATTTGTATTTCTACGCATTATTGTTCAGGGTGGCCACTTAGTTCAGACAATCGCAAAATTTGTTGACATCCCACAGGAAGTCCTGAAGGTTCTCGTTGCCTTTTCGATGCTTGTGTCGATGGTGTCGACGCCGGCCAGCTCGTATAAATCGTCGGTCGGGTACCACGGGTCCAGGTTGTGCACCATCTTGAGCAGCTTGTTCTGCTTCACCTGGAATCGCTTACGGTGCGATTTGGCGCAGTTGCCCCAGACCGCAGCAGCGTAGGTCAGCATTGGACGGATGATGCACTTGACCACGAGCAACTTGTTCTTGATGCCCAGCTTCGACCGCCGATTTAGCAGGGAGTAGAGCGCTTTGGTGGAACGATCGATTATGTAGTTCACGCGCTTGTCGTACTTCAGCTTCTTGTCATGTACCACACCCAGGTACCTGACCTCGTCGTCCCACGTCGCAGGCTGGCCGTTGACGCTGATCGATCTGCGGGGAAGGTGCCGAGCAGCACGCCTCCTTCCGGAAGATTGTTAAAAAGGGTTTTTTTTGCAAGAAAACCTACCATGTTATACATTTTCAGAAATGTATTAAAAAGACCTTTCCAATGAGCCCAAATCATTGAAGATCTGACAACCCTATCAAAAGTTATTAGCACTTAAGTGTTATTTATACACTTTTTGGAGGCCGTATCTCAGATATTTCAATGAAAATGATATCCGGTCCCTTATGCAATCCCTCGTTAGTTAGATAATCGAAAGACCTTTCAATCCGATCAAAATAAATGAGTTATAAAGTTGATTACTTAAACATGTTAAGGAGGAATGTTGCTATTTTTGCTGAATGTATTGACTTAAGGAATGTGAGGAAGGCACTAACCACCTAAAGGTGGATAAAGTAACGTTTTTCTGATAATTTGCGTAATGTTTTCCAACTTTAATTCAACCTATGGTATTCAAACAAATGCTTTCATCGATTAAAGTTTTTTTTACATAAATCTTATTACAGAATTTAGAAACGATATGCCAAATGAATGATGAAGGCAAAAAGTTTTGGCGGCAGGCGCAAGTTAAGTTTGGGAAGCCCGAAAGGGAGATGCTTGCTCCGATCATAACTGCATATTTTTACAAAATCGCGAGCGGTTCGATTAACCAACAAATGTTTAATGAAATGTTCGAAATCATACGCAGTCAGTTCCCGTCTGAAACGAACAAGCACATTTGGTACGTCGGTGGTAACCACCCACAAGGCTTCCTTTACGAAAGTTATCGACGTCTACAAACTAAAGCAAAACAAACAGGTAATAAAAACCAGAAGAAGAAGAAGGTTGCCAATGTACTTAAGCATGATGCACGAAAGACCGAAGCTAACAAAACTTGGCATGACTTAAGTGAGGAAGAAAAGGATGCATGCAGCAGTAAGATATAATCTAATAATCTCTTTTGGGATTTTTTTTATTTTAACGGGTTTTTACGGTGTTTATGAATGGTCCCTCCTTTATTGATATGTGTTAAGGAAGTATTACACTACGCCAAAATCAAACAAACAAATTTGTTGACAGTTTGCCTACTTTAGTTTGCAGAAACGTCTGCCTGCATACATTTAGTTTTGCGAATTTGACGCAAACAAGTTTGCAAGTTAGGCAAACTGTCAAACACACAAAAAAAGTGCGAGTTTGTTTGTTTGTTTGCCATAGTCTAATAGCTCCTTTATTTGTTTGGTTTACTTGTTTTCTTCTATCCTTCTTTGTAAATTTCTAATGTATGTTATCTATGATGTATGATTTCATGAAATATTTATTTAAAAATATTTATAACGTGTGCTTGTATGTTTGTATTTATGTTTGTTGTAATTAGTGATTATGTCCATATTGGGTCCATTTTTCTCCAAGACTTGGACGTAAGAGACTGAAAGTGAGGAGATAGAAAAAAGTTCTATGATTTCTTTATTGTAATAACTTTAACAAAAAAAAAAATAAGGACTGTGTTTTGATTTATTCCATCTCACTTTCAATTGAATTGGTTGATGCTCGCGCGGGTTTTACAAAATCTTTTGAAATTTTCAGAATAAATACAGCAGTTGTTCGGTAACTGGCTGCTTTTTACCTAGGCGCTCGATAACTGGGCCGTAGCCCAGTTAAAAAGCAGACAAACTTCAAAAAACCAAAACAAATTAGAATTACCGAGGGGGTAATTGGAAGCAACAATTATGTTCAATAACAGGCTTGCCACACGTACAGATATTTTGGTTTCAGCCCAGTTAACGAGCAGCATTAGGTGACTGGGTATAAGTACAAGCTGTGTATTGGAAAATATTGTCACTTTCGTAGAAAACATACTTTTGATCTACTATCACTTGTCTGGCAAAATCTTAAAACTAATGAAGGATTAACCTCGTATTATTGTAAATTGTAGTATAATTTTAATAATACATTATGATGAAAATTTCAAAAGGTATTTTTTTAAAGCAAACGCCAACTCGTTTAATTTTGAATTACAAATTTTTGAAAAGTTTCATAACTTTCCTTTCCGGGTTCGCAACGACTGATTAAACTGACCAACAAAAAATGTCAAAAATGATTGCGAAGTTTCAACTTGAGTGGAAAAATGAAGTTTAGGATCCCCAGACTCAAGCGCATTTTCCAAAAATATTTAGATAGGGTTTTTCTCCAAAGTTTGTATGAAGACTCAGGGCGGTACGTCGTTGTTGCATACAAGCAAAAATTGCATGCAGTATGTGAGCACTAACTCTCCATACAAACTTTGGAGAAAAACCATTCGGCCCTATCTAAATATTTTTGAAAAATTCAAAATGCACTTGAGTCTGGGGACCCCAATGTTCATGCTTTCCCTAGAGTTGAGGCTGCGCAGAAATTTTGTTGGTCGGTGTTATTTTAAATCTTCCTGTCTGTTGTTGTAATTTTACGCGTGTGTGTGTGTGTGTGTGTGTGTGTGTGTGTGTGTGTGTGTGTGTAAATTTCCCTCGATTTTTTGAATGGAAAATTGTATTACTTTATTGTAGGTGCTAAATTGATGCTAAGCACCATTCCATACAACGAAATTGCTGAAATTTTTGAATCATGGGATGCCTCTTATCCTATTCGACGATTCGAAATAATGTCTGGTAATTTTAAGATCGAAGATTACAACGTGTTGAACAATTTCACGAAAGCGCACGACCTGGTAAGCAACATACAAAAGCATAGTTAAGGGGCGTCTAATTAAAACGTAACGTTCAATCACTGACGAACCGACGTGCCGCTAAAAGTTCAAATTTGACCGAACTTTTCCATCTTCCTTCTCACTCACCCTCAGTGATCAGCGATTGTCAAACGCACGGTCAAATGCGTAGCTGCTGCAAAGGGCAAAAACCTTTCTTAAACTATTTTATTTTGCAAAATCTTGGGAAAAGTTATTAATTCCAAAAAAAATATCCAATTTGTCAGTGTTTACGAAGAGTTTAGAATTTCCGTTTCATAATCAAATGCAAAGCAATCCACTTTAGAATATAGATAGAAGGCGTTTTCAGGCAAGGCGTTTAATAAACAATCTTACACATATCAGTTCTTTCCACTTATTGTCCCTGCATTTTTCGCAGCACGGGAACAGTTGCGGTGGCTAAATGTCAAACTCTAATTTTGACATTCACTCAAGAAGACAAAAGCAGGAAGAAGGGAAGAAGAATGCGATCAAAAATGATCGAGAAATTTGTACCTGGTAGTACGTCAGTTCGTCAGTGGTTCAATTTGAGACTCTCTGTAAAAAAAAATCGTATGCAACGTATTCCCCGTAACGAATTAAAACACGCTCAGTAAACTGCCGCTTGAAGCAAGTCCGTAACATATGATAACTTATTTCTTTACTGTCGTTCTACTCATAATTGTCTCATGTTATTTTGAGACGATTTTGACTTTTGACATTTTTAAGTTTTAAAAACAACACCAAGTCTGTTTGTCCCATCGATACACTTCTACGCATCATAGTATTTTCTTTCACGGAATCTCTTGTTTAGCCTTCGGGAAGTCGCGTGTTTTCGCCTTTCTTACAAGTGCCCTTACAAACTGTGTACAAAGTACACGTACGCGACCTCCGGTGGGTTAGAGAAGATTTATTTCTGTTTTACCTATTGTATAGCAAGCGGATCACAAATAAGAGTGATAAACTACTGATTGGGGTGATTAGGGACACAAAGGGCGAATGGGACAATTATGCGTAGAACGGCAGTTTACTACTTGGAATTTCGAAAGAGACAGCTGTTGCCAAGAAAATCAGTGAAACTTTAAATCACATTTGAAATGGACTTGCTTCGCGTAAAGCCATTCGCGGTTTCAACTAAAAACTAATTTAATTACAGATCACGAAAGACTTCACTCGACTTCATGGAAAAATGTCCAATATTGCAGCAAAAATTCCAGTTTTTGTGAAAAAATTCAATAAAATTTTCCATGATTATCGAAAATTGATCAAAGACGACACCGAACTCTGCGATGAGATCATTAAAACATTTAGCCATGATCCGCCGGTCAATGGTTTGCATTTTTGTGCTGTTTGTTAAATGTGTATTTATTGAATATCTTAACTTCTTTCCAGACCATTCAATTTTCTTGATTTTTTACACATTGCCGTTGCTTTTGAGAGAAAATTTCGTTTACCGTGGAGGTAAACGGATGCGTCCGACTTTGTTCATGTCGCGTAATGCGTACATAACTATCATACCAGTAAGTCGAATTATCATTAGGTGCCATCCACAAATGACGTACAATTTTGTTTGTTACATTTAATTAAAACTCGTGTCTGTTCAGCTACGTTCTTTAAATTCACATCGACCAGTCTTCTTTTCAAGGCCTCTACCCCTCTTCCTTTAAGCATTTGTTCCAATACAGTAGTTGTTCGGTAACTGGGCGTTGTTTAACTGGGTTGCTTTTTAACTGGGCATAGCCCAGTTAAAAAGCAGACAATCGTCAAAAAACCAAAACAAACCAAAATGACCGAGGGGTTAATGGATGCAGAAATCATATTCAATAAATAAAACAACTTTTTTCAAACTGTTGTTTAATTTCAAGTTACAATTAAAGAAATGTGAAAAGTAAGCATTGTAAATAAATTTGAGTAACTTTTATTTTTATATTTCATCTGGAAAATATTATGCATCGGTGGTCCCCTCGTAATTTTTTGTTCAGCCCAGTTAACGAGCAACATTCGGTGACTGGGCTACGTTCTTAGCCCAGTTACCGAACAACTACTGTATATATTCCATCTTTCCACAAAAATGTTACGTCATTTATGGATGACGCATTAAAACATTCAGCAACAAGAAAAAAAAAGTGGATAAGCATTTGACAGCTAGAACTATTTTTGCAAATTCCAAAACAATACGTAACATTTTCACAAAACTCGAAATGTTCAACTATAGCTGACCTCTGCGGGTTTTGTAAAATAGTTGCCTGTTGCCTTTGAATTTGCCTTATATTCCTAGCTCCTAAATTGCTTATGCGCCCTTTTAAAATGTTGCTCCAGAATTGACATAATGATTGCGTATTATTTATTTAATCTTACTTTTTACAGACGGAAGCTACGCTTACTGAGACTATAGAAACAACAAGGAAAAAAGCGCAGGATCGACAAACTACTGTGCAACCATTCATTGTTGCGGTAGGATCAATCGAAAACATAAAAAAATACTTCGTTGTTTTCGACGACTTGCTCCTTCCTTGTTCAAGAGCAATCGAAGCTGTTGATATTCATTACAAACTTCACGATGTCTTCAATTTGTTGTATGCAGCTGAGTGTCAAACCGTACTACATTTCACGCAAAAATTTTTCTACGGTCAGCAGTATGAAGAAGACTCAATCCGGCCGCACGTGGAAGAGCTTATCAGTGACATTCTGAATCCGTGAAAGAATGATTATAAAATAAACTAAAAAAATGAAATAAAAATATACACTTAACCGCAACTGTGAGTTTTCTTTTAAACACTGAACGCCCAAATTAGAAATTCTTTAACCTGGTGAAACCCAAAACGCACTGGTTTAACGGGTTAAGGATCTGAAAGCCATAATTCCCGATCGGCCATTTGGCGGCCATGTTTGTTATAGAAAATCATTCAAATCTTGAATCAGAAAGTGATTATATCTGGTTCTAGCTGGTTTTTTCTGACTGACCGCCCGATATATCAGCCAACATTATTCGCAGGGTCGGGCTCGATCATCAGGACACTGCAGGGTTGCGAATGAGCGAGCGCTCACGAAAAGCGTGCTCGCTCCAGCTGGAGCGTGAGTTCTTATCAGGTAGCTCGTGCTCGCTCACGAGCGTTTTGCGCTCACGTGAGCAGGTGAGCCAAAGTAGGTAGTTGTTGAAGCATCTGCCTGTTTGAAACGAAGTTTCTAGAACTATCTCAGCACAGGCAGCAAAAACAATCAAGAAAGTGGTCAAACAAACAAAAGAAAGCATTAAAATGGATTTTGTCGGCGAACCGTAATATACGTTCTATTTAAATTCAGAAATGGTACGTAAATATTCAAACAGCTGTAACAGCTGTTGTAGGCATTTTTTAGGACTATTGAGAAAAAAATAGGTACACAAAAAAAAATGCAGATTTCTTAATCAACTTTTTTTTCACCATTTTCGAGATTTTTTTATATGTTTTAGGGGACGAAAATCCGTAACTTTTGAGCCATAGCGAAACATGGTCAAAAAATCTGCCGCCGTGCTATGAATTTCGAAGTTTCACGCAAAAACAAGTTTGACATTATTTTTAATGCAAAATTGAATTTGCAATCGAAAAGTGCTCTACAGATTTTTTGATAAAAGGCTCCGTTTTCAAGATATAGCCACCGAAAGTTTGATTTTAGTGAAATATTTGCAGTATTATTTTTTTTTAAATAGTGACCATGAGTGAACATTTCTAAAAATATTTTTTTTTATAGTTAAGAAAATTTGCTATAAAATAATTGTCTAAGAGACATTGAAGATTTGACCTCGGGTTGCTGAGATAGAGCCGCTTTAAGAAAAAGAAACACGAAAATTGGTCCTAATGGTCCGATTTTCAATGTTAATACATCAAACATTCGTGAAATTTTTCGATCTTTTCGATACAAATATTTTGAAATGTTTTAAATCAAGACTATCATTTTAAAAGGGCCAAACATTGAGTATTACGCCCATTTAAAATGCTAGTCTTGATTTAAAATTTACAAAATACTTTTTTCGAAAAGATCTGAAAATTTTACGAATGTTTCATGTTTTAACATTGAAAAACGGACCATTAGTTGCTGAGATATCGTCATTAGAAAATGGTGGGTTGTTTTGGTGAGATTTAGAAAACTTCAATTTTCGTGTTTCTTTTTCTTAAAGCGGCTCTATCTCAGCAACCCGAGGTCCAATCTTCAATGTCTCTTAGACAATTATTTTATAGCAAATTTTCTGAACTTTTCAAACAAAAAAAAAAATAGAATTGGTCACTCATGGTCACTGTTTTTAAAAATTAAAAAACTGCAAATATTTCGCTAAAATCAAACTTTCGGTGGCTATATCTTGAAAACGGAGCCCTTTATCAAAAAATCTGTAGAGCACTTTTCGATTGCAAATTCAATTTTGCATTAAAACATAATATCAAACTTGTTTTTGCATGAAACTTCGATTTTTTCCAAAAATCACTTGTTTTTCAAAAAATCATAACTCGGCGGCAGATTTTTTGACCATGTTTCTCTATGGCTCAAAAGGTGCGGATTTTGTCCCCTTAAACATATTAAAAAATATCGAAAATCAAAAAAATACATATTTTGGGAAATTGAGTTTTAGTGAAAAAAAAGTTGATTAAAAAATCTGCAATTTTTTTTTTCGTGTACCTATTTTTTTCTCAATATTCCTCAACAATATCTACAACAAATCAAAAAATACAAATAAAATCCATTTCCGGTTTTGGTAGCGAATTGCTCAGCTAGCTCGCGCAGCGCTCCTCCTCACGAATGAGCGAAAAGTGAGCGCTCACGAGCGCGTGGGGAACGCAACACTGGGACACTGTGACGAGAAGTTCGTCATTTTTGGGTTAAAGAAGAAAAAAAACATTTCTGGTGGAATTTTTCACCATCTCCTCCATTGCTAATTTAATAATTATTTAGGCCAAAGAACCCCCTTCTTGTTAAGACTTTTAATCTAACAATCTAACAATATAGAATGTAAAATGTAGCATGCGTGTGTTTGTTGATAAATAATAAATGTGTTATTTCATTTCACAGGGCTTTCCGAAAAGTTTGCTGATTTTAGAAACATTTAAAAATGTTTATATGCCCAGATTGCGCAATTAGTTTTGGTACAAGACTCGATTTTGTAGATCACGTTCAAACTCATTGCAAAAATGTCTATACTTGTTTTTGTTATCAAGATTTCAATCAAATTTCACGTTTTCGTAGACATTTTCTTCGCACATGCACTGTAGTAGGCAACAACAACGAAGTAGTTGAAGAAAACATTGAAAACATACCAGGTGAGCAATTAGAAGAAGGAGAACAAATTTACAATAATCATAATGAGGATGGAGAATTCAGTGACAGTGATGAAGAATATGAAGAATTAGAGCAAGAGGTTCATAGTTTAGATGAAATATGGATGAAACTTTTGTTGAAGCTACTCAGTGATAGTGTTCTTAGCAGAAAAAAAGGCTTAGATTTTATCAAAGAACTGCAATCGTTTTCATCGGAGCTTTTGTCAAATATCGTAGAGCAAACAAGAAATTTTATTCGTCCTGAAAATATAGAAGATTTCATCAAAATCATTGATGGATACAAAAAACAGTTCCAAGTTAGTACTGAAGAAAGCGTACAGAAAATGCTTAATTCTAACAATTTATACATAGAACCAAACATTGATATCATAAGTAATGAAGTGCTCCCGAAGACAGTAGGCGGGCAGCGAGTATTAGGTAGAAAACCAGAAAATGTCGTTAATATGAATCTGCAATTCGCTCTAAAATTGTTTTTTGAGCGTAAGAATTTACTGGAGCTTACACTAAAAAACATTGATAAGTTACAAAATGATACATCTGGAAAAATTAGAAATTACATTCAGAGTATTGCATGGCTGGAAAAGAAATCTCAACTTCCAATTAATAGAATATATTTACCAATATTTTTGTACAATGATGATTTTGAGCCAGATAACCCTTTAGGCGCTCATAAGGGAAAAAATGCTCAATGCGCTTTCTATTTGTCTTGCCCTGTCATTCCCAAACGCTTTCGAGCCAAATTGAGCAGTCTTATTCCAGCAATGTTCGTGAAATCAAGTTTGAAAAAAGTAAAGCCAGAGATTTTATTTAAAACACTGATACAAAATTTAACGGAGTTACAAACCACCGGCATCGAAATTTCTACCGATAGTCGAACTATCAAAATTTATCCAGTTCTTTGTGGATTTACTGGCGATAATCTTTCCTTAAATTATATAGGTGGTTTTACCACTGGTTTTAATTCGACATATTACTGCCGGTCATGCAAATCACACAAAGATGAAATGAAACAAATGCTAGAAGAAAATGAGAACACATTGAGGAACGATGAACAGTACTTAAGAGATGTGGAAGAAAATAACACAGAAACGACGGGAATCGATTTTAAATGTCCATTTATCGAAATACCACACTTCAATGTTATCAATTCGATGACTTTTGACCCAATGCACGATTTTGCAGAAGGATTTGCCCATTTACCGTTGCAATGGCGTTGCGTAAGATTATCCAAAATCATGATATTTTAAACTTAAAAGTTTTAAACCAGCGTAAAGATTTGTTTAACTATGGCATGTATAAAAAAGTAACATTCCTGAAAAATTACTAAATATCACTTGCAAAGGAATATTTAAAAATGTCATCAAACGAAATGTTTACATTTTTATATTTTCTTCCTATGATGTTAGGCGATTTAATTGCAGAAAATACTCCTGAATGGGATTATCTTTTATTACTCCGTCGGATAGTATTTTTTACATTCAAACCTTCATTTTGTTTGGAAGATATACAAAAATTGAAAGAAATGATTGCTAATCATCACAGAATGTACATTGCATTGTTTGAAAAACCGTTGAAACCGAAAATGCATTTTCTTACGCACTACCCCTCAGCTATTTTGAAATTTGGTCCGTTAGAAAATACTGACTGTAGGCGCTTTGAAAGCAAGAATCGAGATGTTAAACAGTACGTAAGAAATACCTTTAATCGAAAAAACTTAAGTAAATCTATTGGGATAAAGGAAACGTACAAATCAGCTTATCATTCGTACCTTGTCTACCAAGAACATGAATTTAGATTATTTAGAGCAAGATATGTAACAGTTGAATCATTAGAAACGACAAATGGCATTGAAGTTGTTCCAGGAGAAATTTTTCTTTTTTCATTTAGTGGAATTTTTGATGATATTAAGTTTAATCAAGATTCATGCTTTAAAGTGGGCGAAACTTTTGTAAAAGTTCGATCACTTTTCGTTAAACACAATTCTTGCTATGCAATTGTAAGAAAGCTTAAAGTTTTAGAATTCAACAATCAAATGGATTGTTATTACATAGATGAAAATGATGATGAAGACAGTGCATTTTGCTTCAATTTATGTGAAATCGACAATTTTCCACAAACAATTCATCATTTAAACAATGACAAATTGGGATTATTCGATCCACAATATATGTATTAAATTTAACATTCATAGATTATTTTTTATTTAGATAGGATTTTAGAAAGTAAATAAGGAAAACAATGAATAGAAATAAGTTTAAGAATAGATCCCAATCCATAAAAAAACCCTTTCCTAAGAAATATTGTATCCTACTAACCCCGAGAAAACCGCGGGTAATCGGTTTCCCAAATTAATTCATTAGAATAAGGAATTGAAAAATCAAAGCAAAACAAAACCATCAGTGAAACAGGAATTTGCCAGGTAAGTTTCAGAAAAAATTGTAAAATATTGTATGTTTCCAGTCAAACATAATTCATGAATCTAAACATATTTTTCCTACAGATCATTCTAAGAAATCAATGGACAGGACGACGACATAAAATGTTTGGTAAACACATTTTGAAAACATTGTTTATTAGGTTTAACGCCGTGACGTCATTTGACAGCTCACGTGCATTGTTTACATGGTCTTTGTCGGTTACAAGTCCATGTAAAAGTGCACGCCATTCTAACCTGCAATTCTAGTCGGCGTAAAACCTAATACATTTACTTATATGATTCCTAATGTGCCAAATGTGTCTAAATCTTTTTCGCAGAACGCAAGACCGGTGGAGCGACGACTGACGAAAAATAACCAGAGGATGAAACGAAGATCTCCAACCTGGACCTGGACCTGGACGGCATGCTGGACAAGCCGCCTTGCCGGATGTGACAATATCCCTAACCTTGACCGGGACAGCTGGATGGGACGAAACTTGCGACCAGCACCAAAATTCTGATGGTTTTGGTAAGAACAATTTGAGAACTTTTTGTTTTTTAAGCTTTTCAAATTCGCAAAACGTTTGTTCATCTTCTTCACAGATGTTACGACCTGCCCGGTGCGACCTGGACCTGGACTAGCTCGACGAGATGACCATCCCGGACAACCTGTACAAGGACCTGGATGGCTGGGGGCATCCAATCTGGACCTGGACTTGGACGGCGTGCAGGACGTGATGCCTTGCCGATGGGTCCACCCGGAGTTTGACCTAGACGGCTAGCTGGTTGGTTTCGGTAAGAGCAATTTAATAATATCTTCATTTTTAAGTTCTTCCAATGTGCAAAACGTTTGTTTATCTTCTTCACAGATGTTACGACCTGCCCGGTGCGACCTGAACCTGGACTAGCTCGACGAGATGACCATCCCGGACAACCTGTACAAGGACCTGGATGGCTGGGGGCATCCAATCTGGACCTGGACTTGGACGGCGTGCGGGACGTGATGCCTTGCCGATGGGTCCACCCGGAGTTTGACCTAGACGGCTAGCTGGTTGGTTTCGGTAAGAGCAATTTAATAATATCTTCATTTTTAAGTTTTTCCAATGTGCAAAACGTTTGTTTATCTTCTTCACAGATGTTACGACCTGCCCGGTGCGACCTGGACCTGGACTAGCTCGACGAGATGACCATCCCGGACAACCTGTACAAGGACCTGGATGGCTGGGGCATCCAATCTGGACCTGGACTTGGACGGCGTGCGGGACGTGATGCCTTGCCGATGGGTCCACCCGGAGTTTGACCTAGACGGCTAGCTGGTTGGTTTCGGTAGGAGCAATTTAATAATATCTTCATTTTTAAGTTTTTCCAATGTGCAAAACGTTTGTTTATCTTCTTCACAGATGTTACGACCTGCCCGGTGCGACCTGGACCTGGACTAGCTCGACGAGATGACCATCCCGGACAACCTGTACAAGGACCTGGATGGCTGGGGGCATCCAATCTGGACCTGGACTTGGACGGCGTGCAGGACGTGATGCCTTACCGATGGGACCACCCGGAGTTTGACCTAGACGGCTAGCTGGTTGGTTTCGGTAAGAGTAATTTAATAATATCTTCATTTTTAAGTTCTTCCAATGTGCAAAACGTTTGTTTATCTTCTTCACAGATGTTACGACCTGCCCGGTGCGACCTGGACTTGGACTAGCTCGACGAGATGACCATCCCGGACAACCTGTACAAGGACCTGGATGGCTGGGGGCATCCAATCTGGACCTGGACTTGGACGGCGTGCAGGACGTGACCTGCCCGGTGCGACCTGGACCTGGACTAGCTCGACGAGATGACCATCCCGGACAACCTGTACAAGGACCTGGATGGCTGGGGGCATCCAATCTGGATCTGGACTTGGACGGCGTGCAGGACGTGATGCCTTACCGATGGGACCACCCGGAGTTTGACCTAGACGGCTAGCTGGTTGGTTTCGGTAAGAGTAATTTAATAATATCTTCATTTTTAAGTTCTTCCAATGTGCAAAACGTTTGTTTATCTTCTTCACAGATGTTACGACCTGCCCGGTGCGACCTGGACCTGGACTAGCTCGACGAGATGACCATCCCGGACAACCTGTACAAGGACCTGGATGGCTGGGGGCATCCAATCTGGACCTGGACTTGGACGGCGTGCAGGACGTGACCTGCCCGGTGCGACCTGGACCTGGACTAGCTCGACGAGATGACCATCCCGGACAACCTGTACAAGGACCTGGATGGCTGGGGGCATCCAATCTGGACCTGGACTTGGACGGCGTGCAGGACGTGACCTGCCCGGTGCGACCTGGACCTGGACTAGCTCGACGAGATGACCATCCCGGACAACCTGTACAAGGACCTGGATGGCTGGGGGCATCCAATCTGGACCTGGACTTGGACGGCGTGCAGGACGTGACCTGCCCGGTGCGACCTGGACCTGGACTAGCTCGACGAGATGACCATCCCGGACAACCTGTACAAGGACCTGGATGGCTGGGGGCATCCAATCTGGACCTGGACTTGGACGGCGTGCGGGACGTGACCTGCCCGGTGCGACCTGGACCTGGACTAGCTCGACGAGATGACCATCCCGGACAACCTGTACAAGGACCTGGATGGCTGGGGGCATCCAATCTGGACCTGGACTTGGACGGCGTGCAGGACGTGACCTGCCCGGTGCGACCTGGACCTGGACTAGCTCGACGAGATGACCATCCCGGACAACCTGTACAAGGACCTGGATGGCTGGGGGCATCCAATCTGGACCTGGACTTGGACGGCGTGCGGGACGTGATGCCTTGCCGATGGGTCCACCCGGAGTTTGACCTAGACGGCTAGCTGGTTGGTTTCGGTAAGAGCAATTTAATAATATCTTCATTTTTAAGTTTTTCCAATGTGCAAAACGTTTGTTTATCTTCTTCACAGATGTTACGACCTGCCCGGTGCGACCTGGACCTGGACTAGCTCGACGAGATGACCATCCCGGACAACCTGTACAAGGACCTGGATGGCTGGGGCATCCAATCTGGACCTGGACTTGGACGGCGTGCAGGACGTGATGCCTTGCCGATGGGTCCACCCGGAGTTTGACCTAGACGGCTAGCTGGTTGGTTTCGGTAAGAGCAATTTAATAATATCTTCATTTTTAAGTTTTTCCAATGTGCAAAACGTTTGTTTATCTTCTTCACAGATGTTACGACCTGCCCGGTGCGACCTGGACCTGGACGGCTGGCTGGACGATCCGCCAGATCGTTGATACGAAGGCACCCAACCTGGACCTGGACGAGCCGCCAGGCCGATGGGACAAAATCCCAACCACGACCGGGACGGCTGGCTGGAGGGGCTGGATGGCCCGAAGACTTGCGGCCAGCGCAAAAATGCGATTGGTTTTGGTAAGAACAACTTAAGAACTTTTTGTTGTTTTACCTTTTCTAATGTGCAAAATGTATGTTTATCTTCTTCGCAGATCATAAACCTGGTGCGACCTCGACCTGGGCCGACGTTGACTAGCCTGGACGGACGGACTCGGAAAGGCAATTGTGGGAAGAGCTGTCTGGACCGGTGGAAGGGGGCTTAAAATAAAGTTTATGTAATTTTGAAATAAAGTTTCACATTCACGCATTTATTTACGCTTATTTTGTGATACTTGCCCAGTCAATTCCATTCGAATTCTGAGCGGAATTCGATTCGAATTGTATAAGAATTCGTTTCAAACGCAACAATCGGTATGAGCACGGATCCGGTTGTTGCGTTCGAAACGAAATTCTTATCCGATTCGAATCGAATTCCGTTTCAGAATTCGAATTGAGTTGACTGGATGGTCCGATTAAGAAATAACAGTTCTCACCACCAGATGTCACCACTTTCTAATACATTCATTTCCACCACTAGGTGGCAGCACTGAGTAGCAAAATAATCGGTGTCACCAATACTAATACATCGATTTTCCTTCACCAATACATTGACAGATGCTTTGAGTGTGTGCGTGATTTGAGGTTTCCTGGCTTTGAAATATTTCTCGCGGTTATCCCTCTCAAGCATTGTGCGTGATTTCTCCCCTGTCCGTGGATGGAAGCAGTTCCCTCCCAATTCGGGAGGAATTTTGCACAAATTTCCGCCGATCTCGGTTGCGTGTAGTAAAGACTTCATGGCCATGTCGTATTTTTATGCTTTTGCTTTGATTTATGGCCTCACAGAAGACACGTGCCATCGAGCTCCATTTTCTTGCATCGCCACTTGAAGAAAGTCGCCTGAAGCCCCACGATGCCCGGTTGGCGGTCAACAACAAATAGGCGACACTTTTAATCCTTTTGCCGGGGACTATAAATAGCAAAAGTTCAAGTTTACGCGGGGAAAATGATGTTTGTTTTGCTATGTTTGATAACTTTGCATAACTTTGTCTTACAGAAGTGCATAACTTAAGTCGCTTAAACAAAATAACAATTTAGTTTTAAATAATAAAACAACAGTTTAATTGTCAAACCCATCAAAGTAATTTAGTGAAATTTGCAATTGTTTTCGCAATTGGTGTTGCATCAATTATGCAGTGCCGCTCGCCGCTCGAAATTGGCTCGTTCAGCACAACTCGAATCAGTTGTGCTTCTAATCTGTTAACAGTCCATAAATATTATCGCCCACTGTGGGGACCGCCAACCAGTTCCGGTGATCTACCGAGGGGACATTCATTCCACATATCACGTCGATGATATTTATTGCGATTACGGCTGTATTTATGGTTGGTCGTTCTGGGAGGCTTCATCAACCGAGCGATGATGGTCCCGGGTTCTAATCCTGGGGAATTGCTCGGACGGGTGAATGTCCCACGGTCGGGAATCGAAGGGGAGCTACCGCTGGAACCTGAGTGGTGGCCTCCGGAGATTATTTCACGCGTGACGGGTGAATTTGAGTGATTTAGTAACTATTTTGGATTAGATTGTCGTTCTAGTTACAGAATGAAAACTAAGTGGGACTGTGATAATTGAAATGACGGAATTTGATGTTTCATTTTTTCGTATATTTAGGTGCAACTAATTTGCAAAGCTTGTGTCACCCCCCTCCTTCAAAATTTGGCCGAAAAATCAAAGGGCAACACAATATTTTTACAAAAAAAAAAAAAAAAACTATCAATTTTAATCGAAATAGAAGCCTAATGGACTGTAAGCATCCTTAAATGTTTTTCCCAGCGATGTGCAGTACCGAAACCAGTTTTTTCTTCGCAATTTGTTTCCGTAAAAGAGCAACTCTCTACGAAATCGGCCGATTTCGACCATTTTTATTTTTTATATTTTTTTGATTTGGCTCAAACTTTGTGGGGGCCTTCCCTATGACCAAATAAGCTATTTTGCGTCATTGGTTCTCCCATACAAGTCTCCATACAACTTTGGCAGCTGTCCATACAAATATGGTACGTAAATATTTTAATATCTGTAACTTTTGAGTGAATTTTCTGATCAATTTGGTGTCTTCGGCAAAGTTATAGGTATTGTTGAGGACTATTGAGAAAAAAATAGGTACACGGAAAAAAAATTGCCGATTTTTTAATTAACATTTTTTTCACAAAAACTCAATTTCCCAAAATATCTATTTTTTGATTTTCGACTTTTTTTTATATGTTTTAGGGGACAAAACCCGCAACTTTTGAGTCATAGAGAAACATGGTCAAAAAATCTGCCGCCGAGTTATGATTTTTTAAAAAAAGTGATTTTTGGGAAAAATCGAAATTACATGCAAAAACGAATTTGACGTAATTTTTTAATGTAAAATTAAATTTTCAATTGAAAAGTACTTACAGATTTTTTGATAAAAATTTTCTAAGTCTCACCCAAACAACCCACCATTTCCTAATGTCAATATCTCAGCAAATAATGGTCCGATTTTCAATGTTAAAACATGAATCATTCGTGAAATTTTCAGATTTTTTCGAAAATAATATTAAAAAAAATAAATCAGGACTAACATTTCCAAAGGGCCAAACATTAAATATTACGCCCATTTAAAATGTTAGTCTTGATTGGGCTGTTTGGGCGAGACTTAGAAAATTTCAATTTTCGTGTTTCTTTTTGTTTAAGCCGCTGTATCTCAGCAACCAGAGGTCCTATCTTCAATGTATTTTAGACAATTCTATAGCAAATTTTCTGAACTTTTCAAAAATGATATTTTTAGAAATGGTCACTCATGGTCACTATTTTTAAAAATCGAAAAACTAAAAATATTTCGCTAAAATCAAACTTTCGGTAGCTATATCTTGAAAACAGAGCCTTTTATCAAAAAATCTGTAAGGTTCTTTTCGATTGGAAATTCAATTTTACATTAAAAAATTACGTCAAATTTGTTTTTGCATGAAATTTCGATTTTTCCCAAAAATCACTTATTTTTCAAAAAATCATACCTCGGCGGCAAATTTTTTGACCATGTTTCTCTATGACTCAAAAGTTGCGGATTTTTGTCCCCTATAACATAGAGACCATCCACAAACCACGTGGACACTTTTTTGGAAATCTCACCCCCCCCCCCCCCGCCCTCGTGGACAATTGTCCATACAAAAAAAATCTTTTTGTATGGATCGTGGACAATTGCCATAACCCCCTAAAGTGTCCACGTGGTTTATGGATGGTCCCATATCAAAAAATCTCAAAAATCAAAAAATACGTATTTTGGGAGATTGAGTTTTTGTGAAAAAAATGTTAATTAAAAAATCGGCAAAGTTTTTTTTCCGTAAACCCATTTTTTCTCAATAGTCCTCAACAATACCTATAACTTTGCCGAAGACACCAAATTGATCAGAAAATTCACTCAAAAGTTACAGATATTAAAATATTTACGTACCATTTTTGTATGGACAGCAGCCAAAATTGTATGAAGAACCAATGACACAAAATAGCTTCTTTGGTCATAGGGAAAGCCCCCACAAAGTTTGAGCCAAATAAAAAAATACAAATAAAATCCATTTCCGGTTTTGGTTGAGAATTGCTCAAAATGCATTTCGAAACACCTTTCTCATCCAAATGTTGGAAGTATAGCTTGCAATTTCAGGTTATTTTGTTTTGCCCTGTAGTGTATATTCTCGACATTGCTAAGAGTCGAAGAATATAAATTTCTAAAAATATTTGCAACAATTAAATACAGTTAATGCAATTCATAATGAGGCTATTCTAAATATTTTTTAAATTTATTTCAAATAATATTCAATCATTAGTTTTGACGGTTAATTTTAAGTTATGAAAAAAGTTGTAATATTCGTACGTGAGGAACTAGAAATCGTTTTCATCGTTTTCAATAGGGCCAAATCCACTATATACTATACACTAGTTTAAAATGTAAAAAATGAAATCATTTTGAACAATCCAATGTTTGAATTAAAATTATATACAACATGTCTTACCAAATAGACATTTCACCAAAGGACGTTTTGCGGGATGGACATGTGTATTTAATTTTGGCTGAATAAAATAAAAAATATGATTTTTTTGCAATTTATTTTAATAGAGCATGAGCATGAGAGACCACCCATGGTTGTCCTTCTCCGTTGCTGAACAGGACCATAATATCCCATCAGCACAACCGGTCACACGCTTCAACGATCAAATGATGTTTCCCTTATCAACAGCATGCATGAATGCGCTGAAAAGATAAAACATCACGATCATCAAAACTAGAGCCGGTGCGAATAGGAAACAGTCGTTGGCCACCAACGGCGCCCGCCATGTCAGTTTGTAGATCTCGAGGGAATGGGACGGGAATGTTAGTTAGCACAGGCTGCTACCAAGGGTGGGTTCTATACGATATCCACACCCCCGCGTGTGCCGGAAAACTACTTCTACTTGGGATTTGTTAGTGGGTAAGGGTAATGGCCAGGATTCAACATAGAGGATGATGATGCGACCCAATAATCAATAAATTTTGTTTAATGGTGTGATGTATTATGCATTCTCAAGGCAAACAGTCGGAGTATGCGGATGAGACTATTCCCGGTTATTTGGTGTTGAGTTTAGCATAAATGATTTAATCTTAGACAGCCGGCTGTGGAAAGATAAAACCAACTAAAATGCGAAAACGCGAAACCGCCCGGATCGAAATACACGCACAATCGGGGGGACAACAAAAACGGAAACGGCAACGAAAATCCTGCGCGAGGACCGCGACGCACACCGTTCAAATTCTCCAACTCAACTGTTAAACATCCCGAAACCGCCCGGATCGAAATACACACACAATCGGGGGGACAACAAAGACGGAAACGGCAACGAAAATCCTGCGTGATGACCGCGACGCGCACCGTTCAAATTCTCCAACTCAACTGTCAAACATCCCGAAACCGCCCGGATCGAAACACACACACAATCGGGGGGACAACAAAGACGGAAACGGCAACGAAAATCCTGCGCGAGGACCGCGACGCACACCGTTCAAATTCTCCAACTCAACTGTTAAACATCCCGAAACCGCCCGGATCGAAATACACACACAATCGGGGGGACAACAAAGACGGAAACGGCAACGAAAATCCTGCGTGATGACCGCGACGCGCACCGTTCAAATTCTCCAACTCAACTGTCAAACATCCCGAAACCGCCCGGATCGAAACACACACACAATCGGGGGGACAACAAAGACGGAAACGGCAACGAAAATCCTGCGCGAGGACCGCGACGCACACCGTTCAAATTCTCCAACTCAACTGTCAAACATCCCGAAACCGCCCGGATCGAAATACACACACAACCGAGTCAGAGGTGATAACCAGTGGCAAGACTACATCCAGAAACGTGATCGTGCGAACTCCCTCATCTTTGCCGCCAAGAAACGCTACGCTGATCAACATTTCGACGCCAACCTGCCAGCTAAAACATTGTGGTGTAATCTGCGGAGAGAAGGTATTCACAACAACGCCAAGAAGAACCAAGCTGCCGAAGGAACTGACGCCGACGAACTGAACAAGTTCTTCAGTGACGGTCATCGTCAGAACAGAAATCGACCACGGTGCAGATGAATTCACTTTTCGAGCCACATCCGGCGAAGAAATCTGCCGGAAAATCTACGAAATCCAGACAAACGCTACCGGCCCGGACGATATCCCGATTTCTTTCATCAAGCTGTTGTGTCCATTTGTGCTTCCCATCCTTACGCATCTGTTCAACGAAATTATAATGACCAAAGTGTTCCCGGAGTGCTGGAAAAAGGCCATCATCACCCCCATTCCGAAGCAGTCGAACCCAGCCCAGCCGAAGGATTTCCGGCCGATCAGCGTTCTGCCAGCGGTTTCAAAAGTGTTGGAGAAAATATTGCTGTCGCAGATCGCTGAAAACCTCGACAACCCCAACGCTCCTCTGTTGGCTGGACAACAATCTGGTTACCGGAAAGGACACAGCACAACCACCGCACTAGCCAAGGTAACCCACGACCTATACGAGAATCTTGACAACGGTCGCTGCACCGTAATGGTTCTCGTGGATTTCTCCCTCGCGTTCAATTGCGTTAAGCACCAAAAATTAAGAACGAAGCTGCAAAGCGAATTCCGATTCTCTCGAGCGGCGTGCGATCTGATATCGTCCTTCCTTGCGCGAAGGAAACAATCGGTTCGGCTTGCAGACACATTGTCAGGAGAGCGCGATGTCCCCGACGGCACACCGCAGGGTTCATGCCTCAGCGCGTTGCTGTTTCGCTTATACATTAACAGCCTCCCATCGACCCTAAAATGCAGCTATCATCTTTACGCCGATGACCTACAAGTTTACACTTCCGGTCCATCTTCTGATGTCGACACACTTGTACGGGCCATCAACGAAGATCTTGAGGCGATAGCGCGCTGGGCAGACGCAAACTGGCTTGCGCCCAATCCGAAAAAAAACCCAGGCGATCGTTTTTTGCAAGACCGGGATCGTCGAACCACAAACAAACATCACCTTCTGTGGACAAACTGTTCCGCTGTCGGAGACCGTAGTCAACCTTGGGCTCAAATTGGATCGGAACCTGACGTGGAAGCCTCAAGTGAACGATGTGGTGATGAAAACGTACAATGTGCTACGAACTTTCCGCCGGTTTGGCTCGGTACTGTCAACGCAGACTAGACTCAAGTTGGTGCAAGCGGTGGTGATGCCGATCTTCTCCTACGGCGATATCATCTACACTCCGGGCCTGTCAGCTGCACTGAAAGGACAGCTACATCGCTGCTTCAAGTCGGCCGTACGGTTCGTCTACGGCCTCCGACGACGAGACACAACAGCGGCTGTTCGCGACAACATCCTGGGAGTAGATTTGCCGTCCAATCAACGCCTAAGGATCTGCTGCTTCATGCGGCAAGCGTACCACGGCAGCCTTCCCGAGTACATCCAGCAGCACGTGCAGCGAGGACAACTGGAACGAGCGCGCTGTTTCATCATCCCCAGACACACTACTTCCAGTGGGAAAAGTGTACTGGTGTACGGAGCCACTTGCTGGAACGGATTGCCGATCGAGGCAAAGACAAAAACAACCCTATTTTCGTTTAAAAGCTGTGTTAAACAACTAGTTTAAGCCTTCCGCATCTAACTTGGATTTTTAGCTTTATTTGGAACCATTTGGTTGGTTTATTTATCTCCGTTTTCTATCTTAAAGTTACCTCCTTAACCTGATAAAAAGTTGTAAACTAACAGGCTCTCGTCACAAATAAACAATCAATTACAATTACAATTACACAATCGGGGGGACAACTAAGACGGAAACGGCAACGAAAATCCTGCGCGAGGACCGCGACGCACACCGTTCAAATTCCGTTTTTTAAAGTTCTAAGATTCCCGTTTATCTGTTGTTTGATTAATCAAGAGATGGCTCAATCTTAGACAGCCGGCTGTGGAAAGATAAAGCCAACACCGTATTAATTTATAGAGTGATTTTGTATTCTTTGTTTGTTTTTCGGATTAAATGAGCTATATTGCAATTATGAGAGAAATTAAATCGCGAGATGAAACAAAATCGATCCGACGTAAACGCGTTGCGATTCGTATTCAATTTTTCATTTGAGAGCAATAATGATGAAACAGATTTCCCGACCAGCGAAACGCGACAAACTGAAACCAACCTTGCGACGGTAATGTTTGAATAATTTGTACGCGCAACGAAATGCTCCCAAAGTCCACTCTCGATTTTTTATGTATCTGTAAGCTGAAATCATTTTGTAACAAAGCAATAACATCAATAAAATATAAACAGATACACTCGCACAAACATTCTCAATTAAGCCGAAACAACAGAAAAATCTTTCTCAACACCCACAACTTGACTTCACCCAAACATGGCACCGCTCCCCTAATTAAAAGTTATCTAGACAAGTTGTTTCGGCTCAATTTTAACCTCTCACCCACACACGCATAATCATTCACACATTTCAAAATAATGTTCTTATTGGAACTTGCTCACCCGCGTCTGCTTGCAGCTGTCTCAAACGTCATCCGCAGGTCCGTCGGCCGCAAGGCCGCAAGACCCGGAAGAAACTTTGATCTCGAGCGTCGATCCTGGAGTACATCAATGCAATCCCGCGTCCTCTTTCACGACGGATGTTGCAGCTGACGCAGCACCCAAAGCGTTAACTTAATGCTGCACACGGGTGAGCAGGCAGCTCCGTCTCACTTCTGCCAACACCAATCGGCCCACTTCCGTCTGAACCGCTCTCAACTTTCCACCCTCACGCCCCCGCACCACCACACCAAATACCATTTTTTTGCAATTTATTTTAATAGAATGCAAAAACTCACACACATTTTTTTCTTATTTTTTGTCATGTTTGATAGAATTCAAAACCCCACAGAAAAAAAAATTCAATGTTTGAATTCATTTTTAAATTAATGCAAAACCTCTGAAGTATAATTATGTAATTGGTTTTACAAAGAACTGCTGACCATTAATTTAAAAAATGTTTTAAACAATGTAAATAAAAAACCATATTTGTTTTTAAAGCTCTTCCACATTAATTTCAAGGAACTGCTTATGTTTAAACAAACAAACCCCACAGAAATAACTGATTTTTTTGTAAAGTTATTCTTTAAAAATTGTAGCAACTACAAAATAAAAAATATTACAAAACGTAAATTTGTATGATTTTTTTTTGAAGGTGGTTACAAATAATGTTTAATTTTTATGTCAAAGCCTGCAGAAATTATTTTTTTTTATATTTCATAAAAATATAAAAAACGTGATATTTTTAAATAATTCAAAGAACTACTCTTGTTTGAAAGATTGCCATAAAGTCAAAGAACTTATTTTTTATTTTTCAAAATTGCTCCTGTTTGAAAGAACATAAAACCAAGGGTCCTGATTGCTCCAAAAAGACTCTTTAACTCGCGAGCACAAATCGAAAGCGACACAAAACGGCCCTGACAATTTCCTACCGTTTGTCACTTCCACACCAATCGCTACTAAATACTCTCTCTTTTGCTCTCTTTCTCTCTCTCTCTCTCGAATCGGCTAGTGCAGCGAATGGTTAAGAGCGGTTGATTGCGCTGCGTCGCTCAAAGCTGACTCAAAATAGTCAGCGATCGGGTTTGTTTTGATCATTTTTGAAATTGCTTTAAATCGATGATATCTAATATATTTTAAAATTTTGTAGATAACACAATATTAAAGACACATTTGACAGCAATTTCCACCGTCCCAAAAACAAAATTACGGCAAACTGTGGTAGTGATGGCCAAAAGCGCGCCGCGCTGGTATTTTGTTAGATTCTCTCCTCTCTGAACACTCTGAACGGAGTAGGTAAAGAAATTCACCATACTCTTCGGTTGCGCGCTTCGGTCGCAAAGATTCGCTCGGCGATGAGTGAGTGGTTTGATCTTTTAACCTAAAATCAGAGCCCTTGTTCAATACATACAGGCATTATTTTTTTAAGTCCAATTCAGTATTAAAATAATGCAAAAAAATCACAGATATTATGAAAAATCTTTAAAAATTGGTTGGTTAATAATTTAACTCTTTTCACTACGAATTATTTCTTCACAATTCGTTTTCAGCCGATTTTTTTTTCATTCGGTCGAACGTCCATTCGGCGAAACAACCTTCGGAAAAACGATGGCAATTTGAAATATTATGCCTTAGTTTGGAGATTTAAAGTTATTTTTATTTTTAAAATTTGAAAATTTCTCAAAGATTTCATTTTTAGCACTTGATAGTTAAAACGATAAATTAAATCTCTCATGCTCATGCTCATGCTGATAGTTAAAACGATTAATTAAATTAAAACGAAGAATGAAAATACTCCCAACATTTCATCCAATTTTTTTAAACTAAATTTTATTAAAAAAGTTGTCTTGTTTGATAACGCAAGCAAAAAACTAAAAAATGGAAGAAAATATTTTTCATTCTTCTTCGTAGGTACATATCGTGCTCTTGTGTATGTTTACGTTTTCCAACTGGCGTTGAGTGTAAACGTTGTACGATGATTCAAAATTGTGTTTTCCTTGCCGAATTGTTTATGGAAATATTTGCGTTCCCATTTTTTGTAATGTGGTTTAATGGGTAATTTTCATTTAAATGGTGTGTAAGGGTGTATGTGCTCAAGTTTAAAATAATAATAATAAGCATTTTTGTGAAATATCACGAAATTAAAAAATAAATAAACAGTTTTACCATTTTGTTTCCAATTCACCAAACGAGGCAAGTTTGCAGTTTCCCAACCCAAATCAAGGCAATAAAACCGATTAGCAAACAAAAACACACATTAACCCACCCACGTACAAAAACTCCCGATCGCCGCAATCAAGATCAGATTTTCCCCGAAAGCACTTGTACAACAGAGGGCGGCTGAAAATATCCAGAAATCTGATTCTATTTTCTCACGCAATCTTTTTCTTTCTCTCTCGCTTTGCAGATCGTGCTCCAGATCATCAATAAGTTTAGCTTGCTCAACGATCGTGCGAGGACAAACAAACAAGAGAATTTTTCACCTCGGAGAGGATCGCTGGACCTGCGTCGTGGAAAACCATCGTGAGAGAGGAGAACCAACGAATTTGTTCGCGTGGCGATCGTTGGTCATTCGGCGCCAGTCGATCGTTGGCGATCGTGAATGAGAGAGGAGTGCGTTATAAGCGTGATTTTTTTTTTGAGTGTGAAAAGAAGTGATTTTTTTTACATGATAAAAAGGTGTGCAATTTTGTGTTGATTGTAATTGAATGCAGCTCCCACAAAGAGTGAAGAATCGGTGAATGAAAGGGATATCCTCGTTAAAATTCCGGTAAAAAAGCGGAGAAAATTAAAATTTTCACACACACACACACATACACAATCGCTCCCAGTTTCGTGAGTCAGTCATCATGTGTGCTGAAACAAAAGAGTGATTCCGAATGTTGGAAAAGTGAGTTGGGGCTGGGTTGGGTTGGGCGGAAAAGTTTACAGTGAAACAAATTGGGAAGGGTGTTGCGCGAAAATGGTTTGCGAGCTCCCCAGCCCAAGAGGGGAGGCTGGTGGGGGAAGGGGACCGATGCTGCGGGCCTACATCGGGCTGATGGGTGGCAATCTGACGCCGGCCCAACTGGGCGAACTTTGCCGGCTGAACCTGTACGGGCTGGCGGTGAACGGGGTGGCGCTGGCAGGACTCGTCGCCATGCTGGTGTACGTTGGGTGGCGATTTAATTGGAAGTGAGTATTATAATAGGGGGGGGGGAAGGGGATGGTAGTCGCAGATTTTGTGTGTAAATGATGGTTTTTTGTTCAGTTTTGGGTGAGAAAAACGTTTGGCCTTTTGAGGAAAATTCAAATCTTCGTTAAGAATACAGAATAGAATTTAAAGAAAAACATCGTTTAACTTTGATTGTTGTTTAAGAATTTATTAATATGTGACACAACTCGACATTTTCGAAGCTGATGTCAGTAAACGCTTCAGTTTCGTCAAGGTTTTCAAGATTTGCGCTTCCTGAAGAATCTGCAATCGTAAAAATTAATGTTTGATGAATTTCAAGTAAATCATTTAAATTGCAAATTACCGGTAAAAATGCTGTGGAATCATCTTAAGCGCACTCATTTGTATTTGTTGGGGTAGCAAAAATATAAGGGTTCCCATGGTCGTTTAGGATTATTCCATGGAATTTTAACCCGAAATTTACAATTAATTTTTTTGATGGAAATACAATTAAATTCAATTCTGTTGATTAAAGCGTATTCAGGCAGTCGGAATCTCCAATTATTTTTTGGTATTACTTGGGCATATACCAGGAACAAAATTGTGCCTTTGGTTGCCCAGTAATAGATGTTAAAATACCATGAAATCATACCAAAATCTTGAATGTGGAAGACCACCATAATATAAAAAAAATCTACAATTCCAAGTCATTTCATTAGGGCATATCAATTTGTTTTAAAGTCAAGTTTAAAATTTTCGATTTTCAACGAAAGCATTCGCTTTGAGACATCATTTTAGCTCAAATTTAATTAACTTATCAAAATTGGTCTAAATTTTGCCAATCTCTTCGATTAAAAATATTTTCAAATGCAACTAGACCTTTTTTGTAAATAAAAGTTTCTTTAAAACACCTTCTTTTTCAGGTTACAGAACAGTAATAAATTGTTTATATTTTTGGGACTATCAGTAAAACATGTAAACATATATTATCTTAGACCCTCTTGTGAACCATTGTCTATTTAACGTTATTTTGAGCAATTCATTTTTTTATAAATCACTTTACAAGTAGGGGGAGAGGGGGTAATATGCACCCCCGGGGGAAAATGCACCTCCTGCTTTTCTCGGTATTTGGAAGAATTTTCCGGGAAAAAGTAATAGAAATTGGAAGCTTAACATTGCTCAACCATGCTGGAAAAATTTGAGCAGTATAGAAACAGCTCAAGTTATTTGCAAAACTTTAAAATGTTGTGTTTTCATCTAATTTTATTGAACTTTCATTATGATTTTGGACAATATAAAAGCATTTATTGATATTGTAAGTGTTAGGGTATATAGTTTTGTCATAATCTTCATTATTCTGTAGATAGATGAGTCCAAAAACATCGAAAAATGCATTTTTAATTAAATTTTCTGCAAAAAGCGTGGTCGGGGCAAAATGCACCGCTGTGAAGCTCCTTTGTAAAAACAGCGGTGTCATCTAGTGGTGACTAGGGAAAACTGCTTTTACCCGGTGCATTTTGCCCCATATTGTGGTGCATTTTGCCCCGTTGTTGTAGTGCATTTTGCCGCAATGTTGCGGTGCATATCAAAAATGTTTTTAGAAATTTGATATTTTCGAACAATTTTGAGGTTTTTTAAGACTTTTTTTTTACATGGATGATGAAGAATAATAGTTGTTTTAGAACATCGAACAAAATTCTTCCACAGTAATGCTGTAATGGTTGAGAAATCACTGTTTTCCCTTAGGGGGTGCATATTACCCCCCTCTACAAAAAAATACAAAAGCCAAGCCGTGCAAATTGTGAGAAATTTCCAGCAAAAACAATTCTTATTTGTGTTCTTGAAGAGCCGAGATGTTTGCATTTCAGTGTACAAAAAGTAAAATTCTAAGTCTACTAGCACTTTAAGCATTATGGCACAACACAAATAAGCATAATTCACATTATTTCCATGAAAATTAATATTTTGTGACAGTCAAAAAATACAAAATTTGCATATGATAGAAAATACTGAAAATTTCAATGAATGTGAGTTTTTTTTCCAAATGTTTCCTGATGTCTACTTTTAGTTGGGTTTGAAATGTTAAAAAAGTAAACTTTCTGAAATTTTCTTCTCTTTTATATAAACATAAATCTTATTAAAAAGCTTATCTTGTTCGTTTGGAAATGTCAGGCTAGATTTTTAAAACTTTAAAATATTTGTTATTATCGATAAGAGCAAAAATTTCAAATGAGTTGTTTTTCTTATCATTGAACATCAAACCAATAGTTCTGAAGATAATTATATACTTTTTTTCAGCTTGTCTAAAATATTTGTTTCAGGGGTGCTTTTCTTTCATATATTTTATTGCAGAAACAGGCCATTCCAAATATTTTTAAAAGTTTATGTCGCCCCCTTCTTCAAAATTGGTCCGAAAAATAAGGGGGCAAAAAAATATTTTTTCATAAAAATATCAACATTTCAATGGAAATAGAAGTCTAATCAACTGAGAACAATCTTAAATGCCTTTTTCTGCATTGATAATCATATTTAACATGTTCGGACTGTGTGTGTGTGTGTGTGTGTGTGTGTGTGTGTGTGTGTGTGTGTGTGTGTGTGTGTGTGTGTGTGTGTGTGTGTGTGTGTGTGTGTGTGTGTGTGTGTGTGTGTGTGTGTGTGTGTGTGTGTGTGTGTGTGTGTGTGTGTGTGTGTGTGTGTGTGTGTGTGTGTGTGTGTGTGTGTGTGTGTGTGTGTGCAACCATCCAAACGAAACCACGCGGCCACTTCTTACAAATTGAGTTGTTTCCATGTATTTTTAGATCTACACTCTATACATGCAAACAACTCGCATAGGCATTTGGAAGGTGTTAGCTCTGCCGAGCTTCGGTGACCCATTTCTACGCTGGCTAGCCGAGCGAGAGGTACTTCAGCTTTATCGACAAGCCCCGCCATGAAGAACGTTTGCATGAATCGGATTCAAACGTTATTTAGAACTTCTGAACCTGGGTGCAGAATAGTTGTCCGCAAAGCGGCCTCAATTTAGAACTGTCAAAGCGGAACCAATTTACTGTTCGCATAATTATACCAAGAAGTGGCAAGTATTGTGATCGACCTAAAATTTATTTAGTCAGGAATAAAAAAAAATCGATGACTATTGAGGTATTCGAAGTCAAAACATCTTAATAAGAGGTTTGAAATCGAGTTTGACATAATTCGTCGTTAAAATTTTATAATCGCTATGTCTACAAAATCTATGTTTATGACGCTTTTTTAAATGTAAGCGACGAATTATCAATAACTATCAATAGTACTTTCCAAATAATATTGGATAATCTTACTCCGATATTATCACTACACATCAAAGATACATAATCTCGGAACTTCCATTCGGTTGCTGTTCTGATTCACGAAATTCCACCCACTTTTGACACAATTTTTCATCACGTGGAAAACAAAAAAGACCTCTTTTGGCCGCCCATCGTTTAGTCTACGAAGAAAAAAGTGCGAAGCACTTAATTTTTCATCTAAAACATCAACATCAACAGATCCAAAATGTTTCATAATAATTCACTTCAGCAGCAAAAAATATGTCACGCTTGAGCTTGAACATAGCCTTCTAATTTGTTTATGTTTACAGCTGTAGTGCAGATGTATTAGTGGGGAGCAGTGGGGAGCTTTCGAAAATCACGTTACGCATTCTGTCTTTTCAGCACCCAGTTCCGAACCCTTGTCAACCCTTATTTTATACTGAAGTTCAACTTCGAGAAGAATAAATAATAACAGTTTCTGATAAAATAACAACATTTGGTATTGAAGTGATATTATATTGAAAATATTTAATAACACGCTAATAAGAGGAAATTGTCCACGGTCCATACAAAAAAAGATTTTTTTTATGGAACATACCAAAATGTGTTATGTTATAACTTTTTTTGTTATGGAGACATACCAGTTCAATAACATTTTTTTTTTTTTGAACATACCAGTTCATTTCATTTTTATTTACTGCTCCACCTCTCCGCACAAAATAACAAATCTTGTTATTCCTTCATGATTCCTTCTGTGTTATTGGTTTGTTATTGCAATAACAACATAATAACAGTTTAAGTTATTCTTCGAACAAATCTTTGTTATTGATTTTTGTTATTTTAACAACTAATCTGATCAACCCAATAACATATTTCGATCTTCTCACAATATCAAAAACTGACCTTCCCAAGTTATTTCCGTCTGCTCGGGCAGCACCCCAAAAACTTTTTTTTTTCTATTATTTCAACTTTTAGCTTTTTATAATTAAAACAATTGTATTTACAAATACCATTTTTTAGCTAAAAAATACAATTTTTTCTCCCTAAAACGCCCTGCTATGCCCAAACACAAGCTTTTATGGACTATGTCTGTACAGGAATTTGTTCAGGGGACATTAAATTATAACTTGAAGCTTAAGACGACCAAATTTGAATGACTTTATTATGATTGTTACGTGCATTTCTGAAAAATACTCGAAAAATGCACTTTTTTCATTCAAGCTGCGCGCGCGAGTTGTAAACCATTTTTGGGGATTTTTTTGTTGTATGAAAACATTGTTCCTGACATCCTAATCTATCATTCTAGGGGTGAGCACCGAAGATTTGACAGCTTTTCATTTTTTTGGGACGGCTTAATGGACAAAGTTTCATTTAAATAATAATAGTAGCATTGCGATAATGTAGGGGAGATGGGGTAAGACGGCCACCCTAAGGGAGAAGAATTATAAAATTTACACAACAGATTATTTTCTACTAATAGTCCATTATAGATATGACATAAATTGGTTGGTCTAAAAACCAATTCTCAATACTTTTCAGCAATTTTAAAATATAATTGAAATCGTATATATATGAAATACGCGGGGGTAAGACGGCCACCCATGTGGGGTAAGACGGTCAGTGCTATAAACTAACTTAATAACTTTGCTAAATCCACCCAAATACCTACATGGTTGGTTGAACGGACATCTCTGAACATCATAACTATTTTGGTTGAAAAAAATCAAGATTCAAATGTGAAGAAAAATGCTGTTTACAAAATTTCATATTTTGGCTCAGTGAATTTCATATTATTGCGACCACATTCTATGTAAAACTGTGAATTTTTACTACAAAACAAACACTATTTGATGCAAAATAATTAGTTTATGTGTTTCGATTAGAATAAGTATATCAAAATTATGTAAACAATATGAAATAAGCGATTTTTATGAAAAGTTTGATAGGATTTCATACTATTCAATGAGTTTTGCTATATCACAGTAAAGAATGTTGTCGAAACGGTAGTTTACAGCATTTTGATTAAAAATGAATAGGTTTTTGAAAATGCTTTACCTTATCTACAAATAGGTCCTAATAGTCAAAAAACCGTCAAAAATATAACCTATATCAAATAAAATAAACAAATCACGGGTGGCCGTCTAACCCCCGGAGGAGGTGGCCATCTTGCCCCCAAATAAATTATTTTTTTAAACATTTTTTGCAAATAGCTCATTGCTTTTTTTAAACTTTTCCGAGGGACATAATCTAGGGAAAACTTCAATTTAACATGAAAAAATATTTGAAGACAGGAAAACATATTGTTATCTAACACAAATGCCCAAGTTGTAATTCATGAAAATTACATCCAGTTTCATGTTCAAAAATTATTTGTTTATTTTGAGCTTTTTTTATACTATTTCAAACAATATGTTTGGCAAAGGTGACTCTATGCATTGTTTAGCATGAGGAACAGTATTGCTAAACATTTTGTTATATTCATTAGTATACTTATTAAAACAGTGGGGTGGCCGTCTTACCCCGCCTGGCCGTCTTACCCCCAGCTCCCCTAGAGAGTTTTTCCAATGCAAACCAGTGACATAATTAATTCAATTTAAATATTTATTTCATTTCATATTCGACTTCATCATCGTGATTATCTGATGATTGTGCTCAAATTTAACTTTGTTCTAAATGTTTCAATTTTAAATCATTATGATGTTATTTTTCAGTTTGTGACAAAGTTTCCAATCTTGACTTTTCAGTGGATTTGTCACGTCTCTCCCCCACTCCACATAATTTTCGCACGAAAACTTCCGCAAAGAATTTGCGACAATTAAAGTGCCCAAATGAGGGTCGCTCCACTGCTCAAGTTTGACCCACTAATGGCACTTGTTGTCGGTCCCCGGATGATTTGCGGGGCGCGCACCAGTAATTGGAAAATTTTAAGCACCAGAGTTGCTCATTCAACTGGGTAAATAGTCGAGGACTGAATTTGCGTTCTGTGAGTGTGAATGCGTACTTGAGAATTGGTTTGGATTTGAGCATCTTGAGCGATGAATGCCGTCACGTCTATGAGTTTGGAGAGCAGATTCATCGAGACCGGATGGACTATTGACAAACACATCACACTCTCACGCAAAACACTGCATAAATGATCGGTAAACATTTGGCATCACCTTCAGTTTCAACTGGACGATGCGATACTGTTCGTCGCCGTCGTGCTAGCTTGTCGCACGTGCATGTTGGGCCAAATTGTGCAGCTTACAATGCCTCACCTTTTGACCTTCACAGATCCCCAAAATTCGATTTTAATCCTGAGATATTCAACGAAATGCGAAAAAACTCCGTGAATTTTTGTCGCTTCACATATGAAAGTAGTTTCAATCTTGTCGTGCTATCTTGTCACTCCCTGCAAATTTATGTAAGTGCGACAACTGGAAAGAGGGATTTCAAGTCAGAACGCGTTTGACGCACGTACACGTTAGACTAGTGTAAATATTTGAAATTATAACTCGGGACTCCAGCAACAAACGTGCTTGCTTTCTTTTTTGTTTATTCAAGGTCAAACATTAAAACGTGTTTTTCTCGGAACGTCGAAATGGCGGGTGCGGCAAGATAGCACGACGACGTCGTGTTGGGAGATGTTTGTTTACAAAATTTGTTACTGACGTGTGAACCAAGGTTATTGGTCAAGGTAATAACATGCTCACCGGAAAAGGTGCCCCTAGGTTGAAAATGGTAATTACCACCTGAGCTAATAAGGGTTAGTGATACTTCAGGCAGAATAAATACAGTTAACCATTAGATATTCGATTTCCTTAATCGTCCCATAACATATTTTCGGGTCACGTCTAGCACTAACTATCAAAAAACCTCGTGGACCAGAGCCCATGTGCCAGATGCCAATTCCGGTATGACTTCTAATTTCATCGATTCCGGCATCATTGCCAAATCCATGCGGACTTCCCCTTTCAAAATTTACATATCTTTGCAAGAAGTGCCTCTCAAACCTCTTCTGCCCTTTTTTTGGCAGTTTGTGGCCACCCAAAAATGCTCGGCTCAGCCCAGGCTGGAGGGGGCTGAAAATCGTCACCCATTTAGGAAAGTGATACGATTGCCAAGTTTATGGTCTCACTGCGGAGATATGTGTGTTTGTGCTACAGTTTTTCGAGGGGAGGACAAGAAGGGAGGTGGTGTCGTCAAGGAGTGTGAACTCCTCTCATGAGCCCCTGCTTATATCAGGGCTAATCACGGAGTGCGGGGTTTGTCTCGTGGGAATATTTGTCGTTACACGGTGTGTTTTATTTTACGAATATAAATAAAATATTTAAGGGTTGTAATTTTTAAGAAATCTGATTTCGGAACACATTTTTTTTCAAAATTTTTTGAACCGTTAGGATTTTTTTTTTTGCATTTTTCAATCATTCGAGTATACAAAATCATACTGACCGTTTTTTTCGATTCATCAGTAAATTAGGTTGGTGTTTTTTTTTATTTTTGGACCAATATTCTTAAATAATCACACTATTTTATAAGGAATAATAAAAACTACGTCTTACAAATTACTAAAATTAAGTGGGTAATTCTCCGCTCTCTCCGACCTCTCTTCGATTTTCGTGAGACTGTGCTCTGAGGGGTGTTTTTGATTCCTGATCACGAATCCGAGGTCCATTTTGCGATATCTCGTAGCGGTGGGGCGGTACGACCCCTTTTATTTTTCTGAATTCAGCTAACACACGTTTTTCAGTGATTTGAAGGTCGAAACCGTGAAGAAATAGAAATTTACATAACTGTAAAAAAATCGCGAAACATGTCATTTTATGGAAAATTTAATGTACTTTTCAAATCTGCAATAACCCAGAAAGGCCATTTTTCATTTAAACCTTTTTTTTTTCATTTTATACATTTATGTATTTTCCTCGAGTTATCAGAATTATACAAACAAGGTTTTTGAAAAAGTAATAAAGTTTTTCAAATTTCAACCACTGCTTTTGAAAGTTTTTTTTCAGAAAGTTCAGCAAATTTAGCATAAGATTGACCTTTTGGATATTGTTGTGGCTATCAAATGGGTAGCAAATGATCGGGATTTTTTCATACATTTCGATAGTATAATATTTTTTGTTAAACCTCAAATTTGATGCTAAAGAGAAAAAAAAAATACCAGGGGTTTCCAGCAAGGCCACAGACTGGCAAAGAATCATTAATTACTTTGATTTTATGCTGGTTATTCGGTAATTCATTAATTATTTAGAATCTTTGATGAAAGCACAATTTTTAAGTGATAGCCATTTTAAAGTTTATTTCAATAAAAATGAAATTTTAATTCATAATTTTCAGAAACTGATAGACAACCCTAAATAAGTTTTTTTTGGAGAGCTGAAATAAATTCCTGTGAAATTGAATAGTTCGCTGCTGAGCTACAAAAATCAGTCATTGATTTTTTCATATTTTGATGTTTTGAAGACAAATTTTCAATGTTTAAAATTAAACATATTGAAAATTTGCTGCCATTCTAATTAAATTTTACCATTTTTCAATCTTTCCATTTAAAAAGTTTGTAAATAAACGGTTCGAATAAACTAGATGAAACTTTGTCTAAACGTTCTTTATGTAAAGTACAGAAAAAGTATAGTTTTTTTATTAAGTATTTATTACTATAAGTTGAATCCCCAAAATATCCGGTATTAATTTGTTTTTTGAATCTGATTAGAAAAGTAAAAATATTGTCAAACTAAATTTTAATAAATGAACAAAATTTGGAACTGATAATGCTGTATGAAAATGTTCGGCTAGATAAGTCAGAGGGCATTTGATTAAAAGATTTATAAAATTTCAATGCAATTTTATTAGCAATAACCTGACAAATATAAAATTCATTTTACCAAGTTGATATTAATTGTTTTTTTTCGTTGTACAGTAAGTCAAAAAAGCAAAGCAATCCACTTTAACGACCCCCGGGTCTTTTGTGAGCTCTGTTGCAAGTTTCTGCTCATTTCTAGGCGTCCGAAGGTTATGTGTGGTGAGTCACCCAAAACCTCTTTTACGCAAATGGACCGACGTTTTACTTTACCCCATCCGATAGAAGGCAATTAATTTTTTTCTTTTATGTTACCTTAATATTTTACTTAAATACGTAAATTTGACCTCATTTTTCAACTCAAGATATCTTGGGAACTATTACATTGCTTTTCAATTTATAAACTTGAAACTTTATTGATTTTTTTGACAATAATAGTTAAATTTACATTATTCATATTTGTAAAACTAAATTCCTTCTCTTAAATGTTCAATGTTTTTTATCGTTTTATTTAAAAAGATTTTGGATTTTTCAATTTATGGAAATTTGGGTGTTTGAAACAATAAGTTGTGAAAATATGAGATTTTTACTCTAAAATCTTTGGTTCAGTAAAAATCTATACCAAACTTTGTGTTATGATAATTTGAGTATTATATTCTGAGTATTTTATATTATATTCATATAAAACCTTTGTTTTAATGAAAATCCATACAAAATTTTGCGTCGTGTAATACTCACATTACAAATTATAATAAGGCCGTTGCAAACATTTTCCAAATTTTATGTCACCCCCTCCTTTAAAATTGGTCTGGAAAATCAGGGGGCAAAATAAAATTTCTGAAAAACTTCAAAATTTCTTTGAAAATAGAAGTCTAATCAACTGAAAACAATCTCAAATGCCTTTTTTTGCACTGATAATCATATTTAGCATGTTTGGGCTTGTTAAAAATGTTTTGAATTTTTATGAAAATCCAATGTAAAAGACCGCAAAAATTTTATTTTTCGCAAAAAATAAAATTTTCGTCAATACTTAGATATTTTGGAAACTAATGATGGCAAATCAACTGGACAGGTGTATAACGCATTTAAAAAAAACATTTTTACTTAAAAAAGTTGAAAACATGGCTCGTAATTTCAATTTTTATTCTCGACTCGACTTTGGTCAGTGTCGAGGGACATAAACTTCAAAAAATATTTGCAGCGGCCTAATTTGAGTTATAAAAAGAAGATATTGTGTTAAAATTGAAATTATTTTAACCAAAAGTCTGGCTTGGTGAAAATCTATCAGCAATTGCCCACAAAAACAGCACATTTCGGAAAAAGTTGTCCAATTGGTCCCAAGATTGGTCTGGGGGCTCCATGGTTAAAATAATTTTCCCTGTATTTTCATTTGTTTGATCATTAAAGTGACCTACGCCATGTGAGGGGGGTTCAAAAATTGGCCATCTTCGTCGATTTTCGCTATTTTTGAAATCCACATTTCCACGCAATTTGAACCGATTTGAGCTCTCTAGGATGTACATTTTTTTGTTTGCATTAATTTTCAAAAAGGAGAAAGGGCGAATTTGGGCCAAGGATGTACACGAACGAGAGAAACTTTATTCGAAAGATTTCGCCGAGACATGAAAAAAAGTCTTCTGGACGAACTCTCTAAACCCCGGGGTTCAAAAGTTACAAGTTGTTGAAGTTTGAGTATTTTGGGTTCAAATGTACAAAAAATCGTATTTGTGCTATTTCTAAAATCACTCATAAAATCCATATTTTATTATGGATTTCGATCATCTTGACTTCATTCGACGCGTATCAGCAAAAACTACAAGTTGTGATATGTTTTAGAATCATTGACAAGTCGAAACTTGAAGATTTTGAAAACGGGTCCTACCCAAACTGCTTCAGTGAAGTCAAGATGATCGAAATCCATAATAAAATAAGGATTTTATGAGTAGAGGGTGACGATTCTCGAGATTTTTAATTTCCCGGGAATCGAGAGTTGAATTTGGTCATTTCCCGGGAATTCCCGGGACCCGGGAGTTTTTTTTCTATGCCAACAGTGGCAATAATTTAAAAGACAATGTAATATTATCATTTTTTTTCATTCAACTAAGTTACATTTAATTCATACTTAATCTAAGAAACGTTAACTTCAATATCGTCTTTATCAGAAGAACTATATCTACCTTATGATTTTTTTTTCTGAATCTGCAAATACAAGATCGTTTCTTGAGCTTTTTCTGACTCAAAATTGTAGTTTAAAATGTAAACGAATCTTTATTCGCACTGAGTGATAAAAGTTTCACAAGCTTGTTGCATGATTTTTGTGAAGTAAAAACAAATAGCTAATATATAATTTTCCACTATCGGGATATTTGCAATATGAAAAACAACGAATTAAAAACAACAATTTAAACTTTTTTTTCCTCTTTAAGGTTAACTGTAAATATTAATTGAAGAAATTTACAGTTATCAGGAAAACCCGAATGTTCACAATTGTTTTTCTAAAATATAATTGAATATTGAGGTTGACATGAAACACAAAATGACTTATTGACATCAAGAGAGCAAATTACCTTGATACAGCGAAATTACCCTAGAGAGGATTGCTATGCTCGAAAGAGGATATGGAAATTGAACTTATTTAGAAAAAGCTTTTCCCTCTTAGAATAAATTAATAAAAATAATTTAAAAAAACATTAGATTTCATTTTTGGGGTGTAACTGCTAAGTATGATAAATTTTGGGGTCCATTTTTTTGGTTTCTGTCAATTATAGTTATTGGATTTTTTTACGAGTTAAGATTTAAACTTTTCGAATAAGAAGATAAGAGAAGCATTGTTTTATTCGAACTTGGATGTCGAACATTGAACTTCCAATGTTCTATACAATTTAGAATTGTATAATTTTGCTTCGATATTTATAAGTATAAAATTTCCCGGGAGTCTCGACCAAATTTCCCGGAATCGAGAGGTCCAAAAATGGTCGATTTCCCGGGAATTCCCGCTCGTCACCCTCTATTTATGAGTGATTTCAGAAATAGCAAAAATACGATTTTTTGTACATTTGAACCCAAAATACTCAAACTTCAACAACTTGTAACTTTTGAACCCCGGGGTTTAGAGAGCTCATCTAGAAGACTTTTTTTCATGTCTCGGTGAGATCTTTCGAATTAAGTTTCTCCCGTTCGTGTACATCCTTGGACCAGCTCCCATACAAATTTGCCCATTCTCCTTTAGCCTGATATTTAAAAAGGTCGTATTAAAACTCAAAATGTCGTTTTGGAGGTCTTGGGACCAAATATCCGATGCTTGAAAATATTTTTTTAAATAGGATGTTGCATGACATATGGAGAATGGTGAGGGTTTTGACGCACCACGCTCAGAAACGTAAAATCAAATCAACTTTTTTCACTAAACCTGCGATGACTTAAAAAATTTGGCGATGACGATGAACTTTACTTTTAAGAATCAAAATTTGCCTTTTTTAATTGACATTGGGTCTGAGGGTGAGATATTTAGTTTCATATGCTTTATTTTTATTTAATTTGTGAAAAGACACCGTGTGCATTTTTGTAGTTTTTACGTGTTACCCCTCCGCACAAGAAAAGGCCCGGACAAACATTAGACAGAGACCCCCCCCCCCCCTACCTCTCCGGAAGCGTCACACTGTTTTTTTTCCTTCTCTGACTTTCCTTACGGGGTTTCCTTCCGTTCACGACGCTTTTCTGCGTTGGTGCGTCTTCTTGCTGTTCGGATTATGAATATCAATGAGTGATTTGGGGACGAGGCCGCGTATTCATTCCCCGATTACGGATTCTGCGGAAAAGTCAGCGGATGAGGGGCGCCAAGTGGAGACTTCCCCTTAACGAAAAAAAAGAAAAGAAAGGAATGAGATGCTGAAAGAGGAAGCCGGTAAACTTTTATTTAAATTTTATACAATATTTGCTTTTGTCTGCCGTTTTTTTTGGAGGGAAAATTGTGTCTCGGCAACATTTGTGACGGTTTTTTTTGTGTGGGCTTCCTTAAGCTTTGCTGTGTATTGTTAATGGGACGAACAGAAGGCGTTTCCTCTTAAGCGTTGACAAAGTGTGAAGAAAAAAAGGATTATAAGGCCTCTCTTGGAATCAGCATTTGGTTGTTAGTTTTAGGACAGCTTTGAGGGGGTCGATCGATTTATTTGTTCAATTTTTTTAAACGGACATTTGCGAATGCTGCCGACAGATGCTGTCTTTGTCCCTTTTTTCGGGGGGTGATGAACGGCAGCAGGACGAAAATGGGTGATATTTTGTGTTTTTTTTGGCTATTTGTGAGACATTGAATTTGGATTTTATATGAAATCACAATACATTTGCTGAGTCAACAATATTGATTATTTTCATGCACAGCTAAAAAAGTAGTAATCCAGCTGGGTTTTAAAGGTCTGGGTGTAAAATAAATATTGCATTATTTTATGCAATTTTATGTAATTTTACACCCTAAAATATGTAGCCCATCAGTATGGGAAACCTACTTGACCGAAATGTAAAGCTCATATGTGCGTTTATCCGGTCACTCGGTCTGATGGCCGAGTGGGCTAAGGCGCCAGTCCTCACTGTTGGTGCTGGGTTTGAATCTCGTCGGTTGCAACTTTTTTTTTTGTTTTTGCAAAAAATGTACATGCAGTGTGTTATATATATTAAGTGTTTATTTTGACGAAGGTGATGTGCATATTTTTGCATGCGATTTTACGATCGGATTTTTTGCTGTGTATTTAAAAAGCTGCTTTGAATTTGTTTATGTTTATGATAACCGATGATTGCTTCATATTAGTTTTCATTAGTGTGAAGTTTACCTTTAATATACAAGACTAGACAGTATAAAAAAATGATTTTTGGCTTTGTTAAAAAATATTTTTAAATTTGCTGGCTAATTAAATATTCTTCGAAGGTTCTACAATCTTTTGCAACAAAAATGATTCCCTTCCAACCTAGCTCTCTCTATTTGCCCACGTGCTCTCCAGAACCACGTGTTTGAAACCCCCAGACTGCACGTAACTTCTACTCGCTGCGTAGCTGCCGTTGAAATCAAAATGTATTTGTTCGGGGGACGAAACACACACAGTAAAAAATGGTGTAAATTTTGAAGGAGTAATTCTGGAAGTTTGAATATTACTTTTTTTATGATGTAATTTTACCTCAATTTAGACTGAAAAGCGACATTACAACAGAAAAGTGGTAAAATTACACATTTTCAGAGGTAAAATTACACATTTTTTCTAACATAAAAGATGTACCCCTTCCAAGATGTAATATTACCATGATTTTTTTTCAGTGCACATAACCACACGCACGCTCCCTTTTCGGAAAATGAAAAGTTGTTTCCGGTTTTCCCCTGATGAATCTGGTATTTTGCTGAGGTGAAGGTACAAAGATGGCTTTCCGGTTGTTACCCCGGTTTTGGTTCTTTTTTTATCCGGAAGGGAAGATTTGTTTATTCTTTTCCGGCGAATTTGCTCGCGTGCTTTCGGAAGTATGTGTGTGGTTTTGTATTATTTGTGGTTGAAAAGGACGTTTGCCCTTGTCCCTTTGAGGGTTGGGAAGTCTCGGTTGAGGTGCTTGGTTCTTTTCTCTTTTATTTTATTCACGACGAGAATACTTTTTGTACTTAATAAATATCAGTCACTTCGTGGAAAGAGTAAACACTTTTCTTGTAATAATATAATAAACTTGAAGCTTTACGCATTATGTTAAGCTCGAGCATGTTTTATATTAATTGAATTTCCTCTTATTGAAACAAACCAGCTCTCAAGACAGTGTCATTCAAAGCGCTTCAAGGAAGAAGCAATGACACCATATTTTCGCTACAATCATTGAGTTGTACTTATTCTTGTTTGCTTTCTGGGTCTAGAACCCGTGAACTGTAGTTCTCTACTCCTCATCCAAATGACAGTCCGTAAATCAAATCAATTAGAAACCTTCTCTTCTGAACCGGCAACGATGACAAATGAAGTGCATGTGGCGGTTTGGTCACAGCTGATTCTGTGCGTGCGTGTTTGTATGTGTGCATTGTACGTGTGGTTGCGGAACACCAAGACAGTGGCAAAGTCCTTCCGGGAAGTAGCTGCCATAAGGAGGGATTTTCCACACCAAATCGAGAGCAAAGTTATGCTCGAAACTTTTATTAACATTCTCTATAAAAGTAACACATCAAATCGAACTGATTAACTCAACTAAAATGGCTTAACATAATTTTAGGTTTTGCTCAAATTTTAAGCAATTTTCAAGAAAATTTAAGCATTATAAACATTAAAAAGATTGCAAGAGAATAAATCAAATGCTTTGATTTTTTTCCATATAATCGTTTTATTCTAAGCACAGTGCGTATTATGAATAAATCTGGTAGCATTTGATTAGAACCCAAAAAAGAAATAAACATTTTTCTTGAATTTTTTTTTGAAATCGACTGAGAAATTTAAATTTATTTGGAACAAACTTGAACAGTATGTTGTAATCTATTAAGACTACATTGTATAACGCTTATTTTGTATTTTAAAACAAACAGAGCGGTTTGAAGCTTTTCCTACATCAAAAATAAACACGACTTAAAAAAACAATTTTCTTCATGAAAAAATGCTATTTAAAAAAATACCTTAATCAGTGTTGTAAATGTTGCATTTGTTAAAAGTTGTTTTATTGTTTTGATGAATCTTTTATTGACCTTCGATTGAACTGAAATTGAGAATTTTATTTGAAAAATTTCTGTAGCTCCTTTGCAACAACCTCATAAAACTGAAGCACAGAGCTTATGGGATTTTGGCTATATGGGAAACATAGGTTATAATCGAATGAAAAATATCGGGATGAAGGAAGCTATCCATTGTAATTATAGTTACATGAAAATTTTCACAAAAATACGTATTTTTCCAGTATTAAAAAAAATTACTCTAAAAAAATCTCAAAATATTTATTTTTGCTATCAAATGATCCAGTTTCTGTCATATATTTTAAATGTCATACATTTTTTTTTAAAATAATAAAAAAAAAAACACAAAACTACGAAACAATACATTCGAAAAAATACTCAAAATTTCAGTTTTTTTGCAATATTGGTATCAAATGGTAGGGATTTTTCCATACATTTCGAATTTAATAACATTTTTTTTTTGAAAATACTCTACATTTTCACAAAATTACGTATTTTCGAAAAAAAAAAAAACTAAAACATTCAGTTCTTTTGCAATATGCGTATCAAATGATCGGGACTTTTTCATACATTTGGAATGTACTAATAAATTTTTTAAAAATAATCAAATTTTTCAAAAAACTACGTATCTTCAAAAAAAAAAACTCAAAATCTCAGTTTTTTACAAAATGGGTAATTTTTTTTCAAATGATCGACGTTTTTGAAACATTTCGAAGTTAATAAATTTTGAAACTTTAAAATTTGGAGCCTATTTTTAAAAATACGTAGTTTTGTGAAAAATTTGTTACAGCTTTCGAAATATATAAAAAATCTCGATCGTTTGATATCAATATTGTAAAAACTGTAATTTTGAATCAGCTTTTTTCGAAAATGTGTAGTTTCGTGAAAATTTTGAGTAATTATAAAAATGATACTTTATTCGAAATGTATGAACAAACCATAATCTTTTGATACCCATATTGAAAAATAATCAAAAAAAAAAAAAAACTTAACTCTTGAGTATTTTTTCGAAATTACGTAGTTTTGTGTACATTCAAAACATGTTGTTATTACATGTATAAAAAAATGTATAAAAAATCCGATCATTTGATACCCATATTGTAAAAAAATGAAATTTTGAAATATTGAGTATTTTCAAAAAACTTGTGTTATAGCTTTCGAAGTGTATGAAAACATCCCGATCGTTTGATACCCATATTGGAAATAAGTAAAACTTTGAGATTTTTTTTCAATAATACGTAGTTTTGAGCAAATATTTAGCATTTAAAAAAATTACATTCGAAATGTGTGAAAAATCCCGATCATTTGATACCCTTACTGAAATAACAATAAGTTTGAGTATTTTTTCGAAAAACATTGGATTTCAAAATACAGGTAAAATACGTATTTTTGTGAAAATTGTCATGTGATTGTAAGTACAATCAATAGTTTCCCGATTCCAAAACACTATAGTTTTTCGATGATAGTATGATTTCTCATACGATTATAGCCAATGTCTCCCATGTAGCCAAAATCCCAATTAATAATTTTGGTGATTTTTTTTAAATTTTATGTTAAAAATAGTTCTTGTCAAATTTCGATAGATAATATTTAAAAACTTCAATCATTTCAATGTGGAACTCCCACTCAAATCGTCCTTCACACACTTTCTCCCCGCTGCGACAGTTCTAGTCGTTCTACTGACCGTCGTTCAAAGTGAGGGTCCGCCCTCAATCTGACCATTTATTTTCATTCACAACAAGTGATTTAGTGCTCTAGCCAGTCAGCAGCTGGCTGCATACATAGCCGCTCTCGGGCCTTACGGTCATTTGTACAATAACCTCCCCCACAGGACTGGATTTGTACCCGGAACGAGTACTATTCTAAGTAGATGTGGGTTGACTGGACAGACAGGGGTAGGTGAACCAAAGCAACAATACTAAACAGGCCCCTCCCTCACTAGACCAACACCCAAATACACACATGGGACTCATTCAAGTTTGGTGAAAGATGAAATTGAGGCAATAGTTGAAGCCATCATTTGCACCGTCAAAAAGCAGATGCACGGTGTGCCAAAATGAAGATATTTGTAGAGTTACTAATAAAGGTTTTTTAAATCACGACTAAGTAGTATAATTCAAAAGTTTTGTATTTTGAAGAATTTCATGGATTTATTTTTAAAGAATAAGTTTCAAACATATTTTGAACCACCGTTCCCAATCACACATGACCAATTCCCAGCGCAGTCCTCCCCGTGGCGTCGTCTATCTCATTGTGACCACCAGCTCCTTCCTCCTTCTTCTGCCTGACCGGTTTCAATTTCCATTTCCATTTTCCAGGCGTCATAATCTGCTGGCTTTGCATAATTTGCGGTCAACGCTCGTCCTGGCGACACTTTTGGTCAGCGTCTGCGAGATTGGCCAGTACTGTCTGGTGGTCCAGCGGCTGGGGGCACTGCAGCCGGTGGCCGATGGTGACGATGTGCTGGCAGCGATGACGGCCTGGCTCGGGCTGTTTGCCGGATGTGTGGGACTGCTGGCCGTCCTGGTGGGAGCCGTCTTTGTTCGGATGCTGGAGCTGAGCGATGAGGCGGGTGAGTTGATTTGGGGGGGAGAGAGAGATTTACGGGGGTAGATTTAAAGTGTATAGAATTTAGCATGCAAACAAAAAAAAAAAAATGATGTGACATTCATAATGAAAACTCAGTCTCAGCTCACATATTCGGAACACCCACAAACAACACATTTTTGTGGTAAATTATTGATACCAAACATAAGGCAACATTTCAATCGACACAATTATTTTTAATGGACTTGTCTTTGACATACTTTTAGTGTTTCACAAGCAAGTGTTGTTATTTTTCAAAAAAAAAAAAAAACTGTATTTAAAAACTGCTTTACCAAGTACAGCAAAACGCTGCGTTAAACTTGCCTGTTTCATTGTTGTGGGATGTCATTGTTCCTTCCCCATTTAAAAAAAATCTCCTGAAAATAATTTGTAATTCGATTGCAAACATTTACAATATCATTATTTCTTCAAAATAAGCACTTCTGGAGAGAACTAAATTTAATTAAGGAGCATTGTTTTTAAATTTGAAGCATTGTTACTTAATCAGCAATCTTTTATAATCGAAAGTAGTCATCATGGGATTCTTCATGAGCAGCCTTAATTTTGGTACTACTTGTTGGCATTAACTAATAAAATTGATTTATTTTGAAAGATGCAATTAGAGTTTAAACATTTTGGAAACGTAACTTAAGTATGATTTCAAAATTGGGATTTTTTTAAATTTAATTTTATTATTTTCAATATTTTGTTCAACCATTGTTTTTTTAAATTAGTTTTGATATTGCTAGATTTCTGCAATTAGAATTTTGCAAATAAGGCCGATGCAAATATTTAAAAAAAAATTGTCCCTCGGCCCTGGCCGAGGTCAAGGGGGGGTGGGGCAAAAAATAATAAATATAAAAATTTAAATAACAAGCCATAGTCTCACATTTAAATGAAAAAAGTGTTTTAAAATGCATTTTACGCTAGTTCAGTTGTTTTGCAATCATTAGTTTAAAAAAAATTTAAAATCTGACACAAACAAAAATTGTATCGAAAAAACAGATTTTGCATCGAAAATTATCAAAAAATCTTAATATTTTTTTATAAACTCAAACATGCTAAAAATGATTTTAAACGCAGGAGAATGTATTTTAATTTGATTTCAGCTGGTTGCACTTGAATTTTCATTGAAATTTTGAAGTTTATTGTAAAAATATTTTTTTTGCCTCCTGATTTTTCGAGCCAATTTTGAAGGAGGGGAGGTGGGTGGGGGGTGACAAAAACTTTTAAAAATATTTCTACCAGCCTAAATAAAAAATGAAAAAAAGTTGTTTTATTGCTGATGATAAAACATGAAAAAAAGATCCATCCATGGATGTTTAAAAAAGTAAATTAACTTTATTAAATTAAAATTTCCCAAAAAAAACAGTCCAATTTTTTAAAGAGAAGACTGAAAAGGCGTATTTTGCAACTGAGCAGTTCTCTACGGAATCGGTTATTTTTCTTGAATTTAAATTTTTGTATTTTTCAATCCAGCTGAAACTTTTTTGTTGCCTTTGGTATGCCCAAAGAAGCCATTTTGCATCATTAGTTTGTCCATATGATTTTCCATACAAATTTGGCAGCTGTCCATACAAAAATGATATGTGAAAATTCAAAAATCTGTATCTTTTGAAGGAGTTTTTTGATCGATCGGCAAATTTGTAGGTATGGATATAAACTACTGGAAAAAATGATACACGGTAAAAAATTTGGTGATTTTTATTTCACTTTTGACACTAAAACTAAATTTGCAAAAATGCTATTTTTATTTTTTTCATTATCTGATATGTTTTAGAGGACATAAAATGCCAAATTTTCCAAAATTTCCAGAATGGGCAAAAAATCTTCGACCGAGTTATGAATTTTTGAATCAATATTGTTTTTTTCAAAAAATCGAAAAACTGGTCACAAAAAAATTTTAACTTCATTTTTCGATGTAAAATCGAATTTGCAATCAAAAAGTTCTTCAGTGAAATTTTGATAAAGTGCACCGTTTTCAAGTTGAAACCATTTTAGTTAACTTTTAAAAAAACAGTCAAAAAATTAAAAATAATCTCAGTTAATTTTTTTCTAAAATTAGTGCCCATGTTTGCCAACTTAAAAAGTATTTTAGAAGAGCTGAAAAAATTCTCTATATTTTGCTTGAACTTTGTTGATAAAACCTGAGATTAAAAAAGCTGGTAAATTGATGTTTTCTAAATCTTAACCAATAAACCCACCATTTTCTACTGTCGATTTTTTGAAAAAATCAGTGTTGATTCAAAAATTCATAATTCGGTTGATAATTTTTGTCCATTCTGGAAATTTCTGAAAATGGTATTTTATGTCCTCTCAAACATATCAGAAAATAGAAAAAAAATAAAAATACTGCTTTTTTGCAAACCAAGTTTTAGTGTCAAAAAGTGAAATAAAAATCACCAATTTTTTTTACCGATTTAACTTTTTTCCAGTAGTTCATATCCATACCTACAACTTTGCCGAAGACACCAAATCGATCAAAAAATTCATTCAAAAGATACAGATTTTGGAATTTTCATACATCATTTTTGTATGGACTGCTGCAAAATTTGTATCGAAATTTATATGGACAAACTAATGATGCAAAAAGGCTTCTTTGGGCATATCGAAGGCACTAAAAAAGTTTCAGCCGGATTAAAAAATACAAAAATTAAAATTAAAAAAAAAATGATTTCATAGAGAACTGCTCAATTAGAATTTTGCAAATAAATTAAAATTAAAAAATGTTTTTAATTGCAGGAATGGAAAAAAAATCCATGCATGGACGTTTAACAAATTTAGCTCTTTTTACAATTTAAAGTTCACATAAAATTTAAGTTCGAAGACTAAAAAGGCATCTATTGCAACTGGTGACAGATATATGTCGAAAATTATGAATTGCTAAACTTTTTTATTTAGTTAAGTCATAGGCCCTTTCCAAAAATGGACCAATAACATAAAGGAAATCAACCTTTATTTTTGTTTTCTTGAGGGGCTGAGAATTTTTTAAACAAATTTTCCTTTGTGAATTTTGTCAACCTGACAGCTAGATTCTGAGACACAGAATCTTTAAGATTTAGTTAAAAAAGATATTTTGGAAATAGTTGAATCGTTTTTCAATGTCAAGAAAACTGTGCTTAAAAAAGTCTTTTAAAAAAGATAATATTATTTAAAACTCGGGCCTTACATCAGCAATTTTTTGAAAACGTAATAAAATGCATAGTATTCATTAGGGTGGTTCTTAATTTACTTTTCACCACCTGAATTGTATGGGTAAGGTAATTTCAAATATAAGCTTGATTGGGTGAACACTCGAGCAGCACAAGCAAATTCATGTTTAAATTCAATATATCTCTAATCCTCCAATGTGAAATTTTGATGAAAGTACAAAAGTTGCTGTTTTTAAAGCAAATCATAAGTTTCAAGTAACAAGAAACAAAACATTCGCGATAATATGAAAAATGTACCTCAAAGTCTGCATCGCTCCAGATACATGTAATATGTAGTCAGGAATGATAAATTATCGCGTGGTGCGAAACAAGCACTAGGATTCCGCCAGCAGAACCTTCACGGTTCGTTTGGTGCGTAACGACGACATTCCTGGCAAGCTGAACCGGGGACTGGACCCTGCTGGTGGTGCGTATTTGAATGTGCTTAGGACGAGTTGAACTCTCTTTGGGGAAACAGCGAATCACACACAACAAAATTCGCTTGGAAAAACAGTGGTGAAAATTCCACCCAATCGACGTCCAGACGAGCGCGCGAGCATTTTGAGGACCTTCCCAGAACCCGGGATCTCACTCGCGCGCGCTCTCTCACTGGGGTGTGAAATAGCGTTCGGCAAGTAATAAGTTATTTACATCTCGGCATAAATTTCCAATCTGAAGTACGGCCATAAATTATGCAGACACACAACAGGCATTCAATCCTTTCCTTCGCGAGCGTTGGACAGGATGGAGCACTCGCCATGGGAGAATCCGCGGGAGACCCACCAACAACGGGTTTTTTGCCTGTGTAAAAGTTCCGAGAGGACCTTAACTGGAAGGTTGGTCGGTCAGAGCCGTTTTTTGGTGTGATGCAGTGCAAGAAGTGGTGCATAACTTTAAGTTAGAACTATAATAAATATTGCGCTGATTAAATTAACATCTTAAATTTTCATTTATCGCATCTCAGAACCACCCTAACATTAAAAGCCAAAAGTACACAAACACACTTGTGGTTCATCCTTTTCCACACAGACTCAAACCAAAAGAAAAAATCGCCTTTCTTTTATTTATTATCCCTGCAGGGCTATTATACATTGTCCTGGCGGCCCAAGGCGTTCAGTCGGTTGCAAAGTACTGCAAATTTGAATACATCAATGGCGTAACGGAGGGGCCTTCATCGACGACGGCCGCCGCCGCCGCCGCCACACTGCCCGGTTCGGTGGCCCTCGGGATGACCCTGGCGCTGGCAGCACTGGCCGCGACCGACGGGATAACCATGTATCTGGAGGTAAGTGCCGGGAGTTTGGTGATTTAAAGTGCATTTATTATAATTTAGCACTAATAATGATTTCCAACAAAGTTTATTTACATTAGATGCAAGTTGCGTATTTCAATTACGAAAATTTTGGTACCTTAACATGTATAGGTCATCGTTGAAATGTTCAAGTTATCGCAGTTTTAGTGAAAAAAGTCGATTTTTTCCGTTTTCGTCATTTTTCCATTTTTGCGCGTGGCGCGTCGAAAAACCCGGTTTTTATTTTCAAAAAATCGTATCTCAGAGTATCGAAAACATAACTTCACCATTTCTTTAAATGTTATGTAAAATTTTCCGAGAAATCCGATAAAAATATTTTCAGACATAGGCTCTATGGTCTCGAGACCTTCGAAACAGCATTTTAAGTTTTCATACAACCTTTTCAAATGTTAAGCTAGATTTTTGAAACTTCTTACTATTTTTCCTAAATAGCCAAACTAATCACCTTTCTTTTGAGTCTAAGACAGCTAAAATCGAATGAAATAGAGCGGAGTTATGATTTTTTGAAAAATGTGGTTTTTGCGAAAAATTACGAAAATTGCCATTTTTTGGACCATCCAAACACGACTGTCACGTCATGTCACTCTAATGGCCAAACAAAAAAAATACGGGTCTAATTATTTCGGCCAAGGAACCCCCATGAAAATTTTGAGCCCGATCGGAAAACTTTTTTTTCGAATCATGGTGTTTTCGTGGGGAATTGCTGCAAAATAAATATATTTCTGAATTTTCGAAAAAAAAAGTTATTTTTCAACCCTTTTTAACCCAACTCCGCCTCTAGGCGATTTTCGAGCTTTTGAAAGCATTGGAAAGAAGAACTGTTAAAATTTAAGAAAATTTTAAGGTTGGAAGAGTAACTTGTTTTATGTGACTTTGGAAATATAAAAAAAATAAAAAAAAAAATCTGGGGTCAACTTCGGCTGTGTTTTGCCTTCCTCACTGAGGTAAGGTAATAATCCTGCTCTAAAAATGAACTTTGTATAAACATATCGTAGACCCACCTTCATGTATACATATCGACTCAGAATCGAAAACTGCACAAATGTCTGTGTGTATGTGTGTGTATGTGTGTGTGTGTATGTATGTATGTGACCAACAAACTAGCTCATGTTTCTCGGCACTGGCTGAACCGATTTGACCCGAACTTGTTGCATTCGACTTGGTTTAGGGTCCCATAGATCGAGTTTTATACAGATTGAAGTTTCAATAAGTAGTTCAAAAGTTATGTATAAAAATGTGTTTTCATATATATCCGGATCTCACTAAAATGTATGTAAACTATGTCCTGATCCAATATCCGACCCATCGTTGGTTAGGTTATCAAAAGACCTTTCCAACGAGTCCAAAACATAGAAGATCTGGCAACCCTGTCTCGAGATATGGCCACTTAAGTGATATTTATGTTCTTTTTAATCCAGATCTAAAAAATGTTTGTTTTTTGGCTTTAGTTGATGTTTTTCGGTGAGAAATGAAAAAAAAAATCTTCTTCGTTACGTTTCGGCCTACTTCTTCGTTTCGGCCATCTTCAGACACAAAAACTTTTCCAGGCCAGGCTACTCCTGCTGGAGTGTCTGGATCGTGTCAGCTAACTAAAAAAAAAGATGAAATTTGTGTACAGCCATTGATGGTAATGAGTGAGGAAGGCTTCAACCACATAGGTGGATTAAGTTAGTTTTTTACTAGCATTTTCTTTATTATATGTAAATATAAGTATGCAGTATGTTGCGACGGAGCACGTCCCAAATACGGCCGAAGCAGTCCCCTCGTTCTACGTCAGTGTTAGTGTTTGTTTTGTTTGACTGGTGCCCGTGCTGTCACTTGGCAAACGATTAGAAGAATCAAAACAATCTGAGCAAGCGGGAGCACGGGCGCAGCTGGACAGGTCAGCTGCGAAAAGACACCATAATTGTAAGTTTATTGTTAAATTGTGAACGTTCTGATTGTAATTCATTTATTTAATAAATTACAGTTTTGTAGCCCGGAGTAGCACCTTCCCGCCTGTCTCAACACAGTATTTTTTGTATTGTCCCAGACTATGTCTCTAAGCATTTTTTAACAATTAATGATAGTGGTTTCATTCCGTAAAAACATGAAAAAATAAATAAATCAAGAAGTGGCTGCAAAACATGAAAAAAATAATATGCGAAAGGTAATTATATGATGTGGAAGTAAACTTAAAAAAAATTGCAACGGCCTAAACATAATCTTAACAAGATAATAGCAAATTTAATTATTAATAACGAATCATGATTAACATAAAACAAGATAAGTAATGTTTTTTGAAGAACAAAAGTTGCACGGGGAAAAAAATCAAAATTTAAAAAAAAATTGGGCAGTAGAGGGTTAAGGGACAAATTACGCAATTTCTGAGCAAATTTTTTTCATGGTATGAACCATAGCTATGAAGATTTGAAAGATACTTAGAACGGCCTAATTTTTGTGTTTCAGAACTGAAAATCCCGACAACGTTTTTTTTTAGTTGTTAAGATTTAAATACATTTTAAAGGCAATATTCAACCGTAGAACTTTTTTTTCGCGAATGCTGAAAACATCAAAAGCTACACAAATGTTGACTTAGTTTTAATTAAAAAATATTTGAGTTTTAAGGATTGGGATAGTTTACCCAGCAGAATATATTACCTGGGCTGAGCCACCGTTATTAATGTTAAAAGAGCAGTTCTCTAGGATTTCGGTCATTCGATTTTTTTTGTATTTTTTAATCCGACTGAAACTTTTTTGGTGCCTTCGGTATGCCCAAAGAAGCCATTTTGCATCATTAGTTTGTCCATATAATTTTCCATACAAATTCGGCAGCTGTCCATACAAAAATGATGTATGAAAATTCAAAAATCTGTATCTTTTGAAGGAATTTTTGATCGATTTGGTGTCTTCGGCAAAGTTGTAGGTATGGATACGGACTACACTGGAAAAAAATAATACACGGTAAAAAAATTTTGGTGATTTTTTTATTTAACTTTTTATCACTAAAACTTGATTTACAAAAAAACGCTATTTTTAATTTTTTTTATTTTTTGATATGTTTTAGAAGGCATAAAATGCCAACTTTTCAGAAATTTCCAGGTTGTGCAAAAAATCACTTACCGAGTTATGAATTTTTTAATCAATACTGATTTTTTCAAAAAATCGAAATTTTGGTCGTAAAAATTTTTCAACTTCATTTTTCGATGTAAAATCAAATTTGCAATCAAAAAGTACTTCACTGAAATTTTGATAAAGTGCACCGTTTTCAAGTTATAGCCATATTTAAGTGACTTTTTTGAAAATAGTCGCAGTTTTTCATTTTTTTAAATTAGTGCACATGTTTGCCCAGTTTTGAAAAAATATTTTGAAAAGCTGAGAAAATTCTCTATATTTTGCTTATTTGGACTTTGTTGATACGACCTTTAGTTGCTGAGATATTGCAATGCAAAGGTTTAAAAACAGGAAAATTGATGTTTTCTAAGTTTCACCCAAGCAACCCACCATTTTCTATCGTCAATATCTCAGCAACTAATGGTCCGATTTTCAATGTTAATATATGAAACATTTGTGAAATTTTCCGATCTCTTCGAAAAAAATATTTTTGGAATTTTCAAATCAAGACTAACATTTCACAAAGGCCAAACATTCAATATTACGCCCTTTTAAAATGTTTGTCTTGATTTGAAAATTCCAAAAATATTTTTCGAAAAGATCGGAAAATTTCACAAATGTTTCATATATTAACATTGAAAATCGGACCATTAGTTGCTGAGATATTGACGATAGAAAATGGTGGGTTGTTTGGGTGAAACTTAGAAAACATCAATTTTCCTGTTTTTAAACCTTTGCATTGCAATATCTCAGCAACTAAAGGTCGTATCAACATAGTCCGAATAAGCAAAATATAGAGAATTTTCTCAGCTTTTCAAAAATATTTTTCAAAACTGGGCAAACATGTGCACTAATTTAAAAATGAAAACTGCGACTATTTTCAAAAAGTCACTTAAATATGGCTATAACTTGAAAACGGTGATTTTATCAAAATTTTAGTAAAGTACTTTTGATTGAAATTTGCATCGAAAATGAAGTTGAAAATTTTACGACCATTTTTGAAAAATCAGTATTGATTAAAAATTCATAACTCGGTCAGTGATTTGCACAACCTGAAATTTCTGAAAAGTTGGCATTTTATGTCTTCTAAAACATATCAAAAAATAAAAAAATTAAAAATAGTGTTTTGTAAATCAAGTTTTAGTGATAAAGTTAAATAAAATCACCAAATTTTTTTACCGTGTATTATTTTTCCAGTGTAGTCCGTATCCATACCTTTTGCCGAAGACACCAAATCGATCAAAAATTCCTTCAAAAGATACAGATTTTTGAATTTTCATCATATGTGCAATTTGTATGGAAAATTATATGGACAAACTAATGATGCAAAATGGCTTCTTTGGGCATACCGAAGGCACCAAAAAAGTTTCAGCCGGATTAAAAAATACAAAAATTAAAATTGAAGAAAAAAGACCGATTTCGTAGAGAATTGCTCAAAAGTAAAATCAGCAAAAAAATATTATCAATTTCAATTCCTAACAATGCAAAGCAAAGGTTAGAGAAAAAATGATTACATAGATTTTTTCGTAAATTTAGTATAGCTTACAAATAGTGCAAAATACAAATATTTTCAATTGCAAATTTTGAATATTTTTTAATTAATTAATTATTATTTTTTACACGGAATCTAAATGAAAACGAGGTGATAATCGGCAAGCTAATTGGTAAATTTGATTGATGTTTATGGAAAATACATTTTTTATTGAGTAAAATACGGAAAACATTCAAAAATGAACAAATAAAACGGAAATTATTTTACTTCAAAAAAGAACATTTGTTTTCAATTTTAACTGTAATTGTTTTTGGCAAACATAATACATAATCCAAAAAACCGTTTTCCGCTTGTGAAGCAGGGGTCATTTTTTCTGGGCACCCTAGTGTACAGTCGATTGTTTACATAGTTTCGCTTGAAAATTAATTCAGTTTCAGTTGTTAAAGGTTTAAAGCTAGACAGATCGCTTTTGTGTCAAATGAAAAATATGTTATTTTTTAATCAATCCATACTCTGAAAATTTCATGAGATTATATAAAAAAATAATAAAAAAAAACAATGAAGAAAAAATGTGTGATATTTGATTTGGCCAAATTGCACTTTTGGGTTGTTTGAAAAATATGGGTGATTTTGAAAATATTTTTTTTGTCTTCTAAAAAGTTTGGGCACCGAAAGTTGCGTCATCGCAGAAATTTTTGAAGTTATCGCAGTTTTAGTGAAACATTTGTTTTTTTTTTTGCGGATTTCGTCATTTTATACTGTTAGACTTTCATAAAAATCATATCTCGGAATCCTGTTAAAAAAAACCAATCACCTTTCATTTGCGCATAAGGCAGCTAAAATCTGTTGATATGGCGTGGAGTTATGTTTTTTTGAAAAATGTGTTTTTAGTGAAAATCCGCGAAAATGTCAATTTTTCGGACCTCTCTAGCATGGCGTAGATCACCCTAATGGCAAAACAAAAACATACGGGTCTAATTATTTCGACCAGGGAATTTTTGAGCCCGATCCGAGCACTTTTGTTTTTTCCTTGCTGATTTCGTGGGGAATTGCTGCATTAACTCATTTTCGACCAAAATAATCGTTGTCACAAGATAGCACACAACAGACGATATTTTAATTTGAAAGATAATAAGAGTGTAACAATTTTCCAACACATAAATATTAAATAAGAATATGAAATGTGCTATTTTCAAAACAGCATTCCATTCAACTTATAATGTCCAATGCAGAAAATCCTTAAATAGCTACAGTAATGAATTCTGGTAGTTACAAAAAAACGGTTGTCTGAAACTTTTCCGGCCCATCTCAGACAATTCCGTCAATGACAGGGACAAAATCCTTGTCAAACCCCACTTTATGAACCGCTTTGAGAGCAACAAAAAAAAAGAGTCCAAAAAGAACTCAAAGCGACATGCCGACGATGATGTGGAAAAATAATTTATAATTAGATTGTCGTACATTAAAAGTTTTGTCATTATGCCGCCCAGCGGCAAAGTTTTTGACCCAAGGAGCAAACTGTGGCCGTGTGGCGCTTCAGGGGGATAGTTTACATAAAGTGAGCAATTAATTGTGATGGTAATTTTTCGGGTGGATTAAGTGAATCATTTTTGGGGATGCTCTCTCTCGTATGCGCAGTTATTTATTTTGGGACAATTTAGATAAAGTGTTCCTGAAATGGATGGTTGGTGGGGCGGGGGGACACAAGAGGTGATAACAGTTTTCACTTTGGTAAACTTTGTTTGTGCAGTCAGGTGATAATTTATTCCACACATGGAGATTTAGAACGGGGCCAAAAGTTCGCCTTGGAATCACCGTTTTATGTGCTACATTATTCATTAGTTGGCCGGAATGGCGCTGGCAGCTTTATGGAGAGTTGAAAGCGATAGCGATCGTGGCAATAGATCATAAACTATTTGGGAAAGCTGCGAATTTCATCACATATTTTTGGATCGTAGTTTTTCAAGGTTAAAAAACAGAATTGCGTCAAAAAATATAAAAAAGCGTGTAGGCAAAATTGACACACCAAGCTGGAAAACTTTACAATTGTGTAAACCATGATGAAAATCTTGGTAACGACCGTGATGCTCTTTAGCTACATTTTAGCTGAACTATTATTGAAATGCTAACTCTGTCTCGCTGCAGAGCTAATTTGATGACTTTCCGGGAGCGGGTTTCAGAAGCGAGCTGCTAAAGCACTTTGAAGAATTGCTCTTCCAGGAATTCCGAACTGGTGCAAGTTACGACATGCTTGCTCACGCGCGTGATTTGCACAGACGACTGATTGACAAATTTGAGATTTTACTGAAAACGGAAGGAAGTAATTGCGTTGCAACCCGCGTTGAAACTTTGTGTTGTGCTGAACTTGCTCACAAACAGACGTAACGTGCGTTTGTAGATTAGCGAACTATAGTTAAGGAAAAGATATTAAACATTGATTTCCTAATTGAATTTCTGTGATTATTGTATTATCATATGGTTTAAATTTCCTTTCCTGGAATTTCATATGAAAACAGAATAATTAAAAACAAAAGGTATATTTTGTTGTTTTATTCATAAATTTAACTAATAGCAGTTAAGAAGTTAACATATGAAGCAAAATTTATTTGTTTAATAAAGGATTGGCAATCAACAAATTTGAGTTTTTGAGTTTTTGATGTAGTTCAAACACCTGTGCTCTTTCAGAAAAGTCTACAGCATGCAGTAATTTGTTTTAGAAATCTTGAGGAAATCCAGTTTTTCGCGCAAACTTAACAAACTTCTATTGTGTAGTTTGTTGCTTGTATATGGGACATCTATGCTGGTGAAAATAATCTTTCCATACAACAACGTCTTCTTTAAATCGCGAATAACTCGTCAGGGTTAGTTCGGATCGTTTTGCGGTCGTCGTCAAAGTTGTTTGTTATGAAATTTTACAAAAAATCTTACACTTGAGAAGGACACATTTAACGCAACCTTTGGCGAAATTATGAAAATTTTTGGTTTTTCCCATACAATTTCACAAACTCCCTTGCAAACTTCATCGACCGTTAAACCTTAACCGATTTGCCTCAAAATTGGCAAAGTTACTTATTTTTACCGAAAAAATTGAACCCCTTGCATTGGTTATACTGACAAAAATCGTTTATTGAAAAGTGAACCTTATTGCAACTTTTTGTACATCTATTTCCAACTATTTTTTTTTTCAAAAAGTGGCTTGAAGAGGGTTGAATTTTTGATGATAATTTTGGCGTTTTTTCAAGCCATCGCAAACATTTTTCCAAGCTTTTCGTTATTTTTTCAATTTGGTCCATTTGTAATTTTAATAAAATCTGGCTGAAACATTGTGGATGCTTTCCTTATGCACGACCTTTATCATCAGTTTGTCCATATCATTTTCCATATGAATTTGGCAACATTTCACACACAAATGGCATGTGGAAATTTATAAAATCTTGAGGCAGTATTTGTAAATTCTGCTCGGTTTGTTCTAGAGGTCGTATCGAGGTGCTCCGATTTGGATGAAACTTTCAGCGTTTGTTTGTCTATACATAAGATGACACGGCGTGTTTTCTAGAACAACCTTTTCAGGAAAAAATAGTCATCGCTGCTTTCAAATGTGTCTTATAGGAAATTTTCTCAGCTATCCAATGCTTCTAAGAGCGAAATGTTTCATCGGGAAATTTCTGAGATATCTCTATTTTAAGCTTTTTGTTTTAAAATCCTTAATCATTTATTGGAAACTTTTAAATAACAGCCCAGGAAACTTGTCAAATGATGTGTTTCATGTGTCATTTACTCATCAAAATGTGTAAAATAAGACAAAAAATAATTTTGTAGAAGGTTGCAATTCGCTTGACATTGTGAAAATTTTGTTTTATCTGAGTTTTTGAATATATGGGATTTATTCAGAACATAAAATCATAAAACCGTATTAATAGATTTTTTACAAGATTGTTGGGTTATTACATATTTTTTGTTTTGGTTTTGGTAATTTTTTGTGTACAAAAATCACGTGTCTGATTTGATTTAGCTTGTTCAACCGAAACTTTGGTTTGTGGTTGTTAATGGTGTTATTGAATTTTAATGAATAAATTCGATATTTTCTTAAGCAAACATTAACAAGGAGCATAAAAACAAATATGTTTTGAAATCAAAAATATTCTTCATATTACTGTAACAAGCTTCAAAAGTCATATTTTCATGAGTATAAAATAAAGATAACATTTTATAAAATGTTTACTGTTAGAAATGCACTTAAAAGTAGTAATGAAACTCAAGTCTTTAAACTCAGAATGCTGAAAACACCGTAACTAACTTGTTTTTTTTCGTGTGAACAAAAATTCAATATTATTTTAACAAAAAAAAAAAAAAACAAACAGACACTTCCTTTACATATTTGAACAAAAATCAAAATATATATAACATTTTTTAAAAAAGAAGAAATATTGCTAATTCCTTGATAATTTGATACAAAAAAACTAAAACAATCATTTTCATACTAATGAAAAGTATTTCTCCTAAAGCTTGCAACAGTTGTTAATGGTGTTTGCAGTTCAATTTCTAATATAAAACATGTTTTGAATCCATGCAACTGGTTGATGGTTGGTTAAAGAAATATGATAGATATTAATAAAAATCTAGTAATACCCTATCAATCACAAACCTGCCAAATTTCGGTTAAGCTAAACAAGCTAAATCAGAGCAGACCGGTGTTATTTGTACACAAAAGTTATGTAATAATCTATTTGTACTTGTAAAAATCATATTTAATTACTGTTTTATGATTTTTATTTCTGAATAAAACCCATATCTTCAACAATGCGGTTAAAACTCCATTATTCTAATGTTTAGCGAATTACAACCTTCTACAAAGTTATTTTTTGTCTTATTTTACACATTTTGATGAGTAAATAACACATGAAACACATCATTTGACAAGTTTCCTGGACTGTTATTTAAAAGTTTCCAATAAATGATTAAGGATTTTAAAACAAAAAGCTTAAAATAGAGATATCTCAGAAATTTCCCGATGAAACATTTCGCTCTAAGAAGCATTGGAAAGCTGAGAAAATTTCCTATAAGACACATTTGAAAGTAGCGATGACTATTTTTTCTCCTTAAGGTTGCCCAGAAAATACGCCGTGATGAATTCATGCCAAATATGAGCCCTCTACGACAAAGGGAAGTGGGGTAAAACGGGCTTCGAAGTTTGAGGTCAAAAAACCCTAAAAAATCTTAAAATTGCTCGCATTTCCGTAAAACTTCATCAATTCCAACTTTCGTAGATGCATTTGAAAGGTCTTTTGAAGCACTTCAAAATGGGACGTAGACATCCAGGATTGGTTTGACTTTTTCTCATAGCTTTTGCAAATTACTGTTAAAAATTGATTTTTTTAAAACCTTAATATCTTTTTGCAACAGCCTCCAACACCCATACTTCCGCAGGTCAAAAGATAGTTAATTATATGCTTATGCTTAACAATTTAAGTAACAATTTAAGTTTTTTTACTTTCTTAAAGATAGATTCAAGTTATCTTAGCCAAAAAATATCAAAAAGCCAATCTCTCTCCAGAACAACAATAAATCAGCGTTAAACCTGAGTTAAGAGCAAAGTGGACTATTTTAGGAGGTTATCAAGAGCGTTTATGCGGAGTAATTTAAAACTAAGCAAGTTTGACGTTGATTTTTACAATACTCTGCAAATGCTCTTTATTGCTATTCTAAAACTTATTCTCAAGCTTCAAAAATTTATAACAACATAGAAGAGATCTTCAAGACTGTAATAAAGTGGACTTAAACTTATTTGCTCTCATTGATGATAAAAAAAGATTTGTCGAAGAAAAACCAGTTCTGAATTTTATTTCGTGAAATCCATTTAATCTTTTCGAAATTAATTCACAAATGGCCGATGAACTTAGGCTTACACCGATAATTATATTATAATAACCAAATAAATAAGACTGTGACTTTACGCAGCCATTTTTATCGTAAAATTCTTGCCATAAAAATTTCACTGATCAATTTTCTTAGATGCCTCGAAAAAAATATGCATCGAAGGTATGAATCTTTCAAAATTACTATGATTTGTAATTTTTAATGGAACAATTAATTCTACATCAGCAGAAAAATCAACATGGCTTCCGTTTTTGGGCGTTATTTTTCATGTTAATATGGCTGATCTCATCAAATCTATTCTCTCTTACTCAAAACAGTTATTAGAGCTATGTTTCTTGAGAAGCTCTTGTTCAAGATTAAGTAAGAACATGTAGACTGCAGTAAGCTTTAATGCAGTTTTATCGCAGAGTAAAACGCGTAGTATTGCGACCGTAGCGCATGCACATATTTGTTTGCAGGAGGTAGATCCGAAAAAGATTTTTGGAAATGCTTTTTTTGTCGTTGGATTAAAACAATGGCGTTAATTATTTTTCAAATCTTTTTATTTATTCATTGAACGGCCGCGACTTTTGAAGAAAACACTGATCTCGCACTTGAATCTAAATGTAAGGACGGGTACTGGACACGGATTCACCGGCAGGTTGGTGTTTTGCTCGCACCTTATTCGACAGCCTTGACGAGAGCCTTGGCCACTTTAACGGCAATTCAGCCTCGGCGCGTTCCACATCAGTAGAGGCCGACGAAAGTTTGCCCTGGGCGCCGGACAGGAGCTCGCGGCACGCACCGGCATCCAGATCCTCAACCGGGTGGGCTTCTTCGGCCAGCACATGTCGAAAAAAAATCACAGGGAAAAAACGTTGAAATAACGAACATTTTTAGTCACAGTAATCAACACGAAACCAATAAAAACACTAGCACTCCGCGGGACATTTTTCTCCATTCTCGAAACGCCTAATTCTGGTCCGGATGCGTCGTGCCGATTTTGCGTGTCGGAGAGGTCACTAAACTGACTGACTGTACGAATATTCAGTGATTTGACAGATCAAGTTCAAAGACTCTTGAATTATGCTTTCATTAAACGGAGAAGTTTTAGTTCAGTTTTAAGGCAGTATTGGCAATGTAAAATGGTCTTAAAAATAACCTCTCTGGGATAACTTCAAGTCAAACAACGAAGAGTGGCATAAAACTATGTGTCATGCTTCTAAAGTGCTCTTGAAGATACTTTTAAGAGATTTCTATCGTAAATCTTTAAAGTTTTGTTCAATATCATCACAACACCGAGTAGCAAATTTTAAATCATTTATAAAACCTGCTAAGAAGTAGAAGCATTTTGCTTGTTACTTGGGTGGACTATAAGCCTACGGTATTAACTTTTTGGCCAACGAAGTTTTTCTCATAGTTTTTCGATTTTTCTACAACAAACATTTTACAACGTTAGTTTTTGCCCTGTAGGCCTCGATAGCGGCACTTTTTTGTCTCAATTTTGTCATATTTGGAATCCTCGGAAAATTTCACGTTAGTTAGAAGTATTAGAGTTGTAAATTTGATTGGAAAAATTGCAATTTAGAATGAATTAAAATATTTTTTAACAATTTGTTGGTTTAGGGGTGAAACAGGTTTCCGCCTACTTGATACAGCATTTGACGCATTGATCGCAGGGTAAATAAAATCATTTTCTTTTTTCAAAAATGTTTTATTTAATTATTTTTTATATCAAATTTACCACTCCAATACTTCTAACAAACGTGAAATTTTCCGAGGATTCCGAATATGGCAAAATTGAGACAAAAAAGTGTCGCTATGGAAGGCAAAAACTAACGTTGTAAAATGTTTGTTGTAGAAAAATCGAAAAACTATGATAAAAACTGCGATTGGCCAAAAAGTTAATACCGTAGGCTTATAGTCCATAAGATTACCTATCTTTTGACCTATTTGACTATGGGTGTTGGAGGCTGTTGCAAAAAGATATTGAGGTTATAAAAAAATCATTTTTTAACAGTAATTAGCAAAAGCTATGAGAAAAAGTCAAACCAATCCTGGATGTCAATGTCCCATTTTGAAGTGCTTCAAAAGACCTTTCAAATGCATCGACGAAAGTTGGAATTGATAAAGTTTTACGGAAATGCGAGCAATTTTAAGATTTTTTAGGTTTTTTGGACCTCAAACTTCGAAGCCCGTTTTACCCCACTTCCCTTTGTCGTAGAGGGCTCATATTTGGCATAGTAAGTAAAGTAAATCTTTCCCTGTTCCTGAGGGTAACACCCTTGAAGAGTATCGGGGCCGGCATATACAAAGCGGATTCAGTGGCAGTTTCATTCTCAACTTAATGTTAACATGTTAAGGTTATTGTTAACATTCCATAGGTCGCCTCCCTAAGGTGTCGTGATAAGGTCCAGTTTGTGACGATACACTACCTTCCCTTTACTAAGCAATCGATTCCAGAAGGGAAAAGATCACCAGTTGTGTTGGTCCGAGCCGGGATTTGAACCCCGATCTACCGCTTACGAGGCGGAAGCGTTACCACTGGGCTACGTGGCTTGGTCTCATATTTGGCATGAGTTCATCTAATGTATAGACAAACAAACGCTGAAAGTTTCATCCAAATCGGAGCACTTCGATACGACCTGTTACTTATTGATGAAAAACTCGCTCTTAAATAAGATGGATTTTGTATCGTGTTGGCGTGTTATACAAAATGGTACGTAAATATTCGAAAATCTGTAACTGAGATTTTCTTATCAATTTGATGTCTTCTACAAGGTTGTAGGCATTGATGAGGACTGTTCAGAAAAAAAGGTGCACGAAAAAAATCATGCTTTTTGATTTTTTCACAAAAACTCAATATCCCAGAAAATTTTCCGCCGAGTTATGATTAAAAAAATAATCATGATTTTTGGAATAAAATTACCTTTGAAAGGGTCAAACATTCTTTTGAAATGCTCATCTTGATTGAAAAAAAATTCAAATATAGTTTTCGAAAAGATCAGTAAATTTAACTAATGTTTCATTTTTTTATGATCGGTACAAGATACAGCCACCGAATATTTGATTTCAGCGAAATATTTTCAGTTTTTTGATTTAAAAAAAAATAGTGACCATGAGTGACCATTTCTAAAAAAAAAATCTTTGAAAGGTTCAAAAAAATTTCTATAAAATTGTGTAAGAGACATTGAAGATTGGACCTCTGATTGCTGAGATACCTATATCGGCTTAAAGAAAAAGAAACATGAAAATTGAATTTTTCTTAGTCTCACCCAAACAACCCACCATTTTGTAATGTCGATATCTCCGCAACTAATGGTCCGATTTTCAATGTTAAAATATGAAACATTCGTGAAATTTTCAGATCTTCTTGCTTAAAACATTTTCAAAAAATGAATTAATTAAGACTAGCATTTTTGATGGGCGCAATATTGAATGTTTGGCCCTTTTAAAATGTTAGTCTGGATTTAATTTGAATAAAGCATAAAATTTCGCTTTTTTCCAAAAATCACTATTTTTTCAAAAATTCAGATTTTTTGACCAAGTTTCTCTATGGCTCAAATGTTGCGGGTTTTTCTTCTAAAACGTATCAAAAAGTCTCGAAAATCATAAATTACGTATTTTCGGAAATTGAATTTTTGTGAAAAAAAAGTTAATAAAAATAACCATGGAGCAGCCGTGACTGACTGGTTACGGTGTTCGCTTTGTAAGCGAATGATCCTGGGTTCGATTCCCATCTGCTCCAAACGAGAAAGATCAGGAAATATGAATTTTTGAAACTCTTAACATGAACGAAACATTAAAGTCACTCGAACCGGGGTTCGATCCCCCGTCCTTTGGATTGGTAGAATTAGGAATACTACTACTACAAACTATATACGTGCGGGGTCTTTGCCCATTTGACAAGGACTCGGAAGTGCTAAATAACGTTTGAATCCGATTGATGCAAACGTTCTTTAGGGCGGGGCTTGTCGATTCAAGCAGAAGTACCTCGCGCACGGCTAGCCTGCGTAGAAATGGGTCACCAAAGCTCGGCAGAGCTAACACCTACCAAATGCCTATGCGAGTTATTTGCATGTATAGAATTTAAAATCTAAAATACATGGAAACAACTCAATTTGTAAGAAGCGACCACGTGGTCCCGTTTGGTTGGTTGCACACACACACACACACACACAAAAAGTTAATAAAAATAACCGCAATTTTTTCCGTGTACATATTTTTTTCTCAATAGTCCTCAAAAAAACCTACAACTTTGCCCAATACACCAAATTGATCAGAAAATTCACTCAAAAGTTACAGCTGTTTGAATATTTACGTACCATTTTTGTATGGACAGCAGCCAAAATTGTATGGAGACTTGTATGGGTGAATCAATGACACAAAATAGCTTATTTGGTCATAGGGAAGGCCCCCACAAAGTTTGAGCCAAATCATTATCTCTTAGAAAATTTAATAGTTAATTTTCTGAACATTAAAAATATTTTCAGAAATTTTTGTGGTATCTGTTGCAAGTTTCTGCTCATTTCTTGGCGTCCGAAGGTTATGTGTGGTGAGAGTCGCCCAAAACCTCTTTTACGCAAATGGACCGACGTCTTACTTCCCCATCCGATAGAAAGCCAGGAGGATAAGGCGGGCATCGAACCCGCGCCCATAGCAACTTAGGGATCGTCAGCCGAAGCCGGGTCACTTATTATCCCTATTTTTAATTATCAAAAAACTGCAAATATTTCACTCAAACTCAACTTTCCGTTGATATATCTTTAAAATTTTAGCAACAAATCCGTGAAGTACTTTTCATCAATACCTACAATTTTGCAGAAGACATCAAAATGATCAGAAAATTCCTTAAAAAATTACAGATTTTCGAATATTAACGCCAAAATGCCAACATTGTCTAGAGACTTGTACGGGTAAACTAATGACACACAAAATGGCACCACAAAGATTGAGCCAAATAAAATAAACAGATTTGCTCAGGGTTAGATTGGGGTAACACCGAATAAATGGTAACGGATTTTTATTTGCTGATTTAAAAAAACAATTTTTGTCACTACACTATGTTACATAAAATGTTATCTTTAAACAAATCCAGAAGAGACCTAACATCTTTGATCATGTTAAGTATATGAAGAAAAGAATAAAAATGCCTTCATTTATTAATGTTAAAATTAACAATCAATGAAATTTCGATAAAGTTCACCGTTTTAAGAAATACCTACTCTGGCTTTAATTTTACTTTCCAGAATAATTCCCCCGCTGCCACCACTCGGCGCCACATTTCAACGCTGATGGCTAAATCACCGGAGCCGGCACCGGTGCACAAGTCTGCGGCGTGTCCGTTTCTTTCGCGGGTCACCTTCTGGTGGATTGTCCCACTGCTGTTGAGCGGTTACCACGAACCCCTAGAGCTGGCCAATTTGGGCCGGCTGCCGGAGGAGGACTCGAGCCGGTTCCACTACGACCAGTTTCTGTCGATTTATCAACGAGTTAAGGTGAGTGTTTATTATCTTTAGTTTTTAAAAGTATTTTTGTTAACTTTTTACTCAAAACACTTGTCTCCTGAACAAGTTTGCTATAAATCAATGCCTAAAGAAAGGTGACGTTGCGTGACACGTGGTGGTTGACACGTGCTGGGATTTCCACTTCCTCCTTTCTTTGCTCTTTTCCCCCGGTTTGGGGAAAAATCCCTCAGGTGGGAGCAATTTTCCCGTCAAGTAAGTCCAAAGAAACTATTCCCCGCTCGACTTGGGAAACAACTTGGTGTGGTAAAGGCCTACGGCATTCGTTGTAACAAAACGGGGTGATTAATTACAGCAGGGGTGGAAAGTGGTAGGTAGTTGGGATTACGGAAGGGGGTCCCAAAGCGATGAAAGGATGAAGAAAGTGACGCTTTCTTTACTTTTTTTCTGGAAGATATTTATTGGTATTTGGAACTGGATTTACCGAATACTAGCAGTAGTACTTGATGCGTTGTGTTTATTTAGAGTAAGTGTAAAAAATCGCAAAAACTAATGTAATTGCCTAAAAATTTTAAGCGATGCTAAAGAAATATTCAGGAATTATATAAATCTCTCAGTAAAAAAAACAATCATGTTCACAGTGTCCCAAGAATCGTTCTCATGATAATCGCTCCGCACAGTTTTAATTACGTACGTCGTGGTAATATTTTAAATGTGTCTCCTCTTTTGCTTCCGGAATTTTACTCCTTCAACATTTCTCTTATTATGGCTTTTCCAGAACAATTCCGCAAGACCAAGCCCCGGAACGGACAATGGCCAAATGAAAAGAACTTTTTTCGGCCCTTTTCCTTCTCAGCTCCAGACAGGAAGTCGCAATGTTCTTGGCCAAAAATGATAACGAATTTTAATTGAGCAATTCTCTACGAAATCGGTCTATTTTCTTCAATTTTAATTTTTGTATTTTTTAATCCGGCTGAAACTTTTTTGATGCCTTCGGTATGCCCAAAGAAGCCATTTTGCATCATTAGTTTGTCCATATAATTTTCCATACAAATTTGGGAGCTGTCCATACAAAAATGATATGTGAAAATTCTAAAATCTGTATCTTTTGAAGGAATTTTTTGATCGATTTGGTGTCTTCGGCAAAGTTGTAGGTATGGATATGGACTACACTGAAAAAAAATTATACACGGTAAAAAAAAATTTGGTGATTTTTTTATTTAACTTTTTATCACTAAAACTTGATTTACAAAAAAACACTATTTTTAATTTTTTTTATTTTTTGATATGTTTTAGAGGACATCAAATGTCAACTTTTCAGAAATTTCCAGGTTGTGCAAAAATCATTGAGCAAGTTATGAATTTTGAATCAATACTGATTTTTCAAAAATCGAAATATTGGTCGCAAAATTTTCAACTTCATTTTTCGATGTAAAATCAAATTTGCAATCAAAAAGTACTTTAGTGAAATTTTGATAAAGTGCACCGTTTTCATGTTAATTCCATTTTTAGGTGACTTTTTTGAAAATAGTCGCAGTTTTTCATTTTTTTAAATTAGTGCACATGTTTGCCCACTTTTCAAAAAAATATTTTTGAAAAGCTGAGAAAATTCTCTATATTTTGCTTGTTCGGACTTTGTTGATACGACCTTTAGTTGCTGAGATATTGCAATGCAAAGGTTTAAAAACAGAAAAATTGATGTTTTCTAAGTCTAACCCAAACAGCCCACCATTTTTCAATGTCGATATCTCAGCAACTAATGGTCCGATTTTCAATGTTAATATATGAAACATTTGTAAAATTTTCCGATCTTTCCGAAAACAATATTTTCAAAATTTTCAAATCAAGACTAACATTTCAAAAGGGCGTAATATTGAATGTTTGGCCCTTTTGAAATGTTAGTCTTGATTTGAAAATTTTGAAAATATTGTTTTCAAAAAGATCGGAAAATTTTACAAATGTTTCATATATTAACATTGAAAATCGGACCATTAGTTGCTGAGATATCGACAGTAAAAATGTGGGCTGTTTGGATGAGACTTAGAAAACATCAATTTTCCTGTTTTTAAACCTTTGCATTGCAATATCTCAGCAACTAAAGGTCGTATCAACAAAGTCTGAAGAAGCAAAATATAGAGAATTTTCTTAGCTTTTCAAAAATATTTTTTTCGAAAGTGGGCAAACATGTGCACTAATTTTAAAAAATGAAAAACTGCGACTATTTTCAAAAAAATTACATAAAAATGGCTATAACTTGAAAACGGTGCACTTTATCAAAATTTCACTAAAGTACTTTTGATTGCAAATTTGATTTTACATCGAAAATGAAGTTGAAAACTTTTGCGACCAATATTTCGATTTTTGAAAAATCAGTATTGATTCAAAATTTTCTCAATGATTTTTGCACAACCTGAAATTTCTGAAAAGTTGGCATTTGATGTCCTCTAAAACATATCAAAAATAAAAAAATTAAAAATAGTGTTTTTTGCAAATCAAGTTTTAGTGATAAAAGTTAAATAAAAAATCACCAATTTTTTTACCGTGTATCATTTTTTCCAGTGTAGTCCATATCCATACCTACAACTTTGCCGAAGACACCAAATCGATCAAAAATTCCTTCAAAAGATACAGATTTTAGAATTTTCACATATCATTTTGTATGGACAGCTGCCAAATTTGTATGGAAAATTATATGGACAAACTAATGATGCAAAATGGCTTCTTTGGACATACCGAAGGCACCAAAAAAGTTTCAGCCGGATTAAAAAATACAAAAAAAAATCGAATGACCGAAATCCTAGAGAACTGCTCAATTGTAATACTCGTTGAGCCACTCAAGACATCTCCCCGAGGCTTTTGGATTATAATGCTGATGAGGTTGGGCAGAGTTTTTTTCTTCCGGTGGGGGCTCTTCTCGTGCCAAGAGAAGCTTAATTATAGTGTGCACGGTGGGTAGTTTTGATGTCCAAAATTATGAGTTACTCAAAAAAGATACAAAAAAGTATCCTTTGACTAGAAGTCTCCCATCAGTCATAACAACCTACCCTTCTAGCTTATTTACAAATCTCGCCTTTCTTCCGGCTGTCAAAGCTGGCTCACCCTTGTCAACGATCTGTCCCACAAAACGAGCTAAATAGCAGCTAGTCAGACGTCCAAGATGGATCATTTTTCATCCCTGCTTTGCCGGGCCCAAAATCCGAACGAAAAACTCACTTTTCATAAAAGCTCAGCCCAGTCGGCCCAAACATGGACCTGGTCCTGAGAGTGTGATAATGAAAAGAAACCGAATGAAAAATGAGGACTGACCTCCAAGTCTCCCTGCTCTTAAGGGCCGCTGTCACAACACAGAAGGACGCGTCGTCCTGAAGTGGCTCTGGCTGCTGTGTGGAATATGATTTATGTCCTTCCGTTGACGTACGCGGTCACAGTTATGGTGGGGAAAATTTGCAAAAAATTAGGGGCCACTGGGGTTAAGCAGGCTGGATTGAAAAAAATCTTGAATTACATAATGATTTTTTTTTTGTATTTGCTTAATAGATTTGTTTTACATTTTGCAATATAGATATTGAAAGGTGTGAAATTTAGCACTGATTTGCACTGCATTAGACATTTCAGTGTAAAATAGCAAAATACAATACAAATACAATACAAATACAATACAAATACAATACAAATACAATACAAATACAATACAAATACAATACAAATACAATACAAATACAATACAAATACAATACAAATACAATACAAATACAATACAAATACAATACAAATACAATACAAATACAATACAAATACAATACAAATACAATACAAATACAATACAAATACAATACAAATACAATACAAATACAATACAAATACAATAAAAATACAATACAAATACAATACAAATACAATACAATACAATACAAATACAAATACAATACAAATACAATACAAATACAATACAAATACAAATACAATACAAATACAATACAAATACAATACAAATACAATACAAATACAAATACAATACAAATACAATACAAATACAATACAAATACAATACAAATACAATACAAATACAATACAAATACAATACAAATACAATACAAATACAATACAAATACAATACAAATACAATACAAATACAATACAAATACAATACAAATACAATACAATACAAATACAATACAAATACAATACAAATACAATACAATACAATACAATACAATACAATACAATACAATACAATACAATACAATACAATACAATACAATACAATACAATACAATACAATACAATACAATACAATACAATACAATACAATACAATACAATACAATACAATACAATATACATATACAATACATACATACAACATACATACAATACAATACAATACAATACAATACAAATACAATACAATACAAATACAATACAAATACAATACAAATACAATACAAATACAATACAAATACAATACAAATACAATACAAATACAATACAAATACAATACAAATACAATACAAATACAATACAAATACAATACAAATACAATACAATACAATACAAATACAATACAAATACAATACAAATACAATACATTTGGGGTACTTTTGAGTAAAATTTAAAAAAAATAAAAGTCATGATTATATTTCGTCGCCATCGTGCTAACTTGTCGTACGTGCATTTTGGGCCAAATTGAGTTAAGAACGCCATTTTGTGCAGCTCACAATGCCTCACCTTTTGACCTTCACAGATCCCCAAAATTCGATTTCAATCCTGAGATATTCAACAAAAACCGAAAAACTCTGTGCATTTTTGTCACTTTACATATGAAAGTAGTTTCAATCTTGTCGTGCTATCTTGTCATTCCATGAAAATTGATGTAAGTGCGACAAAATGCCAAAGGGATTTCAGGCCAGGAAAGTCAGGATGCGTTTGTCGCACGTACAAGCTAGACTACCGTAAACATTTGTAATTATAACTCGGGACTCCAGCAACCAATTTCAACCAAACTTTGGAACAATGCACAGAATGGTGAGCCAAACAAAACGTGTTTGTTATTGTTTACATTGCGTGCTCTCGTTTTTGAATATTCAAGGTCAAACATTAAAACGCGTTTTTCTCGGAACGTCAAAATGGCGGGTGCGACAAGATAGCACGACGACGTCGATTTGTAAAATAATTCACCCTACCTCTCCCTTCCCCACCATTAAATAGGTGCCAGCTAAGTGAATGAAAATCTGCGGAAAAGAGAGTGCAACACTGGCACGAAATTTTCTGTTGCGAGAAAAAAAAGTCTCCCTTCACCGGAATTGTGACCGTCAACGGGGTGAAGATCTGGGGATAAAACTCCTTTCGGAAAATGCAGCCGCGTCCAAATCCCCGCTCGCATTTTTTTGCACCACCCTTTTTTTCAAGGTTCAAGTGCTTATTTTGTCCTTCTTTTTTTCTGTCCCGAGAGTGAATTATCAGCTTCTGCGAGAGCCGAACGGATGGCAGCGAGAGATTTTTTGTCATGTTTTGGGAGAGGATTCTTTTTTTATGGTTTGGTTTGCCTGACCAGTGTCCAGGGTATCCGGACCGAAAAAAAAAGAAAGAACCGGAAATGGAGAGTAGATAAGCGGATGAATTTTTGTTCCAAATGAAAGGAAGAAACGGAGGAAGGTCAGTTCTTTCCTGATGGACAGGCCAAAGGACGTGCGATTCGCGGGTGCGATGGTGATGAAAATGCGAAAGATCAACGAAATTAATTAAGCAGACGCGTTGCATAGAATGGGCGAATTTATAACATTTTCGTGTGGATTTGGATTTGTAATTATGCATATGAGAGGTTGGCATTTGGCGATGACAGAAATTATTAGGCTTTTACTTCAGCTATCTTCAAATTTTCAAATCTTCAAATCTTCAAATCTTCAAATCTTCAAATCTTCAAATCTTCAAATCTTCAAATCTTCAAATCTTCAAATCTTCAAATCTTCAAATCTTCAAATCTTCAAATCTTCAAATCTTCAAATCTTCAAATCTTCAAATCTTCAAATCTTCAAATCTTCAAATCTTCAAATCTTCAAATCTTCAAATCTTCAAATCTTCAAATCTTCAAATCTTCAAATCTTCAAATCTTCAAATCTTCAAATCTTCAAATCTTCAAATCTTCAAATCTTCAAATCTTCAAATCTTCAAATCTTCAAATCTTCAAATCTTCAAATCTTCAAATCTTCAAATCTTCAAATCTTCAAATCTTCAAATCTTCAAATCTTCAAATCTTCAAATCTTCAAATCTTCAAATCTTCAAATCTTCAAATCTTCAAATCTTCAAATCTTCAAATCTTCAAATCTTCAAATCTTCAAATCTTCAAATCTTCAAATCTTCAAATCTTCAAATCTTCAAATCTTCAAATCTTCAAATCTTCAAATCTTCAAATCTTCAAATCTTCAAATCTTCAAATCTTCAAATCTTCAAATCTTCAAATCTTCAAATCTTCAAATCTTCAAATCTTCAAATCTTCAAATCTTCAAATCTTCAAATCTTCAAATCTTCAAATCTTCAAATCTTCAAATCTTCAAATCTTCAAATCTTCAAATCTTCAAATCTTCAAATCTTCAAATTTTCAAATCTTCAAATCTTCAAATCTTCAAATCTTCAAATCCTCAAATCTTCAAATCTTCAAATATTGCCTGAAAATTTAACTGAAAACATAAATAAATATATGACACGTGTCTGTTGATTCGTTAAGTAGATTGATGGAATATTCATCAATATCTCTTCTCACGCAATAACGTCATGATTCGAATTCCCGGACGCTTCGAAACCCGGACACTTCATCTTGTTTTATCAATTATTTGGGTATAAGTTCACATTATGAATGTCAAAACTGTGTGAAATGATGAATTCCAATATCAACTTTTATTTAAAGTTTGTTTGAATGCTATAGTTAATGTCAATTAACTATTAACAATTAAAAACAATAAAATTATAAATTTACCAAACATGTGAAACATTTCACTTGAAATATTTCATAGGCGTTCGAAGCACCGAGAAGGCACAGCAGAAATTTATGGTTTCGATTTTCTTAAATTCTAGCAAATTTTTATATAAACTATCGATTGTTTTGATTTTAACAGCTTATTTAAGAGCTAGAGAATGCCTTTCACTAACATTTCAGTCCAAATTTGTGCGATTCATAAGAAAAAACGAGTGTCCGGAATTCGAAGCAAAAGTGTCCGGATTTCGAATCAGCTTTATCAGTGTCAGGGATTCAAAGCACAACAAGTCATTTTAATTTTCAAATTGTGATGAAAAATTGTTAGAAAAGACATATTTTGCATGCATTTTCTTGAAAATGACTGTTTATACTACATCCTGATGATATTTCTACATTTCGAACTTATTACATGATTTTTTGCCAGCTATAACAAAAATGATATGCTACTAAGTGTCCGGATTTCGAATCATGACGTTATCTTCATTCAAACCCAAATTTTCCCGCCCCAAAAGGTCCAAAAAGAAGGGCAAACTTTTCCCATAATCTATCGATTATCCAATTTTCCTCAACTACTTCGGCAAGAGTCCTGCTTCTCATCAACGAACACGTTTTGGTCCTTATCTCGTAATCCTTTGAAGTTTTCCAACCTCAGCTCATACTCCCCAATCTCTTTCGCTCTTCCCCTTTTCACAGAAGTCCACCAGGTCGTCGCTGTGGTTCTGCTACGCGGTCAACTGCTGGCGGATGTTAGCCGCCGGTGGCTTCTTCAAGCTGCTCGGTGACCTGTGCGCCCTGGTGGGACCACTTTGCATATCCAATATCGTCGATTACATCGCCAAACCGGTGACATCTTCATCGGAATTAGCTGGCACCACTGGCGGCGGGATGACGGGACAAGAACGAGAAAGTCATGTAATTCCCTGGGATGACACTGGCCCGGGTGGATTTAATCTGGGAAATCAATCATCGACCGGCGGCGGCGACCGGATGCTGGTGGTCCGACCGCTGACGTGGTCCGAGCTGCTGGCAAACGGATGGTTCGTTGCACTGGTGGTGCTGGTGTCCGCCCTGGCCCAGGGCACATTCTCGCAGGCCAGCACCCACATCATGGACATGGAGGGACTTCGGCTGAAGAATGCGCTGCAGGGGATGATTTACCGGAAGGCACTGCTGCTGAGCTGTTGGAGTGGTGGTGGGCGGAGTGGCGGAGATTCCGGGTCGGGGAAGAAACGGTCAACGGAAGGATGGGACGGTGGTGGAGCGGAAACGGAGAGCAGTGATTCCGGCGATCGGAATGCATCGATTGGGAAAGGTCAAGGTGAGTTTTAGAGCATTCTGCAATTCTGCGAAATAGAAAATAATTGTGTTCAAATTCGCCTACTGGCTCTCTGAAGTGGAAAGGTATCTTAGAGGAGAAGGCGACAAATACCTTTTTAGTAAGTTTAAGTTTAGTAATTTTAGTTTTTAACCATCAAAGTATCAGAGCAAAAATAATAAATGAACGATGTTTTCAGTAGTAATAATAAGAGAATTGATCAAATCGAAACACTCTGCATTGCACACACATTGCAAAAATCGCACAGTTATAAACGAAATGTGTGAATTTATGGACTCAAACAATTCTATCTTAAATTTCAAGAGGCGCAAATAAAAATAGATAATAGATCTTTTAGGAACAACATAATCCTAAGATCTAGTTACCATTAATATAGCAGGTAGAGCGTCCAATTTCCCGGGGTTACAAATTTCCCGGGAAACGTGAAATTTTCAGCCAATTTGCCGGGAAATCCCGGGAATTACCGGAAAATTATAAATTTATTGAAAATTGCTATGATCTTGGTATTATTTAATATTAAGCAACAAAATTGTATAGGACATCAACATTATTGGTTTAAATAAGTGTAAAGATCAATTAACAGCTTGACTGCACGTGAAAAATCATTCAACTACAAGAAAATGTATTTTGTTATTTTTTGATGAGAAATTTTAAACAAGCCTCTGTGACCAGTTTATTGAAATGAGAAAAAAAACATGCAGAAATTATGTTTTTTATGACAAATACTGGTTTCAGCTCAACAAATGGTAAAGCTTTTTAGTGTTGGTTTTACTCCAAACAACCCAATGTTTTCAAACATTTGAGCAAACTTTGAATATATTCTTGCATTTTTTGAGAACAAACAATAGAAAGTAATTTATGAATGATTTTTTTTGTGTTATCATGTTGCATTATTTAAATTACATGATAAACTATTGTGGATTCAGCTCATAGCTGGATTTTCTGGCATCTTTTCACAGTCATTGGAAACGGTGGTGGAAAGACCTAGGGGTTCCCAGTTGGAGTGAAAAAATTCAATTTGTAGAAAAATTATGGATTAAAATTTTGCTTTTTTATCACTTCTCCGACATCAGGAATAATTGTTTGAACATGCTCGCAATTTTTTTATTCGGTCGGAAAAATATTATTTTTCTTGAAAAAACTTTCATTTTTAATCACATGATCACCCCTAATTCTGGATCGATGCGGCCATCATGCGACCGCGTGCTCCGTTTGTTTGTTAACAAAGCTGCAGCTGGATGGTAAGACGAGGTGAGCGGGGAAGAAATTTTGACATTTTTATGCCCGCATCTGGTCCGCTGCCTATTTCGTCGGTCGTTGAGTCGCCGGTCGTTTCTAGCGACCGAGTCCAGCTAGGAACTTATCGTACAATAACATCAATCCACAAAAAGTCTTCTATTTTTCACATTAAACCCTCTAACACCTGTAGTTGCACCAGTGTTAGATTCAACCAATTGAATTAATTCTTTTTGCACAAATTCGATTTTCATCTCATTTGATCATGGTAAACAAAAACGTCAAAAAAATCTCAATTTTAATGTGGAGGTAAGGAGTTAATATTGTTTTGATTAAATTACATCAATCTGTTGAAAATTAATAATAATTTAATTTGTAATAATTAAATACTCATTTAACAAGACCTATTCCCAGTTGCCTTAAAATTAGTATCATCAGAAATAATTCTGATGTCATAATTTCTGATAAGCTGAATAATTATATATAAACCAAACAATACATTTAATTAAACAAAATCATGTTAAGTTTATTCATTTATTATTTTTTCAGAGCATTTTCGAAAAAAAGTTCAAAAAATTTTAGAAATTAATACTTCCGCTTGAATTTTGGGAATTCCCGTGAAATTTACAAATTTCCCGGGAAACGGGAAATATTTTTTTCCGGGAAATCCCTGGAATTCCTGGACGGGACATTGGACGCTCAAAAGCAGGTCACAGTGGTCCAGATCGCAAGATTAGTGGAAAATGGATTTTCCGAAAAATGGTAAAGTTTTGGAGCTAGTGTCTTAAGAAAAGTTGTTGCAAATGAAAGGGGGAAACTTTTGGATTGGTTGAAAATTAGATTGGTTCACGATTAGGGTGATTTTGAAAATCTAACTTTACAGGGTCTTCTAAAAAGTTTTTTGCCTTGCAAATTCAAGCAACTTTGTCCAAACACCAAAATTTTATCTCGTAATCTACGCCTTTTATTTAATGTATAGAAAGCATATAAGCGGACTTTCAAAAATCAGTTATTTGAACGTGACAATTCAGGGTTAAGTTTTAGAGAAAAGTGATGTTGAAAGCTCTAAAAAACGAACATTTTTATTTTTTGACAACTCAATTTGGACTTAAGGGTCAAAAGTTAAAGCATTTTAAGGAATTTGGGTTTAAAGGATAATTTTACATGGAAACCCAAAATATGACAAAAAATCGATTTTTCGATACTATGCCTTAATTCTGAGGGCATATTCAGTATCAGCGGGCAAAATTACATGGTAAAACATGTATTTGGACAATTTTAGAATTTCGTTAGGGTGGTCCCATAAGGGTTTCCCTTGAAAATTAGACTTTTTCAAATGAAGGTACCGTAAACTGGGGTGACTTTGATAGCCCGGGGTGACTTTGATAGGTTTTTCAAATGCCCGTCAAATTAATATCTTAACATTTATGAGAATTTTTAGTATGCAAGCATTAAGGGATAGCTTATTATCGAACATATATGCAAAAATATGACTGTTACATTGGATGTATAAAAATTAGTGGCCAAATCAAATTTCTATCAATGTCACCCCGGGCTATCAAAGTCACCCCAGTTTACGGTATCTCGAGTTTAAAGAAAAGCACCACTGAGATTTTTTCAGCGTTTGTAGTGCTAGATCTCTTCTTTCAAATTTAACCTGGCTGAAAACTGATTTTTGAAGGTTGGCTCAGATGTTTTGTATAAATTTGGTTATAGAAGGCTTAGATTACAAGATAAAATTTTGGTGTCTTCGACAAAGCTGCTTGAATTGGCAAGCCCAAAAACTTTTAAGAAGACCAAAAAATTCCCTAAAATATTCCTGTATAGTTAGATTTTCAAAATCACCCTAATCGTGAACCACCCTAACTTTCAACCAAAACCAAAAGTTTCCCCTTTCCATTCGCAACATCTCTTCTCAAGTTACCAAAGCTCCAAAACGTCAAAATTTTTCGGAAAATTCATTTTCCACTTAATTTTACGATCTGGACCACCGTGCAGTGATTTTACTATCTCTAAGAAAGAATGACATTTTTTATAATTTTATTGAATAATTGGATGAAACTTTTCCCATCAATTTCTTTGGTCCGAATAAGTTTTTTTTTGCATCTATGGTTACTCCATAGAAATTTGGGAGATGCAAAAACAAAAGTGCTATGAAAGTACTTGAAAATACGTATTGTGTGAAAGGATTTTGTGATCGGTTCGTTGGTTCGGAAAAGTGGTAGGATATGATAAGGCCCTTTTGATTTTCTTTTTGATGTTTCGATGGACCAAAAGTGCAAACTATTGACGGACCTTTTAATTTTGGTCAAGTTATAATTAAAAAAAATATTTGCAAATCCTTGAAAAAAAAAACATGGTTGAAAGTTGAATTAAATTTGCCATAAGAAAAAAAAATATAGTATTTAAATTAAATAAGTAATTACAACCATCTCTTGAAAAATATTCCCAGTTTACTGAAAACATTCTCTTTTTAACTTTAGGCATTGGTAATCTGTAAGGCTAGTGATTTTTCGCGATTTCGCGGAAGCCGCGTAATCCGTGAAATTTGCCCTTGATCGTGAAATTTCGTAAATACCGTGAAATGTCGCGAAATTCTTATTAATTAATTAATCAATTGTCCCTAAGTGTATTTGAACAGCGATTTTTTTTTATTCAAGCAATCCACAAGAATTTTAACAGGCATTTTGAAACTCATTTTCAAAAATATTTTTACAGCAATGTTTTACGGAAAGTTCCAGCGAAATAAGCTTTGATTGTAACATGCCTTGGATAACACAATTTGACGTTCAAAGCATGATTTCTAGAGTTTTTTTTTGAATAGGTCTTATAAACATATGAAAGACAATAGCTTAAAGGACCAGTTTTTCAAATAAAGAAACTGCAGAGGAGTTTTGCTATTAATTTTTGAATCTCTGTAAAAAGGAATTTTTGTACAAAAATAAAGTTGTTTATGTTTTTAGAAACTGTTTTAAGCACTTTGCAACATTTTCTAATTATCTGGACTTATCAATTACAAATCGTCACTTGTGTGCTATCTTGTGACACGTACTATTTTTACAGCAGCCGCGTCACAATATAGCACACAAGCGACGAAATGGTAAACAAACCAATTTTAAGTGAAATTTTGGCTAAATACTCAAATTTCACTATTCCTAGAAACCATTTGCATACAAAATGTAATATCTCTTATTCTGCTTATTCTACTTTTGGTGGATTTATAGTTGTGATTTTTTTTTGTATTGAAGGATGTACTTCGTTTTAAGGATATTACCGTGATATTGTCGTGAAATTTCAATGTTTTGAAATTGGCATGCCGCTTAATTTAATTTTTTTCGACGTGAAAAATTACTAGCCCTAGTAATCTGGCCTTTCCAAGAATTAAAAATACGAAATAACGAGTATTTCAATGTTCTTTGAATCTTGACAATAATTGATTCGGTTTGAGTTTGAAAAAAAATGGAGTTTTAAATGTTGTATAATTTTTAACAATGTCAATTTAAGAAAAAAAAAATCCATGCAATGCATCATTACAATTGAGAGAAAATAGTCAAAAAATACAAAAATCAAACCAAACATTCAAAAGGTCGCATGAAAATTCAAAACGCTGTTTTGATGGTCTCGGGACCAAAGAGCCCAAGTCAAAAAAAAATATTAAATCGAATTCCTCGAAAAATTTACACTGAATATTAAAAAATGGAGTTACGAATTTTTGAAAATATAATGTTTTCCAGGTTTTTCTCAATTCAAACTTGATTATTTATTTTATTTTTTTTCTTTCATATGTTAATAGGATCTTTTAAAAAACACTCTAGAATTGTTCTTTTGGAGATTCCTTACTAAATATATTTATCCATAAAAAGATCCAAAGGCTTTCTAAAACTTGTGATAACCTTTGAACATTTGAATCACCAAATCTATAGTTTTTTTCAAAGGTCCTATAAACTGTTGTCTTTCACATGTTATAGGACCTTTTCGATAAAAAAATTCTGGAAAGGTGTTCGTGAAAACACTGAGAACGATATCATTCGTCAAATTATACTTGACATTTCGTAAAATTTTAAACGTTTTACAAAAATAATAAAATTGAAGACGATAATGATTTGATTCAAATCACGGTTTATTTCATGAATACTTTGAAACGTGCAAGTCATAAGCACTCTGATAGAATTTTGTGAAATTTTTTAGCTGTAAAAACGACACAGTTTTATATTAAAAAAAAAAATATCTGAATAACTCCTTGACAGTTTTTGTTATACAGTAGTTGTTCGCTAACTGGGCGTTGTTTAACTGAGCTTCTTTTTTACTGGGCGCTCGATAACTGGGCCGTAGCTCAGTTAAAAAGCAGATAAACGTCAAAAAACCAAAATGACCGAGGAGTTAATGGATGCAAAAATTATATTCAATAAATAAAAAAAATCGAACTTTTGTGTAAATTTAAAATTAAGCATTGTTAATCAATTTGAGTAACTTTTATTTTTATATTTCATCTGGAAAATATTATGCATCGGTGGTCACCTCGTTATGTTTTGTTCAGCTCAGTTAACGAACAACATTCGGTGAGTGGGCTACGTTCTCAGCCCAGTTACCGAACAACTACTGTGCCAAGGTGTCTTATCGGCAAAGTGTACGGATTTTTGTTCAGAAAGAGTTGGTAGCCTTAGGTATGCCCAAAGAAGCCATTTTGCATCATTAGTTTGTCAATATAATTTGCCACACAAATTTGGCAGCTGTCCATACAAAAATGATTTATGAAAGTTCAAAAATCAGTATCTTTTGTAGGAAATTTTTGATCAATTTAGTGTTTTAGGTATGGATAAGGAAAGGAGTTTTATCCCACAAATTATGAATAGCTTTCAGATCGGCCAATGTTCAAATATCATAGAAAATTGATAATTGAATATAATGATGCGCTTTTACTTTCATTTGATAGCTTTTGTTGTGATCCCTCTAATGATGAAACGATGGACCGTAAAGTTTAATTTCAAGCTTTCGAAGAAAAATATTGACTCTTGAAATCGGGAAATTCGGAACACAAAACAAATTTGGACTCCACTTTTAGTGTGACCCCAGTTAACGGTACATTTGAATGATTTTGAAGATAATTTTACGCAACAATTTGACACTTTTTAACACAAGGCAATGCTTTTAAAATTACTGTCCCATCGTGCAATAATTCCTGGAAATGACACAACACCATCGAACGAGCTACTTCATCAACAACCAAATTGAAACATTTAACCAAAATTGCCTCGCTTCACTTGTTGATAAACAACGCCCACCATTTCGCCGCATTCAATGTTGCATTTATTTTAAATTTTCATTTTCTCCTCTCCACTTCAGCAGCAGCAACTCCTCCACGAGGCCAAACCGCCACCCTCTCTGGTGGTGGCAGCAGCGAACGCAACAGCCAAAACAACATTCCCAAGGACAACAACATGGCCACGGTCAAAAGCAACAGCTCCGCCAACGATGCAGAACCCGGAACAGATGGTGCAACCGCCAAACCACTGCAGAGCCGGCAGTGTTGCCAGCAACGCGAAAGCACGGCGGAAGAGATAAAACATAAAACGGTTGCCATCGATAGTGGGTACGAGCGGGGACGTGGTATCGGAAACCAGCAGCAGCAACCGGAAACGACCGGAAGTCAGGGTGGTGGTGGTAATAATGGCAGTGCTACCAGCGAGCACGGCGGTGCCACCACCGACGCAGGTACCATCACCAATTTAATGTCCGATGATGCTTTCAACGTGATGTCGTTTGTGAAGATTGCGCACTACGTGTGGGCGATTCCACTCAAGGTAAATATTGGCACACTGTTGCACATTTGCAGGAAACTGTTTTGGGGGTGGGGGTTGAACAAGTTTTAGGCAAAATTTAATCGATGCTGATGAAAGGGTTGTCACGGTGATGCTCGGGCACTACTGCTCTAAAATCAAAGTTCAAGAGCACGGGTGTAACCGGGTACACATATTGGTTCGGTACACAAGTGGGGTGGTTGAGGTATGTTTACGAAATGCATAGAATATCAATGGCTTCTAAATGTTCCTAGAATTGAAATATTGACATTTTCAAGTTCCACTTCGACGTTGTTGTGCTATCGTGCCACACATCGCTTTTTGACGTTCCAAGAAATACGCGTTTGAATGTTTGACCTTGAATAAACAAATAATAGAGCACGCAATGTAAACAATAACAAACAAGTTTGATCCCTGATCATAAATCCGTGGGTACATTTATATAAAATGACTAAACAAATTTTTAAGTCTTTGTCATATTGGTAATGTATAACATAACCACTTGCACCTTTTATGATCTTTTATAGGATACTAAAAAAGACATCATCTGATCCATAGAGCGTGACGGTGCAAAATCTGGAGGAGATATGCATTTTTGATAAAATAGCAAAAAAGTAAAGAAATTTAATAATTAAAATAACAAGCCAGAATATGAACATGTCAATCAAAAAAGTATTTGAAAATGCGATAATCACTCGTACGTGTAATCATTAGTTTTCTCAAAATGTTATTTTCAACGAAAACCAAAACATTCAAGAATAAAAAACTATTTGCGGTTTTGTACATCGAAAATCACTGAAATTCAAAATATTTTTGAATTAACCCAAACTTGCTGAAAATGAATCTAAACGCAGGGAAATGCATTTTAAATTAATTTAAGTTGTTTGCAAATGCCTTTGAAAATTTTGACTTTTTTGAGAAAATATTTTTAGACTCCTGATTTTTAGGCTGGCTGAGTGGGGGAGAGGGATAAAAACATTAAATAAAATTTGAACCAGCCTGAAAGATATAAAAAGATTGAAAATACGTATTTTGGGAATTCAACTTTTAGTAATATAAAGTTTATTAAAAATTACGGATTTTTTTCATGTACCTTTTTTCAAAAAGTTTTAACCATAATTTAAGCACAGACAAACAGACGGGACACTCGAGTTCGGAACCATCGTCCTTCAATAACCGAGCCAAAACGGTTATTTCAAATGCAATTTAGCTTCGGCATCCACTCACCCGGCGCTGATGGCGCTGCTGTCGTGACAGCTCGCCCGTCTTTCCCCAGTGTGTGTAATGTGTTTTTATTGTTGTAAAGTTGAGCGTGAGCACGTGGCATTAAATGAAAACAAAACAAAATATGATAGAATTCAGGAAATCTAACGGTGATCCATAATCCAGGCTTTCGGGACAAGATTGGGGCAGTTTCGACCGGGTCAGATGAGTGGCTGACTAGCGAGGACATACCCTTTACCCCACTATTAACCCGGTAGGCCTGCCGCTGCCGAGGCTGCTGATGAGGCGTCCGCTACTGCGGAGGAAGCCAGATTCTGTGGTGAAGTCATCTCCTTCGGAGTAACCTTGATGCAACCTGCTTATCCTTCATGGATTACTGCTGCTGGTCGTCCTTTTGGTGATGTTGCGTCGATCGTGAGCGCCACTCAATCTTCATCCACAGTTGTTCGCCGTGAACACGTTTCCCGCGGATGTTTTTTGGAGCAACGGGGAGGACCAGTGGTTTGGTCTCTGTCGTTGCGATTGTGGTGCGTCGTTGCTGATGCTGCCGCATGGTTTGGCCGTCATCTTCGGCCGTCGGTGTTAATTTTTATTTTTATTTCATCGAGTACTGACGATAAGCAACAACAACATTATTTAAATCAGCTGTTGATGCTTACAATCGTTAAGGCTTGATTGTCTCACGCATACACTGACATGACACATGACAGTAATGGACTTGTATTGATATGTTTGGGCTGCGCTTCGGCATAAGCTCACCAGGCAGCGCTGGCGTCGCCGTGATTTGGTGGTTTGATGAAGGACGATGAATTTCTAAAATTATTTGTATGGAGAGTCACGTCTGTTTGTCTGTGATTTAAGTTTGATTTATTATATTGAATTTCGAAAGCCTCACTTACAATTTTGTTGGAAATCCGAATTCGTTCTAGTCTTATTAATTTACATTGCCCGTAAGCATGTTAAAAACCCCTTTTTTTTAACAAACACCCCTGAGCAGTTCTCTACGGAATCTGTCTTTTTTCTTTAATTTTAATTTTTGTATTTTTTAATCCGGCTGAAACTTTTTTGGTGCCTTCGGTATGCCTAAAGAAGCCATTTTGCATCATAAGTTCGTTCATAAAATTTTTCATACAAATTTGGCAGCTGTCCATACAAAAATAATATGTGAAAATTCAAAAATCTGTACCTTTTGAAGGAATTTTTTGATCGATTTGGTGACTTTGGCAAAGTTGTAGGTATGGATAAGAACTACACTGAAAAAAATGAAACACTGTAAAAAAAATTGTGATTTTTATTTCACTTTTTGTCACTTAAACTTGATTTTCAAAAAAACACTATTTTTTAAATGTTTTAGAGGACATCAAATGCCAACTTTTCAGAAATTTCTAGAATGGGCAAAAAATCTTTGACCGAGTTACAATTTTTTAAATCAATACAGATTTTTTCAAATTATCGAAATATTGGTCGCAAAATTTTTTCATCTTGAGTTTTCGATGTAAAATCGAATTTGCAATCAAAAAGTACTTTAGTGAATTTTTGATAAAGTGCACCGTTTTCAAGTTAAATCCATATTAAGGTAACTTATTTGAAAATAATCGCAGTTTTTCATGTTTAAAATTAGTGCCCATGTTTCCTACCTTTGAATTTTTATTTTGAAAAGCTGAGAAAATTTTCTATATTTTGCTTAATTGAACTTTGTTGATACGACCCTTAGTTGCTGAGATATTGCCATACAAAGGTTAAAAAACTGGAAAATTGATGTTTTCTAAGTCTCACCCAAACAACCCACCATTTTCTTATGTCGATATCTCAGCAACTAATGGTCCGATTTAAAATGTTTAAATATAAAACATTCGTGAAATTTTCCGATCTCTTCGAAAATTTTTTTTCAAAAATTTAAAATCAAGACTAACATTTCAAACCGGCTAAAAATTCAATATTACGCCCATTTGAAGATCAAAGATTTTTTGCCCATTCTGGAAATTTCTGAAAAGTTGGCATTTGATGTCCTCTAAAACATATCTAATCTAATCTAATCTAATCTAACCCTAGCGCAGCCAGTCTTTCGAGGGCATCCTGGAAAATGCCTTAGGTTGATTAACGCCTAGCATCCTCTTGTCATTATTAACAATTGCAGTGCCCAATGCAATAAATTGCTTTGAAACATCACAAACGTTAAAGCGGCCAGGCCAACTGCGTAAAGTTTACCGCAAAGATGATTCTTTAAAGTGGATTGAGTTCAAACAACAACACATTTCTGAATCGACAGGGGAGGAAGAAACGTGGGGATCCCCGCTCACGTTCCTGTTTGTAGAAGCAATAAATCGTTGGGAGCCACCAGCTAAGAAGTTTTTGTGCTCCGGGACCCTCGAGGATGGGACACTGTATTTCCACAAATGCCCTGGACACTATTTGCCGTGGTTATAGCGCCACAACTCGCTCACATTTGATGTCCTCTAAAACATATAAAAAAATATGAATCGTGTTTTTTTGCAAATCAATTTTTAGTGACAAAAGTGAAATAAAAAATCACCAGGTTTTTTTACTGTGTATCATTTTTTTCAGTGTAGTCCATTTCCATGCCTACAACTTTGCCGAAGACACCAAATCGATCAAAAAATCCTTCAAAAGATACAGATTTTTGAATTTTCACATATCATTTTTGTATGGACAGCTGCCAAATTTGTATGGAAAATTATATGAACGAACTAATGATGCAAAATGGCTTCTTTGGGCATACGGAAGGCACCAAAAAAGTTTCAGCCGGATTAAAAAAATACAATAAAAAATCGAATGACCGAAATCTCAGAGAATTGGTCCCCTACCCAAATAAGCAACCTGTCCAAAAATTCAGAGCTCAAAAAGTTTTCCGACCCAAAACGAGTCTGGTCAGGAAGAAACCAAAACTCGTAAACTGTTTTTTGAAAAAGTATCCCTCATTCTTCGTTCTGATGATAAGGGTTTTCAACGTTGGCTTTTGATGTGCACACAGAATGTGGGAAAATTTGATCCGAGCCAGGGACCTGCCAGAGGTTTATTTTAACCTGGATTTGTGCCAGGAGAGCCATTTTGGTTGGCAAATAATTTAAACATGTATTCAATGGAATACCAATAGGTTGAATTCAACTTGAAACTAATTTTTGAAACAGTTTATTGAAATCTGTCAGTGGTTTTTGCTCTGTTGAGCAGGGTGTGGGTGAATTAACGAAAGAAAATTAGTTTTGTTGCAAAATTTGATATCCTCTCGTTTTGAGATTGGTGATGAAGGGATTTGTAAAGTTTTGTCAAGATTAAATCTGTTTTGTTCTTGAATTAATTACTTTAATCTATGTACAGCATAAGATTTTTAGAGACTTCCTTCAATTAAGATTAAAAGCTGGTTGGAGATTATGAGTATTGTACTTCTTTGATTTTATTTAGCTGAGTGAAGCTATTGTTATTGAATTTCATTCCTTGGTACAAACGATGACAGATTATTTTGTAGAAGATCTAAATTTTTCTGAAACTAAATCTGTATTGGTTTTGTATCATAGCAAAAATCGGAGTAACAGAAGAATTGTTTGATTTTTTAACTGTAGATTTATGCTCTTTCATCATGTTAAAACCCAATTTAACTGATAAATTGATGAAATTTTTATAATCATTTAAAAAAATCTGTATAACGATGCCTCTGTGCTATCTTGTTCTAAGCATGCTGGTTTTCCTATCTTGTCAGCATAAGAGAGCACAAATGCATATTGATGCAAAGATATGTGCTTTCTTGGATCGAAAAATCTGTGAAATATAGATATTTCAGTACATGAGTAATTCTCAACCAAATCGATCTTTAATTTTGGTATTTTTTTAAATCCAGCTGAAACTGTTTTGGTGCCTTCGATATGCCCAAAGTAGCCATTTAGTATCATTAGTTTGTCCATATAATTTTCCATACAAATTCGGCAGCTGTCCAAACAAAAATGATGTATGGCAATTCGAAATCGGTATCTTTTGAAGGCCTTTTTTATCGATTTGGTGTCTTTGGTATGGATAAGATCCACATTAAAAAAAAAGCATCGGCACTTATTAAAAAAACAGCGTCTTTTTTACAGTTACCTAAAAATGGCTATAATTTGAAAATGGTGCATTTCATCAAAACTTCACTTTAAGTGCTTTTTGAATTCGATTTTACATCGAAAAATAAAGTTGATTTTTTTTTTTTTAAATCAGTATTGATTCAAAAAATCATAACTCGGATAAAAATTTTTGCCCGTTCTGGAAATGTCTGAAAAGTTAGCATTTGATGTCCCCCAAAACGTATCAGAATTTTTATTTGCAAATCAAGTTTTAGTGACAAAAAGTGTAATTAAAGATCACCCAAAAATGTTTTAACCGTGTATCATTTTTTCAGTGTAGTCCTTATCCATACACAGTAATGAATTGTGTAAATTTGGAAGGTATAATTTTGGAAGGTTGAATATTTCCGGTTTTATGATGTAATTTTACCTCAATTTAGACTAAAAAAGCGACATTACACCAGAATGGTGGTTAAATTACACATTTTCAGAGGTAAAATTACACATTTTTTCTGACATAAAATATGTAATATTACATATTTTTTTAATAATAATTATGTAATTCCAGGTTATGCAAAATAGCTTCAGTGACCTACGCTGTATATTCTACAGCAGGCTGGGATGTTCTGGGTTATCCAAGAACTTCCGGAAGTAATGAACTTATTATCTACCTGTTCAACAAGGGTCTGTACCAGTGTATCCACCATCGTAATAATTGCAGGTAGCTTCCGTGACCTACGATGGTTACCTTATGATCTGTTAGAATGTACTAGGTCATCCAAGAACTCCCAGAAGTTATGGCCTGGATATCTACCTGATCAACGGGGGTCTTTATGACTATATTAACCATCGGTTTAGCTTCAGATAGCTTCAGTGGACCATGATGGACATCCTGTGGCATATTGGATTGTTTTAGGTCATCCAGGAACTCCCGGAAGTCCTGGCCTTATAATATTCCTGATCAACGCATAAATGTCCCATTAGAATTAGCATTCGCATTTGAAGACGAGTTCCTGGATGTCTCAACACAATCTAACATGTCGCGAATTGTCCATTGGGTCCACAGAAGCTACCTGCAGGTATACCGATGGATAATATAGCCATATAGACCCCCGTTGATCAGTAAGATATCCAGGCCATGACTTCCGGGAGTTCATGGATGACCCAAAACAATCCAACATGCCGCAGAGTGTCCATCGTGGTCTACTGAAGCTACCTGAAGCTATACCGATGGATGATATAACCATACAGACCCCCGTTGATCAGGCATATATCCAGGCCATGACTTCCGGGAGTTCCTGGATGACCCAAAACAATCGAACATGCCGCAGAGTGTCCATCGTGGTCTACTGATGCTACTTGATATAGCCATACAGACCCCCGTTGATCAGGCATATATCCAGGCCATGACTTCCGGGAGTTCCTGGATGACCCAAAATAATCCAACATGCCACAGGATGTCCATCGTGGTCCACTGTAGCTATCTGAAGCTATACCGATGGTTATTTCACCCATATAGACCCCCGTTGATCCGGGAGTTCCTGGATGACCTCGTACATTCTAACAGATCACAGAGAATCCGTCGTGGCTCACTGAAGCTACCTGAAGCTATACCGATTGTTTATATAGCTATACAGACCCCCGTTGCTCAGGTAGATATCCAGGCCATGACTTCCGGGAGTTCCTGGATGACCCAAAACAATCCAACATGCCGCAGAGTGTCCATCGTGGTCTACTGAAGCTACCTGAAGCTATACCGATGGTTAATATAGCCATATAGACTCCCGTTGATCAGGTAGATATCCAGGCCATGACTTCCGGGAGTTCCTGGATGGCCTCGTACATTCTAACAGATCACAGACAGTCCATCGTGGCTCACTGAAGCTACCTGAAGCTATTTCGATGGTGAATACACCGGTACAAACACCCGTTGAACAGATAGATATTCTATTCGTGACTTCCGGATGTTCTTTGTTGTCCAGAACATCCCAATATGATGCAGAGTATCCGTTGGTCACCGAAGCTACTGATTGTAAAAACCCTGATTGTGGTCACCGTTGAACAGGAAGATATGACCATAATGGTTAAGACTTCCGACAGTTTAAAATCGGATCGCGTTATTTTGAATTTTTCGCGCAACTTGAGTTCGCGTTATTTTGAATTCTTCGCGTAAAAAAACCGCGTAAAAAAATTTCGCGCAAAAGGAGGTTGCGTAAAAAGAGGTTTGACTGTACCATGATTTTTTTTCTGTGTACCCCGAAGGCACTTAACAAGTTTCAGTCTGATTAGAAAATACAAAAAATCGAATGACTGAAATGTCAGAGAATTATAAAAGCTCGTTGGTGATAATAGGTATTGTTCTTTCTTGATTTTATCATTTTTTAATCTAGCAGTAGCGCACAACCCACAACCCTTCGAAAAAAGTCATTTGTGCCAAGGTTTGGAAACAAACAATTTGTGTTTTCCATGCATTCAGAATGTTCAGAAAAAAAAAATATTCGGTGATGTTTACTTTTTCCTTATGATAAATAAAATCTGAAGAATGTTCCATCAATTTCCTGTTTTCGTGGATCATGATTATAAATTACACATTTTCCACCCCGATGACGTTCAATTTCCATCTGGTGCCAGGATTAAAGACATAATGGCTTACTTTCAGTTGGTTGATGTTGGGATTAGAGGGGGGCACGTCCTGGCGTGACACGAGGCTGAACCACAATCTGTTCGGTTTGTTATTCATGAACCCTTCCCGGAGAGATTGGTGGGATTGCTGTCCGCAGAAAAGTGAAACTGAGGTTTTAGGTGGGAGGGAATTAACCGGATGAGTGCATCCATGCCGTGCCTTCTGGGTGTCCCATTACATCCCGCATTTTAATCCGGAAATCTCTTTTTTTTTGTTTCATTCCAGATTGGAGTGGTAATGTATCTTTTGTACCAGCTGTTGGGCGTTAGCAGCATAATCGGCTCGGTTGTTTGCATCGTCACGATGATTCCGTTGCAGTTTCTGGTCGGCAAGATGATGTCCGCCAACTCGAAGAAGGCATCGGTAAGTGGTGAAAAAATTCAAGATTAACTTGCTCTGATTTATCATTACTTGCAATTTGCAGCGACTGTTGTTTCATTCATTCCATGTGAACAGTTCTGTTCAATTAAATCGCTCCAACAATGCACTCCTGTGTTGCAGGATTAATATTGAAATTGCGTCCATTGTGCAAGGGTTTCATTCACATAATGCTTCCCCAGTCGTAAAATTGTCCCACTTTTTCAACTTCTCCCCCCAGTAAACATTCCATTTCCATTATCTGAAAGGGACCATCATCGCAATCGATTCCGAAGTTCTCGCTGACATACTTGAACGGGTGGCCTCATTTTCAGGCTTCAGACTTTATATATTTTTTCCATTGATTGTGTTTTCTTCCCATTTTTTTCTCCCCTTCTCAGGAATGCACCGACGAGCGGCTCCGCTGCATCAATGAGGTCCTGCTGGGGATAAAATTAATTAAACTCAGCGCCTGGGAGGGCGTCTTCCGGGAGAAAATTTCGCACGCCCGCCGCCGGGAGCTGCGCCACCTCGATCTGGACTCGTGCTACTGGACCATCATGAGTAAGTGGAATTTTGGATCGAGTTTATTTGTTGTTGTCTTGTTGTTTCTTGGCCGGTTGAGTACTTTTGGAAAATTAACGTATTTCAGGTGATTTTTTTTATTAAAGGAAAATATTTTTTCTAATCAGCATTTTATGGATAAATTTGCAAATAAAGTTGGAATGTTGATTCTTCTTCAGTCAGTCACGTGATCCGTCCTTGAGGTCCTTGAATCAGTCAGAGCGGAGACCAAATTGGCTTTGATAATCTTAATTACTGCTACCCGGTCTGCGCGCTGCATGATACAGAAAAATAACTCAGCGAGGGACGCTGGAAAATATTGGATTTTCCACGAGTGACAACACTGCTTTGATTTATGACGAGCGATTTCCCGGTCCGTGACGAATTGCGAATTTACCCGTTGAAGGGTGGTATTCGGTGAAGGACGATGAGTTTTTGATGCTGACGAATGAGGAGAGGATTTTAGTTTGAGATTGTGAACATCGGAAGCAATTTGTGCTTTTTCAGCAATACTTGCACCGGTGAATAGTTGAGTGGCTGCGAATGGGGCGAACTCGTTGGAATTTCTAGTCACGAAAGGGATTCTCTCAAGCAGTGAAAGCTTTTAACTTTTCTTTGCAAAAGTTTGTAGTTTTCATTCTAAATCAATCAGTTGTGTGGCTTATCCTATTTGCGGAACCCTTTTTCTAATGGATTCTAATCAAACAAGAGAAATAAAAAAAATCAAATTATAGTTGAAAAAGGAAAAGGATCACTGGATTTTGTGGCAAAAGCCTTTCTTTCCCTGATCAATTATGTTGAATGACGTGTTTTTCAAGGTTTTTGAAAAAAATCAAGGCCAAACAAGCCTTTACAACCGTAATTTTCAACTCAACATCCCAAATCTCCTGAATCAGTTGAGCAATTCTCCACGAAATGTAGGGCGTCCAATTTTTCTGGGTTTTGCATTTTCCGGGAAACGGAAAAAATGTCTTATTGAAATGTTTATAAAAACGTTACTTAATCCACCGGAAGGTGGTTGCTGCCTTCCTCCTAAAAGCCTTGCAACCACACACTACGAAAGCTTTGGCTAACGCTTACTTAGTAAAGACACTATACATCTGAGTGCTGCCATCTAGGTATGATAAATTTAATGAACCATTTGAAAGCACTGCAGTGTTTGTGTGGGTGCACTGAGCGTAAAGTTCCGACAGCTATCGGCCGGAGCTTTCAAATTATATAAATAATGACCCTTTTTAGTATCAACCAAAACAGTTTTTCGAACATATCTTTTACTGCACCAAGCCGGATGAAATTTAAAAAGACTTAAAGAACCTGAAGGCAAATCCAAAAACATAGATCCGGACAAAATCGGTCGAGCCCGTTCCGAGAAAAGTGAGTGAGAAAAAAAATTCTACGTCCATCCACACGCACAGACATTTGCTCAGAATTTGATTCTGAGTCGATATGTATACGTAAAGGTATATCTGGGAGGCTTATTTGAAAAGTTCAATTTTTGAGTGATTTTATAGCCTTGCCTCAGTGAGGTGAGGAAGGCAAAACCATTTGGATAATTCTCTACCAACTCACACGAAATCGGGAAAAGTTGCCCCGACCCCTCTTCGATTTGCGTGAAACTTTGTCCTAGGGACTTTTGCCCCTGATCACGAATCCGAGGTCCGTTTTTTGATATCTCATGACGGAGGGGCGGTACGACCCCTTCCATTTTTGAACATGCGAAAAAAGAGGTGTTTTTCAATAATTTGCAGCCTGAAACGGTGTTGAGATAGAAATTTGGTGTCAAAGGGACTTTTATGTAAAATTAGACGCCCGATTTAATGGCTTACTCAGAATTCCGAAAAAACCTATTTTTCATCGAAAAAAACACTAAAAAAGTTTTTAAAAGTCTCCCATTTTCCGTTACTCGACTGTAAATTTTTTTTCAACATGTCATTTTATGGGAAATTTAATGTACTTTTCGAATCTACATTGACCCAGAAGGGTCAATTTTTCATTTAGAACAAAAAATTTCATTTTAAAATTTTATGTTTTTTCTAACTTTGCAGGGTTATTTTTTTAGAGTGTAACAATGTTCTACAAAGTTGTAGAGCAGACAATTACAAAAATGTTGATATGTAGACATAAGTGGTTTGCTAATAAACATCACGAGTTATCGCGATTTTACGAAAAAATGTTTTGAAATTCGTGGATTCCTGATCAGGGACAAAAGTTACCCCTTAGGACAAAGTTTCACGCAAATCGAAGAGGGGTCGGGGCAACTGCTGTGTGAGTTGGCGGAGAATTATCCATTTTTCAATACATTTATTAAGTTTGATATTCTTGAAATGGTAGAATAATTTGATATCCATTTACTGGTGATAGTCTAGAATACAATCTGCACAGTGAAAAAAAAATTTAAAACCACAATTGTTTGTCCAATACGATTCACAATGAGTTATTTTCTTTAAAACAAATTTAATTGGTATAAAACTTCATAAAATAAAAAGGAATTTTAGACAATTTCATAAAAAAACTGAAATAAAGCAAATGACATGTGTAGTTGCTAGTCAATGTTAAATGTTATATCCAGTATTAATTCGGTGTTTTGTATTATTTTTAAATATTTTTTATATTATCTATCTTAATCACTTTTAAGCAATGGATAAAATCAGGCCTAGCATTCTGAATAAGGGCAGTACATTAAACATTAAATTTGTGTTTATCAAATATTGAATATAACAAAAAATAAGCTTTAAATTGAAAGGCATGGTCAAAAGAACAAATTTCATGTAAAACGTGAAAACTTCTGATTCGTGTTTCGAATTCAGTTCTGATCTGTACATCAAAATTTCAGAAATTTTCCATAATAATTTGATTTCAATTCAAATGCTTTATGTATTTGACAGGATATTAAATATTCCGCTGCTCTATTTGTTTTACATATAAATCTGAATTTCCAGGCCAGAATGTTTTTTTTTTATTTCCGGAAAACTGGGACAAAATATTTAAGAATCCCGGAATCCGGGAAATCCAAGTTTTGCGAAAATCCTGGGGATTTCGTCCCGGGGATTCCCGGGATTGACGCACTCACGAAATCTGCTGATTTCGATCATTTTTAATTTTGTATTTTTTTTTATTTGGCTCAAACTTTATGGAGGCCTTCCCTAAGGCCTAAAAGCAAAGTGAATAAAAAATAATAAATAACAGGCCATAGTCTCAACATTTGAATGCAAAACGTGCTTGAAAATGTATTTACACTTTTTGTGATGTTTTGCAATTATTTGTTTTCAAAAAATGTAAGATTTGACGAAAATAAAAACTATAGCTATACTGAACATCAAAAATTAAAAACAAAATCAAAAATTCAAAAAAAAAAATAAATCAATCTTAACATGCTAAAAATGATTCAAATTGGTTTCAGCTGATTGCACTTAAATTTCTATTGAAATTTTGAAATTTATAAACAAATATTTTTCACCCGTACCAACTATGAAGGGGGAGGGGGCAATCGAAAAGTACATTACAGATATTTTAATAGAGTGCGATTTTAACTGAGAAATAAAAAAGCTAATTTAAGTGCAATTTGAACTGAAAAATTCCCGTTTTTAATTTTTTCAAGTGCCAATGATTGTCCATTCCAAAAATTATTTTTCAGAAAATTTCATTAAAAATTGCCAAAGTTACATTTAAGATTGGACCTCGGGTTGCTGAAATACAGCGAATCAAAAAAAGAAACATTACATTTTCGACACAATTTAAAAATATTGAAAAACGGGATTTTTTCTGTTGAAAATAAACAGTAACTTGAAAACGGTGCACTTATTAAAAAATGTATTTAATAATTTTCAATTGAAAATTTGATTTTCATCATAAAATTAATTTTTGAGATTTGGTTTAACAGCATTTCAGATTTTTCCAAAAATCTTTTTTTTAGCTATAATCTCGGTTTAAGGGGAACCATACTCTAGCGAACAACAAATTTCGAAAAATTTAGAATTTTGAGATTTCAACTGTTGGTGATTGAAAGTCAAATACAGAATCGGGATTTTTTTTTCGTGCACCTTCTTTTTCTCATTAAAGTCCCAACCAAAACAGTTATTTGATAACCGTTAAATTTGAATGTTTTGTGGTTGACAAGTCTTGCAAATTGCTTTGTTTTTGCCGCGAAAATTCACGAGCACTGCTTTTCTGGTTTTTACTGAAACGATCGATGTTTAGGCATAATTTTGCGCTTATATTAGAACCAGGGTGCACTTTTAAGAACTTTTCCTGCAAAGTTAGTAATTTGTTTGGTAATTTGACGTTTTGGTTTGTTGTAAAATATTAAAGACGAGAAAATATATAAAATGTTGCGAAGCAAATCAAATAAATCGAACAAATGCAACAAGTGGCAAAAAGAAGTTTTATTTAGCTTGAGTCTTACATTTATCCAACAAGTTATGAAGAATATGTTTGATGAGTGGTAACAATGCCAAAGAGTTGCAAAGAGTTGAATTCAACATTTTTCGTGAAGTTGAATTTTCCTATTAAACGTCTTTTTACCTTTTTACATGTTATTTGCCCTCAAAATAAATGCAAAACAAAAACAATATCCAAAGGTTTTGATACAAGTGTTGAAACTTTTTCGCACTCAAATCGATGCTGAAAAGTACTTTTCAGTACTCTTAATTTTGGCGATGATAAGTAGACCGTTTAACACATTATTCCATAAAATTTTAGCTACTTTTCGTACGAAATATCCATTTATATATTGCACAAAACATCGAATTATTATAAAGAATGTTTATTATCAAAATTTTTGTATTCCTTTTTTTTTAGAAGGGATTATTCACCTTCCTAGTGCAACTGAGTGGACAATCTTAATTAATCGAAATATTTAACTTGTTTCATTTTTCCCTTTTGAACCGTCCCACAACCCCAGTGCTCCTGACGCACGTCTCGTCCGTGCTGATAACCTTTGTCACCGTGGCCGCTTTCACTCACCTGGAAGAGCCGCCGCCGGAAGCGACGTCATCCACCGCCGACGACGGAAGGATCCAATTCACGGCGGCCCGTTTGTTTGCCTCGTTGGCACTGTTTAATCAACTGACGGTGCCACTGTTTATCTTTCCAATCACGATTCCGATTATCCTGTCGGCGGTGGTGAGCACCCGTCGGTTGCAGGCCTTTCTGGCCCAGCCGGAAGTGGTTAGTGCTGGTGGGGTGGGAGGAGGGCGAGATGTGGACCAGAAGCGACTTCGGGAGGGGCGGCGTCCAAGGAACAAGAAGGGAGGTACTAGGGCTGATGACGTTGTGGGTGACGATCCTTGGCTGGCGGCCGCCGTTGATGACGAGTTGGATGATGACGATGACAATGACGGGGGAGATGGAGGTGGGATTCTTCAGAATTCCTCGTTGAAGGATGGAAAACTGGGAGACGTTGGAAAATGTGGTGAGTATCTATAACAATGATGATAATGAAGAAATATTGATTTTTTTAAATCAAAATTTGCTTTGAATTGAAAAAAAAAATCGATAAATTGATAAATTGATAAATTGATAAATTATTAAATTGATGATATCCAGTCAAGAACACCAATAGAAATTAAAAACTTATTATCTTCTCCAACCACAGGTAATAATTTATTCAACGATTCATCGAAAATGGGCGAAAATACCCTTCAACCCTCCGGACAGGTGCCATCCCAAGACGACACTCCTGAGCCTGGAACCCACTCGCAAAAGAACCGCAAAACAACTCCCAACCCACGTCACCAAAGCCCCGGTCCCATCTTTGCTCAATTGGACGGCGTTGGGGCCAAGTCTAATGAGTTGGGCCTTGGAATGTCACCTGCCAAGGGAGGGGAAGATTCCGCCGTGGGACAGCCACCGGTGGTTACCGTCCGGAATGGACGCTTTCGGTGGGGAGCAGCCCTTGAGGATGACAGCTCGGCGCAGAACTTGGGCCAGGAGCTGAGGATTGAACGGTTAAGCATTCCCGCAGGTTGGTTCGTAGGTTCATTTGGCATGCCGAAGAGGAAAGCAGTTGGACTAGGCATTGTTTTGTGGACGGGATTTGAGTGCTTCATTACTGACTGGTGGTGATGGTGCGAAATGGATTTGAACTTATCAGAGTTTCGCATTCTGGCTGGTATTTTGCCTTCCTCACTTTACTGAGGAAAGGCTATAAAATCACTCGAAAAATGAACTTCTCAATTAGACCTCCTAGACCCACCTTCATGTATACCTATCGACTCAGAATCAAATTCTGAGCAAATGTCTGTGTGTGTGTGTGTGTGTAGGGATGTGGGTCTGTGCACCAAAAATATGCACTCGATTATCTCGACATTGGCTGAACCGATTTTGTCCGTTTTGGCGTCATTCGATCCGTCTTGGGGTCCCATAAGTCGCTATTGAAAATTATGCAGTTTTGTTAAGTATTTCAAAAGTTATGCTAAAAAAACAATTTTGACTAAAGTTCGGAAGATTGTAAAAAGGGTGGTTTTTGTAAGAAAACCTGTCATGTTATACATTTTCAGAAAGGTATTTGAAAGACCTTTCCAACGCGTCCAAGACATTGAAGATCTGACATCCCTGTCAAAAGTTATAAGCACTTAAGTGTTATTTATGCACTTTTTGGAGGCCGGATCTCAGATATGTTGATGAAACCGTTGTCCGGATCTCTCATGCGACATATCGTTGAATAGATAATCAAAAGACCTTTCCAATGCGTCCAAGACATTGAAGATCTGACAACCCTATCAAAAGTTATAAGCACTTAAGTTTAATGAATGTTTTACCTCCTTTTTCACACGAAAGGAGAAATTACGGTCATATTCATTGTTATCCGAGCATTCGTTGGTGAAGGTTGTCTGAATCAACATGACTCGTCGCGTCCCGGCGCAAAACGCCGGCAATATTGCCCTACCTGCGGCTCAAGCAGGCAAAAAAGTGGGAATTTCCAAAAGGAAGGTTGAGACCTCAACTGATGGCCAAAAACCGGGAATTTCCAAAAGGAAGGTGCTTTTGGAAGTGACATCGAACAGCAAAAAGACGAAAAAGAGCGACGGTACTGTACCGATGGATGAGGAGGAGGAGAACTCTTCGTCGCACGAGGAGCAGCTATTGAAGAACAACAAGTTTGCTGGACTGCCTGACGAGGACCAGGTAGCGGAAGCAAAGGAGAATGAAGTGAAACAGCGAAAGGAGAAACTGCCTCCTTTTTATGTGCGGCAATCAGCAGCAACGATCGACTTTCGAGCGGGGCTGGTTGAACTCATCAAGTCTGGGAAAGTCCAAGGCAACATTCGTCTGTGTCAGGACGGATTTAAGGTGCTGGTGCAATCCAGGCAGCACTATCAACTGGTCAAGGATTACTTGACCGAAAACGAGGCGGAGTACTTTACCCATGATGTCGTCATGGATAAGCCGTACAAAATCGTCGTCAGAGGTCTGTACGACATGCCAGTGGAGGAATTAGCTGCCGAGCTAAAAGTTTTGAAACTGGATGTGTTGGCCGTGCACAAAATGAGCCGACGCAACAAAGACATCAAGTACCGTGACCAGCTCTACCTGCTGCATTTGGCTAAGGGATCGACGACGCTTCCTGAGCTGAAGGCAATTCGAGCGGTTTTCAACATTATCGTGTCGTGGGAGCGATACCGACCAGTGCATCGTGACGTCACACAATGCTTCAACTGCCTGGGCTTCGGGCACGGAGGTAAGAACTGCCACCTGAAGCGTCGTTGCGCCAAATGTGGTACCGATGCGCACATCACATCCCAGTGCATCCAAGATTCGCTGGTGAAGTGCCTCAACTGCAACGGTGAGCACTCGTCAACCGACCGAAAGTGCCCCAAGAGAGCTGAGTTCGTGAAAATTCGGCAGCAAGCATCGACGAAGAATCAGCCTCAGCGTCGTAGAACTCCTCCAGCCCTGGTGGAGCAAAATTTTCCACCTCTTCAACCGCGACGCCAGGTCCCGAACTTGGCACCGTTGCCGTTGGATCCCAGGAAGAGAGCTGAGATGAATCATCCACGGCCGGGTTCCAGCCAGGAGCCGAGACCGCCACCACCGGGCTTCAGCCAGGAGCCAAGACCAACCCAAGAACCAGCAGTTGAGGAAAATGGTAATGATCTTTACACCTCAACCGAACTCCTCAATATTTTCAAACAGATGTCCGCTGCACTGCGTGGATGCAAAACCAAGACCCAGCAGATTGAAGTGCTGACCTCGTTCGTCATCCAGTATGGATCGTAGGTCCCTCAAGCTGCTGAATTGGAACGCTTGCTCCATTAGGAGGAAGAATTTAGAGCTGGTGGATTTTCTTCGCGAGAAGGAGATCGACGTAGCTGCCATCACGGAAACTCATCTGAAGCCCGGTGAAAAAGTTTATCTGCAAAACTACAAGATCGCGACGCAGCTCGATAGGACCACCTCTGGAGGAGGAGGTGTGCTTGTCGCTGTTCATCGTGATCTCAAGCCACGCCGGCTGCCACACTTTAAGCTGGACATCATCGAGGCCGTTGGAGTGGAAATTCCCACTTCGGTTGGCCCAGTACTCTTCATTGCTGCATACTGCCCACGTCAGGTGAATGCCAGAGATGGTTCAGCAGCAAAACTGAAGAGCGATATCCAGAAGCTGACACGGCGGAGCGCAAAGTACATCATCGCTGGTGACCTCAACGCGAAGCATGAAGTTTGGGGCAACAGCAGGAGGAATCGGAACGGAGTGATTCTGCACAACGATCTGCAAAACGGATACTACAACGTTGTGAGTCCGGATCGTCCAACGAGGGTGGCTCGGTCTGGGAATCACTCAATCATCGACTTCTTCATTACCAATATGGCTGAGAACGTGGCTCATCCTGAGGTGTTTGAAGAGTTGAGTTCTGATCACTATCCGGTGGTTGTGGAGGTTGGAGCTTCCGTTACTCCGCAGCGGCAACCAACCCGGAAAGATTACCACAACGTTGACTGGCAGCAGTTTCAGCAAGTGGTCGACAGCAACATCGACTATGATCAACACCCGGAAACTTCTGCCGATATTGATCGTTCGCTGGAGGTGATCCAGCAGGCTATCAACCAAGCAGAGGCTGCCAACGTTCGGGAGGTTCCTGTTAATTTTAAGGTAACTGATATTGACGTAGATACTAAACACTTGATTAGACTTAGGAATGTTTATAGGAGACAATATCAACGGACTGGGGACTATGACAAAAGATTTCAGTGAACAATTTGAACAAAATCATACAAGACCGACTTGACAATATCAGAAATCAAGAATTTTCAAAACATGTAAGCCAGCTTGGGAATTATTCAAAACCATTTTGGAAACTTTCAAAAGTTCTTAAAAACAAACCAAAGCCTATTCCTCCTCTTATTGTTGAGGATTCTCCTTTGATTACATCCGAGGAAAAGGCAAATGCACTTGGGCTTCATTTTGTTAGTTCACATAATCTTGGCGCTTCCATGACCAGCCGTAAAGAAACATCAGTTGCCAATAGTATTTCAACAATCAATGACTCTACCTTTGAATTTCCTGCAGATTCCCATGTTTCTGGTGAGGAAGTCAAAGTTGCAGTTAAACAAATGAAAAATATGAAAGCTCCAGGCTTTGATAACATTTTAATCTAGTGTTGAAAAAACAGAGTGATCAGTTCTTTCAACATCTAGCCAATATTTTCAATAAATGTTTGCAACTTGGTTACTTCCCCACCAATTGGAAGCTGGGCAAAGTCATACCAATTTTGAAGCCTCAAAAGATCCAACATCGCCAACAAGTTATCGTCCCATTAGTCTTTTGAGTAGTCTGTCCAAACTCTTTGAGAAGGTCATCTATTCAAGGCTTTTGGATTTTACCAACGATAATAATATAATTTTGAACGAGCAGTTTGGCTTCCGAAAGGGACATAATACTGCTCATCAGCTTACGAGAGTAACTAAAATCATCAAGCAGAACAAGCTTGAGTCTAAATCAACTGCTATGGCTTTGTTGGATGTTGAGAAGGCTTTTGACAATGTTTGGCATGATGGTTTGATACATAAACTGTATTTATACGGTTTTCCAATGTATCTTATCAAAATTATCCAGCACTATCTTTCGGAGAGATCGTTCAAGGTTTTTCTGAATGGGATTGCTTCTGGATTATTCAACATTGATGCTGGGGTTCCCCAAGGAAGTATTCTTGGCCCACTTCTGTACAATATTTTTACATCTGATTTGCCTACTCTTCCTGGTAATGGTGTGTTGTCACTTTTTGCTGATGACACTGCCGTTATTTATAAGGGTAAAATAACCAGATATTTAGTTGGCCGTCTTCAGAAGGGTCTTGACGTTCTTTCCGAATACTTTGGCGACTGGAAAATTCGCATAAATGCAGCCAAAACTCAAACCATCATTTTTCCACTTTCCAAATCGGCCAGATTTGTCCCAAAGGATGATGTTTTGATTAAAATGAATGATGTTTCGATACCCTGGTCAAAGGAAGTTGTCTATTTAGGTCTCATACTTGACTCGAAACTTTTGTTTCGGCAGCATGTAGATAAAATATTGAACAAGTGCAGCATTCTCATCAGGTGTTTGTATCCTTTAATTAACAGAAAATCAAAGCTATCTTTGAAAAATAAGTTAGCAGTTTACAAACAAATAATTTACCCCGTTATTGAGTATGCAGTACCTGTTTGGGAGTGTTGCGCTAGAACTCATAAATTGAAGCTCCAGCGTGTCCAAAACAAGGTACTCAAAATGGTTTTGAATGTTCCTGGCTGGACAAGATCAAGTGAGGTTCATGAATTAGCAGAAGTTAAAATGTTGGATCAGAAGATTCAAGAAAAATGTTTGAAATTCAGGGAAAAATGTGCTATATCTGAATACCCCTTGATTCAAGGATTGGTTTAGTTTATGGTAAGATTAAGTTAGTTTTAGGTTAGGTTATGTTTTCTTAACATTTTTTTCCTCATTGTACCTAGTGTTACAAAAATGATAAATCATATACTTTTAAAGTTATAAAAATGAACAGTGTTTAAATCACGAAAAGCAAACTAAAGCTGAAGAGCCACAGCTGACCACTTATTATGTAAACCAAATGTAATTATTATAAGAAAGATTCAATAAAGTATATTTAATTCAAAAAAAAAAAAAAAAAAAAATACGGTCATATTCATGGTCAGAAACCTGAAAAAATCCTGCGAACCGGGAAACTCGTTAAACTTTGCCGCAAGCTGCACCGGAGGTGCTCCTTTTGCCTGCTGCTCTGAAACTTTCTACCGTTCTAACTCCGTTTTACGCGGTCAAAAGAGCAAATTCTTCGTTGAGGTAAGAGCTCTCTCTCATGATGGCCGGATTTGACCGAATTTTCGACTAAGTATTTCTATTTTTCAAGGATTTTCGGATTGTTAGCAGAGAATAAGCGGAAACGCAAAAAACTTCGGTCGTCAAAATGTGGTTGTTGTTTCAATCTGTCATCTGTCAAACCAAGGTGTCCAAATGCAGGTCGAAACATTTTTCGTTAATATATTGACGAAATATCAAAAACAACGTCAATATATTGATGAATGGTTAAAACTTTAACTCTGACCAACCCCTAGTCAAAAGACCTTTTCAACAAGCACGAATTGGATTGGGGATCTGGCTACCCTATCAAAACGTGTAAGCATATAAGTGCCCTGCAATATGAAGACTATCCAATCTAGTGGTATGAATAATGAGTCAAATTGATAAAACACTGAAAAACATCGCCCTTTTGTGTCTATTTTGGATAGCACCCTTTAAATGTGAGGAAGGCACCAACCACCCTAGGGTGGATTAAGTTACGTTTTTTTTAAAGCATTTGAGTTCTTGTGAATTTTCTTCAACAGATTTTTCATGAGCATCAGCAAAGCAATCAAATTGATGATTAATTATTCTTGTACAGACCCAAACCTAAACCTTCCTTGATCCCAAGAGGCAAACTCAACAATCGCATTACCTGCTCAAACCTGTCCAGGAAAGCTTACATCCTCCAATCTCGACCAGATAACATTTCCTACGAAAATAAAAAAAAAAGAAAACATGCCACCAGATTGATATCACTTTTCGTCTCGTTTTTCTTTTCCATGACATTTTTTTTTGTCCCTCTTGCCCAAAAAACGCAACACCATCGTGCTGGCTGGACAAATATGTCATCACGTGTGTATGTGTGTATGTTCACACCACCCATCACCCCCCAAACACCCACACACATGTACAAACACGCAGGAAAACTAACGATTATTGTTGGCCGCAGTGGAAGTGGTAAATCATCATTACTGGCCGCCTTATTGGGGGAAATAAATCATTTGTCCGGCCGAGTCACGTGGAGCAAGTAAGTATTACGTTGGATGTGGTTGTATGTATGTGTGCAGCGTTGTGCGACGTAAAATGATTCTAATTTAAATAAAAACAGGGTAAATGATTATGATAACATGAGCAGTCGAAAAAATTTCAATAGAATCAAAACAAGGAACTAAGTCATCTGTAAAAGCAAAACGATTCTGCTGCTCAGGTTTATTTAAAGGACATCATTTTTTATCTGATATTTAACGTTAAATCAATGATCATCAAAGGATGGCCACAGTCACCGCAAAAGGCGCCATCTACATTGTTTACTTATACTTTTCCAAAAGGTCGCAGATGTTGTGGAGACTGAGTCTCCCACGTGTCGGGGTCCCCCGACGTGGCCGAGTCACCACCGAGTTGTTCGACCGCTGCTGAGGGACTCGCTGAGCTGCCGAACGCTGACAGCTGTGTGTGATGACGTGCGGAGGCAGGGGGTTGACATCCATACACAGGGGGGGCACTATGCGGGCCCACACATCTCCCCCCTTCTCTAGAAAAATAAAATACAGCAACGCTGTTGTTTCTCATTTGAAGGTACCTACTTGCTGAAAACTGACATGCATTCTCCTCTAAGATTTAGAATCAGCACAAGGATATAATTTTCAAATCATTATGGAGACGCTAATTCGGTGCCGACACCCTTGCAGCTACCACGATAAACACGCCTCGACGACGACCGTCTGATGAAAGAGGAAAACGCTACTCGCGAATTGTTTTTTTTTTCGATTATCATCGATTATCCTTTCTTTTGATGTATTTTCCCACACATTTTTACAAAACCATTTTTTTCTTCTCTCTTTCTTCCACTTGTTCGCTATGGTGCCATACACATTTTTAATAATGACTAGTGAATGTATCTCTCCACTTTTTTCTACTTTCACTCTTTCCTTACCTTTACCAGGCTTGACCTTTCTGTGAGTGTTCACTAGTCATTGCGGCCTTTCAGTTAGTTCACAACGGATGGCCTTTCAGTGAGAGCTCACAAGCCGTTGATGTCTTCCGTTGAGCTCACAAGCCAGACAGGCCTTCCAGTGAGTGTTCACCAGTCGTTGCGGCCTTTCAGTGAGTTCACAAGCCAGAAGGGCCTTTCAATGAGAGATCACAAGCCGTTGATGTCTTCCGTTGAGATCACAAGCCGTCGATGTCATTTCGCAAATCGTTGCGGCCTATTCAGTGAGTTCACAAGCCGGAAGGGCCTTTCAGTGAGAACTCACAAGCTGTTGCTGAATCGTTGTGGCTTATTCAGTGAGTTCACAAGCCGTTGTTGAAGTCGTTGCGGCCTATTCAGTGAGTTCACAAGCCGGAAGGGCCTTTCAGTGAGAGCTCACAAGCCGTTGTTGAAGTCGTTGCGGCCTATTCAGTGAGTTCACAAGCCGGAAGGGCCTTTCAGTGAGAGCTCACAAGCCGTTGTTGAATCGTTGTGGCCTATTCAGTGAGTTCACAAGCCGGAAGGGCCTTTCAGTGAGAGCTCACAAGCCGTTGTTGAATCGTTACGGCCTATTCAGTGAGTTCACAAGCCGGAAGGGCCTTTCAGTGAGAGCTCACAAGCCGTTGTTGAATCGTTGTGGCCTATTCAGTGAGTTCACAAGCCGGAAGGGCCTTTCAGTGAGAGCTCACAAGCCGTTGTTGAATCGTTACGGCCTATTCAGTGAGTTCACAAGCCGGAAGGGCCTTTCAGTGAGAGCTCACAAGCCGTTGTTGAATCGTTGCGACCTATTCAGTGAGTTCACAAGCCGGAAGGGCCTTTCAGTGAGAGCTCACAAGCCGTTGTTGAATCGTTGCGGCCTATTCAGTGAGTTCATAAGCCGGAAGGGCCTTTCAGTGAGAGCTCACAAGCCGTTGTTGAATCGTTGCGGCCTATTCAGTGAGTTCACAAGCCGGAAGGGCCTTTCAGTGAGAGCTCACAAGCCGTTGTTGAATCGTTGCGGCCTATTCAGTGAGTTCACAAGCCGGAAGGGCCTTTCAGTGAGCTCACAAGCCGTTGTTGAAGTCGTTGCGGCCTATTCAGTGAGTTCACAAGCCGGAAGGGCCTTTCAGTGAGAGCTCACAAGCCGTTGTTGAATCGTTACGGCCTATTCAGTGAGTTCACAAGCCGGAAGGGCCTTTCAGTGAGCTCACAAGCCGTTGTTGAATCGTTGCGGCCTATTCAGTGAGTTCACAAGCCGGAAGGGCCTTTCAATGAGAGCTCACAAGCCGTTGTTGAATCGTTGCGGCCTATTCAGTGAGTTCACAAGCCGGAAGGGCCTTTCAGTGAGAGCTCACAAGCCGTTGTTGAATCGTTGCGGCCTATTCAGTGAGTTCACAAGCCGGAAGGGCCTTTCAGTGAGCTCACAAGCCGTTGTTGAAGTCGTTGCGGCCTATTCAGTGAGTTCACAAGCCGGAAGGGCCTTTCAGTGAGAGCTCACAAGCCGTTGTTGAATCGTTGCGGCCTATTCAGTGAGATCACAAGCCGGAAGGGCCTTTCAGTGAGAGCTCACAAGCCGTTGTTGAATCGTTGTGGCCTATTCAGTGAGTTCACAAGCCGGAAGGGCCTTTCAGTGAGAGCTCACAAGCCGTTGTTGAATCGTTACGGCCTATTCAGTGAGTTCACAAGCCGGAAGGGCCTTTCAGTGAGAGCTCACAAGCCGTTGTTGAATCGTTGCGACCTATTCAGTGAGTTCACAAGCCGGAAGGGCCTTTCAGTGAGAGCTCACAAGCCGTTGTTGAATCGTTGCGGCCTATTCAGTGAGTTCATAAGCCGGAAGGGCCTTTCAGTGAGAGCTCACAAGCCGTTGTTGAATCGTTGCGGCCTATTCAGTGAGTTCACAAGCCGGAAGGGCCTTTCAGTGAGAGCTCACAAGCCGTTGTTGAATCGTTGCGGCCTATTCAGTGAGTTCACAAGCCGGAAGGGCCTTTCAGTGAGAGCTCACAAGCCGTCGATGTCATTTCGCAAATCGTTGCGGCCTATTCAGTGAGTTCACAAGCCGGAAGGGCCTTTCAGTGAGAGCTCACAAGCCGTTGTTGAATCGTTACGGCCTATTCAGTGAGTTCACAAGCCGGAAGGGCCTTTCAGTGAGAGCTCACAAGCCGTTGTTGAATCGTTGCGGCCTATTCAGTGAGATCACAAGCCGGAAGGGCCTTTCAGTGAGAGCTCACAAGCCGTTGTTGTCTTCTCGCAAGTCGTTAAGTAAACATTCACAAACCCTTCCTCCACAGGCCTGACTGAAGATATTCACAAGCCATCTCTTCGCCAGGCATGAGTGAACATCCAAAAGTCTTCACTTCAACAGGCCTTTTAGTAAACATCCACAAGCCATCTCTACGCCAGGCATAAGTGGACATTCACAAGCCCTGTCACCTCAAACTTTCCAGTGAACAGTTCGTCAAACAGTTTCCTTCGACCACTTCCTTACGGTCCTTTCACATCCGTTCTTTTCGCAAAATCCGCGTTATTTTCTACTGTGTTCAGCAACCAGGTGCTTTAATTACCATAAGAAGACACATATTTCTCATAACATTCTCAAAATACACAAAAGAATGCTTGAGAACAAATGATTTTTTGCAGATAAACCAAGAAAACTGTACAGAGATTAAAAGTCTGACACTCCTGCCGACCTATCATTTCTTTCTCCCTCTCACACAAATCAATTTTTTTTTTCGACTCCTCTCTCCTCGTCACTCTATCTTCTCCTTGACCACATTACAAAAACAAAAACACTGCACACCACCAGAATGCGTCACCGCCTTTTTAAAACTCACCTGCCACCGCGCTGAGGGGATGTCAAGAAAAAAAAAACACAAGATTTCACCAGAAAAGAAATCTTTCTTCTGGCAGGATTCGCCATTGTGGAGACTGGGTCTCCCACGTGTCGGGGTCCCCCGACGTGGCCGAGTCACCACCGAGTTGTTCGACCGCTGCTGAGGGACTCGCTGAGCTGCCGAACGCTGACAGCTGTGTGTGATGACGTGCGGAGGCAGGGGGTTGACATCCATACACAGGGGGGGCACTATGCGGGCCCACACAGATGTTAAATATTTTTGTTTTTGTTTATCAAATTGTTACTCTATGACTTGTTATATTAATGTCCAAATCCATCATTTGAAAGCATTTTCAACCATTATTCCAAACAACTTCTTTCTCGAGTATACCTGGCTTTGACAATGTTTGTATGATAATCTGGTTTGACGCTTCCAAAACAAAAACAAAAACAAAAACAAAAACAAAAACAAAAACAAAAACAAAAACAAAAACAAAAACAAAAACAAAAACAAAAACAAAAACAAAAACAAAAACAAAAACAAAAACAAAAACAAAAACAAAAACAAAAACAAAAACAAAAACAAAAACAAAAAAAAAAAACAAAAACAAAAACAAAAACAAAAACAAAAACAAAAACAAAAACAAAAACAAAACAAAAACAAAAACAAAAACAAACAAAAACAAACAAAAACAAAAACAAAAACAAAAACAAAAACAAAAACAAAAACAAAAACAAAAACAAAAACAAAACAAAAACAAAAACAAAAACAAAAACAAAAACAAAAACAAAAACAAAAACAAAAACAAAAACAAAAACAAAAACAAAACAAAACAAAAACAAAAACAAACAAAAACAAAAACAAAAACAAAACAAAACAAAAACAAAAACAAAAACAAAAACAAAAACAAAAACAAAAACAAACAAAACAAAAAAAAACAAAAACAAAAACAAAAACAAAAACAAAAACAAAAAACAAACAAAAACAAAAACAAAAACAAAAACAAAAACAAAAACAAAAACAAAAACAAAAACAAAAACAAAAACAAAAACAAAAACAAAAACAAAAACAAAAACAAAACAAAAACAAAAACAAAAACAAAAACAAAAACAAAACAAAAACAAAAACAAAAACAAAAACAAAAACAAAAACAAAAACAAAAAAAACAAAACAAAAACAAAAACAAAAACAAAAACAAAAACAAAAACAAAAACAAAAACAAAAACAAAAAACAAAAACAAAAACAAAACAAAAACAAAAACAAAAACAAAAACAAAACAAAAACAAAAACAAAAAAAAACAAACAAAAACAAAAACAAAAACAAAAACAAAAACAAAAACAAAAACAAAAACAAAAACAAAACAAAAACAAAAACAAAAACAAAAACAAAAACAAAAACAAAACAAAAACAAAAACAAAACAAAAACAAAACAAAAACAAAACAAAAACAAAAACAAAAACAAAAACAAAAACAAAAACAAAAACAAAAACAAAAACAAAAACAAAAACAAAAACAAAAACAAAAACAAAAACAAAAACAAAAACAAAAACAAAAACAAAAACAAAAACAAAAACAAAAACAAAAACAAAAACAAAAACAAAAACAAAAACAAAAACAAAAACAAAAACAAAAACAAAAACAAAAACAAAAACAGCATTTGCCCCGACCCCTCTTCGATTTGCGTGAAACTTTATTCTAAGGGGTAACTTTTGTCTCTGATCACGAATCCGTGGGTCGTTTTTTGACATCTCGTAACGACCGGGTGGTTCGACCCCTTTCATTTTTGAACATGCTTAAAGAGGTATTTTTCAATAATTTGCAGCCTGAAACGGTGATGAAATAGAAATTTGGTGTCAAAGGGACTTTTATGTGAAATTGTCGCCCGATTTGATGGCGTACTCAGAATTCCGAAAAAAACTTTTTTTTTCATAAAAAACACTAAACAAGTTTTAAAATTTCTGCCATTTTTCGTTACTTGACTGTAAACATTTTTGTAACATGTCATTTTATGGGAAATTTAATGTACTTTTCGAGTTACAAAAGGATATTTTTTTCAATTAGAACATTTTTTTTTTCATTTTAAAATTTCGTGTTTTTTCTAACTAGAGGTTATTTTTTAGAGTGAAACAATATTTTACTAAGTTGTAGAGCAGACAATTACACAAATTTTGATCTACAATTATGAGGGGTTTGGTTTCTAACATCACAAAAGTTTTGAAAAAACATTTTGTAATACTTTTTGTTTTAAAACAGTGCAAATCTTGGACTTTGGAAATAATTATTTTTACAAACCTATTTCAACCCACCCACAGGCTTATTGTGAACTAGTATTCACAATAATCCAAATTTAAATTCACTAGGGAAACAATAAAGTCTAGCAGTTCCATTCGCCAAATCGTTATTCATTATTCTCGTGCACATTTTATAAGCGGTCAAAATGTACTGCTGCCTTGTGGCCTCGATTAAAAATCGCTAGATTTTGTTGCAGCGAAAAAGGATTAAACTCCCCACGACTTTCCTTCGGTACGCGAAAGCTTTTGCTAAAATAACAACAGACAAACACACACCGAGCATAAAAAAGATAAATAAACCAAACACGAAACAGTCTTAGTCGGAGCCAAAGCGGAAAAATAAATATAAGCTAAACCAATAAATTCACTAGAAATCAATTCAACTGGTCCAAAAGAGGGGGCGTGACCTAGGCGGGCGGGGAAAAGGGCAAAAGTTTTCCGGGAAAAGCGTGTGGCATTAAATGTTCTGGATTGTGAACTTTTAAATTTTTTTTGGCTTATCTGTGTGTGGCTCTTTCAACCTTCCATACTTTGAACTCATAGAACGCTGGTGAGTCATGCGTGTTGAGGCTCACTTTGTGGTGTTCAAAAATTTCGGAAAATTTCATTTGAAAATCGAAATGCTCATCCCCGACCAGCAATGGGAAAAACCACATGCATTAGGTTTTTGTCAGATGTGGCGTTTCCCGCCTGTAGATATCAATATTCAATCTGGTTGTTGCCCTGTGTGTGGGATGTACTCGGAGCGGGTCTATTTCTATTTTATTTTTTCAAAGTACAGCCAACTATTTCGTGCGGAAATGTTTCAAAGTTTTTCCATTTATCTAGTGGATCGCTTGCTATCGACGCTGGCTGTGGAGCAACAACCTACCTGGTTGGCATTCGGAGTACAGGGTGACTGCTAAAAAGTTCTCTTAAAAACTAAAAACTAAAAACTAAAAACTAAAAACTAAAAACTAAAAACTAAAAACTAAAAACTAAAAACTAAAAACTAAAAACTAAAAACTAAAAACTAAAAACTAAAAACTAAAACTAAAAACTAAAAACTAAAAACTAAAACTAAAAACTAAAAACTAAAAACTAAAAACTAAAAACTAAAAACTAAAAACTAAAAACTAAAAACTAAAAACTAAAAACTAAAAACTAAAAACTAAAAACTAAAAACTAAAAACTAAAAACTAAAAACTAAAAACTAAAAACTAAAAACTAAAAACTAAAAACTAAAACTAAAAACTAAAACTAAAAACTAAAAACTAAAACTAAAAACTAAAAACTAAAACTAAAAACTAAAAACTAAAAACTAAAAACTAAAACTAAAAACTAAAAACTAAAACTAAAAACTAAAACTAAAAACTAAAAACTAAAAACTAAAAACTAAAAACTAAAAACTAAAAACTAAAAACTAAAAACTAAAAACTAAAAACTAAAAACTAAAAACTAAAAACTAAAAACTAAAAACTAAAAACTAAAAACTAAAAACTAAAAACTAAAAACTAAAAACTAAAAACTAAAACTAAAAACTAAAAACTAAAAACTAAAAACTAAAAACTAAAAACTAAAAACTAAAAACTAAAAACTGAAAACTAAAAACTAAAAACTAAAAACTAAAAACTAAAAACTAAAAACTAAAAACTAAAAACTAAAAACTAAAAACTAAAAGCTAAAAACTAAAAACTAAAAACTAAAAACTAAAAACTAAAAACTAAAAAAGTTTCGTCACCCTTACAGGAAATGAAGTACAGACAGCCAACAGATAAATACCAACAGAGAGTAGTAGTTCCGCGAATTTAAAATAAATAGAAACGGAAAAAAACAACTTTTGCTTGCCAACTCAAATACCTCGTCCAGAGTTCCTGCCGGCAGCACAGCTGGCCTAGTGGGAGCAATCAAGAGTTGGTTCAACAGAGTTCTCAGCGCCCAGACTGGTGCAGATATGTTCAACAGCCAAATGCAAAATGCATTTCGAAGACAGGCTCGTAGGCTTAAGGTTCCCACCTCCTTCCCAGGGGGCGTACCATAAATTAACCAACGTCCTTATAACTCAATTACGAAGTGGAGGCAAACGCATTGAAGGACGACTTAATCCGGGGGGCGATTCCGGTCAAATGGGTCAATCTGGAAAAAGATTGTCGATGTGGTTCGATTTTTCATTTCCCTTTGGCTGGTTGGTGGGTTGGTTGGGTCAGAATTAATGGCACCAGCTGGAGTGACCCCCATTGAAATGCCATAAACAAGGTGCCACACCGGATGTGTGCGGTCCTGAGAAATGACCGTCTGGAGATCGATTACATCGAGTGATGGATGTGAATTGGACGGAGCGGTCGTCTGCTGGGTGATGGAAGAAATTGCTTGAGCAATTAAAGGGAAATCATTGATGTTTTTGTTGTTTCTAAAAAAATCTAATTTAAAAACTAACATATTTTGTAATTCACTCCCGCAGAACCTTCTCCTCTCCGGCCGTGGCGTACGTGCCCCAGCGTCCCTGGCTGCTGAACGCCACCGTCCGGGACAACATCCTGTTCGGGGAACCGCTGAGGGCACGTCGGTACGACCGGGTGCTCCGTGCGTGCGCCCTCCGACCGGACATCGAGCTGATGCCGGACGGCGATCTGGCCGAGATTGGCGAGCGGGGAATTAAGCTGTCCGGCGGCCAACGGCAGCGCATCGCCATCGCCCGGGCACTCTACTCGCCGGCCCGGCTGGTCATTATGGTAGGTGAATCTGGTTTTAGACGGTGGGCTGACACGCAACGGGTCAGTTGGATGGGGTGCTCTCTTGTCGCAATTGCATACATAAGTATCCATGATACGGTCTAAAAAAAGTAAGGATTTTTTTGTATCAAAGTATGCGATCTGTCAAATTCGTGATGACCGTTTGATGAAATTCTAAAAAGAGCAGATAGAGAGAAAAATCATCTTTTTTGTCAGAAAAATGTATTATTTTACAACTTTTCTTGTGTAATAAAACTTATTTAGTCTAAACTGAATTAAAATAACATTGTAAAAGAGAAAATATTCATCCTTCAAAAATTACACCTTATTTACATATTTTTTTACTGCGTTATCAATGTGCTCACAAAATAATTAAAATTCATCATTGGAAGTGAGAACATTTTATTTTTCTCAATTTAAGTTCTTTCCTACTCCAAAAACAGATTAAAATTTTGTATGTTTTAAAATTTGTTTGGTTAGTATTACCTCTTTTTGAGTTATTATATAACATTCATCAGAAACTAAATAAAAATTACCAGTTTCTGATGTTATATTACATACCTTTGACACCAGTTTTGCCACCATTTCCTATTAAATAGGGTTTACAAAACTTCAGGTTCACGAAATCTTTGAAACCATTTAACTAGTTTTTGGTCTGGGCAGTTTCCTTGCTAACCCTTAAAGAATTTTTGAAATTCCTCTTCTTCTTATTTTTTTATCATCATTTTTCCTTAAAATTCTTAAAATTTCCATACATTTTTGTATGAAAAAAAAAAATCAAACGCATTGGATAACGTTTATTTCTGGTAAAATAATTTAAAATCACAAAAAATATTATTTCTGCTAAAATAGGACCAAAAAATATAACTTATGTGAAAATAGGAAGGTTTTAAACCCTAAAAATTCTAGAGTAAATTTTCAAAACAACCTATGAGTCATGGGTTATCTGCATAGGAAAATTTAATCTGGAATTAAACTTTAGTTAGTACTTATACAGTATGTAAAAAAAGTATTTACACCCCTTGGGCACTATGCACATTTTGTGATGAAACATGTAACAATTTAAAGTTTGACAGGAACCTAGTACTACGTTTTGTTAAATACCTGGGCAAAAAGTAAGTTTGATCCACGAGAACAAAAATTACGAAATTCCATACATTTTTGGCAGGTTGTTCAAACGAAACCATAACAACGTTTTTGCCTAGGTATTTAACAACGTGGGTTTTATAGAAAACCTGGATGTTTGGGTATCAAAAGATCGGAAATTTAATGCCCTTTCCGATTCCACATAGGTTGACTTGTGAATCGTGGACCGGTTCGGATGCCGGCGGATTTTCCGACGACGTAATTCCGGGTTTGTACGAAATTCCAACGAAAAATGGTGTTGGTGGAAAAACGGTGTTATTCCTACTCCAAAATGTTTATTTAGCAATTATACGGTAATATATTGACATTTAGTTAAATTGAAACTTTGCAAAATTAAGTTTAGATAAGTTTTATATAAATTTCCAGAGTTATATAAACTTTTATACTAAGTAGTTAGTAAACTTTATATTTAATCCAAATTATTTTTTCAATCAGTCAAGGATGCCTATTTGGAGTTGAGAGACTGTATTTATGGTGATTTGTCAAGAAATAACTTTATATATGTTAATTTTTCGAAAGGTGTATAAACTTTTTTTGCACCTTTTTTATTTTTGTAATAGTATTTGTTATACAACTTTTTACAGAACACATCTTTTTATGAGCTTTTTGTAGCAAAATGTTCGGCATGAGTTTCTGAACAAAATGTAGTACTAGGTTCCTGTCAAACTTTAATTTGTTACATGTTTCATCACAAAATGTGCATAGTGCCCAAGGGGTGTAAATACTTTTTTTACATACTGTATAGTTTAAAGTAGTCATATACCACAAAATTATCTTCATTTGGAGTAAAAAACAAGCCCCAATTTTAAACTTATGAAAAGTTATTTTTTACACAAAAATTAACTGAAAAATCACTTTGCCCCGTATTGGCAAAGTCGGGCACTTCATTTTTTTAGAGCAATTGCCTGGTTCTCGGGATGTAAGTGATTCGAGGTAATTCCTAGTGCTTCGTTTTGAAGGCCATGGAAAAGGGTACCATTTGGTATATGGGTCATTCCAGATCAACTGGGTTCGGTTTTTATATGTGAGCAACTTATTTCGAATTTGAATTCATAGGACAGAGCATCGTAAAATCAAACTTTTTTCAGTAAAATTTTTGTATCTCACCAATAGTACATTTTAGTTTGAGGTTTACATTGATTATTATGTAAAATTGTTCGGGGAACACGATGGTGATAAAACAAAACAAATAAAAATATAAGGAATTGGTCCAAACTGAATTTTTATACATGAAACGTTAAAATATAATGTTAGGGGGTATTTAAGGGTTTAACTTTTTTTTATCGAATTCCTTAAACAATTTTCTATAAAATGCAACCTGTAGAAAGTCTTTTGCTCAAATAGGTTCAAAGTTATGATTAGAAGAAAAAAAAGTTTTTAAGAAATTCCTGAAAAAAGAGGGCAGTGTCAAAAATGGAGGGATGGTCCAATCAGCACCAAACTTGGGATTTTTGGTAACTATCGATAGATGATCGTTCCCTCCAAGTTTGGTCCAAATCGGTGAAGGTCGAATCCAAAAGTGTACCCAGTTGACCTGGAATGACCCATATACAACGGATCAAACATGTTGTATGGTCACCAGCGATAGAACGATTACCATTAGGTGCGCACCATTAACCCACTCTACTGTAATGATAAGCCCATTTCAAATTTTATTTTACTTTTTTTTGTTAGCAGTCCAGATTATAACATTTAACTTTGCCATTTTCATGACACATGGTATTTTTTGATTTATTTGATATTATTTTGAAATTTGCAAAAATCTAGAAAAGATATTTGACCATTTCGATTTTTTTCTTTTTTGAGTCTGCCTTTCGTTGAATTGATTAGATTAGACTAGATTAGATTTAGAGTCTGCCTTTCGTTGTAACTGTCAATATAAGTCGAGAACTGGATTGTTAGGTCTATTGGACACCAAATTTCTCTATGGGTTTGAACTAGAGCATGAGCATGAACAATGGTAATCTTAAAAATGAAAAAAAAAAAAAACTCGTATGAGCGGAATGTTTTTTTTCAGCGAAGGCCCGTCCAATTTCCTACAAATTTGTCTTTGACCACTTCTTAATACGATTCGATGTCTACGAAATACAGGAATATTTAAAATTACGAATTACAAAATTATCTAAACAGCTTACGTCCTTTAAAAATGTAATTCTCGAGAGCACTGGCTCATTATACACACAAATGGCTTAAATAAGCGTAGTGCCCACAAAGTTTCATTGATATCGGAAAGAGTCGGGTGTCTTATTAAAAATCCAGAAAATTGAAGAGGTCACATCGCTCCACCGTCACAAGATATCAAAAAGTGGACATTGGATTCGTGGCCAGGAATCACAATTTTCTCTTAAAACAGTTTCACGGAAAAATAGTCACAAGAAGTTGGGGACAGAGTACAAAAGGAAGACTTATTTTAATTAATCTTTTTTTTAACTAAATGCCATTTGCGACAAGAGAGCATACCCAAGATGTCAAACATAAACACTTCGCACACACATACAAACACACACTCACAACGATCAACAGATTAGATTAGCAAGCAATAACTCTTCTTCTGTTGGGGTGGGGGGTGGTGCTGGTGATGCTCATTCTCCAATCGCATGTTTACAGGACGATCCGCTGTCCTCGCTGGACAACGAAGTGGCCCGGTTCGTCTTCGACCACGGCATCCGGCGGATGTTGGCCCGCCAGAAGCGCACGGTCATCGTCGTGACCCAGCGGCTGCAGCTGGCCTTCCGGGCCGATAATGTAAGTTATGGCCGAGCAATGATGCTCGGGTTGGGGGTTGTCCACGACGTACGTATGCGGTGGAATTCGGATTGTTGGCAATTTTATGTATTCGTAGCTTATGGGCGTTCCCTTGCTGTTGTTGATTGAGGAGTACGATTTGGTGACATAAACTGTGTTGTCTGAGATTAATGGATGTGAGATTTTGGGCTGAAGACTGACCTACAGACACTTAACTTTGAAATGGAATAACGTGATTTTGAGTAAAATTATTAAGTTTTTATTTGTTTATTTAGAAATGTTTCGACTGCTTTATTTTCTCATTTCGAAAACAATAGCCGATCACATTACTTGATTTTTTTATTGTTAAGTTTAAAATGTATTTTACATAAACAATTTCAGCTATGAAATCGTTCAGGAACTCTTGATTTCGTACAAAGAAAGTTACTACTTACTGTTCTTACAATAAAGATATGTGAATCACTTTAATTAAGCGGAACACCGGAAACACGAGAATGGTCTTAGCTTTTGATTCGCCTTATCTTATCGTAAGAGGTACTTGAAGATTGGATACTTAAATTGTATATAAATTTCTCACTCATAGAAACACAGTTTCATTCATTAAAAATGGCACAGTTAAAGACATTGTTGCTGGTACTGTTCGTTCTTTTGACAGTAGTTCAAGTTGCATTCGGAGAATGCAGGTTTGTGTCAAGAAAAAACGTTTCAAACAACTAAAATGACTCTATACAAAAACATTTCAGTAACAACCTGACCGATACTAAGGCCAAGTATTTCAACCTGCCGCAGTGCTGTGTCGATTCTCGTGATCGTCACTCTGGAATCCAGATCATCCAACCTCAACCGGGTTTTGGTGAACCGTTTGGGGTGTACTGCGATCAGGACTACGAAGGTGGTGGCTGGACCGTGATTCAGAATCGCTTCGATGGATCGGTCAACTTCTACCGGGGTTGGAAGCAGTACGAGGATGGGTTTGGCAGCATGGAGGGCGAGTTTTGGCTGGGGTTGAAGAAGATCCACGAGTTGACGTATTCGAAAAAGTACGAGTTGGTGGTACTGATGGACGATTGGGAAGGTTACCGGGCGGTTGCAAGATATAGTCGATTTTCGCTGGCAGGTCCCGAGGAGAATTATACGCTGAAAAGTGTTGGGAATTACTCCGGGACGGCGGGAGATTCGCTGAGTGTTCAGGTTGGAATGAAGTTTTCCACCTTGGATGTGGATAACGACACGCATGAAGATGGATCCTGTGCCGTTATGTATCAAGGGGCGTGGTGGTATGCGGTGTGTCACCAAAGGTAATTACTGATGTGAAAAATCATGTGAATATGATTTAATTTCCTTACTTTTTAGCAACCTTAATGGGGCTTATATGAAAGGAACAGTTCCGGATTTTGCTGTAATGATGTGCTGGAAGTCGTTCAAAGGATATTATTATGGGCTTAAAACCTCAAGAATGATGATCAGAGCTGTCAAATAGTTTTTACTCAGCGCAAAATAACATAACTGCAGTTTATATGGAATTCCAATATGAAATACTGTAACGGGAATTTGAGGCATGAGGTCCAAACTGCTAAAGTGAAATAAACGTATTTTACACCGACCAACAAAACTTCATCGCAGGCTCAACTCGAAGGGAAGTATAAAATTTGAGGTCCCCAGAATCATACAAACTTTGGAGAAAAACCATTCGGCTCTGTCTAAAAATGTATGAAAAATTCACCCCAAACTTCATACTTCCCCTCGAGTTAAGTCTGCACAGTCCTTCCGACATGAAGGTCGCTTCACCAAATCTGCTCGTATTAGGCATCTGGGCTGTTTTCTCCTAAGAGAAAACCGTACAACAAGTCAACATTTATGTGAGCAAATTTGAGGAAAGTGACGAACTGTCACTTTTTACACGGCGCTCACGCACACTATCAAAAGAAACGTTTGGTAGTGTGTGTGAACTCTGTGCAAAAGGGGTGTCAAACTAAAAAGTGACCCCGTTCGTTTGACAACAGTCGGTATCAAACCATCGGGATTTGAGTGTAGAGATATAGTCGTACGTAAAAAAAAATAACAATCAAATTTCAATGCCTACTGAGCTCTAAATCAATATATTGTAGAAATGGCTTGTAAAGTTGAACTTTCCACCATAAAAACGTAATATCTCTCAGCAACTGAATGCAATTGTCAGTTTTCCCGAAGTGCTCCTCCAATTTAAAAAAAAAACTCTTTCAATAACTTTTTAATCAAAAAAGTCAAAACTTGATGGCAAAATTTTTGTCCATACTACTCTATGGCTCAAAACTTGCGATTTTCGTCTCTTTTTGGGTTTTGGAAAGTTTATTTTTGTGAAAAAGGTAAAATCAAAAACCGACCAATTGTTTTCCATGTACCTATTTTTTCAGAAAAGTCCTCATCAATATAACTGCGTTCGGAAGTATTTCGTACAGTTCAGAATGCTGTGATGATTACTTCAAAAATCTTTATTTCCTAAAGCATAACGATAATTCGTTCAAAATCTCACCTTCTCTGACCGTCATAGATACTCATTACTTTAAAACTGATATATTCATTGTTTGTTATAGACATTTATTGTTGAGGGAAGTTAAGTTCTGTATTAAAACTATTTTATTCTATTCCAAATAACAGATTCATGCTTGAACAACGCGCAACGTAATTCAGCCTCAATCCACAGGTCGAATCAGCATGCGAGATCTTCTGAGACCATAATTGTATCCTTTAAAAGTTTTCCAGCACATCATATTGGCATATGTCGTGACTGCTCCTTTCATGTAAAGCCCGTTGAGGTTTCTAAAATATAAAGATGCAATCATGAGTTCTATTTAACACTCAACTGCAAGCAAACTATTTACGCTCCGTGACATGCCGAGTACCACCATGCTCCTTCAAATTGGACGGCGCAATTTCCAGTTTTGTAAACGTCATTTTTTGCGTCCAACGTAGAAAACTTCATCCCAACCTGTCCACTAAGCGAATCTCCCGCCGTTCCCGTATAGCTTCCCACTTTTCAGCGTGTACTTCTCCTCGGGACCTGCCACCAAAAACCGGCTATACTTTGCCACTGCCCTGTTACCTTCCCAGTCGTCCAGCAACACCAACAGCTCGTACTTTTTCGAATACGTCAGCTCGTGGATCTTCTTCAACCCTAGCCAAAACTCGCCCTCCATGCTGCCAAACCCATCCTCGTACTGCTTGGTAGAAGTAAACCGATCCATCGTAACGATTCTGAATCACGGTCCAGCCACCACCTTCGTAGTCCTAATCGCAGTACACACCAAACGGCTCACCAAAGCCGGGTTGGGGATGGATCAGCTGTACTCCGGAAGGAAGATCTCGAGCTTCGGCGCAGGACTGTGGCAGTTGAAAAATTCCAGAGTTGCTGTTTGTAAGATCGAAACTGATCATTTGCTAGTTTTTCTTCGGTTCCAGATTCTTCGACTGTCACAAACCTAATTTCCGCAAGCGAGCACTGTGCGTTGAATAAAACGGTGAGCAAGGCCACCAATTTCTTAAACTTTGCCATGATGAATGAATGAAGTATCGTTGCTTAAAATCTCAACTTTATATACAATATCACTGTACAATCTTCAAGAGCTCAGTCATCTTCCTAGATAAGATAGCAAATATAAAAAGCAAACGCATACCTTACGCTTCCGGTTCTTTGTACTGATTCACTTAAAAAATTACCACCACTATTGCATTACGGGGTTACATACATGTTGAAAATTACAAAATTTCATATCACAAAAAATTTATTGAATCCACTAAAAAGATGATTTTCAATCAGTCCTGAAATTTTCATGAAGATATTATATGATTAAACTGAGTTAGAGACGATTTTGCCGTGCGTCAAACTTTCTGAGCATTTTTCTCAAAACACCGAGTTGATTTGCGGGTGCCACGATATCTCGAGATAGGATGGACCAAATTGGCTAAAATTTGGGGTGACGACTCTCAAGACATATCCCGTGTGCATGACGAAGCCCAATTTTAAAATTTTGCTTTATGAAAAAATACAGAAATCAAAAACTGACGATTTGTTCTATGAAATAGGGAAAATATGCCCATTTTAAGCCTAATAAGCGGTCGTGTTTGAATGATGCTGGATAATCTGGATTGTTCCTTGAAATTCACTAAAACCAAGTACACCAACGAGTAGAGCAACTTTTTGTGAACATTTCAGTTTATTTTCACTTTTAGTGAAAGTTATGCTATTCCTTTTACAAGTATTTAAAAAAAATATTTCAAAAATGCATTCTAATCAGTCGAGTGCATTGGGCCACGCCCAATTTTCTATTTTCAGCTTAGTTCTTTTTTTCTTCCAGCGCTCTTTTGGATCTGCTTAGTGTTGCCAAAATTGATGAAATTTTAAGCGAACGCTCACGAAAAGTTGCTCACTCCAACAGGTGCTGCACCAGCATGTTGATGGTGTTGGTGGCCACTAGCGTGGTTCACGTTTCTATGAAAAAGACAAAAGTTGTTATTTTGTCTTGCATCAACCGGAATTTCGTTCTTTTATGTCCCCAGAAGCACTCCTGAAAATTTGAGCCCATTTGGTAAGGTCTAGGAGCTCCAGTTTTAATTTGAAATTTATATGGGATTTTGATTTATTTTCCATGGGAAACTATCTTTTTTTACATTGTATTAGGATTTTTTTTTTAATAAATCGATGAAATGACTTGATTCTTATAAGAGGAGATAGGTTTTGAACTGGGGAACAACTTTGTAGAACATACCAACATGCTAGGAAGTGACCCTTTAAAGATACAGATACTTTTAGATGGATGGTAGTAATTTCATCGATTTATAAAAAAAAAATCCTAATACAATGTAAAAAAAGATAGTTTCCCATGGAAAATAAATCAAAATCCCATATAAATTTCAAATTAAAACTGGAGCTCCTAGACCTTACCAAATGGGCTCAAATTTTCAGGAGTGCTTCTGGGGACATAAAAGAACGAAATTCCGGTTGATGCAAGACAAAATAACAACTTTTGTCATTTTCATAGAAACGTGAACCACGCTAGTGGCCACCCTTTGTTCTTTATTTGCCTTTGCTTCTCGCTCGGTTTTCTTCAGCCTTCGATTGGAATGGGTATTCAAAATTCAAACGTGAGAGAGAGAGAGAGAGAGAGAGAGAGAGAGAGAGAGAGAGAGATTATTCTAGACGATTGTTGACCATCCCAACAAATTTGTC